>NC_135232.1:17880932-18495932 GCF_051348905.1 Ranitomeya variabilis
GTGGCTTTGTTTGTCTACCTCCCATCAAAGGCCCATGAGCAACATTAAAGTACAGTGGTGCCACTGATGGCACATGACTAAGGCCCTAGTAGAGAAGCTTCTCTGGACCCCAGATCCCTGAGCTGTGCCTCTCATTAATCTGGCAGGGTCTGCCCAGAAGATGCCATGGACTTGGATCCAGCCTGGAACTGTGGGGTTAACGTCTGTGGAGCCGCCGCTGATTTCATTGTGTGTATATAGTCAGGTATGAGCGTGGCCCCCAGACACCCCGGTGTTTATAGCCATAAATCCTCCTACATATAACCAGTCCCTCATCTCTTCCATGTACGGGCAAGAAACGAGCGCCCACACCTCCGAATAAAGGCAAAAATGTCACTCCAGCTCCATCAGTGGCAGGTCAAAGGAGTCAACGCAAGGTGCTCACATCCGTCCAGCGCCATCACCGATAGTGAGGGAGAAAGTACAAGGTTCCCCCAAATCATCTCTGCTACATACAGAACACATCCGAGACACGAACCCATCACCGCAGCGTCCAGGACGGGGTACTGACTATATCCAGAAACATCATTACCCTGTAGCCCGAGTGTCAGTGTCATTATCCTGTACCCCCAGTGTCAGTGACATTATCCCGTACCCCGAATGTCAGTGTCATTATCCTGTACCCCCAGTGTCAGTGTCATTATCCTGTACCCCGAGTGTCAGTGTCATTATCCTGTACCCCGAGTGTCAGTGTCATTATCCTGTACCCCGAGTGTCAGTGTCATTATCCTGTACCCCCAGTGTCAGTGTCATTATCCTGTACCCCCAGTGTCAGTGTCATTATCCTGTACCCCCAGTGTCAGTGTCATTATCCTGTACCCCCAGTGTCAGCATCATTATCCTGTACCCCCAGTGTCAGTGTCATTATCCTGTACCCCCAGTGTCAGTGTCATTATCCTGTACCCCCAGTGTCAGTGTCATTATCCTGTACCCCCAGTGTCAGTGTCATTATCCTGTACCCCCAGTGTCAGTGTCATTACCCTGTACCCCGAGTGTCAGTGTCATTATCCTGTACCCCGAGTGTCAGTGTCATTATCCTGTACCCCCAGTGTCAGTGTCATTATCCTGTACCCCGAGTGTCAGTGTCATTATCCTGTACCCCCAGTGTCAGTGTCATTATCCTGTACCCCCAGTGTCAGTGTCATTATCCTGTACCCCCAGTGTCAGTGTCATTATCCTGTACCCCCAGTGTCAGTGTCATTATCCTGTACCCCGAGTGTCAGTGTCATTATCCTGTACCCCCAGTGTCAGTGTCATTATCCTGTACCCCGAGTGTCAGTGTCATTATCCTGTACCCCCAGTGTCAGTGTCATTATCCTGTACCCCCAGTGTCAGTGTCATTATCCTGTACCCCCAGTGTCAGTGTCATTATCCTGTACCCCCAGTGTCAGTGTCATTATCCTGTACCCCGAGTGTCAGCGTCATTATCCTGTACCCCCAGAGTCAGTGTCATCCTGTACCCCGAGTGTCAGCGTCATTATCCTGTACCCCGAGTGTCAGCGTCATTATCCTGTACCCCCAGCGTCATTATCCTGTACCCCCAGTGTCAGTGTCATTATCCTGTACCCCGAGTGTCAGCGTCATTATCCTGTACCCCCAGTGTCAGTGTCATTATCCTGTACCCCCAGTGTCAGTGTCATTATCCTGTACCCCCAGTGTCAGTGTCATTATCCTGTACCCCCAGTGTCAGTGTCATTATCCTGTACCCCCAGTGTCAGTGTCATTATCCTGTACCCCGAGTGTCAGTGTCATTATCCTGTACCCCCAGTGTCAGCGTCATTATCCTGTACCCCGAGTGTCAGTGTCATTATCCTGTACCCCCAGTGTCAGTGTCATTATCCTGTACCCCGAGTGTCAGTGTCATTATCCTGTACCCCCAGTGTCAGTGTCATTATCCTGTACCCCGAGTGTCAGTGTCATTATCCTGTACCCCCAGTGTCAGCGTCATTATCCTGTACCCCGAGTGTCAGTGTCATTATCCTGTACCCCGAGTGTCAGCGTCATTATCCTGTACCCCCAGTGTCAGCGTCATTATCCTGTACACTGAATAAGGACATGAAATCCATAAAAACATCACAGATAAAAAACAGCCATACTTACCAGAGGTGTAGTTAGGGGTACAGCTCAGGGAGAGGGGGCGAAACTTCTGGGCCCCTAATCCGATGTGCACAACCACGGTGGCACCCCCTAATCATGGGGAACCACAGCAGATGACTGTACTGAAAATAAATCTCTACATAAAGCCGCATCTGATATTCCGCCATACGGAGACCATATAGTGGGAGATACTTGTCCTGCCGAACATATGAGCGCACAGTACAGGTATAGATAGTGACCCATGGGGGACGAGCCAGAATGTGTTCAAGTGAGAGCGAAGAAATACAAAAACGGAAAGAAAAAAATAGATCATTTTGTTTGTTTGTTTTTTTCATTTAAAAAATATCCCCTCACTCTCTTATCCCAGGAAGAAAATAAAATCTAAGAAATACACTTGGACAATAGTCTCCACTGTATTCTTATAAAAGTCGCAGTCACAGGTGCACAAATATGGCAGACACGACTGCCGTGATAATGCCATTGGTGGGCCGATGGAGGTCAGAAGGAACACTTTCCCCATTACCCACTAAATGCTGAGGTCACAATTGACTGCAGCACCTAAGGGATTAAGCTGCTGTGATCACGGCACATATATAGCCATCACCCGTGGCTCTGACTGCGGCACATATACAGCCCACACCCGTGGCTCTGACTGCGACACATATACAGCCATCACCCGTGGCTCTGACTGCGACACATATACAGCCATCACCCGTGGCTCTGATCACGGCACATATACAGCCCACACCCGTGGCTCTGATCACGGCACATATACAGCCCACACCCATGGCTCTGATCACGGCACATATACAGCCCACACCCGTGGCTCTGATCACAGCACATATACAGCCCACACCCGTGGCTCTGATCACAGCACATATACAGCCATTACCCGTGGCTCTGATCACGGCACATATACAGCCATCACCCGTGGCTCTGATCACGGCACATATACAGCCATCACTCGTGGCTCTGATCACGGCACATATACAGCCATCACCCGTGGCTCTGATCACGGCACATATACAGCCATCACCCGTGGCTCTGACTGCGACACATATACAGCCATCACCCGTGGCTCTGATCACGGCACATATACAGCCCACACCCGTGGCTCTGATCACGGCACATATACAGCCCACACCCATGGCTCTGATCACGGCACATATACAGCCCACACCCGTGGCTCTGATCACAGCACATATACAGCCCACACCCGTGGCTCTGATCACAGCACATATACAGCCATTACCCGTGGCTCTGATCACGGCACATATACAGCCATCACCCGTGGCTCTGATCACGGCACATATACAGCCATCACTCGTGGCTCTGATCACGGCACATATACAGCCATCACCCGTGGCTCTGATCACGGCACATATACAGCCATCACCCGTGGCTCTGATCACGGCACATATACAGCCATTACCCGTGGCTCTGATCACGGCACATATACAGCCATCACCCGTGGCTCTGATCACGGCACATATACAGCCATCACTCGTGGCTCTGATCACGGCACATATACAGCCATCACCCGTGGCTCTGATCACGGCACATATACAGCCATCACCCGTGGCTCTGATCACGGCACATATACAGCAATCACTCGTGGCTCTGATCACGGCACATATACAGCCGACATACGCCTCTGTATGCATGTCGCCAGTGGAAATCTGAGACAAGTGGGCCCAGTGGGCTCCAACATTTGCAAATGGCTAAGGCTGCCGTCACACTAGCAGTATGTGGTCAGTATTTTACATCAGTATTTGTAAGCCAAAACCAGGAGTGGGTGATAAATGCAGAAGTGGTGCATATGTTTCTATTATACTTCTCCTCTGCTTGTTCCACTCCTGGTTTTGGCTTACAAATACTGATGTAAAATACTGACCAAATACTGGTCAGTACTAACAGTGATCCAAAAACTGAGTAGTCAGCCTCCCTAGGCCTCAAACAGCTGATAACAGCGGATAATAGCTCACATGCATCATCTTCTCTGCAGACAGTAATGGCTGCTTGTGTTCACCTTCTCTCACAGCTGATAACAGGGAACAGCAGAGTATTTGGCCCTGCACAGTGAAGGGATATTTTTATTTTTTATTACCCCCTCTCCACCGCCCGCCACATGCACAACACTGCCGGGAGCAGCTGGGCGGCTGGAGAACATCCAGAGGACATTTAGAAAGTAATTGTGCCCTCGTCACAATGGAAAAAAGAAAGTGTTTATCCAGAGTTTTTCCCCTCATGGACGGTTTATACAGAGCAGCCACCGCCGCGCAGTCAGAACATGGTGTCACATGCCGCACCGGAAGATCTGCTTATTGTATCATGAGCAGTAACTCTCCACATGTTGGGAAACTACAACTCCCAGCAAGGCTTAAAAGCTGGGCCCACATGGTGGTCATGTGCTCTCCTCCAAAACTATATTACTAGGCCTCATTTATCAAAAGGGTTGACCCCAGCAACCAATCAGAGCTCAGCTTTCATTTCCTACACAGCTCTGGTTGAATGAAAGCTGTCCTGTGATTGGTTGCTATGGGCAACGGAGACAGTTTCCGGCCATTTTGTTTTGACTCACCTTCTTCCAGGAGCACCTACTATTTCATTTTTCCGTCCCCATCGCAGCACAAGGGATCATTTTTTTCCAGGTCGAGTTGTAGTTTTGAATATCACCCTTCATTTTACCATACAATGTACTAAAAAACAAGAAACATCACAAATGGAGTGAAATGGTGAAAAAAAATTGCAATTCCGCCATTTTGGTGGGTTTTGTTGTTGCATCATTCAGTTTGCAGTGAAAATGACCTGGGAACATGATTACCGGCATCAGTGCGATTACGGCGATACCAAACTTTTATGGTTTTTTTATTATTGTAAAGGTTAAAAAAAAAATTAAACAATTTTAAAAAATAAAATAAAATTGCCGACATTTTCCGAGACCTGTACCTTTTTATTTTTTGGCTTGTGTAAGACATTTTCTTTTTGTGAGGCGAGCTATAATTTTGGAGGTGCATATATCTCTTTTAATTCCATGTTTTGAAGAGCACGGCAATGAAAAAATGGCGATTCTGTCAATTCGATTTTTCTTTTTTTTTTTTTACAAAGTGTTCATTTATATTTTGATAGATCGGATTTTTACAGAAACAATTATTTTTTCCTGCTATTTTCCTAGGAGTGATTTTAGTACCTCTCCTAATATTTTTTAGCCCCCACACCCCCACCCCAGGATCATTTATCATATGTAGCGAAACTAGAAATTTTATATTATTTTATGAAATTACTAAAAAAAAATATTAATCCTGATGGGAAAAGATTGGGAAAGTGTCAGTAGAGCCGTGTCATAAAATAATGTGCAAATGAACAGGACCACCGACTATGTGAAGTCTGAGCCCCCTGCTGGTCTAGGACCGCCAAAAAACTGTGGCTCTGACCCCATATCCTAGTGGGATTGAGTGCGGCACCTTGTGCACATCTGTGGCGTTTCAGGAGTTTGGTGTGAGGCGCAGCAGAGTACACCGAGTCCTCCTGTTTCCCGCATTCCACGGGCTATTAAATCTAAAAGTGTCCCTGACCGACGGCTCGTTCCAGGCTTCCTCCCTGCATAGGCCGGAAAATCTGAAATATTTAGAGGGCGCCTGGGAAACTGTCTCAGCTAAAGCGATCTCGATTTTTAAGGACCATCTTACGGCAGCCATTAATCACGGTATTATATCTGCAGTGCGGTAAACACGAGAATTCAAAAAAGTTCTGGCTAATCTGTCATATACCGGAGGAAAGATGCCAACAATTCCCCATAAACCACAGGATCCCAAGATCCTGGGATGCACCTGCCCTGTAGAACCATTGCTACTATGAAGGACCACCCAACATAAGGGTCAAGTGACCGTTAATCTCAAATGAGACACAAAACCCCAAAACCAACACATGCAAGCCCCAATTATGGTTCTTCGCAGATTGATGACAAAGTCGCGGGTGAGGTGACTGGCAATCAAAATTCAATTTTTTAACCTTTTTCCAAATTTTCTAAAATGTCAAAGCATGACAATTTGCAATTTTTGTGTGCTGAAAGGGCTATTCTATAAACCATATTTATCATCTATTCACGGGCAAAGATGAAAAATATAAGATCACTCTGGCTGTGGGAACTGACACCCAGAACACAGAAGGTCCATGTATGATCTGAGAGATTGTGAACATGTGCGACCACTGATCCTTAAGGCTTCTTTTACACTTACCGGGTTTTTTGCGGCCCGTTATTGCGGGCCTTATCGCCGCAAATTCCACGGTCTGCCGCAATAACGGACAGCAAAAAACTTGCGGATTGCGGGTTTTGAATACTATGGAGAAAGTATTGGAACAAAAAAAATGGCGTTCCGCAAAGCCGGAAGTCACGGTGCACCGCAAAAACAAGCTTCCGTTGTTTTTGCGGCCCAAATCAATGGGGGCCGTGTCCGTAAGCCGTGAAAAAGATCGAGCAGGCTCGATATTTTTTCACGGCCGTAAGTACGGCCCTCGCGGCCATACGGTGTATGGGGCACCGTGGAATTATTGCAGCCCGTTTTTGCGGCCCCATAGAAATCTATTGGGGCCGCAAAAACCACGGTAAGTGTAAAAGAAGCCTTACACAGCGAATGAGCCAGACTCTCACTACCACCCTATTCACACTGGGGACTTTGGGACCCCCTGTTCTTGGGATCAGTTGGGGTCCTAATGGGTAGTATTCAGAAGAATATCTTATATTCAGGACTTGAGGAGATGACATCATAGCAGGGCTTTGGTATTTAGAAGTTCAGTACATAACAGCTCAGCCAAGACTTCAGCCAAGAGATGACATCATAACACGGTCTTGGTAGACAGGACTGCGACACTGTAGAGATAGGGCTCACTGTGCTCAGATTCGGGATCCCAAGGGGACACACCTTTGGGACCTCAATCCCACCTTACATTTTATAACAGCAGATCATACAAGATGTGGCACACATGGGACTCTCTTCAGTTGAGACAGCTGAGCCAGCAACACAACTTCAAAAGAGAGAGAACATAGAAAAGTCATCATCACCAGACCCGCATTTTTCAGAACAATTGCAGCCTAGGTGAATAAATATAAATGCTGACGTCCGGGAGTGTAACTAGAAAATTCCAAGGGTAAATGGACCAAAAGAAGAAGAACTAGTGTCTTTGAAATGTGGTGCTGGATAAGAATGTTATCAATTCCGTGTGGATGGCAAGAAGAACAAACAAATCAATCTTGTAACAAATCAAGCCAGACATGTGTCACTCGAAGAAAGAATCACCATCCTAAGATTTGCCTACTTTGGACACATCATAGGAAGAGAGCAATCACTGGAGAAGGACATCATGGTCAGAAGAATAGAAGGAACAAGATGTAGAGGAAGATTAGCAGCCCGATGGCTTGATTCTATCAAGATAACGAAGGAGAAGACCCTGGTGGACCTATCTAGGCTTGCTTAAGATTGATCTCTCATCCATCAAGTCACCATGGCTCAAGATTGAGCTGAACGTAATTAAATAATAATAATAATTCTACCAAAAGACTTGACCAGGGCAGTGAGGGTGAAAGTTGCAGACTTCCTTAGTCCTCATCTCATGGAGGTCATAGACAAGTGCCCTTCCTACAACCTAGCCTTGCACTCAGCCAATCGAGACATGAGAACAAAGTCAACTATCAGATTAACCAATGAGGAAAAGAAGAAAAGGTCAATCATGAGTTCTACCAATCAGGACATAAGGACAAGGCCAACAATGAGGTCAACCAATCACTTCCTAACATCTGAGGTGTGCGAACTACTTTGAGTTGTACGTTATGATGGGGAGTTGTAGTTCTATCCCAGTATCTGCAGCTTGCATATACAAGGATATTAATGGACCTTTGTGTGTTTTTCCTCCTTTATACCAAGAATATTCCATATCTTCATCATCCAGCCAGGGCAGTGTTATGTTCTGTGTTCCGGCCTGTTATGGTGTCAGTCATGGAAAATTTACCATTTACTATGGAAACTTCCTACATCTTATTGGTCACAGTCCGACCCTGTGAGAAGCCAGGGCCACGTCAAGGCCGACGTGTAGCGGCCAGTGTCATACTTTCCTATAGTCTCCCTCCTCCTATTACAGATAGGACGCCAGGTCCATTATACGAGTCCCCGGTATGATATACACAAGTCCAACTTCCAAGAACGCCAGGATCATGACTCTGTGACATATCAATGGGGCTCATGAATCAATCCAAGACAGGAAAATGTCAGCTGATACATACAGTATACAGTCACGATGCAGTCTTACAGAAAGACTCATGGACTCTGCTTGCTGTCAGAGACTGGAAACATCATATCTGGAGGTTACTGATCTTCTGTAGCTCTTACAGTTTTCATGTTTGTTACAGTGTGTCAGGGTTAGTTTTCAGCCTACAGATACAAATAATGGTTCCATTCACTGACACCACGAGCAGTGAAGAAAAAGTTGCAAAAATTTAAAAAACATGGCTGTCTGGATTCTGCCTGAGCAAGAGTCATTTTTGGAGGGTCCCATGGAGACATGTATTTGCCCTCTACATAGACCTCGTCTTCATGAGAAAAACCCTTCAAGCTTTTACTTGCACAAAACCAGGTCCCCATTCATTTCCCATTGATGTGTTCGGAAACACTGAGCTACTAGAAATGGACCCCCCAGCACCTCATACCTTCACACTTATGAACCTCCATTAGTCATAGGGTGGTCCTCCAATGTAGATCTCCTACCATGACCAGTTGTCCTCCCTGGGACACCAAGATAACTGATGTTCTCAGTACTTCACCATCCCACCGTCCCAATCTCGGCATTGACGTCTTTGGCGCTGGCATCTCATGCTTTTCAAGTATCAGAAACCGGACTGAGAAACCAGATCTCCTTCTGACCTTAGCTCAATAATTACTACAGGACAGCAATCAATGTGATCGGTTCAGTCCTGAACCACAAGGAGAGTGAGGGTCAAAGTAGACGAAGACCAAAGAAGAGCCAATCTGCCAAAATTCACCAACGGTCAAGAAATTCAATTCACTGAATGAGCTCTGTCGCAGAAGAAAAAGTCATTCATGGCTCTGAAGTCTCCCGACTCCAAGGTGTAATAAACTCTGCTCACTCCTATGGTACCTACTACGATGTCCTACACGACCCACCGGTGCCGTCTAGACCACAACACAAGTTATGACATCATGTTGTGCATCACCCCATTCAGTCATGTCAGCCATCACTGGCGCATCTATTTGGCACCTGCAGCAGTGTCAAAAATAAAACATTTTTTGGAGAAGATGCTTTAGGGAATGAGTGCTGGGCTGGTGAGGAGCGAGTACAATGTTCTATTGCATTCTAACCCCCTTCCCCAGCCCATATTTATAGGAAAAATGGCCACCAAATGACCACGATTTTTCTGGCATCGAATCTCAAAAAATTCTGATTCTCTACAATCTGCTGATTTTGCCAAAGTTGAAACAAATTTGATCTGTTAAGAACCGATTCGCTCATCTGGAGTAAGAGTGTCAGATCTGGCGTTCCCATAATTCATGGACTAGGCACCGAGACGCCCATTCTCTGCTCACACTGATGTCAATCTTCACCAGTCACCAGACATCAGAAGTCACTGGCCCCAATATTAGTCGTCGGGATACGGATCCGTTAGATGGTCATGGCTCCTTTATATAATAACTACCTTTGTGGAAGACGTAGTTGGGGTCCGAGTGCTGAGATGCCCACCAATCGCTGAAGCAAGAAGGCAGGAATGCTCCTGGACCCCAACACTTCCAACTTCTCAAAGGTTTTACAAAGCGGTAATTACTTTTTATAAAAGCCACGTTCCATATGATCTCTTCTCAGAAATCTAGATAAACACTGACTGATCCGAATGACATATAATAGGGTCAGTCATGTTTTAGGCATTTTTGTCCTGAGACATCAAAAGTTTTATGAGCACTCAAACCATGAGCCTAAAGCCTACACAGTCGTATCTGAGGTTAGTGGCAGGTGGACCAAGCCAGGTTCTGTGTCTGTGTAATTCCAGTGTCAGCAAACGGCAAAAGAAAAGGAAACTTCTGCAAAAGTGATCTGTGATCACCGATACGTGGTGTATGAGACAACGCTGACCTCGGTGTAACCTTCAGACGTCTCCCCACAATGTGACATTATTAGCCTTTGTCTTATGATTCCTTGTAACTCCAGGCCACATGCGGAAAGCCACAAATCAAAGGTTAGTAGCTGCCCCCAGAGCAATCATTCTAGTGGGGGCTTCTATGTAATCCGGACCCCACTTGACACTCACATGTCACAACCAATCAGAATTCATCTTTACTTGTCTTGTTCCCAGCGGCAAAGACCTGATCAGTTCCTATGGACCTTTAATCATCCCAACACGAGCCCTCACCTCAGGTGGGGTTCACAAATCTCAATAACCCTAAAGTACGGAAACATTTGTACATCTTTACGTTATTTTGTCACTATCCAAAATAACCGACTGATATCAGAAATGTGAAGATAAAGCAACTTTGCTAATATGCTTGAAGTCAGCAAGTAATGCAGAACAATGTGTCTCCATGGTAACAGACTACAAACAAGACCCTGTAGTCTGACCCTGCCCCAGCAGAAGAGAATAAACAATACTGACAAACAGTAACAAAGTATCCACAGATCTATATAACACAACGAGCCATGTATGATATGTATCAATATGTGAATGTCCAGGAGAGGAGGAAACAAAGTATACACAGCCTTATATAACACAATGCTTCAATCATCAGATGTACCAGCAGATCCCGCACCAATGTTGTACAGCGCCCCACAATCATCAGATGTACCAGCAGATCCCGCACCAATGTTGTACAGCGCCCCACAATCATCAGATGTACCAGCAGATCCCCCAATGTTGTACAGTGCCCCACAATCATCAGATGTACCAGCAGATCCCCCAATGTTGTACAGCGCCCCACAATCATCAGATGTACCAGCAGATCCCCCAATGTTGTACAGTGCCCCACAATCATCAGATGTACCAGCAGATCCCGCACCAATGTTGTACAGCGCCCCACAATCATCAGATGTACCAGCAGATCCCCCAATGTTGTACAGCGCCCCACAATCATCAGATGTACCAGCAGATCCCCCAATGTTGTACAGCGCCCCACAATCATCAGATGCACCAGCAGATCCCCCAATGTTGTACAGCGCTCCACAATCATCAGATGTACCAGCAGATCCCCCAATGTTGTACAGCGCTCCACAATCATCAGATGTACCAGCAGATCCCGCACCAATGTTGTACAGCGCCCCACAATCATCAGATGTACCAGCAGATCCCCCAATGTTGTACAGTGCCCCACAATGATCAGATGTACCAGCAGATCCCGCACCAATGTTGTACAGCGCTCCACAATCATCAGATGTACCAGCAGATCCCCCAATGTTGTACAGCGCTCCACAATCATCAGATGTACCAGCAGATCCCCCAATGTTGTACAGCGCCCCACAATCATCAGATGTACCAGCAGATCCCGCACCAATGTTGTACAGCGCCCCACAATCATCAGATGTACCAGCAGATCCCCCAATGTTGTACAGCGCTCCACAATCATCAGATGTACCAGCAGATCCCGCACCAATGTTGTACAGCGCCCCACAATCATCAGATGTACCAGCAGATCCCGCACCAATGTTGTACAGCGCCCCACAATCATCAGATGTACCAGCAGATCCCCCAATGTTGTACAGCGCCCCACAATCATCAGATGTACCAGCAGATCCCCCAATGTTGTACAGCGCCCCACAATCATCAGATGTACCAGCAGATCCCCCAATGTTGTACAGTGTCCCACAATCATCAGATGTACCAGCAGATCCCCCAATGTTGTACAGTGCCCCACAATCATCAGATGTACCAGCAGATCCCCCAATGTTGTACAGTGTCCCACAATCATCAGATGTACCAGCAGATCCCCCAATGTTGTACAGCGCCCCACAATCATCAGATGCACCAGCAGATCCAGCACCAATGTTGTACAGCGCCCCACAATCATCAGATGTACCAGCAGATCCCCCAATGTTGTACAGCGCCCCACAATCATCAGATGCACCAGCAGATCCCCCAATGTTGTACAGCGCCCCTGTCATGATCTCAATGGCAAGAGAACATAGCATAAGCATATATAGGAACTAGCTCATGGAAGATGGGAACTGAGCTGACCATGAACTAAACCTAACGCACAACTAGCAGTGGCCGGGTAGCATGCCTACGTTGATTCTAGATGCCCAGCCCAGCCGGAGGACTAAATAAAGCTAGCAGAGGAAAATATTAGTCCTAGCTCACCTCTAGAGAAATACCCCGAAAGGAGACAGAGGCCCCCCACATGTATTGGCGGTGAGTTGAGATGAAATAACAAACGTAGTATGAAAATAGGTTTAGCAAATTTGAGGTCCACTTACTACACAGCAGAAGACAGAAAGGACACTTTCATGGCCAGCTGAAAACCCTATCAAAAACACCATCCAGAAATTACTTTAAAACTCTGGCATTAACTCATAACACCAGAGTGGCAATTCCCGTTCACAAGAGCTTTCCAGACACAGTAACGAAACTACAGCTGTGAACTGGAACAAAATGCAAAAACAAACATGGACAAGAGTCCAACTTATCTAGTAGTTGTCTAGGAGCAGGAACAAGCACAGAGAGGCTTCTGATAACATTGTTGACCGGCAAGCAACTAACAGAGCAGCAAGGTTATATAGCGACTCCCACATCTTGATGGGAACAGGTGAACAGAGAAGATGAAGACACCAGTTCAATTCCACCAGTAGCCACCGGGGGAGCCCAGAATCCAAATTCACAACAGTACCCCCCCCTCAAGGAGGGGGCACCGAACCCTCACCAGAACCACCAGGGCGATCAGGATGGGCCCTATGAAAGGCACGAACCAGATCGGAGGCATGAACATCAGATGCATTCACCCAAGAATTATCCTCCTGGCCGTATCCCTTCCACTTGACCAGATACTGGAGTCTCCGTCTGGAAACACGAGAGTCCAAGATTTTCTCCACAACGTACTCCAACTCACCCTCAACCAACACCGGAGCAGGAGGCTCAACGGAAGGCACAACCGGTACCTCATACCTGCGCAATAATGACCGATGAAAAACGTTATGAATAGAAAAGGATGCAGGGAGGTCCAAACGGAAGGAAACAGGGTTAAGAATCTCCAATATCTTATACGGGCCGATAAACCGAGGCTTAAACTTAGGAGAAGAGACCCTCATAGGGACAAAACGAGAAGACAACCACACCAAATCCCCAACAGAAAGCCGAGGACCAACACGACGGTGGCGGTTGGCAAAAAGCTGAGTCTTCTCCTGGGACAACCTCAAATTGTCCACCACCTGCCCCCAGATCTGATGCAATCTCTCCACCACAGCATCCACTCCAGGACAATCCGAAGATTCCACCTGACCAGAGGAAAATCGAGGATGAAACCCCGAATTACAGAAAAACGGGGACACCAAAGTGGCAGAGCTGGCCCGATTATTGAGAGCGAACTCCGCCAATGGCAAAAAAGCAACCCAATCATCCTGGTCAGCAGACACAAAACACCTCAGATATGTCTCCAGGGTCTGATTAATCCGCTCGGTCTGGCCATTCGTCTGAGGATGGAAAGCGGACGAAAAAGATAAATCTATGCCCATCCTAGCACAGAATGCCCGCCAAAATCTAGACACGAACTGGGTCCCTCTGTCAGAAACGATATTCTCAGGAATACCATGCAAACGAACAACATTTTGAAAAAACAGAGGAACCAACTCGGAAGAAGAAGGTAACTTGGGCAGAGGAACCAAATGGACCATCTTAGAAAAACGGTCACACACCACCCAGATGACAGACATCTTCTGAGAAACAGGCAGATCTGAAATAAAATCCATCGAGATGTGCGTCCAAGGCCTCTTAGGAATAGGCAAGGGCAACAACAATCCACTAGCCCGAGAACAACAAGGCTTGGCCCGAGCACAAACGTCACAAGACTGCACAAAGCCTCGCACATCTCGTGACAGGGAAGGCCACCAGAAGGACCTTGCCACCAAATCCCTGGTACCAAAAATGCCAGGATGACCTGCCAACGCAGAAGAATGAACCTCAGAGATGACTCTATTGGTCCAATCATCAGGAACAAACAGTTTATCAGGTGGGCAACGATCAGGTCTCTCCGCCTGAAACTCCTGCAAGGCCCGCCGCAGGTCTGGAGAAACGGCTGACAATACCACTCCATCCTTAAGGATACCTGTGGGCTCAGAGTTACCAGGCGAGTCAGGCTCAAAACTCCTAGAAAGGGCATCCGCCTTAACATTCTTAGAACCCGGTAGGTATGACACCACAAAATTAAACCGAGAGAAAAATAATGACCAGCGCGCCTGTCTAGGATTCAGGCGCCTGGCGGTCTCAAGATAAACCAAATTTTTGTGGTCAGTCAATACCACCACCTGATGTCTGGCCCCCTCAAGCCAATGGCGCCACTCCTCAAAAGCCCACTTCATGGCCAAAAGCTCCCGATTCCCAACATCATAATTCCGCTCAGCGGGCGAAAATTTACGGGAAAAGAAGGCACAAGGCCTCATCACGGAGCAGTCAGAACTTTTCTGCGACAACACTGCCCCAGCTCCGATCTCAGAAGCGTCGACCTCAACCTGAAAAGGTAGAGCAACATCAGGCTGACGCAACACAGGGGCAGAGGAAAAACGGCGCTTAAGCTCCCGAAAGGCCTCCACAGCATCAGGGGACCAATCAGCAACATCAGCACCCTTCTTAGTCAAATCGGTCAATGGCTTAGCAATATCCGAAAAACCAGCAATAAATCGACGATAAAAGTTAGCAAAGCCCAAAAATTTCTGAAGACTCTTAAGAGAAGAGGGCTGCGTCCAATCACAAATAGCTTGAACCTTGACAGGATCCATTTCAATGGAAGAGGGGGAAAAAAATATATCCCAAAAAGGAAATCCTCTGTACCCCAAAAACACACTTCGAACCCTTCACACACAAAGAATTAGACCGCAAAACCTGAAAAACCCTCCTGACTTGCTGGACATGAGAGTCCCAGTCATCCGAAAAAATCAGAATATCATCCAGATACACAATCATAAATTTATCCAAATAATCGCGAAAAATATCATGCATAAAGGACTGGAAAACTGACGGAGCATTAGAAAGACCAAAAGGCATCACTAAATACTCAAAGTGGCCCTCGGGCGTATTAAATGCGGTTTTCCACTCATCCCCCTGCCTGATTCGCACCAAATTATACGCCCCACGAAGGTCAATCTTAGAGAACCACTTGGCCCCCTTTATGCGAGCAAACAAATCAGTCAGCAACGGCAATGGGTATTGATATTTAACAGTGATTTTATTCAAAAGCCGATAATCAATACATGGTCTCAAAGAGCCATCTTTTTTTGACACAAAGAAAAAACCGGCTCCTAAGGGAGATGACGATGGACGAATATGTCCCTTTTCCAAGGACTCCTTTATATATTCTCGCATAGCAGCATGTTCAGGCACAGACAGATTAAACAAACGACCCTTTGGGTATTTACTACCCGGGATTAAATCTATGGCACAATCGCACTCTCGGTGCGGAGGTAATGAACCAAGCTTGGATTCTTCAAAGACGTCACGATAGTCAGACAGGAACTCAGGAATTTCAGAGGGAATGGATGATGAAATGGAAACCACAGGTACATCCCCATGAGCCCCCTTACATCCCCAGCTCAACACAGACATAGCTCTCCAGTCGAGGACTGGGTTGTGAGATTGCAGCCAAGGCAATCCTAGCACCAAATCATCATGTAGATTATACAGCACCAGAAAGCGAATAATCTCCTGGTGATCCGGATTAATACGCATAGTTACTTGTGTCCAGCATTGTGGTTTATTATTAGCCAATGGGGTGGAGTCAATCCCCTTCAGAGGAATAGGAGTCTCCAAAGGCTCTAAATCATACCCACAGCGTTTGGCAAAGGACCAATCCATAAGACTCAAAGCGGCGCCAGAGTCGACATAGGCGTCCGTGGTAATAGATGACAAAGAGCAAATCAGGGTCACAGATAGAATAAATTTAGACGGTAAGGTGCAAATGGAAACAGATTTACCAAGCTTTTTAGTGCGCTTAGAGCATGCTGATATAACATGAGTAGAATCACCACAATAGAAACACAACCCATTTTTCCGTCTAAAATTCTGCCGCTCGCTTCGGGACAGAATTCTATCACACTGCATACTCTCTGGCGACTTCTCAGTGGACACCGCCAGATGGTGCACTGGTTTGCGCTCCCGCAAACGCCTATCGATCTGAATAGCCATTGTCATGGACTCATTCAGACCCGTAGGCACAGGGAACCCCACCATAACATCCTTAATGGCATCAGAGAGACCCTCTCTGAAAGTCGCCGCCAGGGCGCACTCATTCCACTGAGTAAGCACAGACCATTTACGGAATCTTTGGCAGTAAATTTCCGCTTCATCTTGCCCCTGAGATAGGGACATCAAAGTTTTTTCTGCCTGAAGCTCCAAATGAGGTTCGTCATAAAGCAACCCCAAGGCCAGAAAAAACGCATCCACATTGAGCAACGCAGGATCCCCTGGTGTCAATGAAAAAGCCCAGTCTTGAGGGTCGCCCCGGAGCAAGGAAATCACAATCCTGACCTGCTGTGCAGGGTCTCCGGCAGAGCGAGATTTCAGAGACAAAAATAATTTGCAATTATTTCGAAAATTCTGAAACCCGGATCTATTCCCCGAGAAAAATTCCGGCAAAGGAATTCTCGGCTCAGATACAGGTGCATGACAAACAAAATCTTGCAAATTTTGTACCTTCGTGGCGAGATTATTCAAACCTGCAGTTACACTCTGAAGATCCATTACAAACAGGTGGACACAGAGCCATTCAAGGGTTAAGAGGAGGTAAGAAGCAGCTAGACAGCAATTAAGGGCTAGGCAGCAAAACTCTGAGGGGAAAAAAAAAAAAAATTTCCCTTCAACACTTCTTTTTCTCCTGCTTCAGCCCAAACAATTAACACTTTGTCGGCCGGTCAAACTGTCATGATCTCAATGGCAAGAGAACATAGCATAAGCATATATAGGAACTAGCTCTTGGAAGATGGGAACTGAGCTGACCATGAACTAAACCTAACGCACAACTAGCAGTGGCCGGGTAGCATGCCTACGTTGATTCTAGATGCCCAGCCCAGCCGGAGGACTAAATAAAGCTAGCAGAGGAAAATATTAGTCCTAGCTCACCTCTAGAGAAATACCCCGAAAGGAGACAGAGGCCCCCCACATGTATTGGCGGTGAGTAGAGATGAAATAACAAACGTAGTATGAAAATAGGTTTAGCAAATTTGAGGTCCACTTACTACACAGCAGAAGACAGAAAGGACACTTTCATGGCCAGCTGAAAACCCTATCAAAAACACCATCCAGAAATTACTTTAAAACTCTGGCATTAACTCATAACACCAGAGTGGCAATTCCCGTTCACAAGAGCTTTCCAGACACAGTAACGAAACTACAGCTGTGAACTGGAACAAAATGCAAAAACAAACATGGACAAGAGTCCAACTTATCTAGTAGTTGTCTAGGAGCAGGAACAAGCACAGAGAGGCTTCTGATAACATTGTTGACCGGCAAGCAACTAACAGAGCAGCAAGGTTATATAGCGACTCCCACATCTTGATGGGAACAGGTGAACAGAGAAGATGAAGACACCAGTTCAATTCCACCAGTAGCCACCGGGGGAGCCCAGAATCCAAATTCACAACAGCCCCACAATGATCAGATGCACCAGCAGATCCCCCAATGTTGTACAGCGCCCCACAATCATCAGATGTACCAGCAGATCCCCCAATGTTGTACAGCGCCCCACAATGATCAGATGTACCAGCAGATCCCCCAATGTTGTACAGTGCCCCACAATCATCAGATGTACCAGCAGATCCCCCAATGTTGTACAGTGCCCCACAATCATCAGATGTACCAGCAGATCCCCCAATGTTGTACAGCGCCCCACAATCATCAGATGTACCAGCAGATCCCCCAATGTTGTACAGCGCCCCACAATCATCAGATGTACCAGCAGATCCCGCACCAATGTTGTACAGCGCCCCACAATCATCAGATGTACCAGCAGATCCCCCAATCTTGTACAGCGCCCCACAATCATCAGATGTACCAGCAGATCCCCCAATGTTGTACAGTGCCCCACAATCATCAGATGTACCAGCAGATCCCCCAATGTTGTACAGCGCCCCACAATCATCAGATGTACCAGCAGATCCCCCAATGTTGTACAGCGCCCCACAATCATCAGATGTACCAGCAGATCCCCCAATGTTGTACAGTGCCCCACAATCATCAGATGTACCAGCAGATCCCCCAATGTTGTACAGCGCCCCACAATCATCAGATGTACCAGCAGATCCCCCAATGTTGTACAGCGCCCCACAATCATCAGATGTACCAGCAGATCCCGCACCAATGTTGTACAGCGCCCCACAATCATCAGATGTACCAGCAGATCCCCCAATCTTGTACAGCGCCCCACAATCATCAGATGTACCAGCAGATCCCCCAATGTTGTACAGTGCCCCACAATCATCAGATGTACCAGCAGATCCCCCAATGTTGTACAGTGTCCCACAATCATCAGATGTACCAGCAGATCCCCCAATGTTGTACAGTGCCCCACAATCATCAGATGTACCAGCAGATCCCCCAATGTTGTACAGCGCCCCACAATCATCAGATGTACCAGCAGATCCCCCAATGTTGTACAGCGCCCCACAATCATCAGATGCACCAGCAGATCCCCCAATGTTGTACAGCGCCCCACAATCATCAGATGTACCAGCAGATCCCCCAATGTTGTACAGTGCCCCACAATCATCAGATGTACCAGCAGATCCCCCAATGTTGTACAGCGCTCCACAATCATCAGATGCACCAGCAGATCCCCCAATGTTGTACAGCGCCCCACAATCATCAGATGTACCAGCAGATCCCCCAATGTTGTACAGCGCCCCACAATGATCAGATGTACCAGCAGATCCCCCAATGTTGTACAGTGCCCCACAATCATCAGATGTACCAGCAGATCCCCCAATGTTGTACAGTGCCCCACAATCATCAGATGTACCAGCAGATCCCCCAATGTTGTACAGCGCCCCACAATCATCAGATGTACCAGCAGATCCCCCAATGTTGTACAGCGCCCCACAATCATCAGATGTACCAGCAGATCCCGCACCAATGTTGTACAGCGCCCCACAATCATCAGATGTACCAGCAGATCCCCCAATCTTGTACAGCGCCCCACAATCATCAGATGTACCAGCAGATCCCCCAATGTTGTACAGTGCCCCACAATCATCAGATGTACCAGCAGATCCCCCAATGTTGTACAGCGCCCCACAATCATCAGATGTACCAGCAGATCCCCCAATGTTGTACAGCGCCCCACAATCATCAGATGTACCAGCAGATCCCCCAATGTTGTACAGTGCCCCACAATCATCAGATGTACCAGCAGATCCCCCAATGTTGTACAGTGCCCCACAATCATCAGATGTACCAGCAGATCCCCCAATGTTGTACAGTGTCCCACAATCATCAGATGTACCAGCAGATCCCCCAATGTTGTACAGTGCCCCACAATCATCAGATGTACCAGCAGATCCCCCAATGTTGTACAGCGCCCCACAATCATCAGATGTACCAGCAGATCCCCCAATGTTGTACAGCGCCCCACAATCATCAGATGTACCAGCAGATCCCCCAATGTTGTACAGCGCCCCACAATCATCAGATGTACCAGCAGATCCCCCAATGTTGTACAGTGCCCCACAATCATCAGATCTGCCCCTGGACACATCACTGTCACACACGGACTAGGACTCACTTTCTGAGGTTTCCTTCCTGCGGTTGCAGCGAGGTCACATTTTAGTATTTGGACAAACCACAATTCATGAACCAAACTAATATCATCGCAGGAATATCCACCGCTGTCAGTTCTGGGGAGCCGCCGCTATAATGAGGCCTAATACTGGGGCAGCAGAGGAATCTGCATGGGCCTTATATGAGGCATGTGTCCTGTGTGACCAGATGGAACGGTGCGGAGCCGCGGACGCCCGTCACCGTCTGCTGCCTAATAACACAGATCGCGGCTCATCAGCGCTTAATATGAGAAAGTGTTAATCACAAACTAGACACTGATTACACACTGATCGTACACTTATCACACATTGATTACACACTGATTGTACACTGATTACACACTGATTACACACTGATCCTACACTGATTACACTGATTACACACTGATCCTACACTGATTACACTGATTACACACTGATCCTACACTGATTACACACTGACTACACACTGATCGTACACTGATTACACACTGATCGTACACTGATTACACACTGATTACACACTGATCCTACACTGATTACACACTGATTACACACTGACTGCACACTGATTACACACTGATCGTACACTAATTACACACTGATTGTACACTGATTACACACTGATTACACACTGATCCTACACTGATTACACACTGACTACACACTGATCGTACACTGATTACACACTGATTATACACTGATCGTACACTAATTACACACTGATTATACACTGATTACACACTGATTACACACTGACTGCACACTGATTACACACTGATCGTACACTGATCGTACACTGATTACACACTGATCGTACACTGATTACACACTGATCGTACACTGATTACACACTGATCCTACACTGATTACACACTGATCGTACACTGATTACACACTGATCCTACACTGATTACACACTGACTACACACTGATCGTACACTGATTACACACTGATTACACACTGATCGTACACGGATTACACACTGATCGTACACTAATTACACACTGATTACACACTGATCGTACACTGATTACACACTGATTACACACTGACTGCACACTGATTACACACTGATCGTACACTAATTACACACTGATTACACACTGATCGTACACTAATTACACACTGATCGTACACTAATTACACACTGATTACACACTGACTGCACACTGATTACACACTGACTGCACACTGATTACACACTGATTACACACTGATCGTACACTAATTACACACTGATTATACACTGATTGTACACTGATTACACTGATTACACACTGACTGCACACTGATTACACACTGATTACACACTGATCGTACACTGATTACACACTGATTACACACTGACTGCACACTGATTACACACTGATTACACACTGATTACACACTGCACACTGATTACACACTGATCGTACACTGATTACACACTGATTACACACTGACTGCACACTGATTGTACACTGATTACACACTGATTACACACTGATTACACACTGATCGTACACTGATTACACACTGACTGCACACTGACTGCACACTGATTACACACTGATTGTACACTGATATATTGATTTCTGAACTCTTCCTGAGATAAAATATTAATATTGTTGTTACTAAATGATGATGAACTTGTTTTCTTGCATTATTTCAGGTCTGAAAGCGCTGGGATTTTGTTATTTTGACCATTTCTCATTTTCAGAAAATGTATTGCTGGGAACTTGGGAGCCATGTTGTCAGAAGTTTATAGAATAAAAGAACAATTTACATTTTTCTCAAAAATATACCTATAAAGAGGAAAATCAGACAAACTGAACATTTTGCAGGGGTCTCTTCATTTTTGCAGGAGCTGTACGGTCTGTAGAGACACACGGCCATGTGGGCAGATCCATAGATTACAGCGGGCAGATTCTGCTCCCAGAGAGAACACAAGAAACAGAGGTGAGGACGAGGCGGCGCTGATCCTCCACAATCTGCAAGTCTTACACATTGTGGCCAGAACGGACTGTGTATCAGTGGCCTCATTTACAATAGATATATGTGATAGAGCGGCCAATGAATAAGAAGTGATATGAAGGCACAAAATACAACTTAAGAGCTCACATCAAAGGAAAAAATACAAAGGATCCAGAATAGTAACCAGGAGACAATAAAAATCCATCCAGAATATACAGGAAGGATAATATCAGCAGACACAAAGTATCAGGAGAGACACAAAGTGTCAGGAGAGGCACAAAGTGTCAGGAGAGGCACAAAGTGTCAGGAGAGGCACAAAGTGTCAGGAGAGGCACAAAGTATCAGGAGAGGCACAAAGTATCAGGAGAGGCACAAAGTATCAGGAGAGGCACAAAGAGTCAGGAGAGGCTCAAAGAGTCAGGAGAGGCACAAAGTGTCAGGAGAGGCACAAAGTGTCAGGAGAGGCACAAAGTATCAAGAGAGGCACAAAGTGTGAGGAGAGGCACAAAGTATCAGGAGAGGCACAAAGTGTCAGGAGAGGCACAAAGTGTAAGGAGAGGCACAAAGTGTAAGGAGAGGCACAAAGTGTGAGGAGAAGCACAACGTATCAGGAGAGGCACAAAGTGTCAGGAGAGGCACAAAGTGTCAGGAGAGGCACAAGGCATCAGGAGAGGCACAAAGTGTGAGGAGAGGCACAAAGTATCAGGAGAGGCACAAAGTGTCAGGAGAGGCACAAAGTATCAGGAGAGGCACAAAGTGTCAGACAAGGCACAAGGTATCAGGAGAGGCACAAAGTGTCAGGAGAGGCACAAAGTGTCAGGAGAGGCACAAAGTGTCAGGAGAGGCACAAAGTATCAGGAGAGGCACAAAGTATCAGGAGAGGCACATGGTATCAGCTGAGGCACAAAGTGTCAGGAGAGGCACAAAGTGTCAGGAGAGGCACAAAGTGTCAGGAGAGGCACAAAGTGTCAGGAGAGGCACAAAGTGTCAGGAGAGACATTAAGTATCAGGTGAGACAGTAATTATCATGAAAGAAACCAAGCATCAGGAGTGACACAAAGTATCAGGAGAGGCACAAAGTATCAGGAGAGGCACAAAGTATCAGGAGAGGCACAAAGTATCAGCTGAGGCACAAAGTGTCAGGAGAGGCACAAAGTGTCAGGAGAGGCACAAAGCATCAGGAGAGGCACAAAGCATCAGGAGAGGCACAAAGCATCAGGAGAGGCACAAGGTATCAGGAAAGGCACTAAGTATCAGGAGAGGCACTAAGTATCAGGAGAGGCACAAAGTATCAGGAGAGGCACAAAGTATCAGGAGAGGCACAAAGTGTCAGGAGAGGCACAAAGTATAAGGAGAGGCACAAAGTATCAGGAGAGGCACAAAGAACAGGAGAGGCACAAAGTATCAGGAAAGGCACAAAGTGTCAGGAGAGACATTAAGTATCAGGTGAGACAGTAATTATCATGAAAGAAACCAATCATCAGGAGTGACACAAAGTATCAGGAGAGGCACAAAGTATCAGGAGAGGCACAAAGTATCAGGAGAGGCACAAAGTATCAGGAGAGGCACAAAGTATCAGGAGAGGCACAAAGTGTCAGGAGAGGCACAAAGTGTCAGGAGAGGCACAAAGTGTCAGGAGAGGCACAAAGTGTCAGGAGAGGCACAAAGTATCAAAAGAGGCACAAAGTATCAAAAGAGGCACAAAGTATCAGGAGGGGCACAAAATGTCAGGAGAGGCACAAAGCATCAGGAGAGGCACAAGGTATCAGGAGAGGCACTAAGTATCAGGAGAGGCACTAAGTATCGGGAGAGGCACAAAGTATCAGGCGAGGCACAAAGTGTCAGGAGAGGCACAAAGTATCAGGAGAGGCACAAGGTATCAAGAGAGGCACTAAGTATCAAGAGAGGCACTAAGTATCAGGAGGCACTAAGTATCAGGAGAGGCACAAGGTATCAGCAGAGGCACTAAGTATCAGGAGAGGCACTAAGTATCAGGAGAGGCACAAGGTATCAGGAGAGGCACTAAGTATCAGGAGAGGCACAAGGTATCAGGAGAGGCACTAAGTATCAGGAGAGGCACAAGGTATCAGGAGAGGCACTAAGTATCAGGAGAGGCACAAGGTATCAGGAGAGGCACTAAGTATCAGGAGAGGCACTAAGTATCAGGAGAGGCACAAAGTATCAGGAGAGGCACAAAGTATCAGGAGAGGCACAAAGTGTCAGGAGAGGCACAAAGTGTCAGGAGAGGCACAAAGTGTCAGGAGAGGCACAAAGTGTCAGGAGAGGCACAAAGTATCAAAAGAGGCACAAAGTATCAAAAGAGGCACAAAGTATCAGGAGGGGCACAAAATGTCAGGAGAGGCACAAAGCATCAGGAGAGGCACAAGGTATCAGGAGAGGCACTAAGTATCAGGAGAGGCACTAAGTATCGGGAGAGGCACAAAGTATCAGGCGAGGCACAAAGTGTCAGGAGAGGCACAAAGTATCAGGAGAGGCACAAGGTATCAAGAGAGGCACTAAGTATCAAGAGAGGCACTAAGTATCAGGAGGCACTAAGTATCAGGAGAGGCACAAGGTATCAGCAGAGGCACTAAGTATCAGGAGAGGCACTATCAGGAGAGGCACAAGGTATCAGGAGAGGCACTAAGTATCAGGAGAGGCACAAGGTATCAGGAGAGGCACTAAGTATCAGGAGAGGCACAAGGTATCAGGAGAGGCACTAAGTATCAGGAGAGGCACAAGGTATCAGGAGAGGCACTAAGTATCAGGAGAGGCACTAAGTATCAGGAGAGGCACAAGGTATCAGGAGAGGCACTAAGTATCAGGAGAGGCACAAGGTATCAGGAGAGGCACAAGGTATCAGGAGAGGCACTAAGTATCAGGAGAGGCACTAAGTATCAGGAGAGGCACTAAGTATCAGGAGAGGCACAAGGTATCAGCAGAGGCACTAAGTATCAGGAGAGGCACTAAGTATCAGGAGAGGCACAAGGTATCAGGAGAGGCACTAAGTATCAGGAGAGGCACAAGGTATCAGGAGAGGCACAAGGTATCAGGAGAGGCACTAAGTATCAGGAGAGGCACAAGGTATCAGGAGAGGCACAAGGTATCAGGAGAGGCACTAAGTATCAGGAGAGGCACTAAGTATCAGGAGAGGCACTAAGTATCAGGAGAGGCACTAAGTATCAGGAGAGGCACAAGGTATCAGGAGAGGCACTAAGTATCAGGAGAGGCACAAGGTATCAGGAGAGGCACTAAGTATCAGGAGAGGCACTAAGTATCAGGAGAGGCACAAGGTATCAGGAGAGGCACAAGGTATCAGGAGAGGCACTAAGTATCAGGAGAGGCACAAGGTATCAGGAGAGGCACAAGGTATCAGGAGAGGCACTAAGTATCAGGAGAGGCACTAAGTATCAGGAGAGGCACTAAGTATCAGGAGAGGCACT
Organism: Ranitomeya variabilis; assembly: GCF_051348905.1. Lineage (NCBI taxonomy): Eukaryota > Metazoa > Chordata > Amphibia > Anura > Dendrobatidae > Ranitomeya > Ranitomeya variabilis. The sequence goes on from NC_135232.1 coordinate 17,906,448, forward strand.
AAGTATCAGGAGAGGCACAAGGTATCAGGAGAGGCACTAAGTATCAGGAGAGGCACAAGGTATCAGGAGAGGCACTAAGTATCAGGAGAGGCACTAAGTATCAGGAGAGGCACAAGGTATCAGGAGAGGCACAAGGTATCAGGAGAGGCACTAAGTATCAGGAGAGGCACTAAGTATCAGGAGAGGCACTAAGTATCAGGAGAGGCACTAAGTATCAGGAGAGGCACAAGGTATCAGGAGAGGCACTAAGTATCAGGAGAGGCACAAGGTATCAGGAGAGGCACTAAGTATCAGGAGAGGCACTAAGTATCAGGAGAGGCACTAAGTATCAGGAGAGGCACAAGGTGTCAGGAGCCTCCAGCCTCTCTGTGCTTCCCTCCTACATCGGATGATACAATGTGCACACACAGATAATGCATCGGTCACAGTAGGGTCTCTGGGGGTCTCACCTTAGACTCCTCCGCAGTTATCCGGCCAGGGCCTCCATGCTGCCTCTCTTCCCGGCTGTCTCTGGGGGTCTCCCGACGATCTGCAGTTCACTCCTGGCCGGAGCTTCCCCACTTCTGGTGACTTTCCTGGGCTCCGGGGTCCCGGCAGTGTGCCGGCCGGTGCGGGCAGTAGAGAGCCGGCTGCCAGTCCCTGGAGCTGGGGGGCTTCTTCCTGTAAGGAGAAGGGTAGAGGGGCCGAGCTGAGGAGGGGGCTGCCATACACAGCGCCGACCCTGCGGTGACTCACGGCACAGTCCTCCTCCTCCTCCTCCTGGGAGGACAGAAAGCTCCATGTGTTACTAATGTCACTCACCGACCAGCAGCAAAGTGCAGGGGAAACAGTGGTCTGAGCAGTGCAAAACATCCATCATCATCATCATCACCACACATAATCATCATCATAACTTCATCACACATCCGCACCTGACACACATCACACATACCTGTGTCTTGCTGTTAGGACTTTGCTCAAGAGTTCAGTTTCCTACCTGTCTATCTGGGGTCTTCCAGGACCTCTGTTACCTGTCTGGGGTCTTCCAGGACCTCTGTTACCTGTCTGTCTGGGGTCTTCCAGGACCTCTGTTACCTGTCTGGGGTCTTCCAGGACCTCTGTTACCTGTCTGTCTGGGGTCTTCCAGGACCTCTGTTACCTGTCTATCTGGGGTCTTCCAGGACCTCTGTTACCTGTCTGGGGTCTTCCAGGACCTCTGTTACCTGTCTATCTGGGGTCTTCCAGCACCTCTGTTACCTGTCTGGGGTCTTCCAGGACCTCTGTTACCTGTCTGTCTGGGCTCTTCTAGGACCTCAGTTACCTATCTGTCTGGGGTCTTCCAGGACCTCTGCTACCTGTCTGTCTGGGGTCTTCCAGGACCTCTGTTACCCGTCTGTCTGGGGTCTTCCAGCACCTCTGCTACCTGTCTGTCTGGGGTCTTCCAGGACCTCTGCTACCTGTCTGTCTGGGGTCTTCCAGGACCTCTGTTACCTGTCTATCTGGGGTCTTCCAGGACCTCTGTTACCTGTCTGTCTGGGGTCTTCCAGGACCTCTGCTACTTGTCTGTCTGGGGTCTTCCAGGACCTCTGTTACCTGTCTATCTGGGGTCTTCCAGGACCTGTTACCTGTCTGGGGTCTTCCAGGACTTTTACTTACTACCTGTTTCCCGAGTGCCCAAAGTCTTCACACCTGGACCTTGGGCTTAGAGGATCCATCTCACCTAGCAGTGAGGTGTCCGAAGACTTCTTATCTAGTAGCTGCCTTATTTGCTTGACTGTATATGAGTTGGTAACTCTTGGTTCAGCACCTGTTCACACTTAGTCTATGTATGGATGTGACGGTCAGTTTTTTTCAAATGTATTCTTTATCCTTCTGACCGAGCACTCCGCCTCCTAGTCACAGGTGTCTTGATTGCAGCAGGTCTAGTACCCCTCCACAGAGAAAGAGAATGTTAGTCTCATGAGAGGTTTTCATAGGTACCCATTCACATGGAGACGTTTATTCTCAGCGAGGACGGAAAGCGTAGGACCTGGTATAAGAGAGATGCCGTAAAGTGGCTACCAGGTACACATAAAATTGGCCTTTTTTATGCGCTAAACGCTCTCATTTTTCATATTTCTAGTGCAGTAATGCAGTTAAATTTTCGTGTTTCATGTTTGCATGTTTCAGCGCTGCAGTGTGCTGCCTTATTTGCTTGATTGTCATCTAGTAGGTCCTGGTGGCCAGTGTTGAAGTGTCCCAGCACTTGACTACATTCACAGTCCCTGGTGTGTCAGAGAATGATGTCAGAAGATGATGTCAGAGGATGATATCGGACGATGATGATAGAGGATGATGTCAGAGGATGATGTCGGAAGATGATGTTGGAGAATGATGTAGTAGGATGATGACAGAGGATGATGTCGGAGGATGATGTCGGAGTATGATGTCAGAGGATGATGTCGGAGGATGATGTCGGAGGATGATGTCAGAGGATGATGATAGAGGATGATGTCAGAGGATCATGTCGGAAGATGATGTTGGAGAATGATGTAGTAGGATGATGACAGAGGATGATGTCGGAGGATGATGTCGGAGGATGATGTCAGAGGATGATGTCAGATGATGATGTAGGAGGATGATGTCAGAGGATGATGTCGAACGATGATGATAGAGGATGATGTCGGAGGATGATGTCAGAGGATCATGTCGGAAGATGATGTTGGAGAATGATGTAGTAGGATGATGTCGGAGGATGATGTCGGAGGATGATGTCGGAGGATGATGTTGGATGATGATGTAGGAGGATGATGTCGGAGGATGATGTCGGAGGAAGATGTCGGACGATGATGATAGAGGATGATGTCAGAGGATGATGTCGGAAGATGATGTTGGAGAATGATGTAGTAGGATGATGACAGAGGATGATGTCGGAGGATGATGTCGGAGGATGATGTCGGATGATGATGTAGGAGGATGATGTAGGAGGATGATGTCAGAGGATCATGTCAGAGGATGATGTCAGAGGATCATGTCAGAGGATGATGTCGGAGGATGATGTCGGAGGATGATGTCGGAGGATGATGTCAGAGGATGATGTCAGAGGATGATGTCGGAGGATGATGTCGGAAGATGATGTCGGAAGATGATGTCGGATGATGATGTAGGAGGATGATGACAGAGGATGATGTCGGATGATGATGTAGGAGGATGATGACAGAGGATGATGTCGGAGGATGATGTCAGAGGATGATGTCGGAGGATGATGTCAGAGGATGATGTCAGAGGATGATGTCAGAGGATGATGTCGGAGGATGATGTCAGAGGATGATGTCGAATGATGATGTATGAGGATGATGTAGGAGGATGATGTCGGAGGATGATGTCAGAGGATGATGTCAGATGATGATGTAGGAGGATGATGTCAGAGGCTGATGTCAGAGGATGATGTCGGAGGATGATGTCGGAGGATGATGTCGGAGGATGATGTCGGAAGATGATGTCGAATGATGATGTAGGAGGATGATGTAGGAGGATGATGTCGGAGGATGATGTCAGAGGATGATGTCGGAGGATGATGGCAGAGGATGATGTTGGATGATGATGTCGGATGATGACGTAGGAGGATGATGTCAGAGGATGATGTCGGAGGATGATGTCGGAGGATGATGTCGGATGATGATGTCGGATGATGATGTAGGAGGATGATGTCAGAGGATGATGTCAGGGGATGATATAGGAGGATGATGTCAGAGGATGATGTCAGAGGATGATTTTGGAGGATGATTTTGGAGGATGATTTTGGAGGATGATGACAGAGGATGATGTCGGTAGGAGGATGATGTCGGTAGGAGGATGATGTCAGAGGATGATGACAGAGGATGATGTCGAAGGATGATGGCAGAGGATGATGTCGGTAGGAGGATGATGTCGGTAGGAGGATGATGTCGGTAGGAGGATGATGACAGAGGATGATGTCGGATGATGATATAGGAGGATGATGTCGGAGGATGATGTCGGAGGATGATGTCGGAGGATGATGTCAGAGGATGATGTCAGAGGATGATGATAGAGGATGATGATAGAGGATGATGTCAGAGGATCATGTCGGAAGATGATGTTGGAGAATGATGTAGTAGGATGATGATAGAGGATGATGTCGGAGGATGATGTCGGAGGATGATGTCAGAGGATGATGTCGAACGATGATGATAGAGGATGATGTCGGAAGATGATGTCAGAGGATCATGTCGGAAGATGATGTTGGAGAATGATGTAGTAGGATGATGACAGAGGATGATGTCGGAGGATGATGTCGGAGGATGATGTTGGATGATGATGTAGGAGGATGATGTCGGAGGATGATGTCGGAGGATGATGTCGGACGATGATGTCGGACGATGATGATAGAGGATGATGTCAGAGGATCATGTCAGAGGATGATGTCGGAAGATGATGTTGGAGAATGATGTAGTAGGATGATGACAGAGGATGATGTCGGAGGATGATGTCGGAGGATGATGTCGGATGATGATGTAGGAGGATGATGTAGGAGGATGATGTCAGAGGATCATGTCAGAGGATGATGTCGGAGGATGATGTCGGAGGATGATATCAGATGATGATGTAGGAGGATGATGTCAGAGGATGATGTTGGAGGATGATGTCGGAGGATGATGTCAGAGGATGATGTCAGAGGATGATGTCAGAGGATGATGTCGGAGGATGATGTCGGAAGATGATGTCGGATGATGATGTAGGAGGATGATGACAGAGGATGATGTCGGATGATGATGTAGGAGGATGATGACAGAGGATGATGTCGGAGGATGATGTCGGAGGATGATGTCAGAGGATGATGTCGGAGGATGATGTCAGAGGATGATGTCAGAGGATGATGTCGGAGGATGATGTCAGAGGATGATGTCGGAGGATGATGTCAGAGGATGATGTCGAATGATGATGTAGGAGGATGATGTAGGAGGATGATGTCGGAGGATGATGTCAGAGGATGATATTGGATGATGATGTAGGAGGATGATGTCAGAGGATGATGTCGGAGGATGATGTCGGAGGATGATGTCGGAAGATGATGTCGAATGATGATGTAGGAGGATGATGTCAGAGGATGATGTCGGAGGATGATGTCAGAGGATGATGTCGGAGGATGATGTCAGAGGATGATGTCGAATGATGATGTAGGAGGATGATGTAGGAGGATGATGTCGGAGGATGATGTCAGAGGATGATATTGGATGATGATGTAGGAGGATGATGTCAGAGGATGATGTCGGAGGATGATGTCGGAGGATGATGTCGGAAGATGATGTCGAATGATGATGTAGGAGGATGATGTCAGAGGATGATGTCGGAGGACGATGGCAGAGGATGATGTTGGATGATGATGTCGGATGATGACGTAGGAGGATGATGTCAGAGGATGATGTCGGATGATGATGTCGGAGGATGATGTCGGAGGATGATGTCGGATGATGATGTAGGAGGATGATGTCAGAGGATGATGTCAGGGGATGATATAGGAGGATGATGTCAGAGGATGATGTCAGAGGATGATGTCAGAGGATGATTTTGGAGGATGATGACAGAGGATGATGTCAGAGGATGATGTCGGTAGGAGGATGATGTCAGAGGATGATGACAGAGGATGATGTCGAAGGATGATGGCAGAAGATGATGTCGGTAGGAGGATGATGTCGGTAGGAGGATAATGACAGAGGATGATGTCGGATGATATAGGAGGATGATGTCGGATGATGATGTCGGAGGATGATGTTGGAGGATGATGTCGGAGGATGATGTCCTTGTTGTCCACAAGTTAATGATGACCAGCATTAGTCCTAGTCCCTGGGATCTTGCCATTAGTGATCCTGCCGCTCCTCTTGGCCAGAAAAAATATATCTTGGTGAACCAGAAGGTACTTGAAATAAGAAGGAAAAAAGTGTGAATTGATGCACTGCTACCGGGAGGTGGGTCATAGTATATGGATGAGATACAATACCTGGATGCAATAGACTGGGTATGCAGGCCAAGGGGCCTGCCCGTGGGTGACCCGGGATAAGGGTTACACCTGAAGTATCTAGGGGAGATAATACACATATATATAACCTTCTGGTTCACCAAGATATACTTTTTCTTTTTCCGGTATACCACCATACCGCTCATTGTTCACCTATTCAATACCGTTGAGTGGTGTGCCTCGATTAGTGGTCTATTACAGCGGATATTTCATGGTGCTTTAGCTTACACGATTCCTTACAACCTTAGACCTATTACTAATATCGGAGATTATATTATTAACCTATGTTATTACTTTTTATTATAGACTGTCACTGTGCACTTTACTCTCCCAGTAATGACCAGCACCCTGGAACTTGTGGCCACTGAGTATCCTTTAGGTCATATTGACCTCATTCACAAGTAGAGTCCTTCTATAGGGCTCGAACTCTGTTATTAATTTTCTTTTCAGACCAGTATGTTCTTTTCCTTATCAAATACTCACAACATGTAGCATCTTCTGACTGGAACCTTCACGACTCACTGAACACCTACCCGGATTTTTACTGACCGCCACGGTTGTACACTCCTCTCGTATCACATATTGACTTTAAATTTGGATAGAAGTATTATGTTTCTATTCTTGGATTTTTGTTCTTTTTCTCTTTTGTGCATCGTTTAGATATTGGCATTAATCTGTATATGATCTTTACATGTACAGTGGGGCAAAAAAGTATTTAGTCATTCAGCAATAGTGCAAGTTCCACCACTTAAAAAGATGAGAGGCGTCTGTAATTTACATCATAGGTAGACCTCAACTATGGGAGACAAACTGAGAAATAAAAATCCAGAAAATCACATTGTCTGTTTTTTTTATCATTTTATTTGCATATTATGGTGGAAAATAAGTATTTGGTCAGAAACAAACAATCAAGATTTCTGGCTCTCACAGACCTGTAACTTCTTCTTTAAGAGTCTCCTCTTTCCTCCACTCATTACCTGTAGTAATGGCACCTGTTTAAACTTGTTATCAGTATAAAAAGACACCTGTGCACACCCTCAAACAGTCTGACTCCAAACTCCACTATGGTGAAGACCAAAGAGCTGTCAAAGGACACCAGAAACAAAATTGTAGCCCTGCACCAGGCTGGGAAGACTGAATCTGCAATAGCCAACCAGCTTGGAGTGAAGAAATCAACAGTGGGAGAAATAATTAGAAAATGGAAGACATTCAAGACCACTGATAATCTCCCTCGATCTGGGGCTCCACGCAAAATCCCACCCCGTGGGGTCAGAATGATCACAAGAACGGTGAGCAAAAATCCCAGAACCACGCGGGGGGACCTAGTGAATGAACTGCAGAGAGCTGGGACCAATGTAACAAGGCCTACCATAAGTAACACACTACGCCACCATGGACTCAGATCCTGCAGTGCCAGATGTGTCCCACTGCTTAAGCCAGTACATGTCCGGGCCCGTCTGAAGTTTGCTAGAGAGCATTTGGATGATCCAGAGGAGTTTTGGGAGAATGTCCTATGGTCTGATGAAACCAAACTGGAACGGTTTGGTAGAAACACAACTTTTCGTGTTTGGAGGAAAAAGAATACTGAGTTGCATCCATCAAACACCATACCTACTGTAAAGCATGGTGGTGGAAACATCATGCTTTGGGGCTGTTTCTCTGCAAAGGGGCCAGGACGACTGATCCGGGTACATGAAAGAATGAATGGGGCCATGTATCGTGAGATTTTGAGTGCAAACCTTCTTCCATCAGCAAGGGCATTGAAGATGAAACGTGGCTGGGTCTTTCAACATGACAATGATCCAAAGCACACCGCCAGGGCAACGAAGGAGTGGCTTCGTAAGAAGCATTTCAAGGTCCTGGAGTGGCCTAGACAGTCTCCAGATCTCAACCCTATAGAAAACCTTTGGAGGGAGTTGAAAGTCCGTGTTGCCAAGCGAAAAGCCAAAAACATCACTGCTCTAGAGGAGATCTGCATGGAGGAATGGGCCAACATACCAACAACAGTGTGTGGCAACCTTGTGAAGACTTACAGAAAACGTTTGACCTCTGTCATTGCCAACAAAGGATATATTACAAAGTATTGAGATGAAATTTTGTTTCTGACCAAATACTTATTTTCCACCATAATATGCAAATAAAATGATAAAAAAACAGACAATGTGATTTTCTGGATTTTTTTTTCTCAGTTTGTCTCCCATAGTTGAGGTCTACCTATGATGTAAATTACAGAGGCCTCTCATCTTTTTAAGTGGTGGAACTTGCACTATTGCTGACTGACTAAATACTTTTTTGTCCCACTGTATAAGATATTTCTGATGAAGGTCTTGTGATTTGACCGAAAACGTTTAAATCTTTGAACTGGATGCACAAATAAATGGAATATTCAATTTCTTCCTGCAAAAAGACTCTCTGAGTGCCAAGTGTTTTGTTATTACCTAGTTGACGGGCTGGAAACCTGACTTGTGCACCACATAGGAGCCTTGAGTGTCGTGTGTATTGTCTTGCAAAGAATAAACGTCAGACGCTCTGACACCAGTGTCCTGTTATGAATATTGTTTTTTTTTGTGACAGGTGTAGGTCCTATAGTTATTTGAGACATATTTTCAGCGTTGTGACTACGTACATCACTGTGCGGTCTGCACATCAGCCACAAATTATTAATATCGGCCCAATGGATAATAGTATATGCCATGCTTCCTATCTATCAAAAGCTAAAATCATGATAGAAAATAGGACATTATTATCTCCTGCCTGGGGCCTCCAGGGGGGCAGATATCCTGAAGATCGGGGACCTCATAATTCTTTGGGATCGCACCGCATCCTATTGATCTGACTCAATCTAAGTTCACTAAAGAGGAGGTAGGCAGGAGTGTCCCTTATCTGGTAAAAGCAGATTCCGAGTTCTAATCATCGTTCGGTGCTGGGAGATACAGCTCGCTGTAGGATTGTTCCATTGTCAATTGGATCGCTCCCCTCCATCGAGATCTGCGCCATTCCTGCCACCACATGTCGACCACTGTTCTCTTGTTTATTTTTATTTTATGTAATTGATTATACTGTTTTGTTTTGTCCATTTTGTAGCATCTTTTGTATATTTTTATAAACACTGCCTACTTTTCAGATTAAATCTATAAAATTGAAAAATTCTGTTCCTCTTGTTCTGTAAACCGCATCCCTGAAGCCTTGTAAGACCAAATGTTACCAGAAATGGATGTCCAATCGGCCCGTATAAACAATTGGTGGTGGCGGCTAGGTTTTCTTGGGATATTGCGGAGCTGGCAGTGGCCATACCGAAGTATATATACAATGTGGAAAATAAGTATTTCATACACTGCTGATTTTACAAGTTCCCTCCCCCTACAAAGCATGGAGAGGTCTGTAATTTTTATTGTATGTACACTTCACCTGTAAGAGACAGAATCTAAAAATAAGATCCAGAAAATCACATTGTACGATTTTTACATAATTAATTGGCATTTTATTGCATCAAATAAGTATTTGTTACAATAGAGAAACAGAACTTAATATTTGGTTCAGAAACCTTTGTTTGCAACTACAGAGGTCAGACGTTTCCTTTAGTTCTTGACCAGGTTTGCACACATTGCAGCAAGGATTTTGACCCCTCCTCCATATAGATCTTCTCCAGATCTTTCAGGTTTCTGGGCCTTGAAATGCTTCTTACAGACCCACTCCTTAGTTGCCCTGGCTGTGTGTTTCAGGTCATTGTCATGCTGGAAGACCCAGCCATGACTCATCTTCAATGCTCTAAGGGAAGGAGGTTGTTGGCCAAATTCTCACAATACATGACCCCATCCATCCTCCCTTCAATACAGTGCAGTCGTTCTGTCCCATTTATTGAAAAGCACCCCCAAAGTATAATGTTACCCCCACCATGCTTCACGGTTGGGGTGGTGTTCTTTAGGTTGCACTCATCCTTCTTCTTCCTTCAAACACGGCGAGTGGTGTTAATAACAAAAAGTTCTATCTTGGTCTCATCTGAGCACATGACCTTCTCCCGTGCCTCCTCTGGATCATCCAGATGATCATTGGTGAACTTCAAACAGACCTGGACATGTGCTGGCATGAGCAGGAGGATCTCGTGTGTCCTGCAGGATTATAACCCTTGACGCCATGGTGTGTTACTAACGGTAATGTTTGAGACTGTGGTCTGTTGTGAATTCCGTTCTCGGACTCCCTCCTGTGGTCATGAATGGTACTTCGGTGAGTTCGGTCCTTGGACTCCCTCTGGTGGCTTTGAGTGGAACTGCTGGTCTTTGAGGTTGGCTTTCTCAGCTGCCCTCATTTATTGCTATGCTGGCTTCCCTATTTAACTCCACTCAGATCGTTACTTCATGCCAGCTGTCAATGTCTCAGATCTCTCTTGGACTTCTCTGATGACCTGTCTACTCCAGCAGAAGCTAAGTCCCTGCGAGTTCATTTGTTGTTACTGCTGCCTGAATATATTTCTTAGTACTGCTTAATTCTAGTCCAGCTTGCTATCATGATATTTCCTTGCTAGCTGGAAGCTCTGGGGGTGCAGAGTTGCACCTCCACACCGTGAGTCGGTGTGGAGGTCTTTTTGCATACTCTCGTACGCAATTGTTACCATCCACCTCTCGTGTCTCCCCTTTTCCTCATAGATTGTAAGCTTGCGAGCAGCAGGGCCCTCTTTCCTCCTGGTATCTGTTTTGAACTGTGATTTCTGTTATGCTGTAATGTCTGTTGTCTGTATAAGTCCCCTCTATAAGTTGTAAAGCGCTGCGGAATATGTTGGCGCTATATATAAATAAAATTATTATTACTCTGCGTGGTTTTTGTAGTTTTTTGTGCTGACCGCATAGTTCCCTTTTCTATCCCCTATTTAGTGAAGACTGGCCTCCTTTGCTAAAACCTGTTTCATTCCTGTGTTTGTGACTTTCCTCTTAACTCACAGTCAATATATGTGGGGGCTGCCTTTTCCTTTGGGGAATTTCTCTGAGGCAAGGTAAGGCTTCTATTTCTATCTTTAGGGGTAGTTAGCTCTTAGGCTGTGAAGAGGCGTCTAGGGAGAGTTAGGTACGCTCCACAGCTATTTCTAGTGTGTGGATAGGAGTAGGGTTTGCGGTCAGCAGAGTTCCCACTTCCCCAGAGCTTGTCCCTATTTCTAGTTTAACCATCAGGTCATTCCGGGTGCTCCTAACCACCAGGTCCATAACAGTGGTCCCAGCTCTCTTCAGATCATTGACCAGGTCCTCCTGTGTAGTTCTGGGCTGATTCCTGACCTTTCTCAGAATCATCCTTACCAACGAGGTGAGATCTTGCATGGAGCTCCAGACTGAGGAAGATTGACAGTAATCTTGTATTTCTTCCATTTTCTAATAATTGCCCCAACAGTTGTTGCCTCCTCGGCAAGCTGCTTGCCTATTGTCCTGATGAAATCATATAAAAACAAAACACCAACAGAACAAAATATTTAAATGGCTAAAGTTTATTAGAAAAATGCCAAACAGAAAACATAAAAAACAAAGTAAAATAGGGATATGACAAGTGAACCATAGGCAGATGGCACCACAGAGAAGCAGAACCCAGTCAGGTTAAACAGAAGGTGCTATTGTTGCTAAAAGACTACCAAGATGATCTACATAACCACAGAAAGTGCAAAATAAGTAAGGAGGGCTGTAAACCACCCCTAAAACTGAGAGCAACAAGGAACCAGTACGGTCTAAAGTAAGAAGCATATGTTACCTGAGAGGGCGCTGAAAAACTGCGGTGCCACCTGTCCCCTACGCGCGTTTCGGCGCTATGAGCCTTCTTCCGGCCTCTCAGGTAACATATGCTTCTTACTTTAGACCGTACTGGTTCCTTGTTGCTCTCAGTTTTAGGGGTGGTTTACAGCCCTCCTTACTTATTTTGCACTTTCTGTGGTTATGTAGATCATCTTGGTAGTCTTTTAGCAACAATAGCACCTTCTGTTTAACCTGACTGGGTTCTGCTTCTCTGTGGTGCCATCTGCCTATGGTTCACTTGTCATATCCCTATTTTACTTTGTTTTTTATGTTTTCTGTTTGGCATTTTTCTAATAAACTTTAGCCATTTAAATATTTTGTTCTGTTGGTGTTTTGTTTTTATATGATTTCATTCTTACTTCTGGCACCTTCTGTTACTTGTTTCTGCACCACTCCTTGGTGTATCTGTGGTGCAGGCCTAGTAAATTTTGATTCACATTTGCCTATTGTCCTGTAGCCCATCCCAGCCCAATTTTGACAAGTGTTCCTTAGACAACTCTTTGGTCTTGGCCATGGTGGAGAGGTTTGAGTGTGAGTGTGTGGACAGGTGTCTTTTATACAGGTAACGAGGTCACACAGGTTCCATTAATCCAGGTAATGAGTGCAGAGTAGGAGGCTTCTTACAGGAAAACTAACAGGCCTGTGAGAGCAGAATTCCTGCTGGTTGGTCGGGAATCAAATGCTTATTTCCTGCAATAAAATGCAAATTAATAATGTAACAATCCTACAATGTGATTTTCTGTTTTTTTTATTTTTACATTCTGTCTCTCACAGGTGAAATGTACCTGCGATAAAAATGCGGGACCTCCTGGATGTTCCCTGACATAAGCTATAACTGGCAGCTCCCAGCAGTAAGCTGGAAAGCTTCGTAGGCTACAGCGATGTCCCATTGGACAAAGTAGGGAGCTGATGTCTTCAGCTGGACAGCTCACACACACCCATATTGCCAGACTGGATGGCACTACAAGTCCCAGCCATACTAGCCTCATTATGACTCCTCCATCACCAGACTGAATGCAGCGGTGACAGAAGCCGGGCCAGGAGGAGACCACCACGTGAGATCCCCATTAACCCTCTTGGACTGGTTTCCGCCACTATGGAACGTTGGGCTTTTTCGCTCTATTCTTTGCATCTTTGAAAGATTTGTGCAGCTAATTTCACGTCTTCTCGAAAAGTGTCAAGATTTGGAAGAGGTCGCACCTTTATGTTACTTCGTTTCCAGTTTGAAGTTCTGGATTCATCTTTTTCTTTTTTCTTTTTTTCTCTTTTGGCTTTAGGAAGTATTGGCTGACATTATTTTAACGAAAAAAGGCCAAATTTCATCCAGATGTCGGTTGTTCAATTACTGAACCTGAGTGAATGGGAATATTAATATTGGACAGTTTAGTGAGTCACGAGAGCTCTCCAAAAACCGCACATTACAGACCAGAGGAGCCTTCCTGAAGACAAACAGTTCTCTGTTACTTCTCACTTAACCCCTCACCTTCCAGGAGCCATAAAGAAACCAACACCATGAACCTCAAAAATGGGACAGAGAAAGAACTAAGCAATGCAAGCAAACATACTGGATTCTTCTAAGTGTAATACACATCAATATTTACATTTTCTATAACTATTTTATTCACTTTCTAACTTACTCCAGAGCTGCACTCACTATTCTGCTGGTGCAATCACTGTGTACATACATTACATTACTGATCCTGAGTTACATCCTGTATTATACCCCAGAGCTGCACTCACTATTCTGCTGGTGCAGTCACTGTGTACATACATTACATTACTGATCCTGAGTTACATCCTGTATTATACCCCAGAGCTGCACTCACTATTCTGCTGCTGCAGTCACTGTGTACATACATTACATTACTGATCCTGAGTTACATCCTGCATTATACTCCAGAGCTGCACTCACTATTCTGCTGGTGGAGTCACTGTGTACATACATTACATTACTGATCCTGAGTTACCTCCTGTATTATACTCCAGAGCTGCACTCACTATTCTGCTGGTGGAGTCACTGTGTACATACATTACATTACTGATCCTGAGTTACATCCTGTATTATACTCCAGAGCTGCACTCACTATTCTGCTGGTGCAGTCACTGCGTACATACATTACTGATCCTGAGTTACATCCTGTATTATACCCCAGAGCTGCACTCACTATTCTGCTGGTGCAGTCACTGTGTACATACATTACATTACTGATCCTGAGTTACATCCTGTATTATACTCCAGAGCTGCACTCACTATTCTGCTGGTGGAGTCACTGTGTACATACATTACATTACTGATCCTGAGTTACATCCTGTATTATACTCCAGAGCTGCACTCACTATTCTGCTGGTGCACTCACTGTATACATACATTACATTAATGACCCTGAGTTACAGTGGGGAAAAAAGTATTTAGTCAGCCACCAATTGTGCAAGTTCTCCCACTTAAAAAGATGAGAGAGGCGTGTAATTGACATCATAGGTAGACCACAACTATGAGAGTCAAAATGAGAAAACAAATCCAGAAAATCACCTTGTCTGATTTGGCAAGATTTATTTTGAAAATTATGGTGGAAAATAAGTATTTGGTCACCGAAAAACATGCAAGATTTCTGGCTCTCACAGACCTGTAACTTCTTCTTTGAGAGGCTCCTCTGTCCTCCACTCATTACCTGTAGTAATGGCTCCTGTTTGAACTTGTTATCAGTATAAAAAGACACCTGTGCACACCCTCAAACAGTCACACTCCAAACTCCACTATGGTGAAGACCAAAGAGCTGTTGAAGGACACCAGAGATAAAATTGTAGCCCTGCACCAGGCTGGGAAGACTGAATCTGCAACAGGCAACCAGCTTGGTGTGATGAAAACAACTATGGGAGCAATAATAAGAAAATGGAAGACATACAAGACCACTGATAATCTCCCTCGATCTGGGGTTCCACACAAGATGTCACCCCGTGGCGTCAAAATGATCACAAGAATGGTGAGCAAAAATCCCAGAACCACACAGGGGGACCTAGTGAATGACCTGCATAGAGCTGGGACCACTGTAACAAAGGCTACCATCAGGAACACACTACGCCGCCAGGGACCCAGATCCTGCAGTGCCAGACGTGTCCCCCTGCTTAAGCCAGTACATGTCTGGGCCCGTCTGAAGTTTGCTAGAGAGCATTTGGATTATCCAGAAGAGTATTGGAGAATGTCCTATGGTCTGATGAAACCAAAGTAGAACTGTTTGGTAGAAACAAAACTTGTTGTGTTTGGAGGAGACAGAATGCTGAGTTGCATCCAAAGAACACCATACCTACTGTGAAGCATGGGGGTGGCAACATCATGCTTTGGGGCTGTTTCTCTACAAAGGGATCAAGACGACTGATCCGTGTACATGAAAGAATGAATGGGGCCATGTATCGTGAGATTTTGAGTGCAAACCTCCTTCCATCAGCAAGAGCATTGAAGATGAAACGTGGATGGGTCTTTCAACATGATAATGATCCCAAGCACACCGCCAGGGCAACGATGGAGTGGATTTGTTTTCTCATTTTAACTCTCATAGTTGTGGTCTACCTATGATGTCAATTACAGGCCTCTCATCTTTATAAGTGGGAGAACTTGCACAATTGGTGGCTGACTAAATACTTTTTTTCCCCACTGTACTAAGGGACTGTGCTATACATAATAAGTGAGTACACTACACACTAAGGGACTGTGCTATACATAATAAGTGAGTACACTACACACTAAGGGACTGTGCTATACATAATAAGTGAGTACACTATATACTAAGGGACTGTACTATACATAATACGTGAGTACACTACACACTAAGGGACTGCTATACATAATAAGAGAGTACAGTATGTACTAGCGGACTGTGCTATACATAAGTGAGTACACTATATACAAAGGGACTGTACTATACATAATACTTGAGTACACTACACAATGAGGGACTGCTATACATAAGGAGTGAGTACACTATATACTAAGGGACGGTGTTCGTATATAGTACACTCACTTATTATGCATAAGAGACTGTGCTATATATAATATGGCTACATCCTTATATCTGTGTGCAGTGTCGGTGTGCTGCCTGCTTTTACAGTTGCATTGAGCATGTCCTATTCACGGATCCCATTCTCAGATCTGTGATTTTCATGTATGTGTGAATGGACCTATAAAACTCTACGAGTCCATGTGCCGTCTGATAAAAAAACCTGGAAGCACGCGGACATTTCACACAAAATGTGAGAATGTAGAATAAGGGATTTTACAAATAATGTCATCTCTCCACGTCACACAATGCAGATACAGAATATTATCTATATCCAGGCACTCACCGCTCACGTCTCGTCTGATTAGAGCCGCTTTCTCCGGTTTGTTCTCCATCTGGTCAGACCTTCATGTCGACATCTCCCAGCCACGACTCGTCTTGTCGTGGTGATCAGCCCTGAAAATAACAAGGTCACATACATGGTATACATACGTGTCTCCCCCCGAATACAGATATGTACCCCACCATTAATAAACTATTAGCAACGCACCATTGAAAATATAAAGTGATAAGCAGTACTGTGCCCCCATTACCTATAATCTCTGACTCCCAATAATATAAATTATTCAGTCTGTGACTCTCCCCCATTACTTGTAAGGCTATGTGCACACAGATAGTATGCAAGGGTTTACAGTACATACAAAGTCACTCGTACTAATTGGGAAAAATACATAAAGCATGGGGAAAAAATGTATTTTATGTAACTTTCTTCCTGACAACACATTAGGACATGCAGCAGAATTTTCTCCCGCAAATCCTGAATGCGTGCACATAGCCTTAGTCCCTGTCCTGTGTAACAGCCCAGTCATTATAAGTTATAGCATTATAATGAATTTGGGGGTCGGAGAAGACGCCACCAGGTACTGAGCATCCTCTGCCACCTCCCAATTCATTACAAGTCCCTGACAGCGTCTCCTCACACCTTTCAGTTCATTATAAAGTGTCCTATGCACCTTACAGCCTCCTCTCTCAATCCCCGATACATTTTAAGTCCCCAATAGTATCACAATGAATTGTGAGATGAGGGAGGATGCTATCAGGGGCTTAGCACCCTCCTCCACCACCCAATTCATTTTACATCCATATCTAATGTACTCCTCCTCCTGTTCATAAGTCCATTATAAGTCCCCCATCCTCCCATCCAAATCCCCCACATCCTTCATTGTCCTCCTCCCCACCTCATCCCATCATTATCCTCTCCCCCACCTCCATCATTGCCCACTCCATCAATGCCTTCTCCACCACCCCCATCATTGCCCTCTCCACCACCTCCATCATTGCCCTCTCCCTCAATGCCTTCTCTACCACCCCCATCATTACCCTCTCCATCATCTCCATCATTGTTCTCCCCTCCACCCCATCATTGTCCTCATCACCACCTCCCTAATTGCCCTCTCCACCACCTCCACCATTACTCTCTCTACCACCTCCATCATTGTTCTCCCACTCCACCCCATCATTGTCCTCATCACCACCTCCATCATTGCCTTCTGATCACCAACCCATCATTGCCCTTCCCACCCCTCCATCATTGCCTTCTCCCCCTCCACCTCCATCATTGCCCTTTGTGATGAGGGAGCAGCTGCCTTCTTGGATACAGGGCATACTAACAGAGATTGGCCTGACTCCATTTTGTCCCATATCAGAATTCCCCTGGTCACACGTCTGCAGGGATGCAGACACTCCTGGCCCCCACCTTTTCCCCTACCTGAATAAAGGCCCTTTAGTATGGCAATGGTATGAGCGCAGTGTAGCAGGCAGATGGCATTTCAAAGCCTGAGTGAGGAAGCCACGCCAGCAGGGGGCATGGAGGTGCCTGGGGGCCCAATTAAAGCATGTATGTCAGGTGGCTACAGGAGCCCAAGTCTATTGTCCTCCCAGCCGGACCGTCTCCAACATGAAATTATAAATTATTGACGCATCGTCCGAGGTACAGGCTCATAAAAAATATCCTCATTGCCCTAAAAAAAATTGCGCATCTGACAGTGCAACTACTGGGTCCGTGGGAGTTCCGGAACCTGAGATATAGAGATCAGCCTCCCACAGTGACCGAATGGGTCCAGGTTTGATCCCTGTATGACCGGCAGAACAAACCTCATACGCAGGTACCGCCCATGTACTGATCCGATCATACTGAATGCAGTTATTCCATATATTAGATATTGGGTATGGATTTTGCAGGGAGGCAGAAAGGTGGAGATTACTAGCCCACCCAGTTACAGTGGGGAGAGACACAGAAGGATTAAGAGCTGAGGACACTTGGAGAGTGGGACACTCAACAGAAGATGACAATGAACTAAGGAATAGGGCATATGCCAGCCAGAGGGGAGCAAGCACGTGCTTTTTGGGGGCTGCCCGGCAACTAAGTCTTGTACCTGTGGAACGCAGAGCCCCCGGGCTTCCACAAGCGACCTTCAACCTGGTAAATTGACCTCCAGCTTTATACCTCTAAGCCTTGTACTATTATTGCTATATTTTACTCTGACTGTAATTCTTGGTATATTTTTACTGTATATTTCTTGTAATTATCTAGTGCGCCCTTAAAGCAATTAAGCCATAAATTAATTTTGGGCTGATCCTTTTATTCGGATTGCGAATCTAGGAATACCCCCAGGCGGGTAACAGGGCAGTCTCCCCGGTGGCCATTTGCTCTAGGTGCATTTCTCTTATTGACCAGAGAGACAAAGGGGGCGATGGAGAGCTGTGCCTGTGTAGTGACATCACGGATTGGTGACGTGGGAGGAACCGGGTTTCCTTCACATTGGTGGCAGCGGTGGGATTTGAACCCACGCCCCCGAAGAGACTGGAGCGGTATCTCCCACACCTTCTATTTGCCTACCAGGAGGTTCCACAGGCCTCAACGGGGTTCTCCCCCTTTGAGCTCCTGTATGGGCGACATCTACGGGGGTCCCTTTCCCTGGTGAAGGAAGCGTGGGAAAGAGATTTGGCCACCCCTGGAGTGTCGGCCATTGAGTATGTCGTGCGCTTCCAGGACCGAATGACGGCCTTGACGCAGCTGGTGCATGACAATATGGCCCAGGCCCAAGCTGACCAGAAGCGGTGGTATGACCAGAATGCTTGTGAGAGGACCTACCAGGTGGGTCAAAAGGTGTGGGTACTGTCCCCGTCCCACAAAACAAGCTTCAGGCGGCCTGGGAGGGTCCATACCTCGTGCACCAGCAGCTCAACGCTGTCACCTATCTGGTCACCCTGGAACACGCCCGTGGAAGGAGGAAGGCCTTCCACGTGAATATGATGAAGGCACATCATGAGCGGGAGGCTTGTGCCCACCCAGTGTGCAACCTCCCTGAGGAAGGTGAGGTAGAAACCCTCCTGGATCTACTCACCCAATCCAAGGCGGGTGGATCCATCGAGGATGTGGGGGTTGGCCACCAGCTCTCGGAGGACCAACGTTCCCAGCTGGGGGTCACCCTACACCCCTTTCGGGGGGCTGTTCAGCAGCCTGCCCGGAAAGACTGAGGCAGCCGTCCATGAGGTGGACACCAGCAATCACCCCCCGATCCGGCGTTCAGCATATTGGGTCTCTCTCGAGGTGCAGCAACACATGTGACAAGAGATAGACAAGATGTTGAAGCTGGGGGTGATCCAAGCGTCCAACAGCACGTGGGCTTTGCCTGTAGTCCTCGTCCCTAAAAAGGACCGAACTATGCGGTTCTGCGTGGACTACCGGGGGCTCAACACTGTGACAGCCACCGATACGTACCCAATGCCACGCATCGATGACCTGCTCGATCAGCTGGCCGGGGCTCAGTACCTGACCATCATGGACCTGAGCAGGGGATATTGGCAGATTCCCCTGACCCCTAAGGCACGGGAATGCTCTGCCTTTATCACCCCATTTGGACTGTATGAGTCCACGGTGATGCCCTTCAGCATGAAGAATGCCCCTGTCACTTTTCAGCGGATGGTCAACACGCTGCTCAAGGGACTGGAAGGGTATGTGACCGCATACCTGGATGACATTGCCATCTTCAGTCCCACCTGGGAGGATCACCTAGAGCACCTGGCGCAGGTGCTTGGGCAAATCCAGAGAGCAGGCTTTACCATTAAGCCGCAAAAGTGCCAGCTGGGTATGAGTGAGGTCCACTACCTGGGACACCGGGTAGGTGGGGGAGCTCTGAAGCCAGAGTCCGGGAAGGTGGATGCCATCACCTCCTGGCCCTCCCCCAGGACCAAGAAGCAGGTGATGTCCTTCTTGGGGACTGCCGGGTACTATAGGAGGTTTGTTCCACACTATAGCACCCTGGCCAAGCCCCTGACGGATCTCACCAAGAAAAAGCTGCCTGTCGCAGTCGACTGGACAGTTGCCTGCGAGACAGCTTTCCAGGCGCTCAAAACCGCCCTTTCTAGCTCTACCATACTACAGGCAGCCGACTTCACGTGGTCGTTCGTAGTACAGACCGACGCCAGCGACTTTGGCCTCAGTGCTGTACTCAGCCAGATCGACACTACGGGACATGAGCACACTGTTTTGTACCTGAGCCGGAAGCTCCAGCCGAGGGAAGTGGCCTATTCCATGATGGAGAAGGAATGTCTGGCAATTGTATGGGCCCTACTGTTGTGGATTCTGTTTGTGGGCTCCCTCTGGTGGTTACTGCTGGTACTGGGTGACTTTGGTGGGTTGCGGCCTTTGGTTTCCACCTGTCCATCAGAGGCTGGGTGTTTCCTATTTTACCTGGCCTTTCTGTCATTCCCTTGCCGGCTATCAATGTATTCAGATGTGCTCTGTTTGGTTCCTGCCTACCTGCTCCCAGATCTTTCAGGATAAGCTAAGTGCTGATTTTCAGTTGTTTGGTTTTTTTGTCCAGCTTGCTTATTATGTCTCTATGCTAGCTGGTAGCTCTAGTGGACTGAGGTTCTCCCCATGTGCCATGAGTTGGCACATGGGTTCTTGTAATCTCAGGATGGTTTTTTGATTAGGGTTTTTTGCTGACCGCTCAGACCCCTTTTGTATCGTTCTGCTTTCTAGTTTACAGCGGGCCTCAATTTGCTAAACCTATATATCATCTCTATGTGTGTGCCTTCCTCTCATTTCACCGTCAATACATGTGGGGGGCAACTATACCTTTTGGGGTTCATTCCTCTGGAGGCAAGTGAGGTCTTTATTTTCTCTGCAGTACTAGTTAGCTCTTAGGCTGGTGCGTGGCGTCTAGAACCAACGTAGGCACGCTCCCTGGCTATCTCTAGTTGCGTTTGTCAGGCGTAGGGCAGCGGTCAGCCCAGGTTCCATCACCCTAGAGCTCGTCCGTTATATATTTGTACCTTGCTTTTCTTGTGCTATCCCTAGCCATTGGGGATTCATGACAGTATAGCCGGCCCACAAAGTGTTAATTGTTTGGGCTGAAGCAGGAGAAAAAGAAGTGTTTAAGGGAATTTTTTTTTTTTTTTTTTTTTCCCCTCAGAGTTTTGCTGCCTAGCCCTTAATTGCTGTCTAGCTGCTTCTTACCTCCTCTTAACCCTTGAATGGCTCTGATCTTAGCTGTTTAACATGGATGTCCAGAGTTTGGCTTCCAGCCTGAGTAATCTCGCGGCAAAAGTTCAAAACATACAGGATTTTGTTGTTCACACTCCCATGTCTGAACCTAGAATTCCTATTCCAGAGTTCTTTTCTGGAGATAGATCTACCTTCCTGAATTTCAGGAACAATTGTAAATTGTTTCTTTCTTTAAAATCTCGCTCCTCTGGAGACCCTGCTCAACAGGTCAGGATTGTAATATCTTTCCTGCGGGGCGACCCTCAGAATTGGGCATTTGCATTGGCACCAGGGGATCCTGCATTGCTCAGTGTGGATGCGTTTTTTCTGGCACTGGGATTGCTCTATGAGGAACCCAACCTGGAGATTCAGGCTGAAAAGGCTTTGTTAGCCCTCTCTCAGGGGCATGATGAAGCGGAAATATATTGTCAAAAATTTCGGAAATGGTCGGTGCTTACTCAGTGGAATGAGTGCGCCCTGGCTGCAAACTTCAGAAATGGTCTTTCTGAGGCCATTAAGGATATTATGGTGGGGTTCCCTACGCCTACAGGTCTGAATGAGTCTATGGCTATGGCCATTCAGATTGATCGGCGTTTACGGGAGCGCAAACCCGTGCACCAGTTGGCGGTGTCTTCTGAACAGGCACCTGAGACTATGCAATGTGATAGAATTCAGTCCAGAAGTGAACGGCAAAATTATAGGCGGAAAAATGGATTGTGTTTTTATTGTGGTGATTCAGCTCATGTTATATCAGCATGCTCTAAACGCACAAAAAAGCTTGATAAATCTTTTGCCATTGGTACTCTGCAGCCTAAGTTCATTTTGTCTGTGACTCTGATTTTTTCACTGTCTTCCATTTCCGTTGCTGCCTATGTGGATTCGGGCGCTGCCCTGAGTCTTATGGATTGGTCATTTGCTAAACGCTGCGGTTTTAGTCTGGAGCCTCTGGAAGTTCCTATTCCTCTGAAGGGAATTGACTCTACACCATTGGCTATGAATAAACCGCAGTATTGGACACAAGTGACCATGCGCATGACTCCCGTTCATCAGGAGGTGATTCGCTTCCTTGTACTGTATAATTTACATGATGTACTAGTGCTGGGTCTGCCATGGTTACAAACTCATAATCCTGTCCTGGACTGGAAAACAATGTCTGTGTTAAGCTGGGGATGTCAGGGGGTTCATGATGATGCACCTCCGATTTCAATCGCTTCATCTACTCCTTCTGAGATCCCTGCGTTTTTGTCTGACTATAGGGATGTTTTTGAGGAGCCTAAGCTCAATTCGCTCCCTCCTCATAGAGATTGTGACTGTGCTATAGAATTGATTCCTGGCAGTAAGTTCCCTAAGGGTCGTTTATTTAATCTGTCACTGCCAGAGCATACTGCTATGCGGAATTATATTAAGGAGTCCTTGGAAAAGGGACATATTCGTCCATCTTCGTCCCCTCTGGGAGCAGGTTTTTTTTTCGTGGCAAAAAAAGATGGTTCCCTGAGGCCTTGTATAGATTATCGCCTTCTGAATAAGATTACAGTCAAATATCAGTATCCATTGCCATTATTAACTGATTTGTTTGCTCGCATTAAGGGGGCTAGGTGGTTCACTAAGATAGATCTTCGCGGTGCGTATAATCTGGTGCGGATAAAACAGGGTGATGAGTGGAAAACCGCATTTAATACGCCTGAGGGCCATTTTGAGTATTTGGTAATGCCTTTTGGACTCTCCAATGCTCCGTCAGTCTTTCAGTCCTTTATGCACAATATTTTCCGTGAATATCTGGATAAGTTTATGATTGTGTATTTGGATGATATTTTGGTGTTTTCTGATGACTGGGAGTCTCATGTTCTACAGGTCAGGAAGGTGTTTCAGGTTCTGCGGGCCAATTCTCTGTTTGTGAAGGGCTCAAAGTGTCTCTTCGGAGTCCAGAAGATTTCTTTTTTGGGGTACATTTTTTCTCCTTCTACTATTGAGATGGATCCCGTCAAGGTTTAGGCAATTTGTGACTGGACACAACCTACATCTGTTAAGAGCCTACAGAAGTTCTTGGGGTTTGCTAATTTTTATCGTCGGTTCATTGCTAATTTTTCCAGTATTGTTAAACCTTTGACTGATTTGACTAAAAAGGGTGCTGATGTTGCTGATTGGTCTCCTGCGGCCGTGGGGGCCTTTCAGGAACTTAAGCGCCGGTTTTCTTCTGCTCCTGTGTTGTGTCAACCAGATGTTTCACTTCCTTTCCAGGTTGAGGTTGATGCTTCCGAGATTGGAGCGGGGGCGGTTTTGTCACAGAGAAGTTCTAATGGCTCGGTGATGAAGCCATGTGCATTCTTCTCTAGAAAATTCTCGCCCGCCGAGCGCAATTATGATGTGGGTAATCGGGAGCTTTTGGCCATGAAGTGGGCATTTGAGGAGTGGCGTCATTGGCTTGAGGGTGCTAAACATCGTGTGGTGGTCTTGACTGATCACAAGAATCTCATTTACCTTGAGTCTGCCAGGCGTTTGAATCCTAGACAGGCTCGTTGGTCGTTGTTTTTTTCTCGTTTCAATTTCGTGGTTTCATACCTGCCAGGTTCAAAGAATGTGAAGGCAGATGCTCTTTCCAGGAGTTTTGTGCCTGACTCTCCTGGAGACTCTGGGCCTACTGGTATCCTTAGGGATGGGGTAATATTGTCCGCCGTATCCCCAGACTTGCGACGTGCATTGCAGGAGTTTCAGGTGGATAAACCGGATCGTTGTCCACCAGAAAGACTGTTTGTTCCGGATGATTGGACCAGTAGAGTCATCTCCGAGGTCCATTCTTCTGTGTTGGCTGGTCATCCTGGAATATTTGGTACTAGAGACTTGGTGGCCAGGTCTTTTTGGTGGCCTTCCTTGTCTAGGGATGTGCGTACCTTTGTGCAGTCTTGTGAAGTATGTGCTCGAGCTAAGCCTTGCTGTTCTCGGGCCAGTGGGTTGTTGTTATCCTTGCCCATCCCGAAGAGGCCTTGGACGCACATTTCCATGGATTTTATTTCTGATCTCCCGGTTTCACAGAAAATGTCCGTTATCTGGGTTGTGTGTGACCGCTTTTCTAAGAAGGTTCATTTGGTGCCCTTGCCTAAGTTGCCTTCCTCCTCTGAGTTGGTCCCTTTATTTTTTCAGAACGTGGTTCGTTTGCATGGGATTCCGGAGAATATCGTTTCTGACAGGGGATCCCAGTTTGTGTCTAGATTTTGGCGGACGTTTTGTGCCAAGATGGGCATTGATTTGTCTTTCTCGTCTGCATTCCATCCTCAGACGAATGGCCAGACGGAGCGAACTAATCAGACCTTGGAAACTTATTTGAGGTGTTTTGTTTCTGCTGATCAAGATGACTGGGTTGCTTTTTTGCCACTGGCCGAATTTGCTCTTAATAATCGGGCTAGTTCTGCCACGTTGGTCTCTCCTTTTTTTTGTAATTCGGGGTTTCATCCTCGTTTTTCCTCTGGTCAGGTGGAGTCTTCGGATTGTCCTGGAGTGGACGTGGTGGTGGACAGGCTACATCAGATTTGGAATCAGGTGGTGGACAATTTGAAGTTATCTCAGGAGAAGACTCAGCAGTTTGCTAATCGCCGTCGCCGCGTGGGTCCCCGACTTCTTGTTGGGGATTTGGTGTGGTTGTCTTCTCGTTTTGTCCCTATGAAGGTCTCTTCTCCTAAGTTCAAGCCTCGGTTCATCGGTCCTTATAGGATCTCGGAGATTCTTAACCCTGTATCTTTTCGTTTGGATCTCCCAGCATCGTTTGCTATTCATAATGTGTTCCATCGGTCGTTGTTGCGGAGGTATGAGGTGCCCGTTGTTCCTTCGGTTGAGCCTCCTGCTCCGGTGCTGGTGGAGGGAGAATTGGAGTATGTTGTTGAGAAGATCTTGGATTCTCGTGTTTCCAGACGCAAACTCCAGTATTTGGTTAAGTGGAAGGGTTATGGTCAGGAGGATAATTCCTGGGTGGTCGCCTCCGATGTTCATGCGACTGATTTGGTCCGCGCCTTCCATAGAGCTCACCCTGATCGCCCTGGGGGTTCTCGTGAGGGTTCGGTGACCCCTCCTCAAGGGGGGGGTACTGTTGTGGATTCTGTTTGTGGGCTCCCTCTGGTGGTTACTGCTGGTACTGGGTGACTTTGGTGGGTTGCGGCCTTTGGTTTCCACCTGTCCATCAGAGGCTGGGTGTTTCCTATTTTACCTGGCCTTTCTGTCATTCCCTTGCCGGCTATCAATGTATTCAGATGTGCTCTGTTTGGTTCCTGCCTACCTGCTCCCAGATCTTTCAGGATAAGCTAAGTGCTGATTTTCAGTTGTTTGGTTTTTTTGTCCAGCTTGCTTATTATGTCTCTATGCTAGCTGGTAGCTCTAGTGGACTGAGGTTCTCCCCATGTGCCATGAGTTGGCACATGGGTTCTTGTAATCTCAGGATGGTTTTTTGATTAGGGTTTTTTGCTGACCGCTCAGACCCCTTTTGTATCGTTCTGCTTTCTAGTTTACAGCGGGCCTCAATTTGCTAAACCTATATATATCATCTCTATGTGTGTGCCTTCCTCTCATTTCACCGTCAATACATGTGGGGGGCAACTATACCTTTTGGGGTTCATCCCTCTGGAGGCAAGTGAGGTCTTTATTTTCTCTGCAGTACTAGTTAGCTCTTAGGCTGGTGCGTGGCGTCTAGAACCAACGTAGGCACGCTCCCTGGCTATCTCTAGTTGCGTTTGTCAGGCGTAGGGCAGCGGTCAGCCCAGGTTCCATCACCCTAGAGCTCGTCCGTTATTTATTTGTACCTTGCTTGTCCTGTGCTATCCCTAGCCATTGGGGATTCATGACACCCTACAGCGTCTGCAGCCATACTTGTACGGACGCCACCGTGGAAACAGACCACTACCCCCTCAGCTGGTTACACTCCGTCTCTGGGACGAATGGGAGGTTGCTACGCTGGAGCCTCATTCTCCAGCAGTATCACTTCACCATTCGCCACAGAAGAGGCAGAGACCATGGTAACGCTGATGGGCTGTCCCGGCAAGGAGAAGGTGTGGAAGGGCGCATGGGGGAACACAGGAATGCGATACCCCTTAGCACCCTCTAAAGCAGGGAGGTGTGATGAGGGAGCAGCCGCCATCTTGGATACGGGGCATACTAACAGAGATTGGCCTGACTCCATTTTGTCCCATATCAGAATTCCCCTGGTCACACGTCTGCAGGGATGTACACTCCTGGCCCCCACCTTTTCCCCTACCTGAATAAAGGCCCTTTAGTATGGTAATGGTTTGAGCGCAGTGTAGCAGGCAGATGGCATTTCAAAGCCTGAGTGAGGAAGCCACGCCAGCAGGGGGCATGGAGGTGCCTGGGGGCTGAATTAAAGCATGCATGTCAGGTGGTTACATACAGGAGCCCAAGTCTATTTTGTGAGACTGTTGTGAGTTTGGTTTTTGGGCTCCCCCGGTGGTCACTGGTGGTACTGGACTTGTGTGCTTCACTTTCTCTGTTCACCTGTTTCCATCAGGATATGGGTGTATCCTATTTAGCCTTGCTGCTCAGTTATTCTAGTGCCGGCCATCAATGTAACCAGAGCCTTTCTGTTGCATGTTCCTGCTTCTAGACTACTATCAGCTAAGTTGGACTCTTAGTCCTAAGTTTGTTTTGCATTTTTGTTCCAGTTCACAGTTATGTTATTTTTCTGTAGCTGGAAGCTCTTGTGGGCCGAAATTGCCACTCCGGTGTCATGAGTTGACACATGAGTCTTAAAGTAATTTCGGGATGGTATTTTAATAGGGTTTTCAGCTGACCGTGAAGTTCCCTATTGTATCTTCTTGCTATCTAGTAAGCGGACCTCGCTTTGCTGAACCTACCTTCATACTGCGTATGTCTTTTCCTCTGAACTCACCGTCAATATATGTGGGGGGCTTCTGTCTCCTTTTTGGGGGAATTTCCCTAGAGGTAAGCCAGGTCTGTCTTTTCCTCTATTAGGGTTAG
Source organism: Ranitomeya variabilis (assembly GCF_051348905.1). Classification (NCBI taxonomy): domain Eukaryota; kingdom Metazoa; phylum Chordata; class Amphibia; order Anura; family Dendrobatidae; genus Ranitomeya; species Ranitomeya variabilis. The sequence continues at coordinate 17,933,730 of NC_135232.1, forward strand.
TTAGTCCTCCGGCTGGCGCTAGGCGTCTAGGGATAAAACGTAGGTACGCCACCCGGCCACTGTTAGTTGTGTGGTAGGTTTAGCTCACGGTCAGCTCGAGATTCCATCACCCAAGAGCTGTTCTGTTATTTATGTTCTCTGACGTTCCCTTGCCATTGGGAACCATGACACACCTCCATCATTGCCCTTTCCACCACCTCCATCATTGCTTTCTCCCCCACCACCCCATCGTTGCCAATTTGACCACCTTTCCACCACCACCATCATTGTCCTTTCCAACACAACCATCACTGCCTTCTCCCCTACCATCCCCATCATTGCCCTTTCCATCACCTCCATAATTGCCTTCCCTTCCACCACTGACATCATTGCCCTTTCCACCACCTCCATCATTACCTTCTCCCCCACCACCCCATCATTGCCCTTTCCACCACCTCCATTGTTGCCTCCTCCCATACCACCCCCATCATTGCCCTTTCCACCACCCCCATCATTGCCTTCTCCCTCACCACCGCCATCATTGCTTTCTCTCCCATCACCCCCATCACTGCCATCTCCATCACCCACATCATTGCCTTCTCCACCACCTACACACACCACCACTCACCTCTCTGCACGTTCCCCACAGCCGCAGCATCTTCACCGCCGGCAGCTTTCTCTCTGACACAGCCGTACGCTGTATGCTGATGTCATCCAGCCGCGCTGCTGTGTCTGACAGGAAGCATGGGCAGGAAGCAGGATGGATCCCTGCAGCTCCGCTCCCATTTTCTCCTGTGGGAAGCGGAGCTGCAGGCATCACTCTCTGTCCACTGCACATGAGGGCAATTTGGCCAGGGGCCCCCCGGCTACTCTGTCCAGATTGCCCTCAGTGTTAGCCACCCTGCAGGGGCCCCCCTCCACCTCTGGGCCGCCCCTCGTCTACAGGATGACTATTAGTTATAGACTCCACAAATCTGCCCTTTATGGAAAAGTGCCAAAAAGAAAGACATTTGTGAAACCATAAAAAGGCATGTAGGGGACAAAGCGAGGATGTGGAAGAAGGGACTCTGGCCAGATGAGACCAACGGAAAACTCTCTGGGCTAAATTAAAAATGCTATGTCTAATGGAAAACTAACCCTGCACTTCACCCTGAAAACATCAGCCCCACTGTCACACATGGTGGTGGCAGCATCCTGCTGTGGGTAAGCTTTTCTTCAGCAGGGGCAGAGAAGCTGGTCACAGGTGATGGGAAGATGGATGGAGCTAAATACAGGGCAATCCTGGAGGAAAACCTGTAAGAGGCTGCACAACAAGACTTTAGACTGGGGTGTAGGTTCACCTTCTCACAGGACAGCGACCCTAAACATCCTGCTAGAGCTACAATGGAGGGTTTAGATCAGAGCATATTGATATGTGAGAATGGCCCAGTGACAGACCAAACCCAAATCACTGGATGTGCAGAGCTGGAGAGACGGACCCCAAAAGACTGCAGCAGTAACTACAGAGTAAGGTGGTCCTACAAAGTACTGACTCAGGGGGTTGAATACAAATGCACGGCACAATGTTCAGATTTATATTTATAAAATATAAAATTCTTGTATCATTTCCTTTACAATCACACATATTTGTAACTTTGTGCTATATCGCAGAAAATCCCAATAAAATACCAGTTTGCGGGTGTAACGTGAAGAATATGGAAAAGTTCACGGGGTATGAAGACTTTTTCAAGGCACTGTAGTGCAGTACTACGTTGGCACCATTATAGAAAGATTGCATAGAAGAACTTTGCTGCCACTGAATGGCACTAATATGTAGGTGTTGTACAGGAGCACTATGTGGGCAGTGTACGGCATTATTATGTAGGCATTATATGGCAATACTATGTTGGTACTGTATGTCACTATTATGGAGGCGTTGTATAGGAGAACAATGCGGGCACTATATGGCACCATTATCTGTACATTATATGGCAGTACTACGTGGACACTGTAGGATACAGTTAGTATTGCATGCTCTTGCTCCGGTGTTCTGTATATGTGGGTCCAGTTCTCGTTTTCTTCAGGAATTTTCAGCATCTGTTAATCCATTGATGACATATGAGAGTCACAGGACCCCGCTCTCCCCGCAGACACAAGACCCCGCTCTCCCGCAGACACAAGACCCCGCTCTCCCCGCAGACACAGGACCCCGCTCTCCCCGCAGACACAGGACCCCGCTCTCCCCGCAGACACAGGACCCCGCTCTCCCCGCAGACACAGGACCCCGCTCTCCCCGCAGACACAGGACCCCGCTCTCCCCGCAGGCACAGGACCCCGCTCTCCCCGCAGGCACAGGACCCCGCTCTCCCCGCAGGCACAGGACCCCGCTCTCCCCGCAGGCACAGGACCCCGCTCTCCCCGCAGGCACAGGACCCCGCTCTCCCCGCAGGCACAGGACCCCGCTCTCCCCGCAGACACAGGACCCCGCTCTCCCCGCAGACACAGGACCCCGCTCTCCCTGCAGACACAGGACTCCGCTCCCCCTGTGTTACGACTGGACTGGCGAGTAAACTGGGACCAGGGGCACCTTTCCTGGCCCTAGCACTAGGGAGGCCCTAACTCGCCCTGTTCCCCAGGATACCTCAGATGGTGAGGATGCCAGGGCCTCCGCCTTTGCCCTGTCTCCTAACTGCAGCGCTGCGTCTGACCCCTTCCCCACCCGGGGAAGAGAGGCGCTACTTTGTACCGCAGTACACCAACCCGACAAACAGGGGAACCAAGACAAGGGTAAAAGAAAACTCCACTCACACAAAGTATACTCTCACAAATAACAGAGGTATTCACCAGGGTGTGAAGGAAGGGGGAAGAAAATAAGGCAGGTAAGGATGAGGAATTTCCAAGAGTACAAACCAAGCAACTGTCGCACAATAAACTCCTCCAGCTCTCCAGACACCAGCTCCTCACTACTCCAGGTCTATCTGCAGCGCCCCAGAGTCCTGGTCGTTGCAGTACTGTGGCTCCGCCACTATGGGGAGCTATGGTGCGTCCGATGGCACTGAAGGAGTTCATCTGATCAGGTATCACAGACACCAATACATTTCACAGCCGGGCCTCCGGGGGGAGCTAAGGGTGCTATTCATTAGGCCACTCCCCACCATAGTGGGTAAACTGGGGGTCAGGCAGGAAGTTAGATGAGAAAGCTGACTGGGTTGGAACCAGGCAACACCTTGTGGCAGAGGGTGTTGTAGGGGAAGATACAGTAGGGTCTCTGTCAGGGGTGGGATCCTGACAGAGGCTTGGCAACGAGAACGAACGTAACGGGACCGTGCCTGCTCCGGGTAGCGGCGGTGCCCAAGAAAGGATTAGAAGAGAGATAGATTGTGCTGAGTGAGAAACGGGATCACGCAAAGGAGAAATACCAGTAGGAGTCGTGCTGTAAGACCGAGGCAACATCCTACTGAGGCGCACTACCGGTGGCCGGAACGCCGAGGGAGTAAAATAACATTCAGCTTCAAGCAATACTCCAAACAGCGGCAGGACAGTCAGTCTCAGGCGGGCTGTCTAACTCAAATCACCTATGAAGTCTTGGGAGGCAATTGTGGGAGAGGGGCGTCTCTAGGGTCCCGGAAGAACTCCAGGCCTACCCGTCAAACGGGTGCCGTTCCTACCCGAACCTCAGGGAGGGACGGAGGATTAGCAGAACATCATCTAGTCGAGTTGTGAGGGAACTTAAGAAACAGACACAACAGTTGTGGGGTACTTTCCGTAAGCACAGTAGGGAAGGACTACAACACATAGCGCTAGGGGGAAGGCACAGATTTCCTCCTGTGAAGAGAACTCTGGAGGTGTCATTGGACCGGCCAGGCTTGCGCAGCCTGGTGAACTGTATTCTGGACTGAGGACCCAGAGATCTTCAGTAAAGAGGTAAAGAGACTGCAACCTGGTGTCCTTGTTATTTATCGCGACCTGCACCCCACAACTGCACCGTTACAACACCACTTATTGCACCGGACGTCCCCCACTGACAGACAGGGCCACGGACCGGGTCCAGCCACCGTGACAACCCCAGGACTGAGACCCAGAGGCCCGGCTCCGGGTACCCCTCGGCCCTGCGGCGGTGTGGGGGCGCTCCAACTTGGCGTCACGAACAGGATCTACTTAAGCCTGAAGAATCAATTCATGTGTGCCTTGGAACTGTGATTTGTTGTGCTTGGACTGTACTTTATTGAGTGGACTGTGCTGTGCTGTTAACCGCCAAAACCGCCGCCATTGCAGCGCTGAGGAGAGGCGCCGGAGAAGAAGAGGGGCGTGGAGTAGGCGTAGACAAGCTAGAGAGCGCGAAGGACAATGGCCGCCCAGTCTAAACATTTCTTGGTCCTGAGGACGTGTCCGTCAACGGCCGAGGTCCGCCTCCTGATCCTGTTTGGAGGGTGGAGACCATGGAGACGGGGCCGCCCACGAAAGAGACCGCGGGAAGAGGACACCGAAGGAGGAGAAAAGATGGCGACACCAGGAGCACCGCGTGGGACTGACCCGATCCAGCCTGAGGCTGCACCGCCCGACACAGCCCCAGATGCGCCAGCGTTGCGGGAACTGACCCTTACGGAGCTGCCGATGGGCCGATCCCCCTTGCCGCCGTCGGCGGAGTGTGTAGCTGCAGCCGAGGCCCGCCAGCTAGCGCGCCGCGTGGAGGCCGAGGCCCGCGTGCTCGCTCGGCTGGGCCAACCCACGGAGGTCCGCTTGACTCCGGTGTCCCCTGCTCCTCCTGACCCGACCGCGGCTGAAGGTGCGCTGCAAACACAAGTCCTGAAGATTATGCCAGAGGCCGAGCACCTGCGGCGCTTGATGGCTGCATGGCGGAACCGACCGCAACCGGCAGCCCAGATCGATTTAACCACCGTCGCGGAGGTCCCATCGTCCCACTGGGGTGTAGTGGTCTCCTTCAACCCCCGGTATGGACGAGGGGTCATACAGGAGATCGGGGAGCCGCTACAAGTCCACGTGGACCGGAAGGAGGTCGAGCACTGCGGAGGAAGGTTTGCCCGCGACCTGGAGCCCGGTGATGCCGTGACTTATACCCGGTGGAGGAGAGCAACAAGCGAAGCTGGCTGGATGGCACGGGGCGTCCAGCGATGCGTTGCGCTCCAGGCCACCGCTGAAACATCCGATGACGAACCTCCTGCCGAAAAGGCCAAAGAACCTGACCCGGCAGAACAGCAGAGAACCCGGACCCACCATGTGCCTTGGGGGCGTGCAGGATCCTCGGTGAGAAGAGCATCACGGCGAGGGATCTTGTCGTTGCTGGGACCAGAGCCACTTCCTGGTGAGGCAGCGCGGCCCGTTGGCCTGGTGAGGCCCGGAAGGAAACCACCTGCTGCGCCGAAAGAGTAAGCATGACTGCTTTAAGAAAATGTAAATAGTTCTCCGTTTAACTGTTTGTTTACTGTTGCTGCTAAACCCGTCCAGGGTTAATTCCTCATGGATCCCTTTGTTGGCCCGGGATCCTTGTTGTTTTGTTTATTTTTTCTAAGTTTTTGCACAAGTCTTAAGAACTGCAGTAATCATGGACCGTGCATGATACAAACTTTTCCTTGTAAATAGTTCGCACCTTATTAAGGGCGCTTCCTACTGGTTTTACTTAGAAAAAGACTCTTTGCGAAGATACCACACCAGAGCCTTTGCTGAGTATGGACTGGTAGCTAGAGAACAAATGCTACCTCCTAAAGACTTGGTCCCTTCTTAAAGGGGACATCCACGTGAATATTTGAAGAACCGTATTGCTTTAAGATTAATGGATAGCAATAATGTCTTGATGAGCGAAAGTGATGATAATTCTTACATGTAAAAGTTATAGGTATTTGATTGGTTAAATGTAAAGAAATGCAGATGATGTTTCCAGAAAGAGAGTAGTAATGAGGATTGATGTTATAAGGGGATAGTTGATAATGTTGATAAGAAACTGGGGATAGAAGGTAAACCCTGAGTCCTCCATAGTAAGTCAGTTATTGTAAAGAAAGAGTTAATAATGTGTTACAGAGGACAGAAAGTGAACCCGTAGGGGTTAGGTAGTGAGTCCTCCTAGGAGCTATACGTAGATGGCTCAGTGCTTCTAAAATTGAAAGTAATGTTATGATCTGTACTGTGTATAGAAGTTGAAAAGGCAGTAGGCCCTGGCTGAACGGGGCGGTCCTGTAACAGAAAGGAGAGGCAGTAGGTCTGGTGCCGATAGGACAGGCGGTCCTGCAGATTCAAAGAAGGAGAACGAAAAAAAAGTTAACTTACCTTATAATGTGATTATAGGAAGGTCTTTGGTGGATACAGAGTGTATGTCCTTAAAGGCAATGTTAAAGTATTGTTCAGCAATTTTTGCACTTAGTAGAATACCCGGTTGGGTAACAGGAGTTATTTATAGCCTGTAATTTATAATGTTTAATGTGTAACCATGTTTTTGTAACGTTCAAGTGTCCTCACCTCCCATAAAGGGAAGCTTGTTCAAGTATACGTATTGTTATTTGCACTCAACAAAAATTGTATGTCTTTTTGCTAAACTTGTATTGTTGTTTTTCTTCCCAGTCCCGGAGTACTGTGTTTAACCAGGGGGGAGTGCAGCGCCCCAGAGTCCTGGTCGTTGCAGTACTGTGGCTCCGCCACTATGGGGAGCTATGGTGCGTCCGATGGCACTGAAGGAGTTCATCTGATCAGGTATCACAGACACCAATACATTTCACAGCTGGGCCTCCGGGGGGAGCTAAGGGTGCTATTCATTAGGCCACTCCCCACCATAGTGGGTAAACTGGGGGTCAGGCAGGAAGTTAGATGAGAAAGCTGACTGGGTTGGAACCAGGCAACACCTTGTGGCAGAGGGTGTTGTAGGGGAAGATACAGTAGGGTCTCTGTCAGGGGTGGGATCCTGACAGAGGCTTGGCAACGAGAACAAACGTAACGGGACCGTGCCTGCTCCGGGTAGCGGCGGTGCCCAAGAAAGGATTAGAAGAGAGATAGATTGTGCTGAGTGAGAAACGGGATCATGCAAAGGAGAAATACCAGTAGGAGTCGTGCTGTAAGACCGAAGCAACATCCTACTGAGACGCACTACCGGTGGCCGGAACGCCGAGGGAGTAGAATAACATTCAGCTTCAAGCAATACTCCAAACAGCGGCAGGACAGTCAGTCTCAGGCGGGCTGTCTAACTCAAATCACCTATGAAGTCTTGGGAGGCAATTGCGGGAGAGGGGCGTCTCTAGGGTCCCGGAAGAACTCCAGGCCTACCCGTCAAACGGGTGCCGTTCCTACCCGAACCTCAGGGAGGGACGGAGGATTAGCAGAACATCATCTAGTCGAGTTGTGAGGGAACTTAAGAAACAGACACAACAGTTGTGGGGTACTTTCCGTAAGCACAGCAGGGAAGGACTACAACACATAGCGCTAGGGGGAAGGCACAGATTTCCTCCTGTGAAGAGAACTCTGGAGGTGTCATTGGACCGGCCGGACTTGCGCAGCCTGGTGAACCGTATTCTGGACTGAGGACTCAGAGATCTTCAGTAAAGAGGTAAAGAGACTGCAACCTGGTGTCCTTGTTATTTATCGCGACCTGCACCCCACAACTGCACCGTTACAACACCACTTATTGCACCGGACGTCCCCCACTGACAGACAGGGCCACGGACCGGGTCCAGCCACCGTGACAACCCCAGGACTGAGACCCAGAGGCCCGGCTCCGGGTACCCCTCGGCCCTGCGGCGGTGTGGGGGCGCTCCATATCTAGCAAGTGCTATCTCACCAGGATCTGGCCAGAAGGCCTAGCTTTTATAGGAGAGGGGAGTGGCTAACTGAGCACAGCTGACAGCAGGGATTTCCACATGGCCTATTAACCCCTGTCCTGCTGAAAGAAAACAAACACCTTTAATATGCCGGAGAAGTACTTTTTCTCAGCGGCGAAGCAGGAGCCATCAGACGCTGCGGTCTTCTTGTACTGCTCTGTCGTGTTAAGGCTACTTTCACACTAGCGTTGTTTGCTGTCCGCCGCAATGCATCGTTTTGGAGAACAAACGCATCCTGCAAAGTTGCCCGCAGGATGCGTTTTTTCTCCATAGACTTGCATTAGCGACGCTTTGCGACGGATTGCCACATGTTGCATCCGTCGTGCGACGGATGCGTCGTGTTTTGGCGGACCATCGGCACAAAAAACGTTCCATGTAACTTTTTTGTGCGTCGCATCCGCCATTTTCGACCGTGCATGCGCGGCCAAAACTCCGCCACCTCCTCCCCGGAACTCACAATGGGCAGCGGATGCATTGTAAAACCGCATCCGCTGCCCACGTTGTGCTACATTAACACACTGTCCGTCGGGCCGACGGTTTGCGACGGCCCGTACCGACGGACTAGTGTGAAAGTAGCCTAACTCCGTGACACCCTGCAGACACAGGACCCTGTTGTCCCTGCAGACACAGGACCCCACTCTCCCTGCAGACACAGGACCCCGCTCTCCCTGCAGACACAGGACCCCACTCTCCCTGCAGACACAGGACCCCGCTCTCCCTGCAGACACAGGACCCCGCTCCCCCTGCAGACACAGGACCCCGCTCTCCCTGCAGACACAGGACCCTCTTGTCCCTGCAGACACATGACCCCGCTCTCCCTGCAGACTCAGGACCCCGCTCCCTGCAGACACAGGACCCTGCTCTCCCTGCAGACACATGACCCCACTCTCCCTGCAGACACAGGACCCCGCTCTCCCTGCAGACACAGGACCCCGCTCTCCCTGCAGACATAGGACCCCTCTCTCCCTACAGACACAGGACCCTGTTGTCTCTGCAGACACAGGACCCCGCTCTCCCTGCAGACACAGGACCCCGCTCTTCCTGCAGACATAGGACCCCGCTCTCCCTGCAGACACAGGACCCCGCTCTCCCTGCAGACACAGGACCCCTCTCTCCCTGCAGACACAGGACCCCGCTCTCCCTGCAGACACATGACCCTGCTCTCCCTGCAGACACAGGACCCTGCTCTCCCTGCAGACACAGGACCCCGCTCGTGCACAGGATCGGCACTCTGCATTGTGAGATCTATGGCTTTTGCTGGTTCAGGTTTTTTTCTATCGATATCTGATGTCTGATACTTTTTGTGGCTGAAGAACTTGTGCCACCATCGGGAAGCAGATACACCAGCACGGTGATGTGACTGGTATCTGTCATGGGGCCCAGGGTGGTCCCTGTCTGACCCATTGCTTGGGCACAGGACAGACGGCCACTTTTCTACAAAATAACGTCCTGCACAGAACTGAACCTTTGTCCGGGCTACAATTGGACCTTTCAGCTCGGCCAGTCCCGGTCAATTAGCCCACAGGTATCTACAAGTTCAATGTTTGAGACCAAGCAAATAGTGGCCCTTTCTTGTTCGCGGAGGGTGCCCCCTCCACTTCCTGGGGCGATCTGCTCGGTGCAAAGCAAACACCCAAATTATGCAGAAGAACATTCTCTGATTTATGTCTGAATGTGAGGGCTCTGGCCAGGTTCCTGAGCCTGTGAAACATCTGGAGGGGAAGGAGGGGACATCCTGTTGGCACCTCGCTCAGTGGCATGCTTTAATTATGGATTAAGACACAACAGGAAACTGAAGGCTCCGTACAGGACCCACTTTGTGCGGCTCCATCTTAGCATGGTGATTGTACGTACCTGTATGCTCCGCTGCAAGAACCGGCCCGGGGCCCCAAACCTGATGTTTTTGTTACAAGGAGCGAGGCCGATGGACTCGGCCAAGGGAAACAAATCAGCTTTGCTGTTTTTCTCGGATCGGTCGTGCTACAAGAAGCGAGGGGCCATTTATCAAAGTCTCTCCTTTGTAGAACAGGTGTAAAAATATGAACTTCTCAGGTCGTTACCGGGAGTGATGAAATCGAGCAGAATTCATGATATTATTCTTCACACCGACGAGCCGGGCGTCAGGGTGCCAGTTCCCTATAAAAGAATCCGGGCCGTAGAAATGGCCCTTTTTTCCAAAATCCTAAAAAACACATTCTCAATAGTAAAGTTTTATAGGTGAATAAAATGAACTCAGGTGGAAAATCTTTCATACTTTACTCCCGTTCGGCTTGTTAACGATCCTCCCAGGAACATCCAGCTCTACGGTCACTTTTCACCATTCGAAGCCTCAGCTCCACCAAAATGTTTTTCACGAGCAATTATCGAGAACTTCCAACAAAAATTCCCTAAATCCGAGTCTCTTTTTTACTTTCAGCCATATCTTCTACCTACCAGTGCTGGGTGACTATCACCGATGGCCGCCATCGCGGTGCCTGCAAGGGTTACATGTTCCTTAGAGAATTGATCGTCCCTCACCTCAATCATTATGGAACCTGTGGACAAATATTGGCAGAAGAACTGAGAAAAGAGTAATGGGCGGCCTGTGCTCATGAGTCATCACGCGAACTAGGGGTACTCGGTACTGGGTCCTACTGTTTCACAGGGGGATGTCACGGTGGCTGCAACCCGGTCCGTGGCCCAGGACGCCCATATAAAAGGGCAAGATCTTTAAATGGATAGAGTTTATGTTCGTGACGCCACCTGTGGTATTCGGTCAGGGTGACCGACGCTGCTTTAAGGGGTCCGCTGGGGTGATGTTATGGCAGCTAGATGGTATACCTTCCCACAGGTGAAGTATGTCTCCAGGGCTTCCCGGTGTATAGATGGTGGATGGTGAGAGGCGCAGAGAAGAACGAGGACACAAGGTTGCGGTGGTGTAGTCCCTTACTGCCTATGGCTTCACATAAGGGTCTCACAGGTGTGGTGTTTCGCTCTCTCTGTCCCCCGTATAGGATAGGACAAAACCCGTATGACTGGTGACTTGAGCCTGTTTATAGGGTCTCTTAGATAACCCGGCTCTGTGGGTGTCACCGTGCCTCTTGGGTGTAGGTGCGGACAGGTAACTTGCAATTAGCTGTCCTGCCGGTCTCTGAATTAAGGCGTAGAGGTCCTTACTCCCTCGGTGTTCCGGCTACCGGGATTCTGCGCCTGAGCGGGACTGGTCCCCTTCTGGTTTCCTCTCCTTTGCTTCGACTTCCTTCACGCTCGCTGCAATGCAATTTTGCCTTTCAATGTCTCTTTCTGGGAGCTGCAGCTCTGAGGGCATGCACAGCTCTGTTCTGTCCTCCTCAGACTTCGGTCTGGAACTAACTGAGCTGAGCTCAGCCAGCAACTAACTAACTTTCCCTACAGACTACCAGTTATATATATATGGGGAGTGACCTAATAAATAGGAGCAGAAGCTCCCTCTGGTGGCCTGGAGTGTGAATGTGTTGCATGTTTGTGATACCCTGGATGCAGTTATCCTTTCTTGCCTCCAAACGTAGCATCACTCTCCTCAGGAGAAAAGCAATACCACTGTGATGACCAGGACCCTGGGGCGCCACACTTATGTCCTCCTCGATCCACAACTCTTTAGGTCCATCATTTCTTGCACAATTCCTGTATTATTAGCGGAGTCACTTCAATGGAGGCCAGCCACACCGCTGTACAAGACCCGTAAGTTGGGGGGCCTGGTGCCACCACATCTGAAAGCTTGGTCTTGACTTTAGGACCCGACATCCCTTGTGGTGAGAAGGTTTTACAGATTCATCTGGCCAATAACCACAGAGAAGTTCTACTTATTGGCCACTCGAGCCTTCTGCCTCCTGCCTTCATGCCGATCTGTTTTGTGAATGTGCCTCCATACAGAGACCCATCCAAGGCACCATGACTCCACCAAGCCGAGCGATGAGGTATGGCCTAATCCGCCCATGATTTCAATGCATGCCCCTAGAAATCATGTGCATATTATTCCTGTATGTGACATCACTATATGTATTTCCCTGTAATGTGATGTCATGGTGAACATGATGACATCACATCAGTTACCAGACCCCAGACTTTGCCCCTGACCACTCTGCTTCCCAGCTATTCTGGGAGTAGTGACTAGCCTCACATTACAATTGGCCTTACATTTGTCTTTTTCACCAGTAAAAAGCATCTGGCAAAGGAATACCAGAGTAATCAGTGAAATATCAGCTGCAGGGTCTGATAGCTGGCTTGGGGAGAGGTCCCTTTAGGTCTCCGCTATCGACTTCGGCTGCAATGTCTATACATCCAGACCTGCAGTTGGTCCATCTCGAACCCTTAGTGGCCTTTCATTACTAGTGTAATAACTTGGGATCCTCCATTCACAATAGCTGATGTCACAGCTCACCTTCTCCTCCTCCTGTACAATGACTGATAACACATCTATATACAGTAGATAACACAGGATCCACCATTCACAATAGGTGATGTCACAGCTCACCTTCTCCTCCTCCTGTACAATGACTGATAACACCTCTATATACAGCAGATAACACAGGATCCACCATTCATAATAGGTGATGTCACAGCTCACCTCCTCCTCCTGTACAGTGACTGATAACACCTCTATATACAGTAGATAACACAGGATCCACCATTCACAACAGGTGATGTCACAGCTCACCTCCTCCTCCTGTACAATGACTGATAACACCTCTATATACAGTAGATAACACAGGATCCACCATTCACAATAGGTGATGTCACAGCTCACCTTCTCCTCCTCCTGTACAATGACTGATAACACCTCTATATACAGTAGATAACACAGGATCAGGGGCTGACTGGCCCAGGTGGCAAAGAGGCAAATGCCCCCCGGGCCGCTCCCCCAGCAGCTGTTCAGGGCCGGCTGCCTGATGGTGGCTACAGCCACACAGCAAATTGTGCGCAGCCATGTCTGCTGTACTGTGACATGGCTGACAGCAGACACAGCCGCATCACAGTTAGCACACACGTCTGCGCTGGGGCCAGGAGCTACGCTTGGCCGTCACCTTGACGGCTGCGCAGATACTGCTCCCTTCATGTTCTCTATACTTCCAGGTTAGCTGTTGGGCATGCGCAATGGCGTCCTCACGCACACGCCGACATGACCCGGATGCTAGAAGCAGAGAGGCACTGCAGGGGAGCGACTGGTGAGGTAAGTATGAAGAACTTTTTTGTTTTCTTTATAAAATACATTTAATGGTGGGTAACTGCAAGTTATGAAGTGGGGGGTGTAAGGAGGCTGCACATGATAGAATTTGGGGGTTAAAGGAGACTGCACATGATGGAGTGAGGGGGTAAGCGGGTCTGCACATGAAGGTTGAGTGGGGCTGTACATGATGGAGTGGGGCTGCACATGATGAAGGGAGAGTGGGGCTGTACATGATAGTTTAGTGATAGTTTAGTGGATAAAGGAGACTGCACATGATGGAGTGAGGGGGTAAGTGGGGCTGCACATGATGAAGGTTGAGTGGGGCTGTACATGATGGAGTGGGGCTGCACATGATGAAGGGGGAGTGGGGCTGCACATGATAGTTTAGTGGATAAAGGAGACTGCACATGATGAAGTGGGGAGAGTGGGGCTGTACATGATGGAATGGGGCAGCACATGATGATGTGGGGGTAAGGGGGATTGCGCATGATGAAGGGGGAGTGGGGCTGCACATGAAGTGGGGGGTAAGGGGGACTGCACATGATGAAGTGGGGGTAAGAGGGACTGCACATGATGAATTGGGGGTTAAAGGGGACTGCACATGATGAAGTGGGGGGTAAGGTGATCTGCACATGAAGTGGGGGGTAATGGGGACTGCACATGATAAAGTGGAGTGTAAGATGGACTGCACATGAAGTGGGGGGTAAGGGTGACTGCACATGATGAAGTGGGGGGTAAGGGGACTGCACATAATGAAGTGGGGGGGGGTAAGGGGACTGCACATGATGAAGTGGGAGAAGGGGACTGCAGGACTGCACATGATGAAGTGTGTCTGATGTGGGACTGCTCATGATGAAATGGAAGGGGGATAGGGGGCTGCAAATGATGAAGGGGCACTGCAGATGAAGTGAGGGGGTGATAGGGGACTGCAATGAATGATGTAAGGGGACTTCAAATTAAAGTGGGGGACTGCAAAATGATAAATTCAGTGTGAGGGACAGGGGACAGCAATTTAATTGAAGGTGGGGGTGGGGAGAGCAAATGATCAATTGAAGAGGGGGTGGGGAGAGCAAATGATGATCTAGGGGAAGAACAAATAATGAATTTTAAGGGTGGGGGAGTAAATGATGTATTGAATGTGGGGTAGAGCAGTTGATAATGAATAGAGGGTGAGAGAGAAAGACATGACAATGAATTGGGGCGGGAGGGTCATGTAACTATAATAAATCGGGGTTAGGGTTAGAGTGGTAGGTACATAGTGGGGGGCGTTGAGGATGAAGTGACTGGTAATGAATTGGGGGAAAGAGTACAGGTTCTAATTAATTTATATATTAAATGGGGAAAGTGGCTATTTATAGTTAGTGGGGGCACAGTGGTGGATTATAATTTATATTTGGAATGGTCAGTTAATAATAATAATTATAATAAGTTTATTTCTATAGTGCCAACACTTTACATTTTAGAGGGGACTTGTACAGACAATGGACATTAAGCATAACAATAAACACATAGATCAACAGATACCATAAGGAATGAGGTCCCTGCTCGCAAGCTTACAATCTATGAGGTTGCATAATAACCAATTATATATTGTTTGTGGGTGCACCTCTGTATTCAGATGTCTAGTGTACACCATGTTCCAAATTATTATGCAAATTGGATTTAAGTGTCATAAAGATTTAATTGTTTTGTTTTTCAAATAAACTCGTGGATGGTATTGTGTCTCAGGGCTCAATGGATCGCTGAAATCAATCTTAAATACATGTGATCATTAGTTTTCCAGGTGATTCTAATTAAAGAAAAACTACTTAAAAATGATGTTCCACATTATAAAGCAGACCACAGGTTTCAAGCAAAATGGGAAATAAAAAGGATCTCTCTGCTGCTGAAAAGCATTAAATAGTGCAATGCCTTGGTCAAAGTATGAAAACATTAGATATTTCACGAAAACTTAAGAGTGATCATCATACTGTGAAGAGATTTGTGACTGAAACAGAGCACAGACAGAGTTCATGCAGATAAAGGCATAATGAGGAAGGTTTCTGCCAGACAAATTCATGGGATAAAGAGAGCAGCTGCCAAAATACCATTACAAAGCAGCAAACAGTTATTTGAAGCTGCTGGTGCCTCTGGAGTCCCTCGAACCTCAAGGTGTAGGATCCTTCAAAGGCTTGCTGTGGTGCATAAACCTACTATTCGGCCACCCCTAAACAGTGTTCACAAGCAGAAATGGTTACAGTGGGCCCAGACACACATGAAGACTGATTTCCAAACAGTCTTGTTTACTGATGAGTGTCGAGCAACCCTGGGTGGTCCAGATGGATGGAGTACTGGATGGTTGGTGGATGGCCACCATGTCCCAACAAGGCTGCAACGTCAGCAAGGAGATGGAGGAGTAATGTTTTGGGCTGGAATCATGGGGAAACAGCTGGAAGGGCCCTTTAAGGTACCTGAAGGTGTGAAAATGACCACGGCAAAGTATATAGAGTTTCCGACTGACAACTTTCTTCCATGGTATAAAAATCAGAATTGTGCCTTCTGGAGCAAAATCATCTTCATGCATGTCAATGCACCATCTCATGCTGCAAAGAATACCTCTGAGTCATTGGCTGCTATGGGCATAAAAGGAGATAAACTCATGGTGTGGCCACCATCTTTCCCTGACCTCAACCCTATACAGAACCTTTGGAGAATCATCAAGCAAAAGATCTATGAGGGTGGAAGGCAGTTCACATCAAAACAGCAGCTCTGGGAGGCGATTCTGACTTCATGCAAAGAAATACAAGCAGAAACTCTCCAAATACTCACAAGTTCAATGGAGGTGAGAATTCTGAAGGTGATAACAAAGAAGGGTTCCTATGGTAACAAGTGACTTGGCCTGTTAGGATGTTTTGGAGTTAAATAGCTTTTTTTGTTCAGTGAATGTGACCTCCCAATGCTGTAAATTCCACAAATTAGCATTTTCAGTTCTTTAAAACAGATAGAATGTTTAGAAATTCTACTGTGCCTAATAATTTGGAACAGTGCATTTTGAGTTTTTATTCATTTTGTAGATTATACTGTTATCATTGGGAGGTTTCTCCAATAAAATTCGATGTATACTCTAACGGGTGATGACTTTTATTAGACTGACTGTCATTTGCTCCGACCATTTAGGAAAATCCGAGAAAAATATAATTTGCATAATAATTTGGAACATGGTGTAGAAGAAAGGGAAAAAGTGGGGAATGTGGTCTGGAAGCCGTGCTCTAGGTAACTGTGTTTTATGCAGAGACGAGTCCTGGCTGGAAGAAGTGATGGCAGTCTGTGCTGGATGAAAATGAAAAGCAAAGATGAAGGACTACAGCTAGAGACATCACTAGTGAGTCAGTATGTTACCTGTACACTGACACCATACACTATATACTGTATACAGAGCTCCTGTGTATAATGTCACTGGTGATCACTATATTATCTGTACACTAAACACTATATACAGAGCTCCTGTGTACAATGTCACCAGTGATCACTGTAGTATCTTTACACTGACCGTAAATAGAGTTTCTGTATACAATGGCACTTAGTGTTGTGCTTTTTTAAAATTAATGATCAGTATTGTAGTATACAAGTAGTAAAAGTTGTACACTCCCTGACAGAAGTAATGTCGCTTATCCATGTTATGTAAATAAAAGCTTATAACCTGATGTTAAATTCATCCATTGGTTGTATAAATTATTCTTTTGAAAGCTAAAACCTTCCAAAATGTGGTTTAGGTTAAGAAAATTAATTGACATCAATGCAGAAATATTGATCAGTTAATGGACACAGAATGGTCAGATTTTAGCAAGACAAAAGTTTTGTCGCCTGGTCATGTAATGCACCCAATCCTAGTTTACATCCTCACCTGTGCTCAGTAAATGATCGGTTATTTAGTGTGTGTGTATAAAAAGAAACCCAGCACCGGAGACCTTCACTTGAACTGCAACTTGAGCTCTTGACAACATGCCAAAAATCCACCCTGCGACCAAAGCCTGGATTATCAAGAGGCTAAAGACCAGATCCACTGCAGAGGTGGCGGGCACCTTTAATGTGTCTCAGCGTCAAGTACAAAGAATTAAAAAAAAGATTTGAAGAGACTGGAGATGTTTTGACTAGCCCAGGTCCGGCAGACCCCGCAAGACAACTGCTCAGGAGGAATGTTTGTTGGTTAGAAAATCCAAAGCAAGCCCCTCTTCCACAGCAGCAGAGCTCCAACAGGTCTGGTCACCTCAAGTCCCTGTGTCAACTAGTAAATGTTAAATTCACCGCACGTGACACGCCGATCGTTAGCAAGGCACTGGAGCGCCGCTTGTCATAACAGACATTGCAGGTCCACACTACTGGACAGGATCTTCCATAGGCGGACAGCTGGGACTTTCCGCCTTCTCTGTATATCACTATCTTAGCTGGAACAAGCGATTACGTGACAAAGGCTCTGGTTGAGCCGAAACGTTGTATATAAAAAATCGCAGATGCTGTAATATTCTGTTACGCTCCCAGTTTATGTATAATAAATTTATACCAGACTTTGCATAAGAAACCTAGAGAGAGTGCAGTGAATTTAACTTTTACTGTTATTCTGGGCCATTGGTCCATTACACCAGCACCTCGCCATATTAAGGCTGAGTGCACACCTAAACCTTTACCTGTGTCAACTAGAACAGTTTGTAGGATTCTGTCTCAAAATGGCCTCCATGGTCGAATCAGTGCCCAGAAGCCAGCACTAAACAAAAGGCAAATAAAAAACCGTGTGGCGTTTGCAAAGTCCCACAGCCTGCTAAATAGATGGACACTGGAAAGTGGCAGAAGATGGATTTCTCTTCAGTAGAATTACACCACAGCCGCCACAAAACACTGCAGGAGACTTACTGGGCCAGTATGGATCCAAAATACACCCAGAAGACAGTTACATTTGGTGGTTGAAAGATCATGGTCTGGGGTTACATTCAGTATGGGGGTGTGCAAAACATTTGCAAGGTGGAAGGCAATATCAATAGCCTAAAATATCAAGAAGTATTAGCTACCGCTTATATTCCAAATCATAAAAGAGGTCAAATTCTGCAGCAGGATGGTGCTCCATCTCATACATCCATCTCTACAACAAAGTTCCTCCAGGCAAAAAAGATCAAGGTGCTCAAGGACTGGCCAGCCCAGTCACCAGACATGAACATCATTGAGCATGTTTGGGGAAGGATGAAAGAGGAAGCTTGGAAGACAAAACCACAGAATCTAGATGAGCACCACAACTTCATTCATCAATGTTATGCAACATATATTTGTATTTTAAGTTAATTATTTGTCTGTGGGCAACAAAAATTTTGTCTTGCCAAAATCTGACCTTTCTGTGTCCATTAACTGATCAATATTTCTGCTTTGATAACAATTTATTTTCTTAACCTAAATCACATTTTGGAGGGTTCCAGCTTTCAAAAGAATAACTTATACAACTAATGGATGAATTTAACATCAGGTTATAAGCTTTTATTTTCATAACATGAATAAGCGACATAACTTGTCAGGGAGTGTATGGTGGCATCATTGGTCTTTGTATATGCAGCGCCCCAGAGTCCTGGTCGTTGCAGTACTGTGGCTCCGCCACTATGGGGAGCCATGGTGCGTCCGATGGCACTGAAGGAGTTCATCTGATCAGGTATCACAGACACCAATACATTTCACAGCCGGGCCTCCGGGGGGAGCTAAGGGTTCTATTCATTAGGCCACTCCCCACCATAGTGGGTAAACTGGGGGTCAGGCAGGAAGTTAGATCAGAAAGCTGACTGGATTGGACGAAGCAACACCTAGTGGCAGAGGGTGTTGTGGAGGAAGAGACAGTAGGGTCTCTGTCAGGGGTGGGATCCTGACAGAGGCTTGGCATTGAAAAGAACGTAACGGGTCCGCGCCAGCTCCGGGAAGCGGCGGGACCCAAGAAAGGACTAGAAGCGAGATAGATTGTGCTGAGTGAGAAACGAGATCAAGCAATAGGAGAATTCCAGTAGGGGTCGTGCTGTAAGACCGGAGCAACACCCTACTGAGGCGCACTACCGGTGGCCGGAACGCCGAGGGAGTATTATAACATTCAGCTTCAAGCAATACTCTAAACAGCGGCAGGACAGTCAGTTTAAGGCGGGCTGTCCAACACATATCACCTATGAAGTCTTGGGAGGCAATTGCGGGAGAGGGGCGACTCTAGGGTCCCGGAAGAACTCCAGGCCTATCCGACAAACGGGTGCCGTTCTAACTGTAACATCAGGAAGGGACGGAAGATTAGAAGAACATCATTTAATCGAGTGAGGGAACTTAAGAAACAGACACAACGGTTGTGGGGTACTTTCCGTAAGCACAGCAGGGAAGGACTACAACACATAGCGCTAAGAAGGAAGGCACCGATTTCCACCTGTGAAGTGAACTCTGGAGGTGCCATTGGACCGGCCGGACTTGCGCAGCCTGGTGAACCGTATTCTGGACTGAGGACTCAGAGATCTCCAGTAAAGAGGTAAAGAGACTGCAACCTGGTGTCCTCGTTATTTACCGCGACCTGCACCCCACAACTGCACCGGTACAACACTACTTATTTCACCGGACGTCCCCCACTGACAGACAGGGCCACGGACCGGGTCTAGCCACCGTGACAACCCCAGAGCAGAGACCCAGAGGCCCGGCTCCGGGTACCCCTCGGCCCTGCGGCGGTGTGGGGGCGCTCCAAACTTGGCGTCACGAACAGGATCTACTTAAGCCTGAAGAATTAGGTCATGTGTGCCTTGGAACTGTGATTTATTATACTTGGACTGTGACTTATTGCAAAGACTGTGTATTGCCACTTGCCGCCAAAAGTTCCCGCCAAGAACCGCCGCCATTACAGCGCTAAGGAGAGCGCAGGAAGAGAAGAGGGGCGTGAGGTGGGCGTAGACAAGCTGGAGAGCGCGAACAACAATGGCCGCCCAGTCCAAATATTTCTGTGTCTTGAGGACGTGTCCGTCAACAGCTGAGGTCCGCCTCCTGATCCTGTTTGGAGGGTGGAGACCATGGAGACGGGGCCGCCCATGAAAGAGACCGCGGGAAGAAGACGCGGGAGAAGAGACAAAGATGGCAGCGCCAGAAACCCCGCATGAGAAAGATCGGGCGCGGAGAGAGGTTGGGCAGCCCGATGTAGCCCGGGGTACGCCGTCACCGTGGGAGCTGACCCTTGCCGGGCCAACGGTGGGCCGACCTCCCCGGCCGCCGTCGGAAGAAAGCATGGCCGCGGCAGAGGCCCGGCAGATTGCTGCCCGCCTGGAGGCCGACGCCCGCGTGATTGCTAGGCTGGGCCAGCCCACAGAGATCTGCCTGGTTCCAGTGCCCCCTGCTTCTCCCAACCTGGCCGCGGCTGAAGGTGCGCCGCAGGCATCGGGCCTAAAGATCACGCCTGAGGCCGAACACCTGCGGCGCTTGATGGCTGCATGGCGAACCCGACCTCGGCCGGCCGTGCAGGTGGACCTGACCCCCACCGCGGAGGTTCCCTCATCCCACTGGGGGGTCGTGATTTCTTTTAACCCCCAATATGGACGCGGGGTTATCCAGGAAATCGAGGAGCCGCTACAAATCCACATGGATCGGGAAGAGGTGGAGCCCTGCAGCGG
Source organism: Ranitomeya variabilis (assembly GCF_051348905.1). NCBI lineage: Eukaryota > Metazoa > Chordata > Amphibia > Anura > Dendrobatidae > Ranitomeya > Ranitomeya variabilis. The sequence goes on from NC_135232.1 coordinate 17,954,327, forward strand.
AAGATTCCCCCGCGACCTAGAACCCGGTGACGCGGTGACCTACACCAGATGGAGGAGGGCTACGGGAGAGGCTGGCTGGGTAGCGCGGGGCGTGCAGCGATGTACTGCCTTCCAGGCTGCTGCCGGAACACCGGAGGAAGATGATCCCGTGGGGAAAGCAGCAGAGCCCGGCCCCGCGGAACCTCGAGAAGCCCGGTCTCGCTGTGCCCCGGAGGGACGTGTGCGTCTGCCAGTGAGAAGGGCCTCCCGGCGAGGGATTTTATCACTGCTGGGACCGGAACGGCGGCCTGGCTCACCAGTGCGATCTGTTGGCCTGGTGAGACCGGATAGGAGACCACCACAGTAAGATTTTACTGCATTTCTTTTACTGTAAATAGTTACTGTTTTATTGCTTTTATGTTGCTGATAAACCCGTTCAGGGTAAACTCTTAAAGGGATCCCTATTGTTTGTTTTTGTTACCAAAAGTTTTGCACAAGTTTTAAAAACTGCTGAATCATGAACAGTGCATGATCCGAACTCTTTTGTATATAGTTTGCACCTTATTAAAGGCGCTCCCTACTGGTTTTACTTAAACAAGGACTCTTTGCGAAGATACCGCACTGGAACCTTTGATGAGTATGAACTGGTAGCTTGAGAAGATGTGCTACCTCACAGAGATTTGGTCCCCTCTTAAAGGGGATGTTCATTTGTTGCACGTAAATGGTGATATTGCTTTAAGACCGGTAGCAATAATGTCAATGGAAGAAAATGCTGATAATATTTACATGTAAAAGTTATATGTATGCCATTAGTTAATTGTAAAGGAATGCTGATAATGTTCTCTGAAAGAAAAAGTAAAAGGAAGTAATGAGAAAGTTTAATGTTGTGAAAAGAAGATAGTTGATAATGTTGATAAGAAAAGGGGGGGGATAGAAGGTAAACCCTGCGTTCCCCATCGAAAGTTAGTAATGTGTTACTAAGGACAGAAAGTGAACCCGTAAGGGTTAGTGGGTGAGTCCTTATAGGAGCCAAGTAGAGCCGGCTCAGTGTTCTCAAACTGAAAGAAAAGTTATGTTCTATACTGTGTATAGTAGTTGAAAAGGCAGTAGGCCCTGGCTGAACGGGGCGGTCCTGTAACAGAAAGGAGAGGCAGTAGGTCTGATGCCGATAGGACAGGCGGTCCTGCAGATCCAAAGTAGGAGAATGAAAAAGTTAAAGTGCCTTATAATGTGATTATAGGAAGGTCTTTAGTGGATTTAGAGTGTGAGTCCTTAAAGGCAATGTTAAATTATTGTTCAACAATTTTGCACTTAAGCAGAATGCCCGGTTGGGTAACAGAAGTAAATTATAGCATGTTGCTATGATATTTTTGCCATGTTTGTAACGTTCAAGTGTCCTTACCTCCCATAAAGGGAAGCCTGTTCAAGTATACTTATTGTCATTGCACTCAACAAAATTGTATGTCTTTTTGCTAACTTGTATTGTTGTTTTCTTCCCAGTCCCGGAGTACTGTGTTTAACCAGGGGGGAGTGCAGCGCCCCAGAGTCCTGGTCGTTGCAGTACTGTGGCTCCGCCACTATGGGGAGCCATGGTGCGTCCGATGGCACTGAAGGAGTTCATCTGATCAGGTATCACAGACACCAATACATTTCACAGCCGGGCCTCCGGGGGGAGCTAAGGGTTCTATTCATTAGGCCACTCCCCACCATAGTGGGTAAACTGGGGGTCAGGCAGGAAGTTAGATCAGAAAAGCTGACTGGATTGGACGAAGCAACACCTAGTGGCAGAGGGTGTTGTGGAGGAAGAGACAGTAGGGTCTCTGTCAGGGGTGGGATCCTGACAGAGGCTTGGCATTGAAAAGAACGTAACGGGTCCGCGCCAGCTCCGGGAAGCGGCGGGACCCAAGAAAGGACTAGAAGCGAGATAGATTGTGCTGAGTGAGAAACGAGATCAAGCAATAGGAGAATTCCAGTAGGGGTCGTGCTGTAAGACCGGAGCAACACCCTACTGAGGCGCACTACCGGTGGCCGGAACGCCGAGGGAGTATTATAACATTCAGCTTCAAGCAATACTCTAAACAGCGGCAGGACAGTCAGTTTAAGGCGGGCTGTCCAACACATATCACCTATGAAGTCTTGGGAGGCAATTGCGGGAGAGGGGCGTCTCTAGGGTCCCGGAAGAACTCCAGGCCTATCCGACAAACGGGTGCCGTTCTAACTGTAACATCAGGAAGGGACGGAAGATTAGAAGAACATCATTTAATCGAGTTGTGAGGGAACTTAAGAAACAGACACAACGGTTGTGGGGTACTTTCCGTAAGCACAGCAGGGGAGGACCACAACACATAGCGCTAGCAGGAAGGCACAGATTTCCACCTGTGAAGTGAACTCTGGAGGTGCCATTGGACCGGCCGGACTTGCGCAGCCTGGTGAACCGTATTCTGGACTGAGGACTCAGAGATCTCCAGTAAAGAGGTAAAGAGACTGCAACCTGGTGTCCTCGTTATTTACCGCGACCTGCACCCCACAACTGCACCGTTACAACACCACTTATTGCACCGGACGTCCCCCACTGACAGACAGGGCCACGGACCGGGTCTAGCCACCGTGACAACCCCAGAGCAGAGACCCAGAGGCCCGGCTCCGGGTACCCCTCGGCCCTGCGGCAGTGTGGGGGCGCTCCATATAGAATGTAGTTTCATGTAGAGGTAATGGTGATATTATAATATTATGTATTCTCTGTGTAGTGGTGATAGTACTAGGCACTGGGTAGCTGTATTGTGTGTATGTTTGTAAGCAAGCTCCGTTATGGCACCATATCTAAGCAGTAAGCTTGGTTCTGGTACTCTATCAATGTAGTAATCTAGATTATGGTACTGTATGCATGTCGTAATCTCAGTTCTGCTCCAGTTTCTATGTAGCAGACTTGGTTCCATGTAGTAGACTTATTAAGCTCGGTTCTGCTCCCTTATCTCTGTAGTAAGCTCGGTTCTGCTCCCATATCTCTGCAGTAAGCTCGGTTCTGCTCCCATATCTCTCTAGTAAGCTCGGTTCTGCTCCCTTATCTCTGTAGTATGCTAGGTTCTGCTCCCATATCTCTGTAGTAAGTTTGGTTCTGCTCCCATATCTCTGTAGTAAGGTCGATTCTGTTCCCATATCTCTGCAGTAAGCTTGGTTCTGCTCCCATTTCTCTGCACTAAGCTCGGTTCTGCTCCCATATCTCTGTAGTAAGCTTGGTTCTGCTCCCATATCTTTGCAGTAAGCTCGGTTCTGCGTCCATATCTCTGTAGTAAGCTCGGTTCTGTTCCCATATCTCTGTAGTAAGCTCGTTTCTGCTTCCTTATCTCTGTAGTAAGCTCATTTCTGCTCCCATATCTCTGTAGTAAGCTCGGTTCTGTTCCCCTATCTCTGTAGAAAGCTTGAAAGCTTGGTTCTGCTCCCTTATCTCTGTAGTAAGCTCGTTTCTGCTGCCATATCTCTATAGTAAGCCCCGTTCTGCTCCCATATCTCTGCAGTAAGCTTGGTTCTGCTCCCATATCCTTGCTGTTAGCTCGGTTCTGCTCCCATATCTCTGTAGTAAGCTCGTTTCTGCTGCCATATCTCTGTAGTAAGCCCCGTTCTGCTCCCATATCTCTGCAGTAAGCTTGGTTCTGCTCCCATATCCTTGCTGTTAGCTCGGTTCTGCTCCCATATCTCTGTAGTAAGCTCGGTTCTGCTCCCATATCTTTGCAGTAAGCTCGGTTCGGCTCCCATATCTCTATAATAAGCTCTGTTCTGCTCCCATATCTCTGTAGTAAGCTCTGTTCTGCTCACATATCTCTGTAGTAAGCTCCGTTCTGTTCCCATATCTCTGGAGCAAGCTCGATTCTGCTCCCATATCTATGCAGCAAGCTCCGTTCAGTTCCCATATCTGTTTAAAGCCTGTTATCTCTGCTACTTTAATGCAGTGGCCAGATATAAGCAGGGAAAAGGAGGACCACTGCAACTCGAGGGCCACTGCCTTGTGATTGCCCCCCAGGCTGAAAATTGCCAGCCAGCCCCTGCACAGGATCCACCATTCACAATAGGTGATGTCACAGCTCACCTCCTCCTCCTGTATAATGACTGATAACACCTCTATATACAGTAGATAACACAGGATCCACCATTCACAATAGGTGATGTCACAGCTCACCACCTCCTCCTCCTGTATAATGACTGATAACACCTCTATATACAGTAGATAACACAGGATCCACCATTCACAATAGGTGATGTCACAGCTCACCTCCTCCTCCTGTACAATGACTGATAACACCTCTATATACAGTAGATAACACAGGATCCACCATTCACAATAGGTGATGTCACAGCTCACCTTCTCCTCCTGTATAATGACTGATAACACCTGTATATACAGTAGATAACACAGGATCCACCATTCACAATAGGTGATGTCACAGCTCACCACCTCCTCCTCCTGTATAATGACTGATAACACCTCTATATACAGTAGATAACACAGGATCCACCATTCACAATAGGTGATGTCACAGCTCACCTCCTCCTCCTGTACAATGACTGATAACACCTCTATATACAGTAGATAACACAGGATCCACCATTCACAATAGGTGATGTCACAGCTCACCTTCTCCTCCTGTATAATGACTGATAACACCTGTATATACAGTAGATAACACAGGATCCACCATTCACAATAGGTGATGTCACAGCTCACCTCCTCCTCCTGTACAATGACTAATAACACCTCTATATACAGTAGATAACACAGGATCCACCATTCACAATAGGTGATGTCACAGCTCACCTCCTCCTCCTGTACAATGACTGAAAACACCTCTATATACAGTAAATAACACAGGATCCACCAATCACAATAGGTGATGTCACAGCTCACCTCCTCCTCCTGTACAATGCCTGATAACACCTCTATATACAGTAAATGACACAGGATCCACCATTCACAATAAGTGATGTCACAGCTCACCTCCTCCTCCTGTACAATACCTGATAACACCTCTATATACAATAGATAACACAGTATCCGCCATTCACAAAAGATGTCACAGCTCACCTCCTCCTCCTGTACAATGACTGATAACACCTCTTTATACAGTAGATAACACAGGATCCACCATTCACAATAGGCAATGTAACAGCTCACCTCCTCCTCCTGTACAATGACTGATAACACCTCTATATACAGTAGATAACACAGGATCCACCATTCACAATAGGTGATGTCACAGCTCACCTCCTCCTGTACAATGACTGAAAACACCTCTATATACAGTAAATAACACAGGATCCACCATTCACAATAGGTGATGTCACAGCTCACCTCCTCATCCTGTACAATGCCTGATAACACCTCTATATACAGTAGATAACACAGGATGCACCATTCACAATAGGTGATGTCACAGCTCACCTCCTCCTCCTCCTGTACAATGCCTGATAACACCTCTATATACAGTAAATAACACAGGATCCACCATTCACAATAGGTGATGTCACAGCTCACCTCCTCCTCCTCCTGTACAATGACTGATAACACCTCTATATACAGTAGATAACACAGGATCCACCATTCACAATAGGTGACATCACAGCTCACCTCCTCCTCCTGTACAATGACTGATAACACCTCTATATACAGCAGATAACACAGGATCCACCATTCACCATAGGTGATGTCACAGCTCACCTCCTCCTCCTGTACAATGACTGATAACACCTCTATATACAGTAGATAACACAGGATCCACCATTCACAATAGCTAATGTCACAGCTCACCTCCTCCTCCTGTACAATGACTGATAACACCTCTATATACAGTAGATAACACAGGATCCACCATTCACAATAGCTGATGTCACAGCTCACCTCCTCCTGTACAATGACTGAAACACCTCTATATACAGTAAATAACACAGGATCCACCATTCACAATAGGTGATGTCACAGCTCACCTCCTCATCCTGTACAATGCCTGATAACACCTCTATATACAGTAGATAACACAGGATGCACCATTCACAATAGGTGATGTCACAGCTCACCTCCTCCCCCTCCTGTACAATGCCTGATAACACCTCTATATACAGTAAATAACACAGGATCCACCATTCACAATAGGTGATGTCACAGCTCACCTCCTCCTCCTCCTGTACAATGACTGATAACACCTCTATATACAGTAGATAACACAGGATCCACCATTCACAATAGGTGATATCACAGCTCACCTCCTCCTCCTGTACAATGACTGATAACACCTCTATATACAGCAGATAACACAGGATCCACCATTCACCATAGGTGATGTCACAGCTCACCTCCTCCTCCTGTACAATGACTGATAACACCTCTATATACAGTAGATAACACAGGATCCACCATTCACAATAGCTGATGTCACAGCTCACCTCCTACTCCTGTACAATGACTGATAACACCTTTATATACAGTAGATAACACAGGATCCACCATTCACAATAGCTGATGTCACAGCTCACCTCCTCCTCCTGTACAATGACTGATAACACCTCTATATACAGTAGATAACACAGGATCCACCATTCACAATAGGTGATGTCACAGCTCACCTCCTCCTCCTGTACAATGACTGATAACACCTGTATATACAGTAGATAACACAGGATCCACCATTCAGAATAGATGATGTCACAGCTCACCTCCTCCTGTACAATGACTGATAACACCTGTATATACAGTAGATAACACAGGATCCACCATTCACAATAGGTGATGTCACAGCTCACCTCCTCCTCCTCCTGTACAATGACTGATAACACCTCTATATACAGTAGATAACACAGGATCCACCATTCACAATAGGTGATATCACAGCTCACCTCCTCCTCCTGTACAATGACTGATAACACCTCTATATACAGCAGATAACACAGGATCCACCATTCACCATAGGTGATGTCACAGCTCACCTCCTCCTCCTGTACAATGACTGATAACACCTCTATATACAGTAGATAACACAGGATCCACCATTCACAATAGCTGATGTCACAGCTCACCTCCTACTCCTGTACAATGACTGATAACACCTTTATATACAGTAGATAACACAGGATCCACCATTCACAATAGCTGATGTCACAGCTCACCTCCTCCTGTACAATGACTGAAACACCTCTATATACAGTAAATAACACAGGATCCACCATTCACAATAGGTGATGTCACAGCTCACCTCCTCATCCTGTACAATGCCTGATAACACCTCTATATACAGTAGATAACACAGGATGCACCATTCACAATAGGTGATGTCACAGCTCACCTCCTCCTCCTCCTGTACAATGCCTGATAACACCTCTATATACAGTAAATAACACAGGATCCACCATTCACAATAGGTGATGTCACAGCTCACCTCCTCCTCCTCCTGTACAATGACTGATAACACCTCTATATACAGTAGATAACACAGGATCCACCATTCACAATAGGTGATATCACAGCTCACCTCCTCCTCCTGTACAATGACTGATAACACCTCTATATACAGCAGATAACACAGGATCCACCATTCACCATAGGCGATGTCACAGCTCACCTCCTCCTCCTGTACAATGACTGATAACACCTCTATACACAGTAGATAACACAGGATCCACCATTCAGAATAGATGATGTCACAGCTCACCTCCTCCTCCTGTACAATGACTGATAACACCTCTATACACAGTAGTGTTATGGTTCTCAATGGCAAGAGAACATAGCCCAGCATACATAGGAACTAGCTCTTGGAAGGATGGAAACTTAAACTGACCATGAACTAAACCTGCCGCACAACTAACAGTAGCCGGGTAGCGTTGCCTACGTTTTTTATCCCTAGACGCCCAGCGCCGGCCGGAGGACTAACTAATCCTGGCAGAGGAAAATATAGTCCTGGCTCACCTCTAGAGAAGTTTCCCCGATAGGCAGACAGAGGCCCCCACATATATTGGCGGTGATTTTAGATGAAATGACAAACGTAGTATGAAAATAGGTTTAGCAAAATCGAGGTCCGCTTACTAGATAGCAGGAAGACAGAAAGGGTACTTTCATGGTCAGCTGAAAACCCTATCAATACACCATCCTGAAATTACTTTAAGACTCTAGTATTAACTCATAACATCAGAGTGGCAATTTCAGATCACAAGAGCTTTCCAGACACAGAAACGAAACTGCAGCTGTGAACTGGAACAAAATGCAAAAAACAAACAAGGACAAAAGTCCGACTTAGCTGGAAGTTGTCTGGTAGCAGGAACATGCACAGAAAGGCTTCTGATTACAATGTTGACCGGCATGGAAGTGACAGAGGAGCAAGGTTAAATAGCGACTCCCACATCCTGATGGGAACAGGTGAACAGAGGGGATGATGCACACAAGTTCAATTCCACCAGTGGCCACCGGGGGAGCCCAAAATCCAATTTCACAACAGTACCCCCCCCCCCCCTCAAGGAGGGGGCACCGAACCCTCACCAGAACCACCAGGGCGATCAGGATGAGCCCTATGAAAGGCACGGACCAGATCGGAGGCATGAACATCAGAGGCAGTCACCCAAGAATTATCCTCCTGACCGTATCCCTTCCATTTGACCAGATACTGGAGTTTCCGTCTGGAAACACGGGAGTCCAAGATTTTTTCCACAACGTACTCCAACTCGCCCTCAACCAACACCGGAGCAGGAGGCTCAACGGAAGGCACAACCGGTACCTCATACCTGCGCAACAATGACCGATGAAAAACATTATGAATAGAAAAAGATGCAGGGAGGTCCAAACGGAAGGACACAGGGTTAAGAATCTCCAATATCTTGTACGGGCCGATGAACCGAGGCTTAAAAGGGAACCTGTCACCATGTTTTTGGAAGATGGGATAAAAATAGCGTTAAATAGGGGCAGAGGTGGGCGTTACATTAGTGTGTTTGTTATGCGTTTATTACCCACCTAAGTTGCCGAAATACCTTTGCAAAGTCTCCGTTTTCGCCTGTCAATCAGGCTAGTCTGGTCAGATGGGCGTTGTCTTCCCCCAGATTTTGCGTAGTTTTCCGTTGGTGGCGTAGTGGTGTGCGCATGCCCAAGGTCCCGAATCCTCTGCCAGGGGATTTCAAAGAGCGCGGTGTCCGTTATTGCATTGGTGATCGGTGGGCGCGGCCATCTTCCTTTGGCCGCGCGTGCGCAGAAGCGGCGCTCTGCTGGCCGCGGCATCAGGAAAATGGCCGCGGGATGCCGCGCGTGCGCAGATGGATATTGCGGCGGCCATTTTCCTGAAGCCGCGGCCAGCAGAGCGCCACGGCAAGCAGAGCGCCGCTTCTGCGCACGCGCGGCCAAAGGAAGATGGCCGCGCCCACCGATCACCAATGCAATAACGGACACCGCGCTCTTTGAAATCCCCTGGCAGAGGATTCGGGACCTTGGGCATGCGCACACCACTACGCCACCAACGGAAAACTAAACAAGATCTGGGGGAAGACAACGCCCATCTGACCAGACTAGCCTGATTGACAGGCGAAAACGGAGACTTTGCAAAGGTATTTCGGCAACTTAGGTGGGTAATAAACGCATAACAAACACTCTAATGTAACGCCCACCTCTGCCCCTATTTAACGCTATTTTTATCCCATCTTCCAAAAACGTGGTGACAGGTTCCCTTTAAACTTAGGAGAAGAAACCCTCATAGGGACAAAACGAGAAGACAACCACACCAAGTCCCCGACACAAAGCCGAGGACCAACCCGACGCCGGCGGTTGGCAAAAAGCTGAGTCTTCTCCTGGGACAACTTCAAATTGTCCACCACCTGCCCCCAAATCTGATGCAACCTCTCCACCACAGCATCCACTCCAGGACAATCCGAAGATTCCACCTGACCGGAGGAAAATCGAGGATGAAACCCCGAATTACAGAAAAAAGGAGACACCAAGGTGGCAGAGCTGGCCCGATTATTGAGGGCAAACTCCGCTAAAGGCAAAAAAGCAACCCAATCATCCTGATCTGCAGACACAAAACACCTCAAATATGTCTCCAAGGTCTGATTCGTCCGCTCGGTCTCTCCATTAGTCTGAGGATGGAAAGCAGATGAGAAAGACAAATCTATGCCCATCCTAGCACAGAATGCCCGCCAAAATCTAGACACGAATTGGGTTCCTCTGTCAGAAACGATATTCTCCGGAATACCATGCAAACGAACCACATTTTGAAAAAAACAGAGGAACCAACTCGGAAGAAGAAGGCAACTTAGGCAGGGGAACCAAATGGACCATCTTAGAGAAACGGTCACACACCACCCAGATGACAGACATCTTCTGAGAAACAGGAAGATCCGAAATAAAATCCATCGAGATGTGCGTCCAAGGCCTCTTCGGGATAGGCAAGGGCAACAACAATCCACTAGCCCGAGAACAACAAGGCTTGGCCCGAGCACAAACGTCACAAGACTGCACAAAGCCTCGTACATCTCGTGACAGGGAAGGCCACCAGAAGGACCTTGCCACCAAATCCCTGGTACCAAAGATTCCAGGATGACCTGCCAACGCAGAAGAATGAACCTCAGAAATGACTTTACTGGTCCAATCATCAGGAACAAACAGTCTACCAGGTGGGCAACGATCAGGTCTATCCGCCTGAAAATCCTGCAAGGCCCGCCGCAGGTCTGGAGAAACGGCAGACAATATCACTCCATCCTTAAGGATACCTGTAGGTTCAGAATTACCAGGGGAGTCAGGCTCAAAACTCCTAGAAAGGGCATCCGCCTTAACATTCTTAGAACCCGGTAGGTATGACACCACAAAATTAAACCGAGAGAAAAACAACGACCAGCGCGCCTGTCTAGGATTCAGGCGTCTGGCGGACTCAAGATAAATTAAATTTTTGTGGTCGGTCAATACCACCACCTGATGTCTAGCCCCCTCAAGCCAATGACGCCACTCCTCAAAAGCCCACTTCATGGCCAAAAGCTCCCGATTCCCAATATCATAATACCGCTCGGCGGGCGAAAATTTACGAGAAAAAAAAGCACAAGGTTTCATCACGGAGCAGTCGGAACTTCTTTGCGACAAAACCGCCCCAGCTCCGATTTCAGAAGCGTCGACCTCAACCTGAAAAGGAAGAGCAACATCAGGCTGACGCAACACAGGGGCGGAAGAAAAGCGGCGCTTAAGCTCCCGAAAGGCCTCCACAGCAGCAGGGGACCAATCAGCAACATCAGCACCCTTCTTAGTCAAATCAGTCAATGGTTTAACAACATCAGAAAAACCAGCAATAAATCGACGATAAAAGTTAGCAAAGCCCAAAAATTTCTGAAGACTCTTAAGAGAAGAGGGTTGCGTCCAATCACAAATAGCCCGAACCTTGACAGGATCCATCTCGATGGAAGAGGGGGAAAAAATGTATCCCAAGAAGGAAATCTTTTGAACCCCAAAAACGCACTTAGAACCCTTCACACACAAGGAATTAGACCGCAAAACCTGAAAAACCCTCCTGACCTGCTGGACATGAGAGTCCCAGTCATCCGAAAAAATCAGAATATCATCCAGATACACGATCATAAATTTATCCAAATAATCACGGAAAATGTCATGCATAAAGGACTGAAAGACTGAGGGGGCATTTGAAAGGCCAAAAGGCATCACCAAATACTCAAAGTGGCCCTCGGGCGTATTAAATGCGGTTTTCCACTCATCCCCCTGCTTAATTCGCACCAAATTATACGCCCCACGGAGATCTATCTTAGAGAACCACTTGGCCCCCTTTATGCGAGCAAACAAATCAGTCAGCAGTGGCAACGGATATTGATATTTAACCGTGATTTTATTCAAAAGCCGATAATCAATACACGGCCTCAAAGAGCCATCTTTCTTAGACACAAAGAAAAAACCGGCTCCTAAGGGAGATGACGAAGGACGAATATGTCCCTTTTCCAAGGACTCCTTTATATATTCTCGCATAGCAGCATGTTCAGGCACAGACAGATTAAATAAACGACCCTTTGGGTATTTACTACCCGGGATTAAATCTATGGCACAATCGCACTCTCGGTGCGGAGGTAATGAACCAAGCTTAGGTTCTTCAAAAACGTCACGATAGTCAGACAAGAATTCAGGAATCTCAGAGGGAATAGATGACGAAATGGAAACCAAAGGTACGTCCCCATGCATCCCCTTACATCCCCAGCTTAACACAGACATAGCGTTCCAGTCGAGGACTGGGTTATGAGATTGCAGCCATGGCAATCCAAGCACCAACACATCATGTAGATTATACAGCACAAGAAAGCGAATAATCTCCTGATGATCCGGATTAATTCGCATAGTTACTTGTGTCCAGTATTGTGGTTTATTACTAGCCAATGGGGTGGAGTCAATCCCCTTCAGAGGTATAGGAGTTTCAAGAGGCTCTAAATCATACCCACAGCGTTTGGCAAAGGACCAATCCATAAGACTCAAAGCGGCGCCAGAGTCGACATAGGCATCCGCGGTAATAGATGATAAAGAACAAATCAGGGTCACAGATAGAATAAACTTAGACTGAAAAGTGCCAATTGAAACTGACTTATCAAGCTTCTTAGTACGCTTAGAGCATGCTGATATAACATGAGTTGAATCACCACAATAAAAGCACAACCCATTTTTTCGTCTAAAATTCTGCCGCTCGCTTCTGGACAGAATTCTATCACATTGCATATTCTCTGGCGTCTTCTCAGTAGACACCGCCAAATGGTGCACAGGTTTGCGCTCCCGCAGACGTCTATCGATCTGGATAGCCATTGTCATGGACTCATTCAGACCCGCAGGCACAGGGAACCCCACCATAACATCCTTAACGGCATCAGAGAGACCCTCTCTGAAATTCGCCGCCAGGGCGCACTCATTCCACTGAGTAAGCACAGACCATTTACGGAATTTTTGGCAGTATATTTCAACTTCATCTTGCCCCTGAGATAGGGACATCAAGGCTTTTTCCGCCTGAAGCTCTAAATGAGGTTCCTCATAAAGCAACCCCAAGGCCAGAAAAAACGCATCCACATTGAGCAACGCAGGATCCCCTGGAGCCAATGCAAAAGCCCAATCTTGAGGGTCGCCCCGGAGCAAGGAAATCACAATCCTGACCTGCTGAGCAGGATCTCCAGCAGAGCGAGATTTCAGGGACAAAAACAATTTGCAATTATTTTTGAAATTTTGAAAGCAAGATCTATTCCCCGAGAAAAATTCAGGCAAAGGAATTCTAGGTTCAGATATAGGAACATGAACAACAAAATCTTGTAAATTTTGAACTTTCGTGGTGAGATTATTCAAACCTGCAGCTAAACTCTGAATATCCATTTTAAACAGGTGAACACAGAGCCATTCCAGGATTAGAAGGAGAGAGAGAGAGAGGAAGGCTGCAATATAGGCAGACTTGCAAGTGATTCAATTGAAAGCACACTCAGAACTGAAGGGGAAAAAAAAAAAAAAAAAAATTTCAGCAGACTTCTTTTTTCTCTCCTTTCTCTGCCAATTAATTTAACCCTTTGTGGGCCGGTCAAACTGTTATGGTTCTCAATGGCAAGAGAACATAGCCCAGCATACATAGGAACTAGCTCTTGGAAGGATGGAAACTTAAACTGACCATGAACTAAACCTGCCGCACAACTAACAGTAGCCGGGTAGCGTAGCCTGCGTTTTATCCCTAGACGCCCAGCGCCGGCCGGAGGACTAACTAATCCTGGCAGAGGAAAATATAGTCCTGGCTCACCTCTAGAGAAATTTCCCCGAAAGGCAGACAGAGGCCCCCACATATATTGGCGGTGATTTAAGATGAAAATGACAAACGTAGTATGAAAATAGGTTTAGCAAAATCGAGGTCCGCTTACTAGATAGCAGGAAGACAGAAAGGGTACTTTCATGGTCAGCTGAAAACCCTATCAATACACCATCCTGAAATTACTTTAAGACTCTAGTATTAACTCATAACATCAGAGTGGCAATTTCAGATCACAAGAGCTTTCCAGACACAGAAACGAAACTGCAGCTGTGAACTGGAACAAAATGCAAAAAACAAACAAGGACAAAAGTCCGACTTAGCTGGAAGTTGTCTGGTAGCAGGAACATGCACAGAAAGGCTTCTGATTACAATGTTGACCGGCATGGAAGTGACAGAGGAGCAAGGTTAAATAGCGACTCCCACATCCTGATGGGAACAGGTGAACAGAGGGGATGATGCACACAAGTTCAATTCCACCAGTGGCCACCGGGGGAGCCCAAAATCCAATTTCACAACACAGTAGATAACACAGGATCCACCATTCGCAATAGGTGATGTCACAGCTCACCTACACTTCCTCCTATCCACTTTGTGATCTCTACTCCAGCTCCGACCTCCCCATGGGGTGGATATTTAGTTATCACAGCCCACCTCCTTTCCCTCCTGTCGGCTCTCTGATCTCTACTCCAGCTCATCCCCATGGGGTGGATAGTTAGTTGTACTTATCACATCTCACCTCCTCCCCCTCCTGTCCGCTTTCTGATTTCTACTCCAGCTCTTCCCCATGGGGTGGATAGTTGTACTTATCACAGCTCACCTCCTCCTCCTCCTGTCCGCTCTCTGACCTCTACTCCAGCTCTTCCCCATGGGGTGGATAGTTAGTTGTACTTATCACAGCTCACCTCCTCCTCCTGTCTGCTCTCTGACCTCTACTCCAGCTCTTCTCCATGGGGTGGATAGTTAGTTGTACTTATCACAGCTCACATCCTCCTCCTGTACAATGACTGATAACACCTCTATATACAGTAGATAACAAAGGATGCACCATTCACAATAGGTGATGTCACAGCTCACCTCCTCCTCCTGTACAATGACTGATAACACCTCTATATACAGTAGATAACACAGGATCCACCATTCACAATAGGTGATGTCACAGCTCACCTCCTCCTCCTCTACAATGACTGATAACACCTCTATATACAGTAGATAACACAGGATCCACCATTCACAATAGGTGATGTCACAGCTCACCTCCTCCTCCTGTACAATGACTGAAAACACCTCTATATACAGTAAATAACACAGGATCCACCAATCACAATAGGTGATGTCACAGCTCACCTCCTCCTCCTGTACAATGCCTGATAACACCTCTATATACAGTAGATAACACAGGATCCACCATTCACAATAGGTGATGTCACAGCTCACCTCCTCCTCCTGTACAATGACTGATAACACCTCTATATACAGTAGATAACACAGGATCCACCATTCACAATAGGTGATGTCACAGCTCACCTCCTCCTGTACAATGACTGAAAACACCTCTATATACAGTAAATAACACAGGATCCACCATTCACAATAGGTGATGTCACAGCTCACCTCCTCATCCTGTACAATGCCTGATAACACCTCTATATACAGTAGATAACACAGGATGCACCATTCACAATAGGTGATGTCACAGCTCACCTCCTCCTCCTCCTGTACAATGCCTGATAACACCTCTATATACAGTAAATAACACAGGATCCACCATTCACAATAGGTGATGTCACAGCTCACCTCCTCCTCCTCCTGTTCAATGACTGATAACACCTCTATATACAGTAGATAACACAGGATCCACCATTCACAATAGGTGATATGACAGCTCACCTCCTCCTCCTGTACAATGACTGATAACACCTCTATATACAGCAGATAACACAGGATCCACCATTCACCATAGGTGATGTCACAGCTCACCTCCTCCTCCTGTACAATGACTGATAACACCTCTATATACAGTAGATAACACAGGGTCCACCATTCACAATAGGTGATGTCACAGCTCACCTCCTCCTTCTCCTGTACAATGACTGATAACACCTCTATATACAATAGATAACATAGGATCCACCATTCGCAATAGATGATGTCACAGTTCACCTACTCCTCCTGTACAATGACTGATAATACCTCTATATACAGTATATAACACAGGATCCACCATTCAGAATAGGTGATGTCACAGCTCACCTCTTCCTTCTCCTGTACAATGACTGATACCACCTCTATATACAGTAGATAACATAGGATCCATCATTCACAATAGATGATGTCACAGCTCACCTCTTCCTTCTCCTGTACAAGGACTGATACCACCTCTATATACAGTAGATAACACAGGATCCACCATTCACAATAGGTGATGTCACAGCTCATCTCCTCCTCCTGAACAATGACTGATAACACCTCTATATACAGTAGATAACAGGATCCACCATTCACAATAGCTGATATCACAGCTCACCTCCTCCTCCTGTACAATGACTGATAACACCTCTATATACAGTAGATAACACAGGATCCACCATTCACAATAGGTGATGTCACAGCTCACCTCCTCCTCCTGTACAATGACTGATAACACCTGTATATACAGTAGATAACACAGGATCCACCATTCAGAATAGATGATGTCACAGCTCACCTCCTCCTGTACAATGACTGATAACACCTCTATACACAGTAGATAACACAGGATCCACCATTCGCAATAGGTGATGTCACAGCTCACCTACACTTCTTCCTATCCACTTTGTGATCTCTACTCCAGCTCCGACCTCCCCATGGGGTGGATATTTAGTTATCACAGCCCACCTCCTTTCCCTCCTGTGGGCTCTCTGATCTCTACTCCAGCTCATCCCCATGGGGTGGATAGTTAGTTGTACTTATCACATCTCACCTCCTCCCCCTCCTGTCCGCTTTCTGATTTCTACTCCAGCTCTTCCCCATGGGGTGGATAGTTGTACTTATCACAGCTCACCTCCTCCTCCTCCTGTCCGCTCTCTGACCTCTACTCCAGCTCTTCCCCATGGGGTGGATAGTTAGTTGTACATATCACAGCTCACCTCCTCCTCCTGTCTGCTCTCTGACCTCTACTCCAGCTCTTCTCCATGGGGTGGATAGTTAGTTGTACTTATCACAGCTCACCTCCTCCTCCTCCTGTCCGCTCTCTGACCTCTACTCCAGCTCTTCTCCATGGGGTGGATAGTTAGTTGTACTTATCACATCTCACCTCCTCCCCCTCCTGTCCGCTTTCTGATTTCTACTTCAGCTCTTCCCCATGGGGTGGATAGTTGTACTTATCACAGCTCACCTCCTCCTCCTCCTGTCCGCTCTCTGACCTCTACTTCAGCTCTTCTCCATGGGGTGGATAGTTAGTTATACTTATCACAGCTCACCTCCTCCTCCTCCTGCTGTCTGCTCTCTGATCTCTACTCCAGCTCTTCCCCATGGGGTGGATAGTTAGTTGTACTTATCACAGCTCACCTCCTCCTCCTGTCTGCTCTCTGACCTCTACTCCAGCTCTTCTCCATGGGGTGGATAGTTAGTTGTACTTATCACAGCTCACCTCCTCCTCCTCCTGTCCGCTCTCTGACCTCTACTCCAGCTCTTCTCCATGGGGTGGATAGTTAGTTATACTTATCACATCTCACCTCCTCCCCCTCATGTCTGATCTCTAATCTCTACTCCAGCTCTTCCCCATGGGGTGGATAGTTAATTGTACTTATCACAGCTCACCTCCTCCCCCTCCAGTAGATAGAATGATGCCATCGGTGTCTCCGACTCCTGATGAGACAGTGGTGTTTTCGCTCTCAGACTCCTCGTGGGGTCCGCTCTCTTCTCGGCTCACCGCTGAAAGTCTTTTCCAAGGTCAACTGACTGCGGGAGCCGAGGGCTTGGATCACTGGTTCTGACCGTGTGATTCTGGGAAGGTTCAGGTTCCGCTTCAGGTGACGCTCGCTGCTCGGAGACAAATCTGATCACATTCATGTATCAGCGATTTACAGAATAAACGGCAGAACTACCCTCAATGAACTTCCAAACATGCAGATGTCAGCAAAACCGAGGAGCCCAAGTGTCTGCAAGTGATGAGACTCACATTTATGGTTCTATATGAAGCTTTCTCAGACATATCCCAATCTCTGGTTTTCCGCACTCACACTATGTCTGCCTCTGTTGCTGTCCTCTGTTTCTTTGTGGACGCATCTGAAGCCGACATCCGCTAACTATTCCGTAATTCCTGGCGGCCATGTCTGATTCTGGACTAAGAGGTGACTCCAGATTGGAGCACTCTACGGTGAGGACATTGCTTTTTAATTTTGCCACTTTCTGACACACATTTGGGGCTTTCGTGACTAAGGCCCCGATCATTGACGGGTCATCTAGCCAGATCGTCTTGTTTACAAAAACTGCCTCAAAGCTCCACTACTACCATCTTCTCTGAAACTGTTCTACATCCACTGCCTCCAAAGGTCTGATAAGAAGAATCTCTAAAGTTCTGCTTCTCATAAGGACTTTGCAGATGTCTTCCTCTAGCACAAGGTTGAGAAACTCATTGGCCGTATGACCGTGCCATTCCACATCTTCCAGAAAAAGGACAACCCAGTGGGAGAGTTTATCCATTCTGTGTCTCAAACACAATGCCTGCCTACATAACAGAGAATCTGGAAAGTGGAAGACTCATAATGGCGTCTATGAATATCTACCTATACCTTCCAGAATGTGTTCCAGCATTCTGTGGATGAGATCTTACACGAAGTTCTATATCATCAGGTCATGGTCTATCTGGAGGACATTCTAAGTCCAGAGATTTAGGTTCTCATTGCCTTCATGTGCACTTCGAAGGAGACTGTGACAAAATCACCTCTAAAGGAGCTTCTCAAAAAATGAGAATATCATCAAAAAGTGAATTTGTTTCAGTTATTCCATACAAAAAGTGAAATTCATATATTATAGAGTCATTACACACAGAGTGATCTATTTCATGTTCTTATTTCTGTTAATGTTGATGATTATGGCTTACAGCCAATGAAAACCCAAAAGTCATTATCTCAGTAAATTAAAATAATTAACATAAAACACCTGTAAAGGCTCCTAAGTGTTTATAAAGGTCCCTTAGTGTCTTTCAGTAGCTCCACAATCATGGAGAAGACTTCTGACCTGACAGATGTCCAGAAGGCGTCATTGACACACTCCACAAGGAGGGGAAGCCACAAAAGGTCATTGCTAAAGAAGCCGGCTGTTCACAGAGTGCTGTATCCAAGAATATTAATAGAAAGTGGAGTGGAAGGAAAAACTGGTAGAAAAAGGAGCACAAGCAACCGGGATAATCGCAACCTTGAAAAGATTGTTAATAAAAGACCATTCAGTAATGTGGGGGAGATTCACAAGGGGCGGACTGCTGCTGGAGTCATTGCTTCACCACACACAGACGTCTCCAGGACATGGGCTACAAGTGTCACTTTCCTTGTGTCAGGCCACTCATGACCAATAGACAACGCCAGAAGCGTCTTACCTGGGCCAAGGAGAAAAAGAACCGGACTGTTGTCAGTGGTCTAAGGTGTTGTTTTCAGATGAAAGTAAATTTTGCATTTAATTTGGAAATCAAGGTCCCAGAGTCTGGAGGAAGAGTGGAGGCCACAATCCAAGCTGCTGGAGGTCTAGTGTGAAGTCTCCACAATCAGTGATGGTTTGGGGAGCCATGTCATCTGCTGGTGTAGGTCCTCTGTGTTTTACCAAGACCAAAGTCAGCGCACCCGTCTACCAGGAGATTTTAGAGCACTTCATGCTTCCCTCTGCCAACAAGCTTTTTGGAGATGGAAATGTCATTCTCCAGCAGGACTTGGCTCCTGTCCACACGGCCAAAAGTACCAATACCTGATGTAAAAACAACAGTATCACTGGGCTTGATTGGCTGCAAACTCATCTGACCTTAACCCCATAGAGGAATGGAGTGATATCAAGAGGAAGATGAGACACCAGACCCAACAATGCAGACGAGCTGAAGGCTGCTATCAAAGCAACCTGGGCTTCCATAACCCCTCAGCAGTGCCACAGGCTGATCGCCTCCATGCCACGCCGCATTGATGCAGCAATTGATGCAAAATGACCAAGTATTGAGTGCATTTACTGAACATACATTTCAGTAGGACAACATTTTGGATTTTACAATCATTTTTCAAGCTGGTGACCAAGTATTGAGTGCATTTACTGAACATACATTTCAGTAGGACAACATTTTGGATTTTACAATCATTTTTCAAGCTGGTGATATAAGGTATTCTAATTTACTGAGATAATGACTTTTGGGTTTTCATTGGCTGTAAGCAATAATCATCAATATTAACAGAAATAAACATGTGGAATAGATCACTCTATTTGTAATGACTCTATATATGAGTTTCCCTTTAAGTATTGAAGAACTGAAATAAATTAACTTTTTGACGATATTCTAATTTAGTGAGAAGCCCCTGTATGTCCAGTTGGAGCAATGTGTCTTTGAGCGTCATGCATTGCCATTCTTCAGGTACATAATCTTATTTGGAGGTCTGTACATGGATCCGGAAAGAGTTTCCGCTAATTTTGGATAAACCACAGTCAGTCGTTCTCAAGGCCTTCCAAAGATCAAAGATTCCTTGGCTTTGCAAATTATTACCACTAGTTTAATAAAAGCCACTCACAAATGGTTGCCTTTCTTACAGCCCTAACTTGGAAGTCCAATTCTGCTATTCAAGCCTTCCAAGCTTTTCTTCTGCTCCAGTCCTGCAACATCCTGATGTAGACTGACCATTCTTTCTTGACCTTGATGCCTCTCCTATTGGTGTGTGAGCAGTTCTCTTACAAAATGTATCTGATTCAAAAGATCATCCCTGAAGATTTTTCATCCAAGAAGTTTTCTTGACCTGACTGGAATAATTAATTCCATTGGTGAATGAGCTCTTATCCATAAAATTACCTCCATCAACAAGATGTCACAATTCCTTGAAGGCTAAAGGCCCCGTCTCACATAGCGAGATCGCTAGCGAGATCGCTGCTGAGTCACAAGTTTTGTGACGCAACAGCGACCTCCATAGCGATCTCGCTATGTGTGACACGTACCAGCGATCAGGCCCCTGCTGTGAGATCGCTGGTCGTGTCGGAATGGCCTGGACCTTTTTTCGGTCGTTGAGGTCCCGCTGACATCGCTGAATCGGTGTGTGTGACACCGATCCAGCGATGTCTTCACTGGTAACCAGGGTAAACATCGGGTTACTAAGCGCAGGGCCGCGCTTAGTAACCCGATGTTTACCCTGGTTACCAGCGTAAATGTAAAAAAAAACAAACAATACATACTCGCCTTCTGATGTCCGTCAGGTCCCTTGCCGTCTGCTTCCTGCTCTCACTGACTGCCGGCCGTACAGTGAGAAGTGAGAGCACAGCAGTGACGTCACCGCTGCGCTCTGCTCTCACTGTACGGCCGGATCTCAGTCAGAGCAGGAAGCAGACGGCAAGGGACCTGGACACCGAAAGGCGAGTATGTATTGTTTGGTTTTTTTGGTAACCAGGGTAAACATCGGGTTACTAAGCGCGGCCCTGCGCTTAGTAACCCGATGTTTACCCTGGTTACCCGGGTGCTGCAGGGGGACTTCGGCATCGTTGAAGACAGTTTCAACGATGCCGAAGTTGTTCCCCTGATCGTTGGTCGCTGGAGAGCGGTCTGTGTGACAGCTCCCCAGCGACCACACAGCGACTTACCAACGATCACGGCCAGGTCGTATCGCTGGTCGTGATCGTTGGTAAATCGCTGAGTGAGACGGGGCCTTAAGTTCCTGGTGACCATCTATACTAACCAAAAAATCTGAATTACTTTCAGACTGCGCTTAAGCTGAATTCCTGACAAGCTCTCACCTTCTAACAGTTCGACTTCATCCTCATCTATTGTCTTGCTGATAAAAGCCACAGGGCTGACATCCTATCCAGATCCTTGGATTCATGTCATGCCTCTGAAGGTGACCCCTCACATGTAATTGAACCTAAAGGTATCTGTGAAGACGCAGAATTTTATCTTAATTAACCAGAGGTCTACTTTCAGTAAGCCAGGAAGAATAGACTCTTATCTGTATGGTAACTCAGTGTTTCTTTCTTCGGTTGGTCAAGAACCATACACTGTCCTACTTAACTGTCTCCTTCCCCATTACCCTGCAGACTGTAGGCCTGCGGAGGCAGGGTCCTCTCCCCTCGGTACTAGTCTGTCACTATTAGTTTATTCTCCATATTTTATATTAGTATTTTGTATGTTTCTTTTCCTCATGTACCGACCATGGAATCAATGGTGCTATAAAAATAAATAATAATAATTAACAATGATAATAATATAGCTAGATCTCCATGGTGGAGCCAAGGACTTGGTCATATATTGGGTCAACGGAACTCCATTGTTTTGTTGGTGATTGGTTATACATTGACTACCCTTGCAGGAAGAGACAACTGTCTGAATTACTGCCCATTCCCACCTTCTCTTAGAGGCCACACCCTGGGAGGTTCATGAATTACTGCCCAATAGCACCTTATCTTAGAGACCACACCCTGGGAGGTTCATGAATTACTGCCCAATAGCACCTTCTCTTAGAGGCCACACCCTGGGAGGTTCGTGAATTACTGCCCAATAGCACCTTATCTTAGAGACCACACCCTGGGAGGTTAGTGAATTACTGCCCATTCGCACCTTCTCTTAGAGGCCACACCCTGGGAGGTTAGTGCATTACTGCCCATTCGCACCTTCTCTTAGAGGCTACATCCTGGGAGGTTAGTGCATTACTGCCCATTCGCACCTTCTCTTAGAGGCCACACCCTGGGAGGTTCGTGAATTACTGTCCATTCGCACCTTCTCTTAGAGGCCACACCCTGGGAGGTTAGTGAATTACTGCCCATTCGCACCTTCTCTTAGAGGCCACACCCTGGGAGGTTCGTGAATTACTGCCCATTTGCACCTTCTCTTAGAGGCCACACCCTGGGAGGTTAGTGAATTACTGTCCATTTGCACCTTCTCTTAGAGGCCACACCCTGGGAGGTTAGTGAGTTACTGTCCATTCGCACCTTCTCTTAGAGGCCACACCCTGGGAGGTTAGTGAATTACTGTCCATTCGTACCTTCTCTTAGAGGCCACAACCTAGGAGGTTAGTGAATTACTGTCCATTCGCTCCTTTTCTTAGAGACCACACCCTGGGAGGTTCGTGAATTACTGTCCATTCGCACCTTCTCTTAGAGGCCACACCCTTGGAGGTTAGTGCATTACTGCCCATTCGCACCTTCTCTTAGAGGCCACACCCTGGGAGGTTAGTGCATTACTGCCCATTCGCACCTTCTCTTAGAGGCCACACCCTGGGAGGTTAGTGCATTACTGCCCATTCGAACCTTCTCTTAGAGGCCACAGCCTGGGAGGTTAGTGAATTACTGTCCATTCGCACCTACTCTTAGAGGCCACAACCAGGGAGGTTAGTGAATTACTGTCCATTCGCACCTTCTCTTAGAGACCACACCCTGGGAGGTTTGTGAATTACTGTCCATTCGCACCTTCTCTTAGAGGCCACACCCTAGGAGGTTAGTGCATTACTGCCCATTCGCACCTTCTCTTAGAGGCCACACCCTGGGAGATTAGTGAATTACTGCCCATTCGCACCTTCTCTTAGAGGCCACACTCTGGGAGGTTAGTGAATTACTGGCCATTCGCACCTTCTCTTAGAGGCCACACCCTGGGAGGTTAGTGAATTACTGTCCATTCACACCTTCTCTTAGAGGCCACACCCTGGGAGGTTAGTGAATTACTGCCTATTCGCACCTTCTCTTAGAGGCCACACCCTGGGAGGTTAGTGAATTGCTGCCTATTCGCACCTTATCTTAGAGGCCACACCCTGGGAGGTAAAAGTAAATTACTCTCCATTCGCACCTTCTCTTAGAGGCCACACCCTGGGAGGTTAGTGAATTACTGCCTATTCGCACCTTCTCTTAGAGGCCACACCCTGGGAGGTTAGTGAATTACTGCCCATTCGTACCTTCTCTTAGAGGCCACACCATGGGAGGTTACTGAATTACTGCCCATTCGCACCTTGTCTTAGAGGCCACACCCTGGGAGGTTAGTGAATTACTGGCCATTCGCACTTTCTCTTAGAGGCCACACCCTGGGAGGTTAGTGCATTACTGCCCATTCGCACCTTCTCTTAGAGGCCACACCCTGGGAGGTTAGTGAATTACTGCCCATTCGCACCTTCTCTTAGAGGCCACACCCTGGGAGGTAAAAGTAAATTACTCTCCATTCGCACCTTCTCTTAGAGGCCACACCCTGGGAGGTTAGTGAACTACTGCCTATTTTCACCTTCTCTTAGAGGCCACACCCTGGGAGATTAGTGAATTACTGCCCATTCACACCTTCTCTTAGAGGCCACACCCTGGGAGGTAAAAGTAAATTACTCTCCATTCGCACTTTCTCTTAGAGGCCACACCCTAAGAGATTAGTGAATTACTGCCCATTCGCACATTCTCTTAGAGACCACACCCTGGGAGGTTACTGAATCACTGTCCATTCGCACCTTCTCTTAGAGACCACACCCTGGGAGGTTAGTGCATTACTGTCCATTCGCACCTTCTCTTAGAGGCCACACCCTGGGAGGTTAGTGAATTACTGCCCATTCGCACCTTCTCAGAGGCCACACCCTGGGAGGTTAGTGAATTACTGCCCATTCGCACCTTCTCTTAGAGGCCACACCCTGGGAGGTTAGTGAATTACTGCCCATTCGCACCTTCTCAGAGGCCACACCCTGGGAGGTTAGTGAATTACTGCCCATTCGCACCTTCTCTTAGAGGCCACGCCCTGGGAGGTTAGTGAATTACTGTCCATTCGCACCTTCTCTTAGAGGCCACACCCTGGGAGGTTAGTGAATTACTGTCCATTCGCACCTTCTCTTAGAGGCCACACCCTGGGAGGTAAAAGTAAATTACTCTCCATTCGCACCTTCTCTTAGAGGCCACACCCTGGGAGATTAGTGAACTACTGCCTATTTTCACCTTCTCTTAGAGGCCACATCCTGGGAGATTAGTGAATTACTGCCCATTCGCACCTTCTCTTAGAGGCCACACCCTGGGAGGTTAGTGAATTACTGTCCATTCGCACCTTCTCTTAGAGGCCACACGCTGGGAGATTAGTGAATTACTGCCTATTCGCACCTTCTCTTAGAGGCCACACCCTGGGAGGTTAGTGAACTACTGCCTATTTTCACCTTCTCTTAGAGGCCACACCCTGGGAGGTTAGTGAATTACTGTCCATTCGCACCTTCTCTTAGAGGCCACACCCTGGGAGGTAAAAGTAAATTACTCTCCATTCGCACCTTCTCTTAGAGGCCACACCCTGGGAGGTTAGTGAACTACTGCCTATTTTCACCTTCTCTTAGAGGCCACACCCTGGGAGATTAGTGAATTACTGTCCATTCGCACCTTCTCTTAGAGGCCACACCCTGGGAGGTTAGTGAATTACTGTCCATTCGCACCTTCTCTTAGAGGCCACACCCTGGGAGATTAGTGAATTACTGCCCATTCGCACCTTCTCTTAGAGGCCACACCCTGGGAGGTTAGTGAATTACTGCCCATTCACACCTTCTCTTAGAGGCCACACCCTGGGAGGTTAGTGAATTACTGCCCATTCGCACCTTCTCTTAGAGGCCACACCCTGGAAGGTTAGTGAATTACTGCCCATTCGCACCTTCTCTTAGAGGACACACCCTGGGAGGTTAGTGCATTACTGTCCATTCGCACCTTCTCTTAGAGGCCACACCCTGGGAGGTTAGTGAATTACTGCCCATTCGCACCTTCTCTTAGAGGACACACCCTGGGAGGTTAGTGCATTACTGTCCATTCGCACCTTCTCTTAGAGGCCACACCCTGGGAGGTTAGTGAATTACTGCCCATTCGCACCTTCTCAGAGACCACACCCTGGGAGGTTAGTGAGTTACTGCCCATTCGCACTTTCTCTTAGAGGCCACACCCTGGGAGGTTAGTGAATTACTGCCTATTCGCACCTTCTCTTAGAGGCCACACCCTGGGAGGTTAGTGCATTACTGTCCATTCGCACCTTCTCTTAGAGGCCACACCCTGGGAGGTTAGTGAGTTACTGTCCATTTGCACCTTCTCAGAGGCCACACCCTGGGAGGTTAGTGCATTACTGTCCATTCGCACCTTCTCTTAGAGGCCACATCCTGGGAGGTTAGTGAATTACTGCCCATTTGCACCTTCTCAGAGGCCACACCCTGGGAGGTTAGTGAGTTACTGCCCATTTGCACTTTCTCTTAGAGGCCACACCCTGGGAGGTTAGTGAATTACTGCCCATTCGCACCTTCTCTTAGAGGCCACACCATGGGAGGTTAGTGAATTACTGCCTATTCGCACCTTCTCTTAGAGGCCACACCCTGGGAGGTTAGTGAGTTACTGCCCATTCGCACTTTCTCTTAGAGGCCACACCATGGGAGGTTAGTGAATTACTGCCCATTCACACCTTCTCTTAGAGGCCACACCTGATCCAGGCCCTTTATCTCCTCTTCCGCGGACCATTTTCCACCTCCCAAATTTCCGTTTGGATCCCGGGGCTCCGCCTGATGACACAGCATAAGAAACCTTCCAGAAGTCCTGCTTTTCGGAGGAATTTGGGAGACTTTGGCGTGTCCCTGGAGATTTGGCATCTTTTCCTGGAGGCCAGGAGGTCTCCCCATTTTTCTTGGAGTCACCAGAACGTCTTGGGAGAGTTGGCAGTTATGTCTATATGTCCGAATGCAGCAAGTGAGATGCTGGGAAGATGCGGTAAGGCCAATTGTTGCTTCGGATTAGAAGCGGTCAAAGGTTAAATGAACCACAACCGAGCGCCCAAAATAGTGGAGTGGAAAATGAGGGCTGCTTTGTATCTGTGTGAAGTGATTCAGCCGGCCCGGCTTCTCTCCGGCTCCCAGCAGAGTCAATGACATATTTGTTTAGCTGGGGCCCGCTGGCTGAGATGTGTTCTTCTCACTCCGACTTTCTCCCTTTTTTTCTTCTTATTTTTGGATCTGTCACTTTTCAGACAATAAGTCTCTTTCACTCGGTGAATTTCACATTGAGAAAATTAGCCAAAATCTCCTGGGTTACAGGGCCGAGCACAGGAATCTGCTGGCAGCGCACCCGGCTCCAGAGCTGACTACACGGGCTGCATATGGATGCAATGAAAGATCTGCAGAATTCGTGATTGAGCTCATGGACTTCCAGCCACGTAGATAGATTAACCTTTAGTTGACTGTAAAACAAGCATAAAAACCTCCCGCACCAAGCTGCATGGAGCTGCGGATTCATGGACGTCACCTATGGCCAAGACACAGCTGATGGAAAGGTCAGCCAACCATACCAAGACTTCATCATGAGGAACCTGGCAGGAATGATGAGGGTTATCATATCTATGGACTGGGGAGGTAAAAAAAAGGATAAAATCTCACAAAATTAGCAGCTAAATTTTGGCTGTAGGTCAAAAGTTCTCATTCTGTAATCTCATGTGTGCACTAGATATTAGTGAATCGATTTGTGATTCATTAAATTTGTTCCAAATTTCCAAAAATCATATTCATCAAGATTTGAAGTTTTGTGATTAAATTAGTGTAAGTTTCAGCAAAATGGAGGCCAAGAACGCAACATTTTGCTGAATGATGAGGGGAGTAGTAAAAACAGTTTACTTCTTCTCTTATCTACGGTATTTACTTTTCCTCAACATTTCCCATACCTCTCCAGCCATCACCACTCCTCCGATCAGCTCCTCTGTCTCCTCTCTTCTGAGAAGTCACTGACATCAATCCGTGATGGCATGGGCCTAGTGAAGAATGGCAGCATTGGAGGTTCATAAATACAAGAAGATAATAGAAAGAAGAGAGCAGACAAGAGCTGATTAGAGGACTGGTGGCAGCAGTGGGAGAGATATGGGGATGGCCAAGGAGACGGGAGTATAAGATTTTTTTCATTTCAAGAAGATCCGTTCATCCTTCGTATGCACTATAGTGGTGTCAACAAGAGCTTCCCACTAAACTTCAGGATGTGCCGCCCTCTCACCTTCTGGATGTGTCGCCCTCTTACCTTCTGGATGTCCGCCCTTTTACCTTCTCGATGTGTCGCCCTCTTACCTTCTGGATGTGTCGCCCTCTTACCTTCTGGATGGGCCGCCCTCTTACCTTCTCGATGTGTCGCCCTCTTACCTTCTCGATGTGTCGCCCTCTTACCTTCTGGATGTGTCGCCCTCTTACCTTCTGGATGGGCCGCCCTCTTACCTTCTCGATGTGTCGCCCTCTTACCTTCTCGATGTGTCGCCCTCTTACCTTCTGGATGTGCCACCCTCTTACCTTATGGATGTGCCGCCCTCTTACCTTCTGGATGTGCCGCCCTCTTACCTTCTAGATGTCCGCCCTTTTACCTTCTCGATGTGCTGCTCTTTTACCTTCTGGAGTTGTCATCGTCTTGACTTCTGCATATGAAGGCAGGTACTGGGATGCAGTAACGGTCGGAGGCAGAACAAGGGTTAACAGAGAGATTTAATGTAACAGCGTTACTCCACACAGGGAGAGGATAAATAGAGGGGAGGATGAACAGGCTATACTGGGTAAACTTGGGGCAATGGTTGTAAGATTGGGTAGGGGAGAGTTCAAAGGTGTTGAACTTATCAGTCTGGTGTAGATGAGGAGCAGTCTATGTGACGATGGCAGAGGCGTCCAGGCTTGTACACTTGAAGGGTCCATAGTTGTCCTGATCCGGAAGAGGACCTGGGTCCTGATGCCGACGGTGATCCTGAGATGTCCGGTCGCGGGTCCTGGATCCAAGACCGGAACCGCTGGAGAGGTGACAGTCCTTTCTTTTAAGCGCCGCCACAGTGCTGCAGTATGCGGGAGCAGATATGTCAGGCCGCCGTCTTAGGTCTGAGGCCTGGTGGTCCCGTCTCAAGGTGCATCCCTTGCGGTGGGGTGGTGAAGGGGGATCACTACGGCTCAGTGGCGTTACAGGAGTGGGAGCTGTCAGGGATACCGGGAGGCGTCTCTGTCTATAGTCTCCGGTAAGTCTCCATTGGCCCCTCGGGCTTGGGCCTACTTTGTCCTGACTGAACAGCAGGGCCGGACTGGGACTAAAATTCAGCCCTGGCATTTGAAGTCACACAGGCCCACTTGTCGCATGGTGACTGTATAATATCTTTGTATACTTGTACGCTACAAGAAGTGAAGGGAGTGTAACACGACTATATAACATATAATTACAGCTGTATCCAGCATTACAGCTCAGTCCCCATAGAATGTAATACAGCACAGCCCCCATAGACTATAATACAGCACAGCCCCCATAGAATGTAATACAGCACAGCCCCCATAGAATGTAATACAGCACAGCCCCCATAGAATGTAATACAGCACAGCCCCCATAGAATGTAATGCAGCCAGCCCCATAGAATGTAATACAGAACAGCCCCATAGAATTTAATGCAGCACAGTCCCCATAGAATGTAATGCAGCACAGCCCCATAGAATGTAATGCAGCACAGCCCCCATAGAATGTAATGCAGCCAGCCCCATAGAATTAAATGCCCATAGAATGTAATACAGCACAGCCCCATAGAATATAATGCAGCACAGGCCCATGGAATGGAATGCAGCCAGCCCCATAGAATATAATGCAGGCAGACACCATACAATATAATGCAGCACAGCCCCCATAGAATGTAATGCAGGCAGGCAGCCCCCATAGAATGTAATGCAGGCAGGCAGCCCCCATAGAAAGTAATGCAGGCAGGCAGCCCCCATAGAAAGTAATGCAGGCAGGCAGCCCCCATAGAAAGTAATGCAGGCAGGCAGCCCCCATAGAAAGTAATGCAGGCAGGCAGCCCCCATAGAATGTAATGCAGGCAGGCAGCCCCCATAGAAAGTAATGCAGGCAGCCCCCATAGAATGTAATGCAGGCAGACAGCCCCCATAGAATGTAATGCAGGCTGGCAGCCCCCATAGAATGTAATGCAGGCAGGCAGCCCCCATAGAAAGTAATGCAGGCAGCCCCCATAGAATGTAATGCAGGCAGGCAGCCCCCATAGAATGTAATGCAGGCTGGCAGCCCCCATAGAATGTAATGCAGGCAGGCAGCCCCCATAGAAAGTAATGCAGGCAGCCCCCATAGAATGTAATGCAGGCAGGCAGCCCCCATAGAATGTAATGCAGGCTGGCAGCCCCCATAGAATGTAATGCAGGCAGGCAGCCCCCATAGAAAGTAATGCAGGCAGCCCCCATAGAATGTAATGCAGGCAGGCAGCCCCCATAGAATGTAATGCAGGCAGACAGCCCCCATAGAAAGTAATGCAGGCAGGCAGCCCCCATAGAAAGTAATGCAGGCAGGCAGCCCCCATAGAAAGTAATGCAGGCAGGCAGCCCCCATAGAAAGTAATGCAGGCAGCCCCCATAGAATGTAATGCAGGCAGGCAGGCAGCCCCCATAGAATGTAATGCAGGCAGCCCCTATAGAATGTAATGCAGGCAGGCAGCCCCCATAGAATGTAATGCAGGCAGGCAGCCCCCATAGAATGTAATGCAGGCAGGCAGCCCCCATAGAATGTAATGCAGGCTGGCAGCCCCCATAGAATGTAATGCAGGCAGGCAGCCCCCATAGAAAGTAATGCAGGCAGCCCCCATAGAATGTAATGCAGGCAGGCAGGCCCCATAGAATGTAATGCAGGCTGGCAGCCCCCATAGAATGTAATGCAGGCAGGCAGCCCCCATAGAAAGTAATGCAGGCAGCCCCCATAGAATGTAATGCAGGCAGGCAGCCCCCATAGAATGTAATGCAGGCAGGCAGCCCCCATAGAAAGTAATGCAGGCAGGCAGCCCCCATAGAAAGTAATGCAGGCAGGCAGCCCCCATAGAAAGTAATGCAGGCAGCCCCCATAGAATGTAATGCAGGCAGGCAGCCCCCATAGAATGTAATGCAGGCAGGCAGCCCCCATAGAAAGTAATGCAGGCAGGCAGCCCCCATAGAAAGTAATGCAGGCAGCCCGCCCCCATAGAAAGTAATGCAGGCAGCCCCCATAGAATGTAATGCAGGCAGGCAGCCCCCATAGAATGTAATGCAGGCAGGCAGCCCCCATAGAAAGTAATGCAGGCAGCCCCCCCCCAATAGCTCCACAATCCAGTCATCACTCATTGATAAAAAACAAACAAACACACTACTCACCTCTCTCCTCATGTCCCGCGCTGCTCCTGGCTCCGGTCTCAGCAGATGCAGTCTGCCCGCCCGGTCACACAGCAGGTGCGCGATGATATGACGTCATCGCGCACCCGCAGTGTCAGCGGCAGGTAGAGCGGGGAATGATGGGAGAGGGGGCGTCAGCAGACGCTCTCTCCTCCATCATTGCATTCAACTGTACCGGCGTCTATGACGCCGGTATAGTTGAATGCGGGGCCGGGAGTGTGCCGCGACAGCGTGGGGAGTGTGCCGCGACAGCGTGGGGAGTGTGCCGACAGCGGCACATTCGAGCGGCCCACTACTGCCATCGGCCCTTCTGGCATTTGCCAGAACTGCCCGATGGCCAGTCCGGCCCTGCTGAACAGCAAGGGAGGATTCACAGTCTACCTCCGTGAACTACAGCTTCCCGCTGCCCACTCTGCTGGTTCCCGCGCACTGTCGCCTTTTTATGTCCTCCACAACCCCTGGTCTCAAGTTCAAAGGTCTGTCCAGAGAACTAAGCTTACTTCCCTGCAACTCGGGTGACATCACTAAAGGTTCTGGACTCGTTCCGGACAAGGCACACCAGGGTCTCCTCCTTACATATATTCCGACTCCTTATGTTCTGGATGTGCCATCCTCTTACCTTCTGAATGTGCTGTCCTCTTATCCCCTGTACATGACGCCCTCTTACTTTCAGTATGCCCTTTTACCTTCTGGATGTGCTTTCTTCTTACCTTCCAGATATTCTGTTGCCTTCCCTTCAGGATGTGCCTTCCTCTTACTTTGTTGATGTGCCGCCCTCTTCCCTTCAGGATGTGCCATCCTCTTTCTTGATGTGCCGTCCTCTTTCCTTCTGGATGTGCCGTTCTCTTACCTGCTGTACATAGCCAATATCTTATTCCTCAGTGACTTCCCAAATTACCACTGCGCTTCCCTAGATTTAGGTCAAGATGGCCGCCAATTGGTGATGTCATCAGCTCCACCATTGACATTCCCGCTTAGTGCTGCTAAAGTAGCGAGGCTCTGTGGATACAATTCACTGCTTTGATGTTCTGGTCACATCTTGACCTGGTTCCTGAGACCAATATTATTAGAACCTGTGCGATCATGACCAACCCAAAACACTAGATTTGGTATCTGCTTGATCGTAGTCTAAGAGGGTTCTCTGTGGTCATGATCAATGTGGACATTTGAAGAACAGAATCTTAGGAGCCCAATTATATACTGTATGCAGATAATCTCATGCAAGGTTTTATAAGAATGCTCATTCCTTGGGATTACCGTCCAAGGTAAATCTGCCGCCAATCATCAGATGAATGAGCAAAACAGTGCCCCCCACACACTATGATGCCCTCACTGACCCCACACAATCTGATGCCCTCATTGACCCTACACACAGAGACCTCTGCATAGTATGGTGGCCCCACACAATCTGATGTCCTCTCTGATCCCACAATAACAGAGACCTCCACACAGTATGATGCCCTCACACTATATTACCCCCACACAATCTGATGCCCTCTCTGACCCCACACACACAGAGCCCTCCTCACGGTATGGTGCCCCCAATCTGATGTCCTCTCTGATCCCACACTGACAGAGTCTCCGCACAGTATGGTGCCCCCACACAGTCTGATGCCCTCTCTGATCCCACACTGACAGAGTCTCCGCACAGTATGGTGCCCCCACACAATCTGATACCCTCTCGGATCCCACACACACAGAGTCCTCCTCACGGTATGGTGCCCCCACACAATCTGATGTCCTCTCTGATCCCACACTGACAGAGTCTCCGCACAGTATGGTGCCCCCACACAATCTGATGTCCTCTCTGATCCCACACTGACAGAGCCCTCCACACAGTATGGTGCCCCCACACAATCTGATGCCATCACTGACCCCACACTGACAGAGTCCTCTGTACGGTATGGTGCCCCCACACAGTCTGATGTCCTCTCTGATCCCACACTGACAGAGCCCTCCGCACAGTATGGTGCCCCCACACAATCTGATGCCATCACTGACCCCACACTGACAGAGTCCTCTGTACGGTATGGTGCCCCCACACAGTCTGATGCCCTCTCTGATCTCACACTGACAGAGCCCTCCACATAGTAAGATGCAGTTAATTCCAAGTTGGCTGCCTAACCTTTAACCTAATGAAGACAACGGAGGCAAATTGTGGGAGAGGGGCTTCACTAGGGTCCCTATAAAATAGCTCCAGGCCTACCCCGTCATACGGGTCGTCCTATCCATACCATCTGGGGGACGGAGAGAAAGAACATCAGAAATATAGACGACAGTTGTGAGGACTATCCCGTGGTGCTCAGCAGGGAGGTACTACAACACACAGGTGCTAGTAGGAAGGCTAATGATTTCCACCTGCAAAGGGAACTCTGGATGTGCCTTCGGACCGGCCGGACTCTGCCTGCCCTGTGAACGGTACTCTGGACTGTGGATCCTGATGCCTTCAGTAAAGAGGTAAAGAGACTGCAACCCTGTGTCCTCGTTATTCATTGCACCTTACAACATCCACCATTACCACCTACTCATCAAGGGAAGCCCTGGGGACATACTTCACCTGTGGGAAGGTACACCATCTAGCTGCCATTCCATCACCCCAGCAGACCCATAGCAGCGTCGGTCACCCTGACCGAATACCACAGGTGGCGTCACGAACACTTGACAAACTACACCTTTAATTGGGAGCCCCTTAGCAGGGCCACGGACCGGGTTGGGCCACCGTGACATCCTCAGAACCGAGACAGAGGGACCCGGTACCGAGTACCCCACCGCCCTGCGCCTGGGGGCGATCCACCTATACTACTGCGGTAACATTAGTGCCATCAGAGGCACAGTGCTGCAGAAGGTACCATCAGAGGCACAGTGCTGCAGAAGGTACCATCAGAGGCACAGTGCTGCAGAAGGTACCATCAGAGGCACAGTGCTGCAGAAGGTACCATCAGAGGCACAGTGCTGCAGCAGGTACCATCAGAGGCACAGTGTTGCAGCAGGTAACATCAGAGGCACAGTGCTGCAGAAGGTACAATCAGAGGAATAGTGTTGCAGCAGGTACGATCAGAGGCACAGTGTTGCAGCAGGTATCATCAGAGGCACAGTGCTGCAGCAGGTACCATCAGAGGCACAGTTCTGTAGAAGGTGCCATCAGAGGCACAGTGCTGCAGCAGGCACCATCAGAGGCACAGCAATGCAGCAGGCACCATCAGAGGCACAGCAATGCAGCAGGTACAATGAGAAGCACAGTGCTGCAGCAGGTACCATCAGAGGCACAGTGCTGCAGCAGTTACCATCAGAGGCACAGTGTTGCAGCAGGTACCATCAGAGGCACAGTGTTGCAGCAGGTAACATCAGAGGAACAGTGCTGCAGAAGGTACCATCAGAGGAACAGTATTGCAGCAGGTACCATCAGAGGCACAGTGTTGCAGCAGGTAACATCAGAGGCACAGTGTTGCAGCAGGTATCATCTGAGGCACAGTGCTGCAGCAGGCACCATTAGAGGCACAGCAATGCAGCAGGCACCATCAGAGGCACAGCAATGCAGTAGGCCCCATCAGAGGCACTGCATCACAGCAGGTACCAGCAGAGGCACAGTGCTGCAGCAGGTACTGTCAGAGGCACAGTGCTGCAGAAGGTACCAGAGGCACAGTGTTGGAAAGGTACCATCAGAGGCACAGTGCTGCAGAAGGTACCATCAGAGGAACAGTGTTGTAGCAGGTACCATCAGAGGCGCAGTTCTGCAGAAGGTACCATCAGAGGCACAGTGCTGCAGCAGGCACCATCAGAGGCACGAGCTGCAGCAGGTACCATTAGAGGCACGGTGCTGCAGCAGGGACCATCAGAGGCACAGCAGTTCAACAGGTACCATCAGAGGCACAGCACTGCAGAAGGTACCATCAGAGGCACAGCACTGGAGCAGGTACCATCAGAGGCACAGCACTGCAGCAGTTACCATCAGAGGCACAGCACTGCAGCAGGCACCATCAGAGGCACAGCACTGCAGCAGGCACCATCAGAGGCTCAATGCTGCAGCAGGTACCATCAAAAGGCACAGCACTGCAGCAGGTACCATCAGAGGCACAGTGCTGCAGCAGGTACCATCAGAGGCACAGCACTGCAGCAGGTACCATCAGAGGCACAGTGCTGCAGCAGGTACCATCAGAGGCACAGCACTGCAGAAGGTACCATCAGACGCACAGCAGTGCAGCAGGTACCATCAGAGGCACAACACGGCAGCAGGTACCATCAGAGGCACAACACGGCAGCAGGTACCATCAGAGGCACAGCACTGCAGCAGGTACCATCAGAGGCACAGCACTGCAGCAGGCACCATCAGAGGCACAGCACTGCAGAAGGTACCATCAGAGGCACAGCACTGGAGCAGGTACCATCAGAGGCACAGTGCTGCATCAGGTACCATCAGAGGCACAGCACTGCAGCAGGTACTATCAGAGGCACAGTGCTGCAGCAGGTACCATCAGAGGCACAGTGCTGCAGCAGGTACCATCAGTGGCACAGCAGTGCAGCAGATGCCATCAGTGGCACAATACTGCAGCAGGTACCATCAGAGGCACAGCACTGCAGCAGGTACTATCAAAGGCACAGCACTGCAGCAGGTACCATCAGAGGCACAACACGGCAGCAGGTACCATCAGAGGCACAACACGGCAGCAGGTACCATCAGAGGCACAGCACTGCAGCAGGTACCATCAGAGGCACAACACGGCAGCAGGCACCATCAGAGGCACAGCACTGCAGCAGGTACCATCAGAGGCACAGCAGTGCAGCAGGTACCATCAGAGGCACAGCACTGCAGCAGGTACCATCAGAGGCACAGCAGTGCAGCAGGTACCATAAGTGGCACAATACTGCAGCAGGTACTATCAAAGGCACAGCACTGCAGCAGGTACCGTCAGAGGCACAACACAGCAGCAGGTACTATCAGAGGCACAGCACTGCAGCAGGTACCATCAGAGGCACAGCACTGCAGCAGGCACCAACAGCGGCACAGCACTGCAGCAGGTACTATCAGAGGCACAGCACTGCAGCAGCCAGCAGGTACCGTCAGAGGCACAACACAGCAGCAGGTACTATCAGAGGCACAGCACTGCAGCAGGTACCATCAGAGGCACAGCACTGCAGCAGCCACCAACAGCGGCACAGCACTGCAGCAGGTACTATCAGAGGCACAGCACTGCAGCAGGTACCATCAGAGGCACAGCAGTGCAGCAGGTACCATAAGTGGCACAATACTGCAGCAGGTACTATCAAAGGCACAGCACTGCAGCAGGTACCATCAGAGGCACAACACAGCAGCAGGTACTATCAGAGGCACAGCACTGCAGCAGGTACCATCAGAGGCACAGCACTGCAGCAGGCACCAACAGCGGCACAGCACTGCAGCAGGTACTATCAGAGGCACAGCACTGCAGCAGGTACCATTAGAGGCACAGCAGTGCAGCAGGTACCATAAGTGGCACAATACTGCAGCAGGTACTATCAAAGGCACAGCACTGCAGCAGGTACCGTCAGAGGCACAACACAGCAGCAGGTACTATCAGAGGCACAGCACTGCAGCAGGTACCATCAGAGGCACAGCACTGCAGCAGCCACCAACAGCGGCACAGCACTGCAGCAGGTACTATCAGAGGCACAGCACTGCAGCAGGTACCATCAGAGGCACAGCAGTGCAGCAGGTACCATAAGTGGCACAATACTGCAGCAGGTACTATCAAAGGCACAGCACTGCAGCAGGTACCGTCAGAGGCACAACACAGCAGCAGGTACCATCAGAGGCACAGCAGTGCAGCAGGTACCATCAGAGGCACAGCACGGTAGCAGGTACCATCAGAGGCACAGCACTGCAGCAGGCACCAACAGCGGCACAGCACTGCAGCAGGTACTATCAGAGGCACAGTGCTGCAGCAGGTACCATCAGAGGCACAGCAGTGCAGCAGGTACCATCAGAGGCACAACACTGCAGCAGGCACCTGTCACTATGCGGCAGCACAAGCAATAAAATCATTTTTTTATGTAGCTCAGGTGGACGGGATTGGAGATTGCCCCCTAATCCAGAACGCCACATCTTGGGGGTCTCTCTGTCCTTCCGCCTGGGGAGACGTAATATTATATTATCCTGGTCTTTGTACATTCTCCCACTTGCTCTTGTACAGAATGACCCTCAGGTTTGTGACGAGCAGGCGGCGGGGTAAGCGGAGGACGTCAGCTTCGTTCACTGACAGAAAGCAGAGATCGTATAAATTATTGGGGATTAAGGCTACTTTCACACTAGCGTCGGTACGGGGCCGTCGCGCTGCGTTGGCCCGACGTACCGACGCATACTGTGCAAGCGCCGCATAAAGGGGGCAGCGGATGCTGTTTTTCCATGCATCCGCTGCCCCATTGTGAGGTGCGGGGAGGAAATGGTGGACCGTCGGCACAAAAAAAGTTACGTGTAACGTTTTTTTGCTGCCGGCGGTCCGCCACAACACGATGCAACCGTCGCACGACGGTTGCGACGTGTGTCAATATGTCGCAATGCGTCGCTAATGTTAGTCTATGGGGAAAAAACGCATCCTGCAGACGACTTTGCAGGATGCGTTTTTTCGCCAAAACTACGCATTGCGACGTATGCGAAAAAACGCTAGTGTGAAAGTAGCCTAAAGCACCAACACTTTTAGGACGTTGTAAAACGTGTTCAGAAGTGTGTGAAAAACAGCGCTCGGTGAGGCTGCGGTCAGCTCCTCTGTGCACTGCGCCCAGGGGCTGACTGGCCCAGGTGGCAAAGAGGCAAATGCCCCCCGGGCCGCTCCCCCAGCAGCTGTTCAAGGCCAGCTGCCTGATGGTGGCTACAGCCACACAGCAAATTGTGCGCAGCCATGTCTGCTGTACTGTGACATGGCTGACAGCAGACACAGCCGCATCACAGTTAGCGCACACGTCTGCGCTGGGGCCAGGAGCTATGCTTGGCTGTCACCTTGACGGCTGCGCAGCTACTGCTCCCTTCATGTTCTCTATACTTCCAGGTTAGCTGTTGGGCATGCGCAATGGCGTCCTCACGCACACGCCGACATGACCCGGATGCTAGAAGCAGAGAGGCACTGCAGGGCAGCGACTGGTGAGGTAAGTATGAAGAACTTTTTTGTTTTCTTTATAAAATACATTTAATGGTGGGTAACTGCAAGTTATGAAGTGGGGGGTGTAAGGAGGCTGCACATGATAGAATTTGGGGGTTAAAGGAGACTGCACATGATGGAGTGAGGGGGTAAGCGGGTCTGCACATGAAGGTTGAGTGGGGCTGTACATGATGGAGTGGGGCTGCACATGATGAAGGGGGAGTGGGGCTGCACATGATAGTTTAGTGGATAAAGGAGACTGCACATGATGAAGTGGGGAGAGTGGGGCTGTACATGATGGAATGGGGCAGCACATGATGATGTGGGGGTAAGGGGGATTGCGCATGATGAAGGGGGAGTGGGGCTGCACATGAAGTGGGGGGTAAGGGGGACTGCACATGATGAAGTGGGGGTAAGAGGGACTGCACATGATGAATTGGGGGTTAAAAGGGACTGCACATGATGAAGTGGGGGGTAAGGTGATCTGCACATGAAGTGGGGGGTAATGGGGACTGCACATGATAAAGTGGAGTGTAAGATGGACTGCACATGAAGTGGGGGGTAAGGGTGACTGCACATGATGAAGTGGGGGGTAAGGGGACTGCACATAATGAAGTGGGGGGGGGGGGTAAGGGGACTGCACATGATGAAGTGGGAGAAGGGGACTGCAGGACTGCACATGATGAAGTGTGTCTGATGTGGGACTGCTCATGATGAAATGGAAGGGGGATAGGGGGCTGCAAATGATGAAGGGGCACTGCAGATGAAGTGAGGGGGTGATAGGGGACTGCAATGAATGATGTAAGGGGACTTCAAATTAAAGTGGGGGACTGCAAAATGATAAATTCAGTGTGAGGGACAGGGGACAGCAATTTAATTGAAGGTGGGGGTGGGGAGAGCAAATGATCAATTGAAGAGGGGGTGGGGAGAGCAAATGATGATCTAGGGGAAGAACAAATAATGAATTTTAAGGGTGGGGGAGTAAATGATGTATTGAATGTGGGGTAGAACAGTTGATAATGAATAGAGGGTGAGAGAGAAAGACATGACAATGAATTGGGGCGGGAGGGGCATGTAACTATAATGAATCGGGGTTAGGGTTAGAGTGGTAGGTACATAGTGGGGGGCGTTGAGGATGAAGTGACTGGTAATGAATTGGGGGAAAGTACAGGTGCTAATTAATTTATATATTAAATGGGGAAAGTGGCTATTTATAGTTAGTGGGTGCACAGTGGTGGATTATAATTTATATTTGGAATGGTCAGTTAATAATAATAATTATAATAATTTTATTTCTATAGTGCCAACACTTTACATTTTAGAGGGGACTTGTACAGACAATGGACATTAAGCATAACAATAAACACATAGATCAACAGATACCAAAAGGAATGAGGGCCCTGCTCGCAAGCTTACAATCTATGAGGTTGCATAATAACCAATTATATATTGTTTGTGGGTGCACCTCTGTATTCAGATGTCTAGTGTACACCATGTTCCAAATTATTATGCAAATTGGATTTAAGTGTCATAAAGATTTAATTGTTTTGTTTTTCAAATAAACTCGTGGATGGTATTGTGTCTCAGGGCTCAATGGATCGCTGAAATCAATCTTAAATACATGTGATCATTAGTTTTCCAGGTGATTCTAATTAAAGAAAAACTACTTAAAAATGATGTTCCACATTATAAAGCAGACCACAGGTTTCAAGCAAAATTGGAAATAAAAAGGATCTCTCTGCTGCTGAAAAGCATTAAATAGTGCAATGCCTTGGTCAAAGTATGAAAACATTAGATATTTCATGAAAACTTAAGAGTGATCATCATACTGTGAAGAGATTTGTGACTGAAACAGAGCACAGACAGAGTTCATGCAGATAAAGGCATAATGAGGAAGGTTTCTGCCAGACAAATTCATGGGATAAAGAGAGCAGCTGCCAAAATACCATTACAAAGCAGCAAACAGTTATTTGAAGCTGCTGGTGCCTCTGGAGTCCCTTGAACCTCAAGGTGTAGGATCCTTCAAAGGCTTGCTGTGGTGCATAAACCTACTATTCAGCCACCCTTAAACAGTGTTCACAAGCAGAAATGGTTACAGTGGGCCCAGACACACATGAAGACTGATTTCCAAACAGTCTTGTTTACTGATGAGTGTCGAGCAACCCTGGGTGGTCCAGATGGATGGAGTACTGGATGGTTGGTGGATGGCCACCATGTCCCAACAAGGCTGCAACGTCAGCAAGGAGATGGAGGAGTAATGTTTTGGGCTGGAATCATGGGGAAACAGCTGGAAGGGCCCTTTAAGGTACCTGAAGGTGTGAAAATGACCACGGCAAAGTATATAGAGTTTCCGACTGACAACTTTCTTCCATGGTATAAAAATCAGAATTGTGCCTTCTGGAGCAAAATCATCTTCATGCATGTCAATGCACCATCTCATGCTGCAAAGAATACCTCTGAGTCATTGGCTGCTATGGGCATAAAAGGAGATAAACTCATGGTGTGGCCACCATCTTTCCCTGACCTCAACCCTATACAGAACCTTTGGAGTATCATCAAGCAAAAGATCTATGAGGGTGGAAGGCAGTTCACATCAAAACAGCAGCTCTGGGAGGCGATTCTGACTTCATGCAAAGAAATACAAGCAGAAACTCTCCAAATACTCACAAGTTCAATGGAGGTGAGAATTCTGAAGGTGATAACAAAGAAGGGTTCCTATGGTAACAAGTGACTTGGCCTGTTAGGATGTTTTGGAGTTAAATAGCTTTTTTTGTTCAGTGAATGTGACCTCCCAATGCTGTAAATTCCACAAATTAGCATTTTCAGTTCTTTAAAACAGATAGAATGTTTAGAAATTCTACTGTGCCTAATAATTTGGAACAGTGCATTTTGAGTTTTTATTCATTTTGTAGATTATACTGTTATCATTGGGAGGTTTCTCCAATAAAATTTGATGTATACTCTAACGGGTGATGACTTTTATTAGACTGACTGTCATTTGCTCCGACCATTTAGGAAAATCCGAGAAAAATATAATTTGCATAATAAT
Organism: Ranitomeya variabilis; assembly: GCF_051348905.1. Classification (NCBI taxonomy): domain Eukaryota; kingdom Metazoa; phylum Chordata; class Amphibia; order Anura; family Dendrobatidae; genus Ranitomeya; species Ranitomeya variabilis. Next base: position 17,995,548 of record NC_135232.1, read on the forward strand.
TTGGAACATGGTGTAGAAGAAAGGGAAAAAGTGGGGAATGTGGTCTGGAAGCCGTGCTCTAGGTAACTGTGTTTTATGCAGAGACGAGTCCTGGCTGGAAGAAGTGATGGCAGTCTGTGCTGGATGAAAATGAAAAGCAAAGATGAAGGACTACAGCTAGAGACATCACTAGTGAGTCAGTATGTTACCTGTACACTGACACCATACACTATATACTGTATACAGAGCTCCTGTGTATAATGTCACTGGTGATCACTATATTATCTGTACACTAAACACTATATACAGAGCTCCTGTGTACAATGTCACCAGTGATCACTGTAGTATCTTTACACTGACCGTAAATAGAGTTTCTGTATACAATGGCACTTAGTGTTGTGCTTTTTTAAAATTAATGATCAGTATTGTAGTATACAAGTAGTAAAAGTTGTACACTCCCTGACAGAAGTAATGTCGCTTATCCATGTTATGTAAATAAAAGCTTATAACCTGATGTTAAATTCATCCATTGGTTGTATAAATTATTCTTTTGAAAGCTGAAACCTTCCAAAATGTGGTTTAGGTTAAGAAAATTAATTGACATCAATGCAGAAATATTGATCAGTTAATGGACACAGAATGGTCAGATTTTAGCAAGACAAAAGTTTTGTCGCCTGGTCATGTAATGCACCCAATCCTAGTTTACATCCTCACCTGTGCTCAGTAAATGATCGGTTATTTAGTGTGTGTGTATAAAAAGAAACCCAGCACCGGAGACCTTCACTTGAACTGCAACTTGAGCTCTTGACAACATGCCAAAAATCCACCCTGCGACCAAAGCCTGGATTATCAAGAGGCTAAAGACCAGATCCACTGCAGAGGTGGCGGGCACCTTTAATGTGTCTCAGCGTCAAGTACAAAGAATTAAAAAAAAGATTTGAAGAGACTGGAGATGTTTTGACTAGCCCAGGTCCGGCAGACCCCGCAAGACAACTGCTCAGGAGGAATGTTTGTTGGTTAGAAAATCCAAAGCAAGCCCCTCTTCCACAGCAGCAGAGCTCCAACAGGTCTGGTCACCTCAAGTCCCTGTGTCAACTAGTAAATGTTAAATTCACCGCACGTGACACGCCGATCGTTAGCAAGGCACTGGAGCGCCGCTTGTCATAACAGACATTGCAGGTCCACACTACTGGACAGGATCTTCCATAGGCGGACAGCTGGGACTTTCCGCCTTCTCTGTATATCACTATCTTAGCTGGAACAAGCGATTACATGACAAAGGCTCTGGTTGAGCCGAAACGTTGTATATAAAAAATCGCAGATGCTGTAATATTCTGTTACGCTCCCAGTTTATGTATAATAAATTTATACCAGACTTTGCATAAGAAACCTAGAGAGAGTGCAGTGAATTTAACTTTTACTGTTATTCTGGGCCATTGGTCCATTACACCAGCACCTCGCCATATTAAGGCTGAGTGCACACCTAAACCTTTACCTGTGTCAACTAGAACAGTTTGTAGGATTCTGTCTCAAAATGGCGTCCATGGTGGAATCAGTGCCCAGAAGCCAGCACTAAACAAAAGGCAAATAAAAAACCGTGTGGCGTTTGCAAAGTCCCACAGCCTGCTAAATAGATGGACACTGGAAAGTGGCAGAAGATGGATTTCTCTTCAGTAGAATTACACCACAGCCGCCACAAAACACTGCAGGAGACTTACTGGGCCAGTATGGATCCAAAATACACCCAGAAGACAGTTACATTTGGTGGTTGAAAGATCATGGTCTGGGGTTACATTCAGTATGGGGGTGTGCAAAACATTTGCAAGGTGGAAGGCAATATCAATAGCCTAAAATATCAAGAAGTATTAGCTACCGCTTATATTCCAAATCATAAAAGAGGTCAAATTCTGCAGCAGGATGGTGCTCCATCTCATACATCCATCTCTACAACAAAGTTCCTCCAGGCAAAAAAGATCAAGGTGCTGAAGGACTGGCCAGCCCAGTTACCAGACATGAACATCATTGAGCATGTTTGGGGAAGGATGAAAGAGGAAGCTTGGAAGACAAAACCACAGAATCTAGATGAGCACCACAACTTCATTCATCAATGTTATGCAACATATATTTGTATTTTAAGTTAATTATTTGTCTGTGGGCAACAAAAATTTTGTCTTGCCAAAATCTGACCTTTCTGTGTCCATTAACTGATCAATATTTCTGCTTTGATAACAATTTATTTTCTTAACCTAAATCACATTTTGGAGGGTTCCAGCTTTCAAAAGAATAACTTATACAACTAATGGATGAATTTAACATCAGGTTATAAGCTTTTATTTTCATAACATGGATAAGCGACATAACTTCTGTCAGGGAGTGTATGGTGGCATCATTGGTCTTTGTATATGCAGCGCCCCAGAGTCCTGGTCGTTGCAGTACTGTGGCTCCGCCACTATGGGGAGCCATGGTGCGTCCGATGGCACTGAAGGAGTTCATCTGATCAGGTATCACAGACACCAATACATTTCACAGCCGGGCCTCCGGGGGGAGCTAAGGGTTCTATTCATTAGGCCACTCCCCACCATAGTGGGTAAACTGGGGGTCAGGCAGGAAGTTAGATCAGAAAGCTGACTGGATTGGACGAAGCAACACCTAGTGGCAGAGGGTGTTGTGGAGGAAGAGACAGTAGGGTCTCTGTCAGGGGTGGGATCCTGACAGAGGCTTGGCATTGAAAAGAACGTAACGGGTCCGCGCCAGCTCCGGGAAGCGGCGGGACCCAAGAAAGGACTAGAAGCGAGATAGATTGTGCTGAGTGAGAAACGAGATCAAGCAATAGGAGAATTCCAGTAGGGGTCGTGCTGTAAGACCGGAGCAACACCCTACTGAGGCGCACTACCGGTGGCCGGAACGCCGAGGGAGTATTATAACATTCAGCTTCAAGCAATATTCTAAACAGCGGCAGGACAGTCAGTTTAAGGCGGGCTGTCCAACACATATCACCTATGAAGTCTTGGGAGGCAATTGCGGGAGAGGGGCGACTCTAGGGTCCCGGAAGAACTCCAGGCCTATCCGACAAACGGGTGCCGTTCTAACTGTAACATCAGGAAGGGACGGAAGATTAGAAGAACATCATTTAATCGAGTTGTGAGGGAACTTAAGAAACAGACACAACGGTTGTGGGGTACTTTCCGTAAGCACAGCAGGGAAGGACTACAACACATAGCGCTAAGAAGGAAGGCACCGATTTCCACCTGTGAAGTGAACTCTGGAGGTGCCATTGGACCGGCCGGACTTGCGCAGCCTGGTGAACCGTATTCTGGACTGAGGACTCAGAGATCTCCAGTAAAGAGGTAAAGAGACTGCAACCTGGTGTCCTCGTTATTTACCGCGACCTGCACCCCACAACTGCACCGGTACAACACTACTTATTTCACCGGACGTCCCCCACTGACAGACAGGGCCACGGACCGGGTCTAGCCACCGTGACAACCCCAGAGCAGAGACCCAGAGGCCCGGCTCCGGGTACCCCTCGGCCCTGCGGCGGTGTGGGGGCGCTCCAAACTTGGCGTCACGAACAGGATCTACTTAAGCCTGAAGAATTAGGTCATGTGTGCCTTGGAACTGTGATTTATTATACTTGGACTGTGACTTATTGCAAAGACTGTGTATTGCCACTTGCCGCCAAAAGTTCCCGCCAAGAACCGCCGCCATTACAGCGCTAAGGAGAGCGCAGGAAGAGAAGAGGGGCGTGAGGTGGGCGTAGACAAGCTGGAGAGCGCGAACAACAATGGCCGCCCAGTCCAAATATTTCTGTGTCTTGAGGACGTGTCCGTCAACAGCTGAGGTCCGCCTCCTGATCCTGTTTGGAGGGTGGAGACCATGGAGACGGGGCCGCCCACGAAAGAGACCGCGGGAAGAAGACGCGGGAGAAGAGACAAAGATGGCAGCGCCAGAAACCCCGCATGAGAAAGATCGGGCGCGGAGAGAGGTTGGGCAGCCCGATGTAGCCCGGGGTACGCCGTCACCGTGGGAGCTGACCCTTGCCGGGCCAACGGTGGGCCGACCTCCCCGGCCGCCGTCGGAAGAAAGCATGGCCGCGGCAGAGGCCCGGCAGATTGCTGCCCGCCTGGAGGCCGACGCCCGCGTGATTGCTAGGCTGGGCCAGCCCACAGAGATCTGCCTGGTTCCAGTGCCCCCTGCTTCTCCCAACCTGGCCGCGGCTGAAGGTGCGCCGCAGGCATCGGGCCTAAAGATCACGCCTGAGGCCGAACACCTGCGGCGCTTGATGGCTGCATGGCGAACCCGACCTCGGCCGGCCGTGCAGGTGGACCTGACCCCCACCGCGGAGGTTCCCTCATCCCACTGGGGGGTCGTGATTTCTTTTAACCCCCAATATGGACGCGGGGTTATCCAGGAAATCGGGGAGCCGCTACAAATCCACGTGGATCGGGAAGAGGTGGAGCCCTGCAGCGGAAGATTCCCCCGCGACCTAGAACCCGGTGACGCGGTGACCTACACCAGATGGAGGAGGGCTACGGGAGAGGCTGGCTGGGTAGCGCGGGGCGTGCAGCGATGTACTGCCTTCCAGGCTGCTGCCGGAACACCGGAGGAAGATGATCCCGTGGGGAAAGCAGCAGAGCCCGGCCCCGCGGAACCTCGAGAAGCCCGGTCTCGCTGTGCCCCGGAGGGACGTGTGCGTCTGCCAGTGAGAAGGGCCTCCCGGCGAGGGATTTTATCACTGCTGGGACCGGAACGGCGGCCTGGCTCACCAGTGCGATCTGTTGGCCTGGTGAGACCGGATAGGAGACCACCACAGTAAGATTTTACTGCATTTCTTTTACTGTAAATAGTTACTGTTTTATTGCTTTTATGTTGCTGATAAACCCGTTCAGGGTAAACTCTTAAAGGGATCCCTATTGTTTGTTTTTGTTACCAAAAGTTTTGCACAAGTTTTAAAAACTGCTGAATCATGAACAGTGCATGATCCGAACTCTTTTGTATATAGTTTGCACCTTATTAAAGGCGCTCCCTACTGGTTTTACTTAAACAAGGACTCTTTGCGAAGATACCGCACTGGAACCTTTGATGAGTATGGACTGGTAGCTTGAGAAGATGTGCTACCTCACAGAGATTTGGTCCCCTCTTAAAGGGGATGTTCATTTGTTGCACGTAAATGGTGATATTGCTTTAAGACCGGTAGCAATAATGTCAATGGAAGAAAATGCTGATAATATTTACATGTAAAAGTTATATGTATGCCATTAGTTAATTGTAAAGGAATGCTGATAATGTTCTCTGAAAGAAAAAGTAAAAGGAAGTAATGAGAAAGTTTAATGTTGTGAAAAGAAGATAGTTGATAATGTTGATAAGAAAAGGGGGGGGATAGAAGGTAAACCCTGCGTTCCCCATCGAAAGTTAGTAATGTGTTACTAAGGACAGAAAGTGAACCCGTAAGGGTTAGTGGGTGAGTCCTTATAGGAGCCAAGTAGAGCCGGCTCAGTGTTCTCAAACTGAAAGAAAAGTTATGTTCTATACTGTGTATAGTAGTTGAAAAGGCAGTAGGCCCTGGCTGAACGGGGCGGTCCTGTAACAGAAAGGAGAGGCAGTAGGTCTGATGCCGATAGGACAGGCGGTCCTGCAGATCCAAAGTAGGAGAATGAAAAAGTTAAAGTGCCTTATAATGTGATTATAGGAAGGTCTTTAGTGGATTTAGAGTGTGAGTCCTTAAAGGCAATGTTAAATTATTGTTCAACAATTTTGCACTTAAGTAGAATGCCCGGTTGGGTAACAGAAGTAAATTATAGCATGTTGCTATGATATTTTTGCCATGTTTGTAACGTTCAAGTGTCCTTACCTCCCATAAAGGGAAGCCTGTTCAAGTATACTTATTGTCATTGCACTCAACAAAATTGTATGTCTTTTTGCTAACTTGTATTGTTGTTTTCTTCCCAGTCCCGGAGTACTGTGTTTAACCAGGGGGGAGTGCAGCGCCCCAGAGTCCTGGTCGTTGCAGTACTGTGGCTCCGCCACTATGGGGAGCCATGGTGCGTCCGATGGCACTGAAGGAGTTCATCTGATCAGGTATCACAGACACCAATACATTTCACAGCCGGGCCTCCGGGGGGAGCTAAGGGTTCTATTCATTAGGCCACTCCCCACCATAGTGGGTAAACTGGGGGTCAGGCAGGAAGTTAGATCAGAAAAGCTGACTGGATTGGACGAAGCAACACCTAGTGGCAGAGGGTGTTGTGGAGGAAGAGACAGTAGGGTCTCTGTCAGGGGTGGGATCCTGACAGAGGCTTGGCATTGAAAAGAACGTAACGGGTCCGCGCCAGCTCCGGGAAGCGGCGGGACCCAAGAAAGGACTAGAAGCGAGATAGATTGTGCTGAGTGAGAAACGAGATCAAGCAATAGGAGAATTCCAGTAGGGGTCGTGCTGTAAGACCGGAGCAACACCCTACTGAGGCGCACTACCGGTGGCCGGAACGCCGAGGGAGTATTATAACATTCAGCTTCAAGCAATACTCTAAACAGCGGCAGGACAGTCAGTTTAAGGCGGGCTGTCCAACACATATCACCTATGAAGTCTTGGGAGGCAATTGCGGGAGAGGGGCGTCTCTAGGGTCCCGGAAGAACTCCAGGCCTATCCGACAAACGGGTGCCGTTCTAACTGTAACATCAGGAAGGGACGGAAGATTAGAAGAACATCATTTAATCGAGTTGTGAGGGAACTTAAGAAACAGACACAACGGTTGTGGGGTACTTTCCGTAAGCACAGCAGGGAAGGACTACAACACATAGCGCTAAGAAGGAAGGCACCGATTTCCACCTGTGAAGTGAACTCTGGAGGTGCCATTGGACCGGCCGGACTTGCGCAGCCTGGTGAACCGTATTCTGGACTGAGGACTCAGAGATCTCCAGTAAAGAGGTAAAGAGACTGCAACCTGGTGTCCTCGTTATTTACCGCGACCTGCACCCCACAACTGCACCGTTACAACACCACTTATTGCACCGGACGTCCCCCACTGACAGACAGGGCCACGGACCGGGTCTAGCCACCGTGACAACCCCAGAGCAGAGACCCAGAGGCCCGGCTCCGGGTACCCCTCGGCCCTGCGGCGGTGTGGGGGCGCTCCATATAGAATGTAGTTTCATGTAGAGGTAATGGTGATATTATAATATTATGTATTCTCTGTGTAGTGGTGATAGTACTAGGCACTGGGTAGCTGTATTGTGTGTATGTTTGTAAGCAAGCTCCGTTATGGCACCATATCTAAGCAGTAAGCTTGGTTCTGGTACTCTATCAATGTAGTAATCTAGATTATGGTACTGTATGCATGTCGTAATCTCAGTTCTGCTCCAGTTTCTATGTAGCAGACTTGGTTCCATGTAGTAGACTTATTAAGCTCGGTTCTGCTCCCTTATCTCTGTAGTAAGCTCGGTTCTGCTCCCATATCTCTGCAGTAAGCTCGGTTCTGCTCCCATATCTCTCTAGTAAGCTCGGTTCTGCTCCCTTATCTCTGTAGTATGCTAGGTTCTGCTCCCATATCTCTGTAGTAAGTTTGGTTCTGCTCCCATATCTCTGTAGTAAGGTCGATTCTGTTCCCATATCTCTGCAGTAAGCTTGGTTCTGCTCCCATTTCTCTGCACTAAGCTCGGTTCTGCTCCCATATCTCTGTAGTAAGCTTGGTTCTGCTCCCATATCTTTGCAGTAAGCTCGGTTCTGCGTCCATATCTCTGTAGTAAGCTCGGTTCTGTTCCCATATCTCTGTAGTAAGCTCGTTTCTGCTTCCTTATCTCTGTAGTAAGCTCATTTCTGCTCCCATATCTCTGTAGTAAGCTCGGTTCTGTTCCCCTATCTCTGTAGAAAGCTTGAAAGCTTGGTTCTGCTCCCTTATCTCTGTAGTAAGCTCGTTTCTGCTGCCATATCTCTGTAGTAAGCCCCGTTCTGCTCCCATATCTCTGCAGTAAGCTTGGTTCTGCTCCCATATCCTTGCTGTTAGCTCGGTTCTGCTCCCATATCTCTGTAGTAAGCTCGTTTCTGCTGCCATATCTCTGTAGTAAGCCCCGTTCTGCTCCCATATCTCTGCAGTAAGCTTGGTTCTGCTCCCATATCCTTGCTGTTAGCTCGGTTCTGCTCCCATATCTCTGTAGTAAGCTCGGTTCTGCTCCCATATCTTTGCAGTAAGCTCGGTTCGGCTCCCATATCTCTGAATCTAGTAAGTTCGGTTCTGCTCCCATATCTCTATAATAAGCTCTGTTCTGCTCCCATATCTCTGTAGTAAGCTCTGTTCTGCTCACATATCTCTGTAGTAAGCTCCGTTCTGTTCCCATATCTCTGGAGCAAGCTCGATTCTGCTCCCATATCTATGCAGCAAGCTCCGTTCAGTTCCCATATCTGTTTAAAGCCTGTTATCTCTGCTACTTTAATGCAGTGGCCAGATATAAGCAGGGAAAAGGAGGACCACTGCAACTCGAGGGCCACTGCCTTGTGATTGCCCCCCAGGCTGAAAATTGCCAGCCAGCCCCTGACTGCGCCGTCCGTCGTGTCCGGTTATTTACCATGAGGCATATGATGGCCGTACACGAGAAGCCCGCAGCAGAAAGGCGACTGCTGCGGATCCGCGGAGTCTACTGCCCCCATTATTTATTGCAGGATAATGCCGCCATCTAGTGGCACAAAGTGGAAAGACAATAATATGTAGCACAGCAGTAGTGTATAATATCGGGCTATGGCGCTCAGACCTCACGTCAGCAAAATAAAAATACGACTGAAGACTCTGCAGAGACGGCTCCAGCCTCCCTGATGAGGAGCTGCCAGAGGAACAAGCAGGATTCAGAGAAGGCCGAGGAGCGAGAGATGTGATGGCGAACAATAGACGGAAAAGGCCAAAGAATACAACAAGACCTGTCCTTCATTTATCGACTGCAACAAAGCCCAAGACTGTGATCACCAGAAACATTGGACACCATGAAGGATATGGGTGATCAGCTTCATAAGGAACCTTTACATCGAGCAAGAAGCGACGGTCCGAGCGGGACATGGTGACACGATGACACGGCGACACGAGGACACAGTGACACAGCGACACGGTGACTCAGCGACATAGCGACACGATGACACAGTGACACGGCGACACGATGACACGGCGACACGATGACACGGCGACACACTGACACGGCGACACGACGACACGAGGACACGGCGACATAGCGACACGGTGACCCGGCGACACGAGGACATGGTGACTCAGCGACATAGCGACACACTGACACGATGACACGGCGACACGATGACACGGCGACACACTGACACGACAACACGAGAACACCATGACACGGCGACACGATGACACGGCACATGGCGACATAGCGAGACGATGACACGGTGACACGAGGACACGGCGACACACTGACATAATGACACGGCAACACGAGGACACGATCACACGGCGACACGATGACACGACAACACGGTGACACGAGGACACAGTGACACGGCGACACGAGGACACGGTGACTCAGCGACATAGCGAGACGATGACACGGCAACACGAGGACACGGCGACACACTGACACAATGACACGGCAACACGAGGACACGATGACACGATGACACGGCGACACGATGACACGACGACACGATGACACGGCGACACGAGGACACAGTGACTCAGCGACATAGCGAGATGATGACATGGTAACACGGCGAGACACTGACACAATGACACGGCAACACGAGGACACGATGACACGGCGACATGATGACACGACGACACGGTGACACGAGGACACGGTGACACAGTGACTCAGCGACATAGCGAGACGATGACACGGAGACATGAGGACACGGCGACACGGTGACACAATGACACGATGACACGGTGACACGGCGACTCAGCGACACGGTGACACAATGACACGGTGACACGAGGACATGGTGACATAGCGACACGATGACACAGCGACATGATGACACGGCGACACGAGGACTCAGCGACATAGCGATACGGTGACACAATGACACGGCGACTCGATGACATGGCGACACGATGACACGGCGACATGATGACACAGCGACACGAGGACACGGCGGCGACACGATGACACAGTGACACGGCGACACGATGACTCAGCAACATAGCGATACGGTGACACGGTGACACAGCGCGGTTCAGAGGAGAGCGAGGCGTCAGACAAGGCGGCGCCCTGTCACCATTCCTCCTCAACCTATATGCAGAAGCTATGAGCCAGACTTGCTGAAAAAGAAGGAATCACAGAGAACCTCCGAGGCGCAGTCATCCCAGAATAGCAGAAATCCCGCGTCTTCTGGAGACATTTATTGTCTTAAAACTTTTCAATAAATTATTGCGTTTCTGGAAACAAAGTCCCTTTAGTCAAGTTACCAGAAAGCTGAGAATCCTTCACTTGCTGACAATTGACATTTAACCCCTTTCCTACCAGAGACGTGTCCATATGTCCCTGTGACCTCGGTCTTACTGACCTGGGACGGATGGAATCTGGAGCTCCTTCCCTTCTGAGCTTTGCCCTGTGCCTCAGAAGTAGTTTTCCCCCACATACGGGGTATCGGCGTACTCAGGAGAAATTGCACAACTAATTGTATGGTGACATTTCTACAGTTACCCTTGTGAAAATAAAAAAAATGGGGCTAAAATAACCAGACATTTAAATACAATCTTTAACCCCTTTGTGACCGGAGGTCAGTTTTTCGTTTTCATTTTTCGCTCCCCTCCTTCCCGGAGCCATAACTTTCTTATTTTTCCGTCAATATGGCCATGTGAGGGCTTATTTTTTGTGGGACAAGTTGTACTTTTGAACGTCACCATTGGTTTTACCATGTCGTGTACTAGAAAACTGGAAAAAAATTCCACAGGTGCGGTGAAATTGCAAAAAACAGTGCAATCCCACAGTATTTTTTTGTTTTTCTTTTTTGCTAGGTTCACTAACTGCGAAAACTGACCTGCCATTTGGATTCTCCAGGTCATTATGAATTCATAGACACCAAACATGTCTAGGTTCTTTTTTATCTATGTGGTGAAAAAAAGTTCCAAACTTTGTTAAAACAAAAAACAAAAAAAACAATTGCGCCATATTCCGATATCCGCAGCATCTCCAGTTTTCATCATCTGGGGTCGGTTGAGGGCTTATTGTTGCGTGCCGAGCTGATGTTTTTAGTGATACCACTTTTGTGCAGATACGTTATTTTGATCGCCCGTTATTCCATTTTAATGCAATGTCGCGGTGACCAATAAAATGTAGTTCTGGCGTTTTTCATTTTTTTCTCATTACGCCATTTAGCGATCAGGTGAATCCTTTTTTTATTGATAGATCGGGCGATTCTGAACGCGGCGATACCAAATATGTGTAGATTTGATTTCTTTTTATTGTTTTATTTTGAATGGGACAAAAGGGGGTGATTAAAAACTTTTATTTTGTTTATTTTTTAAAAACATTTTTTTTTACCTTTGCCATGCTTCAATAGTCTCCATGGGAAACTAGAAGCTGGCATAGCTCGATTGACTCAGCTACATAGAGGTGATGATCACATCGCCTGTATGTAGCAGAATTGCTGACCTGCTATGATACAAGAAAGATATATATATTGGTACCGTGTTAGCCAGTAGATAGAAAAATATTTAGAATTGAGAGTCCTCAGTGGTTGATACCTTTTAATGGCTTGCAATAGCTTGACATTTGTTACCATCTTTTCAGTTAGCCATTAAAAGGTATCAACCACTGAGGACTCTCAATTCTAAATATTTTTCTGACCTGCTATGAGCGACGACCACCGGGTAGTGCTCATAGCAAACTGGCAGTGACAACCATAGAGGTCTCCAGGAGACCTCTGATAGTCATGCCAGTGCATTGGTGACCCATGATCACGTGACGGGGGATCACCGCTGGGCGGATTTCCAGCATCATTGCTGAAAGTGCATGTTGTTAAATGCCGCTGTCAGAGTTTGACAGCGGCATTTAACAGGTTAATAGCCACCGGTGGATCGTGAGTCCACCAGCGGCTGTTCCGGGCACATGTCAGCTGTTTAAAAAGAGCTGACATGTGCGGGAAAGATGTGGGCTCACCGCCGGAGCCCACATCAAAGGGAGGTAGTCTGACATCAGCGTACTATCACACTATTATGTCGGAAAGGGGTTAAGGGGTCTAGTTTCCAAAATGCTGTCACTTGTGGAGGCGTTTTCACTGTTTAGGCACAGCAGCGTCTTTCCAAAAGGGACATGGTGTCCACTAATAATTCCAGCATATTTTGCATTCAAAAAGTAAAATGGCGCTCCTTCCCTTCTGAGCCCTGCCATGCGCCCAATCAGTAGTTTTCCACTAGATATGGGTTTTGGCATACTCAGGAGAAATTGCACAACAAATTGTATGATCTGTTTTCTCCTGTTGTTCTTATGAAAATGAAAAATTTGGGGCTCAAAAATATTTTTGTTGGAAAACTGTGATTGTTTTTATTTTTATGGCTCATATATAAACTTCTGTGAAGCACCTGGGGGTTCAAGGTGCTCAAAAAACATCTAAATAAGTTCCCTGAGGGGTCTAGTTTCCAAAATGTTGTCACTTGTGGGGGATTTTTACTGTTTAGGCACATCAGGGGCTACCCAACACGGAGTTGGCTAATTGTTCCAGCAAATTTTGTATTCAAAGAGTCAAACGGCGCTCCTTCCCTTCTGAGCTCTGCCGTGCTCCCAAACAGTGGTTTACCCCCACCCTACAGGATATCGACAAACTCAGGAGAAATTGAACAACAAATTGTATGGTCCATTTTCTCCTGTTACCATTGTGAAAATTAAAAAATTGGGTCTAAATAAAAAATTTTGTGAAACAAAGTTAAATGTTAATTATTTTTTTCCACATTCCAAAAGTTCCTGTGAAGCACCTGAAGGGTTAATAAACTTCTTGAATGTGGTTTTGAGCATCTTGAGGGGTGCAGTTTTTAGAATGGTGTCACTTTTGGGTATTTTCTGCCATATACACCCCTCAAAGTGAAATTGTCCTTAAAAAAATTGTTTTTGAAAATTTTGTTCTAAAAATGAGAAATTGCGGGTCAACTTTTAACCCTTATGACTTCCCAATGAAAAAAAAAAATCCCGATTTGGCATTTATCACGATGAATGCTCAGTCCTGCAGTAAGGATACAGTCTAGCACTATGCCCAAGTGTTTAAGATAGTCCTCTCAGGTTGTGCTAAAAATGGCAATGTCATCCAAATAAGCACAGACAAAAGACCTGACATTTTTTATTCTGAAGGACATTCCCAGGAACTCAAAAAGCCCAAATGGAGTAATGAAGGCCGAGCGCTCCCGAGCGTCCTCCATTAGGGGAATCTGCCAGTACCCCTTGCTTAAGTCTAACATGGTCACAATTTGGGCACTGGCCAGACAATCCAATAGATCATCAATCCTGGGCATGGGGTGAGCTTCACTCTTGGTGGCATCATTTAATCTCCCGTAATCAACGCAGAACCGAGTTGTACCATCCTTCTTTGGGACCAGGACGACAGGAGAGGCCCAAGAGCTGTGAGATGGCTGAACAACTCCCAGTTGTTTCATCTTCTCCAGTTTGTTCTTTACCGTGCCTTGAACAGTGTGATGGTGTGATACGGTGTGGGGGGTATCATTCTGTCTATGTTCATATTTTTACTGACAAGTGTTGTCTTGTTGCTTTGTATCATTCTGTGTATTCCCCATCAGTTATAGAGTCATCATTACCTTACAAAAGGTCCGATAATTTAATTAGCTCAGTTACCATCTGCAGCCTGAATGTGTCCATGCCTCTTGAACCCCTGCTGACATTTTTTGACTGTCCATTCATGACCCCTCTGCTCTCCAAATGCCCCTCTGTGGCGCCTTGTTCTCTTAGGCACCGTTCCCACGTCTGGAGGGACTGACTAAAGGTACCGTCACATTAAGCGACGCTGCAGCGATATCGACAACGATGCCGATCGCTGCAGCGTCGCTGTGTGGTCGCTGGAGAGCTGTCACACAGACAGCTCTCCAGCGACCAACGATGCTGAAGTCCCCGGGTAACCAGGGTAAACATCGGGTTGCTAAGCGCAGGGCCGTGCTTAGTAACCCGATGTTTACCCTGGTTACCAGTGTAAATGTAAAAAAAACCAAACACTACATACTTACATTGCCGTGTCTGTTGCGTCCCTCGCCTTCAGCTTCCCTGCACTGTGTAAGCGCCGGCCCTAAAGCACAGCGGTGACGTCACCGCTGTGCTTTGCTTTACGGCCGGCACTGACACATTCAGTGCAGGAAGCTCTGAGCAGCAGCGCGGACGCCGGGGGACGTGACAGACATCAGAGGGTGAGTATGTAGTGTTTTTTTTTTACTTTTACAATGGTAATCAGGGTAAATATCGGGTTACTAAGCGCGGCCCTGCGCTTAGTAACCCGATATTTACCCTGGTTACCATTGTAAAACATCGCTGGCATCGTTGCTTTTGCTGTCAAACACGACGATACACGCCGATCTGACGACCAAATAAAGTTCTGGACTTTCAGCAACGACCAGCGATATCACAGCGGGATCCAGATCGCTGCTGCGTGTCAAACACAACGATATCGCTGTCCAGGACGCTGCAACGTCACGGATCGTTGTCGTTCTCGTTGCAAAGTCGCTTAGTGTGAAGGTACCTTAAAGAGGCCTTCATTGATCTTCTAGTGGGTGCTAGTCAGGCCACCATCTCCCAGATGTCTAATAGACAAGCGCTGGAGACGGGGATCCCCACCTCAAAAAGCCAGTGGTTGGTGTGGTACAAAGAAGAGAAGGCGGATCTGGGCCCAGGCGTCTCTCAGGAGTACAAGGAGGAGGCTGCTCGCCGAGTACAGTGGAGATAAGAAGCAATGGAGATCGAAAGAGGGAGTAATGTGATTTGGAGTGTAAACCCAATGATCTGGGAGCCTGTACGGATCACCCAGATGGACTTCAAGCTATTTGATGAGGCTTCCAGAGATGTGGAGGGGTTCTTCAAGGACTTTGAGCAGCAGTGTGCTGTGATGGAGGTGCCCCACTCTGGCGGGATGCATTTGTTAGTGGGACTCCTGAACGGTAGCCTGGCGGAGGCTTACCGAACCATTGACTCACAGCGGAATCGGGATTATGACATTGTAAAACAGACTATCCTGGATTACCATGCTATCACCCCAGACTCATATAGGGCCCAATTCTGAGACCTCCCATGCACCACGGATCGTTTAGGATGTAAGATGTCCCAGATGGATGGAAGCGGAAAACGCCTTCACTGTGGAAGATGTTCCCTATAGAACAATTTTTTGCCAAGTGCCCCACAGAAATATGGAAATGGGTCCAGGAGCGCACGCTGTGCACCATGGACAGAGCTGCCGCTCTGGCTGATGAGACCCTTACTATCCGACCGCAATGGAGTAGGCTTCTGGACAATAAACCATAGCCTGTTCCCGTGCACGCCTTACAATCCCGAGCCCCAACAGCTCAGAAGACGACCTGGGGAAATCACAGAGAGATGTTATGGCTGTAGGCAACCTGGGTACCTGCAATCCCTCAAGGATTCGGAGGGAGCCCCACGCACCGCCACCTCATCCAGTGCATCTTGTGCACTCCATCTTGCCTGAGGAAGAGTTACCACCACCCCCACCCGCGAGGACCACCGATCCCTGCACCACACATACCTCTTCTGGAGTGTACGGACTCTGGCCTTTGTCCCTCGGCTACCGAAAGCAACCGCAACACCATCTGAAGGATTTCTTAATTGTTGGATACCAAATGTCAGGATTTAGAGACACGGGGGCATTTCTGATTATCGCTGACCCCGTGTGGTTCGACCTAAGGCAATTCACCAGAGCACGGGAATTCACATTGTCCTGGCAGGCAGCTGCTCACAAATATATACAGCAAGCTTCTGTGCGTTTGGATTAGGGTTATAGGGAAAAAAACTGTGTTCGATTGGAGTTATGGGAAGACTTCCTACAGATATCCTCCTGGGAATTGACATTGGGGAGTTACAGTGCCATCTTGTAGGAACAATCACCCGACTACAGGCCCTTCAAGCACCATGACACCCGGACCTCCCCGGGAAGCAACCACTATGAACCGCATCAGAGTTGGTAAGCAATATGTTCACTGCTACTACATTGGGAGAGTCTTGGGATAGAGAGGAGTTTAGGAGAGAAATAGAGGGTGACAATACCATAGCAGCCCTTAGGCTAAGGGCAGAAACTGTGCCCATGGGAGATAATGGGGATAGCTTCACTGGAGAACATGGACTGTATTATCATGTAACAAAGGTCAGTGACAAGAGAAACCCTCAAGCAGCGACCAGGCAACTCCTTGTCCCTCAGAAGTACAGTGCACAGCTACTCCAACTGGCCCATGACATCCCCTTGGCTGGGCATCAAGGGAGGAATAGGACTGAAAAGAGACTCACCTAAAGTTTTTACTGGCCTGGCATCACGTAGCCGGTAGCCCATTATTATCGCACCTACAATGTGTACCAGTGAATACGGCATCAAGGAGCTCAATATAAGGTGCCTCTACAATCCCTGCCCATATTTCAAGAACCATTTCAAAGCGTAGCTGTGGACATGATAGGACCTCTGTCCCACCTCAGCCGATTGGGGAAAATATTACCCAGAAGCCGTGGCCCTGTCCAGTATTACAGCAGTAAAAATAGCTGAGGCTCTTGTTACCATCTTTACCCGGTAGGGTTTCCTAGTGAAATATTATCAGATCAAGGGACTCAGTTCACGTCAGATCTGGTCCAGTCCCTCTGGTATACCTGTGGTGCTCAAGCCATTCGCACCACCCCATATCACCCACAGACCAACGGACTATGTGAATGCTTTAATGAACCCTACAAAATATCCCACAGGCTTTTTCTGATGTTTAAAAGGACTGGGAAAAATACCTGCCACATCTCCTCTTCATCTATCAGGAGGTTACCCAAGAGTCCACAGGGTTCTCTCCTTTGAAACTACTGGGTGGCCAGAAGGTCCATGGGCCTCTCTCTCTTCTGAAGTTATACTATGTTGGAGATATCGCAGACATCGGAATGCCCGTCATTCCTTATGTTCTAGAGTTCAGAGACCGTCTCGCCCATCTAGCTACCTTGGCTAAGAAACATCAGTGAATGGCCCAGTCCAAATAAAAGACCTAGTATGACCGTAACGCCAGGACCCGGGAATTTAAGGAAGGACAACAAGTGCTCATGATCATTGCTTCCCCTGCCAACAAGCTTCAAGCAATGTGGGAAGCCCTTTATCAGGTTGTCAGGAAAATTAATGACACTACATTATTGCCCTGGACTCTAGTAGTCGACGACAGAAGACCATCCACATCAACATGGTGAAAAAATATCACGACCGATCTCTGCCTGTTCTAGCTGTCTGCCACCCCCCCCCCCAGTGATACCGCCGAGGACGAGTATCTCCCCGATCTTCTCCAGGTCACCCAAGAGGGAGGATCCCTGGAACAAGTGCCCCTGGGCTCCCATTTAGCGGATTTACAAAAGGACAATATTTTCTCCATACTAAGACCGAGGGCTGCTGCTTTCTCCCCCAAGCCGGGGAATACTACTCTCACCAGCCACCATGTGGAAACCTCCGGGCAACGCCCCATCCATCAGACTGCCTACCAGGTTCAAGAGGCTGTTCAAGGCATGATAAAGAGTGAACTCAAGGATGACACAACTGGGGGTAATCCAGCCATCTCACAGCTCTTGGGCCTCTCCTGTCATCCTGGTCCCTGTCATGGTTTACAGGGAGGATACCCTTATCATCCCCACCACTCACACCAATTTGTCATCAACCTGGGTTGTTTGGTTGCCCCTGGTTCTTTCTGAAGGGGATTTATCTATATCCTACTTCCCAGTTCTGGTTTGGAACCTGCAGCTCTCTGGCGCCCCCTTACCCTCAGGTCAGACCGGGTACCGCACCTAGGATAATTAGTCACCAGAAAGGCTGCCTTACTTTGTACTGGCTAATGGGCACACTGCAGCAAGGGCGATATAACTACTCCCACTCAGGCGAGAACAATCATTATCAACGCCACCTTCACTACACAGCCTCCCAAATGCACAGGACAAATCCGCTGCCACCATCTCCGATTTCTTAATTATTAACAGGTTGGGAGCCAACCCAGACTAGTAGCATATTTCACTTCAGAGGACACAACCATACGTTATAGAGCAAGGAGAGACAAAGCTAGTAATTTTAGATTTTACTCCAAAAAAGGTAGGCAGTGTTTACAGAAGTATAAAAAGATATTATAAAGAAAAGTATCATATGTACAGTACAATTACAAATAAAATGGGTTTAAAGTTGAAAAAACACTTACATTTCGTTCACATCACTTCATCTCCTGGCTGACCATGTGCTCAGGGGGACACATTTAGATGCATCACACATCTGTATAGCAACTAGACCCTGGAAGACTGCTGCTTCACTCACTTATTTCCCAGCCTAAAACCAAGGCACTCCCCCTCTGGTGACCTCACTCAGGGCTGAATCCTCCCCTTTCTTAGAGCTGTGACAAACCATTTTTTAAACATAGCTCGCTGTATGAACCTCGTATAAGAACGACACAATGATCAGGATGTGCACCACCTCAGGGGAATCTTTTAAGTGTAAACAAGGTGTAGTTACATGACCCGCTTACAGAGAAAGCCGCTCCTTGCACTTGCTGGGTTTAGCTCCTAGCGATTTCTGTGAGCTATAGATCTCTTGATGGGCATCCGGAATATATAATTCTTATATCTCTAGCCTGGATCGGTGCCAATATACATAACCTTAAAAGAACAATAGAATCCCATGCTTGCTGTACCAGTTTTGGCCAGTATCAGGTGTGAAGGGGGAATGAGGAGTTTTACACAGAGTCTGGTTTTCGCAGCACCAAGCCATAAACATTCCGGTGGGAGGGGGGAAATGAGGGGTTTAGGATTACACAGGCAGGCAGAGGCAGGAGGAGAAAAGCTGTTTTTCCCTCAGGCGAAGGGGGGCTGTCACCACCCACAGGCATGGGTCTGAAAAGCCATGGACCTTTTAAGTATGTACTCAAAACATGGCATATTCATATTATTGTGACACCTCCCCCTTTTGGAATGCGCTACAGAGGCAGAACCTCTCGGTACTCCATGCGCATCTCGGCAAGTTTGCCCCAGCGGGACAACCTTTCTGCATTGCCATGCTCGCTGCCCGTTTTGTGTTTCACGGTAAAGTCGTACTGTTGCAGGACAAGGCTCCAGCGTAGCAACCTTCCATTGGTTCCACACATGGCTTGTAGCCAGCACAGAGGGTTGTGGTCAGTCACCACAGTGAAGGTGCGACCATACAAATAGGGCTGCAAACGTTGCAGGGTCCAGACTATGGCCAGGCACTCCTTCTTGATGGTGGAATAGGCCACTACTATCAGCAGAAGCTTCCGGCTCAGGTACAACACGGGGTGCTCTTGGTTCCCCGAGTCGACCTAGCTGAGTACAGCACCGAGACGAAACTTGCTGGCGTTGGTCTGCACCAGGAATGGTCGACGACTGTCAACTGCTTTTAACACGGGAGAGTTGCACGGGGCTTTTAAAGCCTGGAAGGTACCCTCACAGCAGTCGGTCCAGTCGACTATTTGGGGTAGCCTCTTCCTGGTGAGGTCATCAAGGGCTTTGCCAGGCTACTATAGCTCTGTACAAAGCGCCTATAGTACCCTGCAGTGCCCAGGAAGAACATCACCTGTTTCTTGGTCCTGAGGGTGGGCCAGGATGCGATCGCGTCCATTTTCCCAGGCTCTGGCCATATGGAGTTCCCGCGTACCCGGTGCCCCAGGTATTGGACCTCTCTCATGCCCATCTGGCACTTTCCCGGCTTTATGGTCAGACCTGCTTGGTGAATTCGCCTGAGCACCTCCTGAAGATGCTGCAGGAGTTCGTCCCAGGAGGAACTCCTCAAGATGGCAATGTCATCCAAGTACGCCACCGCGTACTTCTCCAGTCCCTGAAGCAGGTGGCTGACCATCCGCTGGAAAGTGGCAGGGGCATTCTTCATGCCGAAGGGCATGACCGTGGACTCGTACAGTCCAAAGGGTGTGATAAAGGCAGATTTCTCCTGTGCCTCAGGGCTCAGGGGAACCTGCCAGTATCCTCGACTCAGATCCACTATGGTCAGATATTCTTCGCCAGCTAATCGCTCAAGCAGCTCCTCGATGCACAGCATTGGGTGCGCGTCAGAGGCTGTGATCGCCTTGAGCCCCCTGTAGTCCACGCAGAAGCGGATGGTCCAATCCTTCTTTGGCACGAGAACTACAGATGAGGCCCACGTGCTCTTTGACCGGTGAATCACCCCCAGCTGTAACATCTCATCGATATCCTGGCGCATAACCTCGCGGAGATCGTCGGAGATCCGATAGGGTGTTCGCCATAGTGGAGCATGATTCCCGGTCTCCACCTCTTGGACCGCTAACTCAGTCCTTCCAGGTCGGTTTGAGAACACGGCCCGGAAGGGTTCCTGCGTGGTCCGCATCTACAGAATGCTGTAGATAAGCCCCTGATGCCGGTGGCCTTAGCTTATGGGTCAAAAATGGGGTGACAGATTCCCTTTAAGAGCAGGCCCTGCCTTCCCCAGTCTTTGACAGGTGATACAGGTGCGGCAGTAGTTTGTCACATCTGTCCCCATCTTGGTCCAATAGAAGTGTTGAGACAGCCGGGCCTTAGTTTTGCTGATCTCCAAGTGTCAAGCGAACGGGATCTCATAGGCAATCCACAACAACTCAACCCAGAATTGGTGTGGGACGACCAGCTGTCTTTCCCTCAACCACTCCTTTTGCAATCTTCTGGGTACTGTCTCCTGGTACAACCTCCCTTGCTCCCAGAACACCCTCTCCTTATCCGTCACGGAGGTGGGTGTCTCGGCGTGGGGTCTCAAATTGTCCAGGCTCGCATCTGAGTGCAGAGCAGCCTGGAACTGGAAGTATGGGTCAGCCCCGGTGTCCTTGAGGCCTGTAGCGACATGGCCCCCCCATGGTGACGTGCTGCATGTTGTCATACAACTTCCCAACCGCCCCATCCACCAAAAGAACTGCTGCATTCGGCCCTGGGGCCTTGGCTGGGGGGTTCTTCTGCTTCTATGGACAGTTGGTGCTGATATAACCAGTCCGTTTGCAGGAAAACCACTGGCGAAGGTCAGTGGTAGGTCTGGTGCTGTTGACAACGGTGACAGGGCCTCTGGTGAATTGGCTGGCAGGGGCACTGGCGGTTGCAGGCTTACCCCCTCTCCAGCTGGCGGTGACTGGCTTCCGCACTTCCGAAGGCGAAGGGGGGCTGTCATCACCCACAGGCATGGGTCTGAAAAGCCATGGATCTTTTTGGTATGTACTCAAAACATGGCATATTCATATTATCGCGACAGTCCCCAAGAAGGTTGGTACAACGCGGTTCCTTGTTGATTACAGACAATTAAATGATGCCACCAAGACTGACACTCAGGGCCGGACTGAGCATTGGGCACTTCGGGCAAATGCCAGAAGGGCCAGTGCTTGTAGTGGGCCGCTCGATCGGCGCATGCTGGCTGAGTGGCAAGTACCAGCGTCAGAGAACAGTGGCAGAGAACAGCAGCATGCGAGCTCAAAGGTAATAACTGCCTGCAAAACTGCTTCCCTAGCTCTCAGTGGAAGCACACAGTCAGCGCGGTGACATTATCTCCTGCTCTAATCTCTCTGCTTTCATTCCCAGCAGAGAAGGAGAGACCGGGGAGGTGCCGGGACAGAGCTGCTGTGAGCAGGAGAACCTGAAGAGCTGCACATGGACATCAGCCTGCTCTGCACCACAGAAGTGTGTGTGTGTGTGTGTGTGTGTGTGTGTGTGTAGTCTGTGAGTGTGTAAAACATGAGTGTATGGTATATGTAGTGTGTGTGTAATGTGTGTGCGGTATCTGTAGTGTGTAATGTGTGTGAGTTATCTGTAGTGTGTGAGTGTGTAATGTGTGTGCGGTATCTGTAGTGTGTGTAATGTGTGTGCGGTATCTGTAGTGTAATACTTGTGTGTGTGGTATCTGTAGTGTGTGTGTGTGTAATGTGTGTGAGTTATCTGTAGTGTGTGTGTGTAATGTGTGTGCGGTATCTGTAGTGTAATACTTGTGTGTGTGGTATATGTAGTGTGTGTGTGAGTGTGTAATGTGTGTGCGGTATCTGTATGTGTGTGTGTGTGTATAATGTGTGTGCGGTATCTCTAGTGTAATACTTGTGTGTGTGGTATCTGTAGTGTGTGTGTGTGTGTGTAATGTGTGTGCGGTATCTGTAGTGTGTGTGTGTGTGTAATGTGTGTGCGGTATCTGTAGTGTAATACTTGTGTGTGCAGTATCTGTAGTGTGTGTGTAATGTGTGTGCGGTATCTGTAGTGTGTGTAATGTGTGTGCGGTATCTATAGTGTAATACTTGTGTGTGCGGTATCTGTAGTGTAATACTTGTGTGTGCGGTATCTGTAGTGTGTGTAATGTGTGTGCAGTATCTGTAGTGTGTGTGTAATGTGTGTGCGGTATCTGTAGTGTGTGTAATGTGTGTGCGGTATCTATAGTGTAATACTTGTGTGTGCGGTATCTGTAGTGTAATACTTGTGTGTGCGGTATCTGTAGTGTGTGTGTAATGTGTGTGGTATCTGTAGTGTTTGCGTGTGTGTAATTCTTGTGTGTTTGTGTGTAATACATGTGTGTGTGTAATACTTGTGTGTGTGTAATAATGAGTAATGTGTACGTAATGAGCCTGTGTTGTCCAGCATGTGTGCGGTGTACATGTATGATGTGTGTCTGTGTGACTATATGAAGTGCAAGTAATGAGCTTGTGTTGTCCACCATGTGTGCTGTGTACATGTATGTGTGTGTCTGTGTGACTATATGATGTGTATGTAATGAGCCTGTGTTGTCCACCATGTGTGCTGTGTACATGTATGATGTGTGTGTCTGTGTGACTATATGATGTGTATGTAATGAGTCTGTGTTGTCCACCATGTGTGCTGTGTACACGTATGATGTGTGTGTCTGTGTGACTATATGAAGTGTAAGTAATGAGTCTGTGTTGTCCACCATGTGTGCTGTGTACATGTATGTGTGTGTCTGTGTGACTATATGATGTGTATGTAATGAGCTTGTGTTGTCCACCATGTGTGCTGTGTACATGTATGTGTGTGTCTGTGTGACTATATGATGTGTATGTAATGAGTCTGTGTTGTCCACCATGTGTGCTGTGTACATGTATGATGTGTGTCTGTGTGACTATATGATGTGTATGTAATGAGTCTGTGTTGTCCACCATGTGTGCGGTGTACATGTATGATGTGTGTGTCTGTGTGACTATTTGATGTGTATATAATGAGGTTGTGTTGTCCAGCATGTGTGCTGTGTACATGTATGATGTGTGTGACTATATGATGTGTATGTAATGAGTCTGTGTTGTCCACCATGTGTGCGGTGTACATGTATGATGTGTGTGTCTGTGTGACTATATGATGTGTATGTAATGAGTCTGTGTTGTCCACCATGTGTGCTGTGTACATGTATGATGTGTGTGACTATATGATGTGTATGTAATGAGTCTGTGTTGTCCACCATGTGTGCTGTGTACACGTATGATGTGTATGTCTGTGTGACTATATGAAGTGCAAGTAATGAGTCTGTGTTGTCCACCATGTGTGCTGTGTACACGTATGATGTGTATGTCTGTGTGACTATATGAAGTGCAAGTAATGAGTCTGTGTTGTCCACCATGTGTGCTGTGTACACGTATGATGTGTGTGTCTGTGTGACTATATGATGTGTATGTAATGAGCCTGTGTTGTCCACCATGTGTGCGGTGTACATGTATGTGTGTGTCTGTGTGACTATTTGATGTGTATATAATGAGGTTGTGTTGTCCACCATGTGTGCTGTGTACATGTATGATGTGTGTGACTATATGATGTGTATGTAATGAGCCTGTGTTGTCCACCATGTGTGCTGTGTACATGTATGATGTGTGTCTGTGTGACTATATGATGTGTATGTAATGAGTCTGTGTTGTCCACCATGTGTGCTGTGTACACGTATGATGTGTGTCTGTGTGACTATATGAAGTGTAAGTAATGAGCCTGTGTTGTCCACCATGTGTGCTGTGTACATGTATGTGTGTGTCTGTGTGACTATATGATGTGTATGTAATGAGCTTGTGTTGTCCACCATGTGTGCTGTGTACATGTATGTGTGTGTCTGTGTGACTATATGATGTGTATGTAATGAGTCTGTGTTGTCCAGCATGTGTGCTGTGTACATGTATGATGTGTGTCTGTGTGACTATATGATGTGTATGTAATGAGTCTGTGTTGTCCACCATGTGTGCGGTGTACATGTATGATGTGTGTGTCTGTGTGACTATTTGATGTGTATATAATGAGGTTGTGTTGTCCAGCATGTGTGCTGTGTACATGTATGATGTGTGTGACTATATGATGTGTATGTAATGAGTCTGTGTTGTCCACCATGTGTGCTGTGTACATGTATGATGTGTGTGACTATATGATGTGTATGTAATGAGTCTGTGTTGTCCACCATGTGTGCTGTGTACATGTATGATGTGTGTCTGTGTGACTATATGAAGTGCAAGTAATGAGTCTGTGTTGTCCAGCATGTGTGCTGTGTACATGTATGTGTGTGTCTGTGTGACTATTTGATGTGTATATAATGAGGTTGTGTTGTCCACCATGTGTGCTGTGTACATGTATGATGTGTGTGACTATATGATGTGTATGTAATGAGCCTGTGTTGTCCACCATGTGTGCTGTGTACATGTATGTGTGTGTCTGTGTGACTATATGATGTGTATATAATGAGGTTGTGTTGTCCACCATGTGTGCTGTGTACACGTATGATATGTGTGTCTGTGTGACTATATAATGTGTATGTAATGAGTCTGTGTTGTCCACCATGTGTGCTGTGTACGTGTATGTGTGTGTCTGTGTGACTATATGATGTGTATATAATGAGGTTGTGTTGTCCACCATGTGTGCTGTGTACACGTATGATATGTGTGTCTGTGTGACTATATAATGTGTATGTAATGAGTCTGTGTTGTCCACCATGTGTGCTGTGTACATGTATGTGTGTCTATGTGACTATTTGATGTGTATATAATGAGGTTGTGTTGTCCAGCATGTGTGCTGTGTACATGTATGATGTGTGTGACTATATAATGTGTATGTAATGAGTCTGTGTTGTCCACCATGTGTGCTGTGTACATGTATGTGTGTGTCTATGTGACTATATGATGTGTATATAATGAGTCTGTGTTGTCCACCATGTGTGCTGTGTACATGTATGATGTGTGTCTGTGTGACTATATGATGTGTATATAATGAGGTTGTGTTGTCCAGCATGTGTGCTGTGTACATGTATGATGTGTGTGACTATATGATGTGTATATAATGAGTCTGTGTTGTCCACCATGTGTGCTGTGTACATGTATGATGTGTGTGACTATATGATGTGTATGTAATGAGTCTGTGTTGTCCACCATGTGTGCTGTGTACATGTATGTTTGTGTCTGTGTGACTATTTGATGTGTATATAATGAGGTTGTGTTGTCCACCATGTGTGCTGTGTACACGTATGATATGTGTGTCTGTGTGACTATATGATGTGTATGTAATGAGTCTGTGTTGTCCACCATGTGTGCTGTGTACATGTATGATGTGTGTGACTATATGATGTGTATGTAATGAGTCTGTGTTGTCCACCATGTGTGCTGTGTACATGTATGTGTGTGTCTATGTGACTATTTGATGTGTATATAATGAGGTTGTGTTGTCCAGCATGTGTGCGGTGTACATCATATATGAAGTGTATGTAATTCATTGTATGTGGGCTGGTGAATTTTTTATTTTTTGTGTGCCAGGGCTGCTTTTTGGTCCCAGTCCGGCCCTGGTGACACTTACCCCATGCCCAAGACTGATGATCTATTGGATCATTTAGCCAGTGCCCAATTTGTAACCACATTAGACTTGAGCAAGGGGTACTGGCAGATACCACTAACAGAGGACGCTCAGGAGCGCTCAGCCTTCATTGCTCCATTTGGGCTTTTGGAGTTCTTGGGCTACTTTCCAGAGACCGGTAGGTCGACTGTTAGAACAATGTCAGGACTTTGTGCTTACTCGGATGACATTGCCATTTTTAGCACAATCTGGGAGGAACATCTTACACACTTGGGCCTAGTGCTGGACTGTATGCTTACTGCAGGACTGACCATTCACCCTAATAAATGGCAGTTGGGGATGACTGAGGCGCAGTACCTCAGGCATAGAATAAAAGGTGGGACCCTAAGGCCCGAGCCTGCCAAGGTGGATGCCATTAGCAACTGGAGTAGACCCCAGAATAAGAAGCAGGTATTTGCTTTTTTGAGAACTGCTGGTTACTAACGAAATTTGTTTCTAATTTCAGCAAAGGGGCCAAGCCCCCAACCGACCTGACCCGCGAGAACATGGCTAGGAATGTGACGTGGACGACTGCATGCGAGGATGCATTTTCATCATTAAAGGCCGTGCGTCACTGCTCCTGTCTTGGCTGCCCCTGACTATAAGCACAGGTATCCCCATTCAGACAGATAAATCCACTTTTGGGATTGGGGCGGTACTTAGCCCAGTGAACGCTGCCAGAGAAGAGCATCCTGTTGCTTTTCCCAGTCGGAAACTACTGGATCGGGAAGTTGCCTATGCCACTATTGAAAAGGAGTGCCTTGCCGTCGTATGGGCACTAAAAAAATTGCAGCCATACTTGTATGGCAGAGACTTTACAATTGTTTCAGACCACAACCCCCTCACATGGCTGAACCGCGTATCAGGGGACAATGGAAGATTGCTGCGGTGGAGCTTGTCCTTACAACCCTACAGCTTCTCCATCCAATACAAGCGGGGAAGCCAACACCAGAACGCCGATGGACTGTCTCAACAAGAAGAACCAAAGACTCCCCAGGCCGACCTGCCCCTGCCACTGTACAAGGAACTATAAACAGTGGAGCAATGTGGACTAAAGTGAGCAGGACAGAGGTCTGTGTAGACCTCATGGCGTGCTCACTTATTATGAGGGGGGAGAGGTTGTGATGATGGGATATGCTATGTGGGTATCATTCTCTCTATATTCATATTTTACTGATTTTCATGGTGTTCTCTTGTAGGATGAGTTGATATTTGCTAATTGATGAATAGCTGTTGTTGCCATCTGATATCAGCCCCCCACAGTACTGTACTGTTATCTTTCCACAGGGTCAGTGAATAATGTTGTTTGCTAATATGCTAATGACATTGACCTAGCTTGATAAGTCTATAAAGCAATGGAAGACTCACAATTAGTGTTGAGCATTCCGATACTGCAAGTATCGGGTATCGGCCGATACTTGCTGTATCGGAATTCCGATACCGAGATCCGATATTTTTGTGATATCGGGTATCGGTATCGAAACAACATTAATGTAAAAATGTGTAAAAGAGAGAATTAAAATAAAAAATATTGCTATACTCACCTCTCCGACGCAGCCTGCACCTTACCGAGGGAAGCGGCAGCGTTCTTTGTTTAAAATTCGCGCTTTTCTTTCATTTACGCGAGTCCCGGCTTGTGATTGGTTGCGTGCCGCCCATGTGACCGGGACGCAACCAATCACAGCAAGCCGTGACGTAATTTCAGGTCCTTCAGGATTTTAAAATTACGTTCCGGCGTTGTGATTGGTTGCGTCGCAGTCACATGGGCGACGCAACCAATCACAGCAAGCCGTGACGTAATTTCAGGTCCTTAAGGATTTTAAAATTACGTCCCGGCTTTGTGATTGGTTGCGTCGCAGTCACATGGGAGACGCAACCAATCACAAGCCGTGACGTCACGGGAGGCTGGACACGCGCGCATTTTAAAATGGGCGCGTGTCCAGCCTCCCGTGACGTCCCGGCTTGTGATTGGTTGCGCCGCGATCAACCAATCACAAGCCGGGAGGCTGGACACGCGCGCATTTTAAAATTTTAAAATGCGCGCGTGTCCAGCCTCCCGGCTTGTGATTGGTTGATCGCGGCGCAACCAATCACAAGCCGGGACGTCACGGGAGGCTGGACACGCGCCCATTTTAAAATTTTAAAATGCGCGCGTGTCCAGCCTCCCGGCTTGTGATTGGTTGATCGCGGCGCAACCAATCACAAGCCGGGACGTCACGGGAGGCTGGACACGCGCCCATTTTAAAAAGCGCGCGTGTCCAGCCTCCCGTGACGTCACGGCTTGTGATTGGTTAATGGCGGCCATGTTGCCGGGACGCGGACCAATCACAGCAAGCCGTGACGTAATTTCGTCACGGCTTGCTGTGATTGGTCCGCGTCCCGGCAACATGGGCGCCGTGACCAATCATAAGCCGGGACGTCACTGGAGGCTGGACACGCGCGCTTTTTAAAATGGGCGCGTGTCCAGCCTCCCGTGACGTCCCGGCTTGTGATTGGTGAATGGCGGCCATGTTGCCGGGACGCGGACCAATCACAGCAAGCCGTGACGTAATTTCGTCACGGCTTGCTGTGATTGGTCCGCGTCCCGGCAACATGGCCGCCCTGACCAATCAGAAGCCGGGACTTCACGTAACCAAGTAAAAGCGCGAATTTTAAACAAACAACGCTGCCGGTTCCCTCGCTGAGGTCCAGGCTGCGTCGGACAGGTGAGTATAGCAATATTTTTTATTTTAATTCTTTCTTTTACACATTAATATGGATCCCATGGTCTGAAGGAGAGTTTCCTCTCCTTCAGACCCTGGGAACCATCAGGAATACCGTCCGATACTTGAGTCCCATTGACTTGTATTGGTATCGGGTATCGGTATCGGATTGGATCCGATACTTTGCCGGTATCGGCCGATACTTTCCGATACCGATACTTTCAAGTATCGGACGGTATCGCTCAACACTACTCACAATACAAATTGATAAAATGTTCACACAATGTGTCCCTGCGACCTTCCCCCCTGACCTGTGAATGAGGAGGGGGACTTATCATATCAGCCAGGAAAGACAAGAGATCAGATCCTGTTTGGGACCATGATGTTATCCTCTCTGCTGGATTGTTGGACTCTCATCTCCCAGGGCTTTTATCCTGTTACTGAACTGCATTCGGGTTCTGGACTATTTTATAATTTGTGTGGTGGATCGTATATGGACCTTTCGTATTTCTGCCTAAATAAAGGTCTTCGGATTGTTCACTCTTCACACTGCCCACAATGTAAGAGAATATAACTACTATAATACTGCCCCCTATGTACAAGAATATAACTACTATAATACTGCCCCTATGTACAAGAATATAACTACTATAATACTGCCCCTCTGTACAATAATATAACTACTATAATACTGCCCCTATGTGCAGGAATATAACTACTATAATACTGTTCCCTATGTACAAGAATATAATTACTATAATACTGCTCCTATGTACAAGAATATAACTACTATAATACTGCCCCTATGTACAAGAATATAATTACTATAATACTGCTCCTATGTACAAGAATATAACTATTATAATACTGCCCCTATGTACTAGAATATAACTTCTATAATACTGCCGCTATGTACAGGAATATAACTACTATAATACTGCTCACTATGTACAAGAATATAACTACTATAATACTGCCCCTATGTTCAAGAATATAACTACTATAATACTGCTCCTATGTACAAGAATATAACTACTATAATACTGCCCCTATGTGCAAGAATATAACTACTATAATACTGCCTCTATGTACAAGAATATAACTACTATAATACTGCTCCTATGTACAAGAATATAACTACTATAATACTGCTCCTATGTACAAGAATATAACTACTATAATACTGCTCCTATGTGCAGGAATATAACTACTATAATACTGCCCCTATGTACAAGAATATAATTACTATAATACTGCTCCTATGTACAAGAATATAACTACTATAATACTGCCCCTATGTACAAGAATATAACTACTATAATACTGCCCCTATGTACAAGAATATAACAACTATAATACTGCCCCTATGTACAAGAATATAACTACTATAATACTGCCCCTATGTACAAGAATATAACTACTATAATACTGCTCCTATGTACAAGAATATAACTACTATAATACTGCTCCTATGTACAAGAATATAACTACTATAATACTGCTCCTATGTGCAAGAATATAACTAATATAATACTGATCCCTATGTACAAGAATATAACTACTATAATACTGCTCCTATGTACAAGAATATAACTACTATAACACTGACACCTATGTACAAGAATATAACATAACTACTATAATACTGCTCCTATATACAATATAACTACTATAAATCTGCCCCTACGTACAAAAATATAACTACTATAATACTGCCCCTATGTGCAAGAATATAACTACTATAATACTGCCCCCTATGTACAAGAATATCACTACTATAATACTGCTCCTACGTACAAGAATATCACTACTATAATACTGCTCCTATGTGCAAGAATATCACTATAATACTGCTCCTATATACAAGAATATCACTACTATAATACTGCTCCCATGTACAAGAATATCACAACTATAATACTGCCCCTATGTACAAGAATATAACTACTATAATACTGTTCCTATGTACAAAAATATAACTACTATAATACTGTTCCTATGTACAAGAATATAACTACGATAATACTGCTCCTAAGTACAAGAATATAACTTCTATAATACTGCTCCGATGTACAAGAATATAACTACTATAATACTGCTCCTATGTACAAGAATATAACTGCTATAATACTGCTCCTATGTACAAGAATATAACTACTATAATACTGCCCCTATGTACAAGAATATAACTACTATAATACTGCTCCTTTGTACAAGAATATATCTACTATAATACTGCTCCTATGTACAAGAATATAACTACTATAATACTGCCCCCTATGTACAAGAATATAACTACTATAATACTGCCCCCTATGTACAAGAATATAACTACTATAATACTGCTCCTATGTACAAGAATATAACTACTATAATACTGCCCCTATGTACAAGAATATAACTACTATCATACTGCTCCTATGTACAAGAATATAACCACTATAATACTGCTCCTATGTACAAGAATATAACTACTATAATACTGCCCCCTATGTACAAGAATATAACTACTATAATACTGCCCCATATGTACAAGAATATAACTACTATAATACTGCCCCCTATGTACAAGAATATAACTACTATAATACTGCTCCTATGTACAAGAATATAACTACTATAATACTGCTCCTATGTACAAGAATATAACTACTATAATACTGCCCCATATGTACAAGAATCTAACTACTATAATACTGCTCCTATGTACAAGAATATAACTACTATAATACTGCTCCTATGTACAAGAATATAACTACTATAATACTGCTCCTATGTGCAGGAATATAACTACTATAATACTGCCCCTATGTACAAGAATATAATTACTATAATACTGCTCCTATGTACAAGAATATAACTACTATAATACTGCCCCTATGTACAAGAATATAACTACTATAATACTGCCCCTATGTACAAGAATATAACTACTATAATACTGCCCCTATGTACAAGAATATAACTACTATAACACTGCTCCTATGTACAAGAATATAACTACTATAATACTGCTCCTATGTACAAGAATATAACTACTATAACACTGACACCTATGTACAAGAATATAACTTATAACTACTATAATACTGCTCCTATATACAATATAACTACTATAAATCTGCCCCTACGTACAAAAATATAACTACTATAATACTGCCCCTATGTGCAAGAATATAACTACTATAATACTGCCCCCTATGTACAAGAATATCACTACTATAATACTGCTCCTACGTACAAGAATATCACTACTATAATACTGCTCCTATGTGCAAGAATATCACTATAATACTGCTCCTATATACAAGAATATCACTACTATAATACTGCCCCCTATGTACAAGAATATCACTACTATAATACTGCTCCTACGTACAAAAATATAACTACTATAATACTGCTCCTATGTACAAGAATATAACTACTATAATACTGCTCCTATGTACAAGAATATAACTACGATAATACTGCTCCTAAGTACAAGAATATAACTTCTATAATACTGCTCCGATGTACAAGAATATAACTACTATAATACTGCTCCTATGTACAAGAATATAACTACTATACTACTGCCCCTATATACAAGAGTATAACTACTATAATACTGCTCCTATGTACAAGAATATAACTACTATAATACTGCCCCTATGTACAAGAATATAACTACTATCATACTGCTCCTATGTACAAGAATATAACCACTATAATACTGCTCCTATGTACAAGAATATAACTACTATAATACTGCCCCCTATGTACAAGAATATAACTACTATAATACTGCCCCATATGTACAAGAATATAACTACTATAATACTGCCCCCTATGTACAAGAATATAACTACTATAATACTGCCCCCTATGTACAAGAATATAACTACTATAATACTGCTCCTATGTACAAGAATATAACTACTATAATACTGCCCCTATGTACAAGAATATAACTACTATCATACTGCTCCTATGTACAAGAATATAACCACTATAATACTGCTCCTATGTACAAGAATATAACTACTATAATACTGCCCCCTATGTACAAGAATATAACTACTATAATACTGCCCCATATGTACAAGAATATAACTACTATAATACTGCCCCCTATGTACAAGAATATAACTACTATAATACTGCCCCCTATGTACAAGAATATAACTACTATAATACTGCTCCTATGTACAAGAATATAACCACTATAATACTGCTCCTATGTACAAGAATATAACTACTATAATACTGCCCCTATGTACAAGAATATAACTACTATAATACTGCTCCTATGTACAAGAATATAACTACTATAATACTGCCCCTATGTACAAGAATATAACTACTATAATACTGCCCCTATGTACAAGAATATAACTACTATAATACTGCCCCTATGTGCAAGAATATAACCACTATAATACTGCTCCTATGTACAAGAATATAACTACTATAATACTGCCCCTATATACAAGAATATAACTACTATAATACTGCCTCCTATGTACAAGAATATAAGTACTATAATACTGCCCTTATGTACAAGAATATAACTACTATAATACTGCTCCTATGTACAAGAATATAACTACTATAATACTGCTCCTATGTACAAGAATATAACTACTATAATACTGCTCCTATGTACAAGAATATAACTACTATAATACTGCCCCTATGTACAAGAATATAACCACTATAATACTGCTCCTATGTACAAGAATATAACTACTATAATACTGCCCCTATGTACAAGAATATAACTACTATAATACTGCTCCTATGTACAAGAATATAAGTACTATAATACTGCTCTTATTTATCTGATTATTTCTTGAGTAGAGTTGAGCAACTTTTTTGGGATCGAGTCGGGTTTCACGAAACCCGACTTTGTCAAAAGTTGGGTTGGGTGAAATCGGCCGATTATTACGAAAAGTCGGGGGCCGACTGAAACACGAAACCCAATGCAAGTCAATGGGGAATCAAAGTCGGCAGTGAGTGGAGGCCAGGAAAACACCTACAGTGCCCATTTTAATGCCAAATACATCAATTCTTATTACTGAAGCTTGTCAATCTTAATTTACTTTATAATAATAGTTAGGCATTGAAAACTTGGGGTCATTTGGCTAAAGTTGTGGGGGGGGGGAGGTCTGGCTCAAGATTTTTGTGGGCCCAGGAAACGCGGACTACGTCACGGCGGTGGAGCAGGGAGAGGTAAGTATTTCAACTTTGCAAGTGCTGTGATCCTGAGCAAGCAGGGGGGGCCCACTCGTTCGCATTGGCACTGGCACAGGGCCCCTCAAAGTACGGCGGTGTGTTTGCACGGCGGGGGCGCCTCCCACCGGCAGAGACAATTTTGTGTACTATGAGGGGCCCTGTGCCAGTGACGTCACCAACGAGTATGCCCCCCCCACCTGATGAAGGAACCTGCACTTTCATCTGCACCTTCCTCTTTGTCCCTGTGTAAGGTGGTATAACATGCGGGAAGGGGAACCTTACTTTCAGCAGGGTCAGATTCTGGCTGTGTAGAGTGCAAAGTGTTGTGTATCCGCTTTTTGGGCTCCCCTGGTGGTTGCTGGTGGTACTGGTGACTTGTTTGCACTTTGCTGCTTCTGTTCACCTGCTTCCATCAGTGTTTGGGAGTTTCCTATTTAGCCTTGCTCTCCAGTCTTTTCCTTGCCGGTCATCATTGTAACCAGAGCCTTCGGTTGCATGTTCCTGCTACTAGTCTGCTGATCAGCTAAGTGGACTTTGTCCTTTTGTTTTGTACCTTTTGTCCAGTTTGCAGTTTTTGTAATTCTCTGTAGCTGGAAGCTCTTGCGGGCTGAAATTGCCACTCCTGTGTCATGAGTTGACACAGGAGTCTTAAAGTAATTTCAGGATGGTTTTTGAAAGGGTTTTCAGTTGACCGTGAAGTCCTCTTTTGTATCCTTCTGCTATCTAGTAAGTGGACCTCCCTTTGCTAAATCTACTTTCATACTGTGTATGTCTTTTCCTCTTAATTCACCGTTATTACATGTGGGGGGCTGCTATCATCTTTTGGGGTATTTCCCTAGAGGTAAGCCAGGTCTGTTTCTTCCTCTACCAGGCGTAGTTAGTCCTCCGGCTGGCGCGTGGCATATAGGAAGCCGTAGGTATGCTCCCTGGCTACTGTTAGTTGTGTGGTAGATTTAGCTCACGGTCAACTCGAGTTTCCATCACCCGAGAGCTCGTTTGTTACTTATATGTTTCTTACGTTCCCTTGCCATTGGGAACCATGACAGCAAGGGGAATGTAGTGGTCTGGGTCAATGTACCAGCAGACTCATCTAGCAGTGGCTGGGCAATGGGCAGGATGAGGAGGAAACAGATATAGGGCCAAAGAATAAAGTAGGCTAAATGCAGTTCAAAATTGGTAACAGGACTAAACAGGCGGCATTGCTTTGTTCAGTGGAGGACAACTGTAATGAGCGGCAGACACAGTTAGTAGGCCCAAATAATAAAGTGGGCAAAATGTCTGCCAAAAAATTGTTCATAAATAACCTGGTGGCATAGCGAGGTACAGGGGTGGGTTCCTCTGCTGAGTAGCAGACAGTGGTAGTAGTAAGTATTAACTGGTCTAAATGGAGGCCAGGGCCCCTGTATATTTTAACTATCATCTATCATTTTAACAAATTTGTATTGGCAGTGCCATTGAAAGATTTATCAGCACAGACTGCACAGTGGTGGAGCAGGGAGAGGTAAGTATTGCAAGTGGTAGAGCGCTGTTCGAGCTGGGTGGGAACACTCTCTCGTGGGCGGCGATATTGGCACAGGGCCCTGTTGTGAACTCTGTTTTCGGGCTCCCTCTTGTGGTCACAGGTGGTATGGTGTGACTTTTGCTTTGGGCTCCCCCTGGTGGCCTTATTTGTTATCCTGCTGGTCAGCTGTCTCGTTATCCTCTGGGAGGTTCCTATATAGCTCTGTTTTACTTTCACTTGTTGCCGGCTGTCAATGTAATCAGTGCTACTCAGATTCCTTCTGACTACCTTGCTCCCAGTCCATCCAAGACAAGCTAAGTTTTGTTTGCTCATTTTTTGATCTGCAGTGTTTATCATGTTTTCTTGTCCAGCTTGCTAAAATGTGATTCCCTCGCTTGCTGGTTGCTCTAGTGGACTGAGTTTCTCCCCACACACCGTTAGTTGGTGCATGGGTTCTTGAAATCTCAGGATGGATATTTTGTAAGGGTTTTTTATTGATCGCATAGACCCCTGCTCTATTTTCTGCTTTCTAGTACTAGTGGGCCTCTTTTGCTGAATCTGATTTCATCCCTATGTGTGTGCCTTCCTCTTACTTCACTGTTAATATTTGTTGGGGGCTTCTATATCTTTGGGGATTATTTCTCTGGAGGCAAGCGAGGTCTTTCTTTCTCTTTAGGGGTAGCTAGTTCCTCAGGCTGGCTCGAGACGTCTAGGAATTTTTTAGGCACGTTCACCGGCTACCTCTAGTTGTGTTGGATAGGTTCAGGTTTGCGATCAGTCCAGTTACCATCTCCCTAGAGCTTGTTCTACGTTTAATCACTTGCTGGTCTATTTGGGATCCTCTGCCACTAAAAGGATCATAACAGTACAGCCGGCCAACAAAGTGTTAATTGCATGGCAGAAGCAGGAGAAAAGAAGCCTTGAGAATTTTTTTTTTTTTTGTTGCCGTGTGTCTAGCTGCTGTGGCTAGCTTCTCTCCTCCTCTTAATCTTGGTGTGGCTCTGAGTTCAGCTGCTGACATGGATGTCCAGAGCTTGGCTTCCAGTCTGGATCATCTTGCTGCTAAGGTTCAAAGTATTCAGGATTTTGTTGTTCACAGTCCTATGTCTGAGCCTAGAATACCTATTCCGGAGTTGTTTTCTGGAGATAGATCTAGGTTCCTGAATTTTAAGAACAATTGTAAGTTGTTTCTTTCTTTGAAACCTCGTTCCTCTGGTGATTCCGTTCAGCAAGTTAAAATAATCATTTCTTTTTTGCATGGTGACCCTCAAGATTGGGCCTTCGCATTGGCGCCAGGGGATCCTGCATTGCTCAGTGTGGATGCGTTTTTTCTGGCCCTTGGATTGCTCTATGAGGAACCTAATCTTGAGAACCAGGCTGAAAAAGCGTTATTGGCCCTCTCGCAGGGGCAAGATGAAGCAGAGGTGTACTGCCAGAAATTTCGGAAATGGTCGGTGCTTACTCAGTGGAATGAGTGTGCCCTGGCTGCAAACTTCAGAGAAGGTCTTTCTGAAGCCATTAAGAATGTCATGGTGGGGTTCCCTACGCCTGCAGGTCTGAATGAGTCAATGACTCTGGCCATTCAGATTGATTGACGTTTGCGGGAGCGCAAACCTGTGCACCATTTGGCGGTGTCTTCTGAACAGACACCTGAGTCTATGCAATGTGATAGAATTCTGACCAGAAGTGAACGGCAAGATTATAGACGGCAAAATGGGTTGTGCTTTTACTGTGGTGACTCAGCTCATGTTATCTCAGCATGCTCTAAGCGTAAAAAGAAGGTTGATAAATCTGTCACCATTGGTACTTTACAGCCTAAGTTCATTTTGTCTGTTACCCTGATTTGTTCTCTGTCATCTTACCCGGTTAATGCTTTTGTAGATTCAGGTGCTGCCCTGAGTCTTATGGATTGGTCATTTGCCAGGCGCTGTGGTTTTGATTTGGAGCCTTTAAAATTCCCTATTCCTCTAAGGGGAATTGATGCTACACCATTGGCTACGAATAAACCTCAGTACTGGACACAGGTGACCATGTGCATGACTCCTGTGCATCAGGAGGTGATTCGCTTTCTTGTACTGCATAATTTGCATGATGTTGTCGTGTTGGGTTTGCCATGGTTGCAGACTCATAATCCAGTCCTGGATTGGAAAGCAATGTCTGTGTCAAGTTGGGGTTGTCAGGGAATTCATGGTGATGCTCCTGTGGTGTCAATTGCTTCGTCCACTCCTTCTGGGGTCCCTGCGTTTTTGTCAGACTACCAGGATGTATTTGAGGAGCCCAAGCTTAATTCTCTACCTCCTCATAGGGATTGTGATTGTGCTATAGATTTGATTCCTGGTAGTAAGTTTCCTAAGGGACGACTTTTCAATTTATCAGTGCCGGAGCATGCTGCCATGCGGAGTTATATAAAGGAGTCTTTGGAGAAGGGACATATTCGCCCGTCCTCATCCCCTCTTGGTGCAGGATTCTTTTTTGTGGCTAAGAAGGATGGTTCCCTGAGACCTTGTATTGATTATCGCCTTTTGAATAAAATCACGGTCAAATTCCAGTATCCTTTGCCATTGTTAACTGATTTGTTTGCTCGCATTAGGGGGTCTAGTTGGTTCACCAAGATAGATCTTCGTGGTGCGTATAACCTGGTGCGTATAAAACAGGGTGATGAATGGAAAACTGCATTTAATACGCCTGAAGGCCATTTTGAGTACTTGGTGATGCCTTTTGGACTTTCTAATGCTCCTTCAGTCTTTCAGTCCTTTATGCACGACATCTTCCGTGAATATCTGGATAAGTTTATGATTGTGTATCTGGATGATATTCTGTTTTTTTCGGATGATTGGGAGTCTCACGTTAGGCAGGTCAGGATGGTCTTTCAGGTCCTGCGTGCCAATGCTTTATTTGTGAAGGGCTCAAAATGTCTTTTTGGAGTCCAGAAGATTTCTTTTTTGGGTTTCATTTTTTCTCCTTCTACTATTGAGATGGACCCAGTCAAGGTTCAGGCTATTCATGACTGGACGCAGCCTACATCTGTTAAGAGTCTTCAGAAGTTCTTGGGTTTTGCTAATTTTTACTGTCGCTTCATAGCTAATTTTTCTGGTGTTGTTAATCCTTTGACGGATTTGACCAAGAAAGGTTCTGATGTGACTAATTGGTCTTCTGCGGCTGTGGAGGCCTTTCGGGAGCTGAAGCGTCGGTTTTCTTCGGCTCCGGTCTTATGTCAGCCAGATGTCTCACTTCCCTTCCAGGTTGAGGTTGATGCTTCCGAGATTGGAGCGGGGGCTGTTTTGTCGCAGAGAAGCTCCGATGGCTCTGTGATGAAGCCATGTGCTTTCTTTTCAAGGAAGTTTTCGCCTGCCGAGCGGAATTATGATGTCGGTAATCGGGAGCTGTTGGCTATGAAGTGGGCATTTGAGGAGTGGCGACATTGGCTCGAGGGAGCTAAGCATCGTGTGGTGGTCTTGACTGATCACAAGAATTTGATCTATCTCGAGTCGGCCAAGCGGCTGAATCCCAGACAGGCTCGTTGGTCGTTGTTTTTCTCTCGTTTTGATTTCGTGGTCTCGTACCTGCCTGGTTCGAAGAATGTGAAGGCTGATGCTCTTTCTAGGAGTTTTGTGCCTGACTCCCCTAGAGATTCTGAGCCGGCTAGTATCCTTAGAGAAGGGGTGATTTTGTCTGCCATCTCCCCAGATTTGCGACGAGTGCTGCAGGAGTTTCAGGCGGATAGACCTGACCGCTGTCCACCGGAGAGACTGTTTGTCCCGGATAGATGGACCAACAGAGTCATCTCCGAGGTTCATTCTTCGGTGTTGGCGGGCCATCCTGGAATATTTGGTACCAGAGACTTGGTGGCCAGGTCTTTTTGGTGGCCTTCCTTGTCGCGGGATGTGCGTTCCTTTGTGCAGTCTTGTGGAATTTGTGTTCGGGCTAAGCCTTGCTGTTCTCGTGCCAGTGGTTTGCTGTTACCTTTGCCTGTCCCGAAGAGGCCTTGGACGCACATTTCCATGGATTTTATTTCAGATCCCCCTGTCTCTCAGAGAATGTCTGTCATCTGGGTGGTGTGTGATCGTTTTTCTAAGATGGTCCATTTGGTGCCCTTGCCTAAGTTGCCTTCCTCTTCCGATTTGGTTCCACTCTTTTTTCAAAATGTGGTTCATTTGCACGGGATTCCTGAGAACATTGTTTCTGACAGAGGATCCCAGTTTGTGTCTAGATTTTGGCGGACCTTTTGTGCTAAGATGGGCATTAATTTGTCTTTTTCGTCGGCCTTCCATCCTCAGACGAATGGCCAAACTGAGCGAACTAATCAGACCTTGGAGACTTATTTAAGATGTTTTGTTTCTGCTGATCAGGACGACTGGGTTACTTTTTTGCCGTTGGCCGAGTTTGCCCTTAATAATTGGGCTAGTTCTGCTACTTTGGTTTCTCCTTTTTTTTGTAATTCGGGGTTTCATCCTCGTTTTTCCTCGGGTCAGGTGGAGCCTTCTGACTGTCCTGGAGTGGATGTTGTGGTGGATAGGTTGCATCAGATTTGGAATCATGTGGTTGACAATTTGAAGCTGTCACAAGAGAAGGCTCAGCTCTTTGCCAACCGCCGTCGCTGTGTGGGTCCCCGACTTCGCGTTGGGGACTTGGTGTGGTTGTCTTCTCGCTTCTTTCCTATGAAGGTCTCCTCTCCTAAGTTCAAGCCTCGTTTTATCGGTCCTTATAAGATTCTGGAAGTCCTTGGCCCTGTGTCGTTTCGTCTGGACCTCCCGGCATCATTTGCTATTCATAATGTGTTCCATCGCTCGTTGTTGCGGAGGTATGTGGTGCCTGTGGTTCCTCCGGTTGAGCCTCCTGCCCCGGTGCTGGTTGAGGGAGAATTGGAATACGTGGTGGAGAAGATCTTGGATTCTCGTATTTCTAGACGGAGGCTCCAGTATTTGGTTAAGTGGAAGGGCTATGGTCAGGAGGATAATTCCTGGGTTGTCTCCTCTGATGTTCAAGCGGCCGATTTGGTTCGTGCCTTCCATGTGGCTCATCCTGATCGCCCTGAGGGTGTTCATGAGGGTTCGGTGACCCCTCCTCAAGGGGGGGGGGTACTGTTGTGAACTCTGTTTTCAGGCTCCCTCTTGTGGTCACAGGTGGTATGGTTTGACTTTTGCTTTGGGCTCCCCCTGGTGGCCTTATTTGTTATCCTGCTGGTCAGCTGTCTCGTTATCCTCTGGGAGGTGCCTATATAGCTCTGTTTTACTTTCACTTGTTGCCGGCTGTCAATGTAATCAGTGCTACTCAGATTCCTTCTGACTACCTTGCTCCCAGTCCATCCAAGACAAGCTAAGTTTTGTTTGCTCATTTTTTGATCTGCAGTGTTTATCATGTTTTCCTGTCCAGCTTGCTAAAATGTGATTCCCTCGCTTGCTGGTTGCTCTAGTGGACTGAGTTTCTCCCCACACACCGTTAGTTGGTGCATGGGTTCTTGAAATCTCAGGATGGATATTTTGTAAGGGTTTTTTATTGATCGCATAGACCCCTGCTCTATTTTCTGCTTTCTAGTACTAGTGGGCCTCTTTTGCTGAATCTGATTTCATCCCTATGTGTGTGCCTTCCTCTTACTTCACCGTTAATATTTGTTGGGGGCTTCTATATCTTTGGGGATTATTTCTCTGGAGGCAAGCGAGGTCTTTCTTTCTCTTTAGGGGTAGCTAGTTCCTCAGGCTGGCTTGAGACGTCTAGGAATTTTTTAGGCACGTTCACCGGCTACCTCTAGTTGTGTTGGATAGGTTCAGGTTTGCGATCAGTCCAATTACCATCTCCCTAGAGCTTGTTCTACGTTTAATCACTTGCTGGTCTATTTGGGATCCTCTGCCACTAAAAGGATCATAACAGGGCCCCTCATATTACGACGGTGTGTCTGATGTTGGGTGTGCACCCCCACCGCCAGAGACACTTAATTGAACGATGAGGGACCCTGTGCCAGTGCCGTCGCCCAAAAGCGTGCACACCCACCTGTCCAGGCAAACTGCACTCGCACGGGTGCTTGCACCAGGTGATGACCACGGCCCCGTGGGGGGAGTCAGCCCATTTAGGGAGATATAAAAATGGTCTATGGTGGACATTCATCAGCTGCAAATGGAGGAATTGGAGCAGTCAGTAAGAGGAGGCCAAAAGCAAGACCTTTTCCAGGCAAGCTACGTGTCAGCAGGGGAAGGCGGGGCAAAATAATTAGAAATCCATGATTGGTTCATTTTAATGAAGGTTAGGTCATCAACATTTCGGGGATCCAGACTGTGCATAAAACAACGCAATGTAAGTGACAGAAAGTGGCTGGAAGATACATGAAAAATACAAGGGCTGTAGTACAATTTCAATCTCCCTACAATGATCTCAGGACAAGTATGGCAGCAATAAAAAGGACTGCTGCACACAAAAGTGTGGACAAATAAACAAGATAACTGCAGAAAGGAGCAACAGGATTTTTGCTTTCGAAAAAGCAGTTGGTTTGCACAGCGGCGTACAAACAGCAATGCAGCTATCAGGGAGCCTTATAAGCTACAGAGCTGATGCACATAAATCTAGCCTCCACTGTCCCTGCAAAACAAAGGTGGTGTTGGACAGTGGAAATCGTTACAGCACAAGGGGTTTGGGGGTTAATCTTCCCTCCCTAACTATGTCCCTTCTTCTGATGAAGCTGCAGCAACCTCTCCCTATGCTAAGATCGGCAGCAGTAAGATGGCGGTCGGCGGGAACGCCCCTTTATAGCCCCTGTGACCCCGCAGAAAGCAAGCCAACCACTGCCATGCCCTTCTCTAAGATGGAGGGGACCGAGACCTATGTCATCACGCTGCCCACACTCTGCGTCCTCCTTCATTGGCTGAGAAATGGCACTGAACGCGTCATACGAAACGCGACTTTGGCGCGAAGATCGCCAACCTCATGGCCGATCCCACACTAGGATCGGGTCGGGTTTCATGAAACCCAAATTTGCCAAAAGTCGGCCACTTTTGAATTTGTCCGATCCGTTTCGCTCAACCCTAATCTTGAGGATGAGTCTATGAATATTCTTCACTGTCGGTCAGTCCCTTCTATAACCACTAGATGGGGCCTTTGCCCTATATATAGAATGTGTGGAGTGCCGCCGCTGCTCGGAGTTGTGAGGTTGGATGTTGCCGTTGATGTCTGTAATGTATTTCCTGGCGTTTGGATGGAAATATACGGACATGGTCTCATGATTCGGCCGCTGATGGTCGGTATAATGAGTTCTCGGTGTGGACGGCAGATATTTCACCAGTGGAGTCTGGGAACATCTCAGCTATTTTCCATGTCAGTAGCACAGTGAGAATTATCTGTAGATATTTGTGGTGGATAAGAAACTAAACCGGAAAATCTAAAACATAATGTTATGCAGCAATAGCGTCGGAGACTGTGCAGCTACCTACAGCCCACGTCAGGCCCAGAATCAGAGTGGTGCCCCCTGTGGGCTGGATCTCACGCCGCTACATAGGGGCAACACTGGATCGGAAACACTGAAAACGCAGATCTACCACCCGAAATGTCGCAATAGTTTTATGGGCAGGACAGTATTACTGAGGTCACGGTTTGGCGGTATTGTATGTATGACTTGTATGTCGTATGTTGTATCATTACAGGAGATGGTCAGCAGAAGACTTCTGATCCCCCACAACTAGTGCGGCGTCCTCCGTGCATCCGGCTCATCTCTAGTTCAGACCCGCGGATTATTTTTGTTTGTTCTTTAACATTCGGAGCCGCCAGAACTGTGTGAACACGATCTAAATTGTTAAGCAAATGTGATTCCATGAAATCTGCTCCCTCTGGTCTGCAGACGCCGCTGTACTCTGCAGTTTTGGAGCATTTTTTTCTCTTTCTGGTCTGCAGACGCCGCTGTACTCTGCAGTTTTGGAGCATTTTTTTCTCTTTCTGGTCTGCAGACGCCGCTGTACTCTGTGTTATGGCCTGGTGGTTATGGAGCAGTACTGAGATGACCTGGTGGGTAAAACCAATCATGGACAAGCTCAGCGGAGGTGGCAGCTCCACCGACAGTAATCACTGTTATCACCTAGTGATTACGGAGCAGAACTGAAATGACCTGGTGGGTAAAACAAATAAAGTACTAGCTCTGGGGAGGTGGTAGCTTTACTGACCGCAATCCCTACTCCTAACACCAACACTAGAAATAGCCGTGGAGCGTTCCTATCTCTGCCTAGATGCCTCGACACAGCCCAAGAACTAACTACCCCTGAAGATGGAAACGGAAAACTCTCTCGCCTCAGAGAAACCCCCAAAGGAAAGATAGCCCCCCACAAATATTGACGGTGAGTGGAGAGGGAAATGACAAACTCAGAAATGAAACTAGATTTAGCAAAGGAGGCCAAAACTATCTAAATAGACAGAGATAGAAAAGGATACTGTGCGGTCAGTATTAAAAAACTAAATATCCACGCAGAGTTTACAAAAAATAACATCCACACCGACTCACGGTGTGGAGGAGCAAATCTGCGACCCCAGAGCTTCCAACTAGCCGGAATAATTCATAATGACAAGCTGGACAAAAGAGACATAACTTAAACCTGAACAGAAGGTCAAAAGCAGGGAAACACCCAAACACTAGCAGAACTTATCTTAAGCTGAAATGGACTGTCCAACAGAGAACTTCCAGGAAAGGACTGAATCCACAGGAAGAAACATTGACAGCTGGCATCAACTACAGCCTAAAGCCCAGTTAAATAACAATGCCAGGGCACCGATTAGTGAAAGCAGCTGCTAAGTTCCACTTGAAACCACCAGAGGGAGCCCAAGAGCAGAACTCCCAAAAATACCATTCATGACCACGGGATGGAGCCCAAGAATGGAATTCACAACAACTCTGCCTTTTTGGAGCATTTTTTTCTCTTTCTGGTCTGCAGACGCCGCTGTACTCTGCGTTTTTGGAGCATTTTTTTTCTCTTTCTGGTCTGAAGACGCCTGTTGTGAATTTGGATTCTGGGCTCCCCCGGTGGCCGCTTGTGGAATTGGACTTGTCATCCTCTTTCCTGTTTCACCTGTTTCCATCAGTAGTGGGTGTCGCTATTTAAGCTCATTTCTCTGGTGGTTTCTTGCCGGTCAACAATGTTATCTGATGCCTCTCAGTGCTTGTTCCTGCTTCTGACAACTACTAGATAAGTTGGACTTTTGTCCATGTTTCGTTTTGCCTATTTGTTCCAGTTCACAGCTGAAGTTTTGTTACTGTGTCTGGAAAGCTCTCGTTGATCAGGGATTGCTACTCTGGTGTTATGAGTTAATGCCAGAGTTTAAGGTAATCTCTGGATGGTGTTTTGTTAGTGTTTTTCTGCTGACCATGAAAGTATACTATCTGTCTTCTGCTATCTAGTAAGCGGACCTCAAATTTGCTAAGACTATTTTCCTGCTGCGTTTGTTGTTTCATCTGAACTCACCGTCATTATATGTGGGGGGCTACGGTCTTCTTTG
Organism: Ranitomeya variabilis; assembly: GCF_051348905.1. NCBI lineage: Eukaryota > Metazoa > Chordata > Amphibia > Anura > Dendrobatidae > Ranitomeya > Ranitomeya variabilis. The sequence goes on from NC_135232.1 coordinate 18,040,395, forward strand.
GAATATTTCTCTAGAGGTGAGCCAGGTCTTATATTTCCCTCTGCTAGCTATTTAGGTCTTAGGCCAGAGCTGGGCATCTAGCAATAAATAGGAAATGCTACCTGGCTATTTCTAGTTGCGCTGCAGGCTTAGTTCATGGTCAGTATAGTTCCATCTTCCGAGAGCTTGTCCCTCTATAGGCTTGCTATGATCTCTGCCTGCAGAGATCATGACAGTTTGACCGGCCCATAAAGTGTTAAAGACCCAGGTTGAGAAAGGAGAGTTATAAGAAGTCTGCTGGAATTTTTTTTTTTTTTTTTTCCCTCCAGTTTGCCTTGCTGCAGTCTTTTTTCTCTCTCTCCTCCTAATCTCTGTATGGCTCTGTGTGCACCTGACAATAATGGATCTTCAGAGTGTAACTGCGGGTTTGAATAATCTCATCACGAAAGTACAAAATTTACAAGATTTTGTGGTACATGCTCCAGTATCTGAGCCGAGAATTCCTTTGCCGGAGTTCTTCACAGGGAATAGAGCTAGCTTCCAGAATTTCCGAAATAATTGTAAGCTTTATTTGTCCCTGAAGTCTCGTTCAGCTGGAGACCCTGCTCAGCAGGTTAGGATTGTGATTTCCTTGCTCAGGGGTGACCCTCAAGATTGGGCCTTCTCATTGCCAGCAGGGGATCCTGCGTTGCGCGATGTGGATGCGTTTTTTCTGGCCTTGGGCTTGCTTTATGAGGAACCTCATTTGGAACTTCAGGCAGAAAAAACTTTGATGGCACTATCTCAGGGGCAAGACGAAGCTGAGGTTTACTGCCAAAAATTCCGTAAATGGTCTGTGCTTACTCAGTGGAATGAGTGCGCCTTGGCGGCAACTTTCAGAGAAGGTCTCTCTGATGCCGTTAAGGATGTTATGGTGGGGTTCCCTGTGCCTGCAGGTCTGAATGAGTCCATGACAATGGCTATTCAGATTGATAGGCGTCTGCGGGAGCGCAAACCGGTGCACCATCTGGCGGTGTCTTTGGAAAAGACGCCAGAAAGTATGCAGTGTGATAGAATTCTGTCCAGGAGCGAGCGACAGAATTTTAGACGGAAGAATGGATTGTGCTTCTATTGTGGGGATTCTACTCATGTTATATCAGCATGCTCTAGGCGTACAAAGAAGCTTGATAAGTCTGTTTCCATTGGCACCATTCAGTCTAAGTTTATTTTGTCTGTAACCCTGATTTGCTCTTTGTCATCCATTGCCACGGACGCCTATGTTGACTCTGGCGCCGCTCTGAGTCTTATGGATTGGTCCTTTGCCAATCGTTGTGGTTTTGATTTAGAGCCTTTGGAGACTCTTATTCCTCTGAAGGGGATTGACTCCACCCCATTGGCTAATAATAAACCACAATACTGGACACAAGTAACCATGCGTATCAATCCGGATCACCAGGAGATTATTCGTTTCCTGGTGCTGTATAATTTACATGACGATTTGGTACTGGGATTGCCATGGTTGCAGTCTCACAATCCAGTCTTGGACTGGAGAGCAATGTCTGTGTTGAGCTGGGGATGTAAGGGTATTCATGGGGACTTACCTTTGGTTTCTATTTCGTCGTCCATTCCCTCTGAAGTCCCTGAGTTCCTCTCAGATTATCAAGACGTCTTTGACGAACCCAAGCTTGGGTCGTTACCTCCGCACCGTGAGTGCGATTGTGCCATAGATTTGATACCGGGTTGCAAATATCCAAAGGGTCGTTTGTTTAATCTGTCCGTGCCGGAACATGCTGCTATGCGGGAATATATAAAGGAGTCTTTGGAAAAGGGACATATTCGTCCATCTTCTTCTCCCTTGGGAGCTGGGTTTTTCTTTGTCTCAAAAAAGGACGGCTCTTTGAGACCATGTATTGATTATCGGCTTCTGAATAAGATCACTGTTAAGTACCAATACCCATTGCCATTGCTTACTGATTTGTTTGCTCGTATAGAGGGTGCTAAGTGGTTCTCTAAAATTGATCTTCGTGGGGCGTATAATTTGGTGCGGATCAGGCAGGGGGATGAGTGGAAGACCGCATTTAATACGCCCGAGGGCCACTTTGAGTATTTGGTCATGCCTTTTGGTCTTTCTAATGCCCCTTCAGTTTTCCAGTCTTTTATGCATGATATTTTCCGCGATTTTCTGGATAAATTTATGATAATATATCTGGATGATATTCTGATTTTTTCTGATGACTGGGACTCTCATGTCCAGCAGGTCAGGAGAGTTTTTCAGGTTCTGCGGTCTAATTCTTTATGTGTGAAGGGGTCTAAGTGCGTTTTTGGGGTCCAGAAAATTTCCTTTTTGGGGTATATTTTTTCTCCCTCTTCCATTGAGATGGATCCCGTCAAGGTGCAAGCTATTTGTGACTGGACTCAGCCCTCCTCTCTTAAGGGTCTTCAGAGATTTTTGGGCTTTGCCAACTTTTACCGCCGATTTATTGCTGGTTTTTCGGATGTCGTTAAACCACTGACTGATTTGACCAGACATGGCGCTGATGTTGCTAATTGGTCCCCTCATGCTGTAGAGGCCTTTCAGGAGCTTAAGCACCGTTTTGCCTCTGCCCCTGTGTTACGTCAGCCTGATGTGAATCTGCCTTTTCAGGTTGAGGTTGACGCTTCGGAGATCGGAGCTGGGGCAGTGTTGTCGCAGAAAGGTTCCGACTGCTCCGTCATTAGGCCTTGTGCCTTCTTTTCTCGCAAATTTTCGCCCGCAGAGCGGAATTATGATGTTGGGAATAGGGAGCTTTTGGCCATGAAGTGGGCGTTTGAGGAGTGGCGCCATTGGCTAGAGGGGGCTAAGCATCAGGTGGTGGTATTGACTGACCACAAAAATTTGATTTATCTTGAGACTGCCAGGCGCCTGAATCCTAGACAGGCGCGCTGGTCTTTATTTTTTTCTCGCTTTAATTTTGTGGTGTCATACCTACCGGGTTCTAAGAATGTTAAGGCAGATGCCCTTTCTAGGAGTTTTGACCCGGACTCTCCTGGTAATACTGAACCCACAGGTATCCTTAGGGAGGGAGTAATTTTGTCGGCCGTTTCTCCTGATCTGCGGCGGTCCTTGCAAGAGTTTCAGGCGGATAGACCGGATCGTTGTCCGCCTGATAGACTGTTTGTTCCGGATGATTGGACCAGTAGAGTCATCTCTGAGGTACATTCTTCTGCATTGGCAGGTCATCCCGGAATTTTTGGTACCAGGGATTTGGTGGCAAGATCCTTCTGGTGGCCTTCCCTGTCACGAGATGTGCGAGTCTTTGTGCAGTCATGTGACATTTGTGCTCGGGCCAAGTCTTGTAGTTCTCGGGCTAGCGGACTGCTGTTGCCCTTGCCTATTCCTAAGAGGCCTTGGACACACATCTCGATGGATTTTATTTCAGATCTGCCTGTTTCCCAGAAGATGTCTGTCATCTGGGTGGTCTGTGACCGTTTCTCTAAAATGGTCCATTTGGTTCCTCTGCCCAAGTTGCCTTCTTCTTCTGAGTTGGTTCCTCTGTTTTTTCAGAATGTTGTCCGATTGCACGGTATTCCTGAGAATATTGTTTCTGACAGAGGTACCCAATTTGTGTCTAGATTTTGGCGGGCATTCTGTGCTAGGATGGGCATAGATTTGTCTTTTTCATCTGCTTTTCACCCTCAGACTAATGGCCAGACCGAGCGGACTAATCAGACCCTGGAGACATATCTGAGGTGTTTTGTCTCTGCTGACCAGGATGATTGGGTTGCTTTTTTGCCATTGGCAGAGTTCGCCCTCAATAATCGGGCCAGCTCTTCCACCTTGGTGTCCCCGTTTTTCTGTAATTCGGGGTTTCACCCTCGATTTTCCTCCGGTCAGGTGGAATCCTCGGATTGTCCTGGAGTGGATGCGGTGGTGGAGAGATTGCATCACATCTGGGGGCAGGTTATGGACAATTTGAAGTTGTCCCAGGAGAAGACTCAGCGTTTTGCCAACCGTCATCGTCGTGTTGGTTCTCGGCTTTGTGTTGGAGATTTGGTCTGGTTGTCTTCTCGTTTTGTCCCTATGAGGGTCTCTTCTCCTAAGTTTAAACCTCGGTTCATCGGCCCTTATAGAATATTGGAGATTCTTAATCCTGTTTCTTTCCGTTTGGACCTCCCTGCGTCCTTTTCCATTCATAACGTTTTTCATCGGTCGTTATTGCGCAGGTATGAGGTACCTGTTGTACCTTCAGTTGAGCCTCCTGCTCCGGTGTTGGTTGAGGGTGAGTTGGAGTACGTTGTGGAGAAAATTTTGGACTCTCGTGTTTCCAGACGGAGACTCCAGTATCTGGTCAATTGGAAGGGTTACGGCCAGGAGGATAATTCTTGGGTCAATGCATCTGATGTTCATGCTTCTGATCTTGTTCGTGCCTTCCATAGGGCTCATCCTGGTCGCCCTGGTGGATCTGGTGAGGGTTCGGTGCCCCCTCCTTGAGGGGGGGGTACTGTTGTGAATTTGGATTCTGGGCTCCCCCGGTGGCCGCTTGTGGAATTGGACTTGTCATCCTCTTTCCTGTTTCACCTGTTTCCATCAGTAGTGGGTGTCGCTATTTAAGCTCATTTCTCTGGTGGTTTCTTGCCGGTCAACAATGTTATCTGATGCCTCTCAGTGCTTGTTCCTGCTTCTGACAACTACTAGATAAGTTGGACTTTTGTCCATGTTTCGTTTTGCCTATTTGTTCCAGTTCACAGCTGAAGTTTTGTTACTGTGTCTGGAAAGCTCTCGTTGATCAGGGATTGCTACTCTGGTGTTATGAGTTAATGCCAGAGTTTAAGGTAATCTCTGGATGGTGTTTTGTTAGTGTTTTTCTGCTGACCATGAAAGTATACTATCTGTCTTCTGCTATCTAGTAAGCGGACCTCAAATTTGCTAAGACTATTTTCCTGCTGCGTTTGTTGTTTCATCTGAACTCACCGTCATTATATGTGGGGGGCTACGGTCTTCTTTGGAATATTTCTCTAGAGGTGAGCCAGGTCTTATATTTCCCTCTGCTAGCTATTTAGGTCTTAGGCCAGAGCTGGGCATCTAGCAATAAATAGGAAATGCTACCTGGCTATTTCTAGTTGCGCTGCAGGCTTAGTTCATGGTCAGTATAGTTCCATCTTCCGAGAGCTTGTCCCTCTATAGGCTTGCTATGATCTCTGCCTGCAGAGATCATGACAGACGCCCCTGTACTCTGCAGTTTTTGAGCATTTTTTTCTCTTTCTAGTCTGAAGACGCTGCTGTACTCTGCGGTTTTGGAGCATTTTTTTCTCTTTCTGGTCTGAAGATGCCGCTGTACTCTGCCTTTTTGGAGCATTTTTTTCTCTTTCTGGTCTGCAGACGCCGCTGTTCTCTGCGGTTTTGGAGCATTTTTTTCTCTTTCTGGTCTGAAGATGCCGCTGTACTCTGCCTTTTTGGAGCATTTTTTTCTCTTTCTGGTCTGAAGACGCCGCTGTACTCTGCAGTTTTGGAGCATTTTTTTCTCTTTCTAGTCTGAAGACGCCGCTGTACTCTGCGGTTTTGGAGCATTTTTTTCTCTTTCTGGTCTGAAGATGCCGCTGTACTCTGCGGTTTTGGAGCATTTTTTCTCTTTCTGGTCTGAAGACGCCGCTGTACTCTGCAGTTTTGGAGCATTTTTTTCTCTTTCTGGTCTGAAAACGCCGCTGTACTCTGCAGTTTTGGAGCATTTTTTTCTCTTTCTGGTCTAAAAATGCCGCTGTACTCTGCAGATTTGGAGCATTTTTTTCTCTATTGGCTTCTAGGAAAAAGTAAAAAAAAAAGTTGCATTTTTAAGCACAGAATCAAAGATTTTCTGTACTATTAAAAATGCGTTAAAAACTCTGTTTCATTTCTGCCCCCAAATCGCATCAAATAAGGGGAAAACGCATAAAAGAAATGCGGCAAACACGTAGTAATTGGAGAAGATTGTTACTGCGTCGTAGGGGTGGACACCTGCAGGAAAGTAGCAGGAAAAACGCAGCATTTATGCCACATGTGAACACGGCCTCAGCATTATATTTTTATTGCATTTTTACAGGTTTTATAGAGAAAAAATATCTATCTCGCCATTTTTTTACGCCATTTACCGATCCCCATAAATTATCTGATCTCTGTGATGTGCACGTGGTTACAATTTTAGGGACACCAAACATGTCTGTATTATTTGCTGATTTATGATGTGTATTGTTTTTTAAAAAGGCAAATTAAAAATGACAATCTTTTATGGGTTTTTTATTATTTTTAGTAATCTTATAGGAAGAGAAAAAAAATCTCTTTTATTCTCCCTCTAGACCTAAAAATAAGCTGCTGTGTACAATGTATCTCTATGTATTCTGCCTGTGGAGTCAGAGCCTGCAATAAAGATCAAGTATACACAATTCTCCCAGCGACATTGCCAGAGCCTGTGGCTAAGTAGCTTTAGCTCCTGCCTGTAATATTGAAGGTTGTGGGTTTGAGTTCTGAGGAGACTCAAAAAGCAATTACAAATGTGTCATTTTCTCTTTTTTTATTATCTTTAGTAGTTTTATAGGAGCAGAAAAATCTGAGTTTTTTCATCACCTCAGTATACAAGTACAAATAAATACCCTACTGTATACAGTGTGCATGTGAGTGCAGATGTGGTAGACATCCTGGCAACAGGGCAGAGAAGCTGTGCAGAAGCAGTGAGTTGCTGCATCACAGCTAGCTAATAGTGGGGGTGAGTAGCACGTTGTTTACATGCTGTGCTACCATCGGGCTATAGAGAGGACCCCAGAGGAGGAAAGCAGAAGCTTCAGCTTGTACTGCTATTCTTATACTCTGTGCCTGGGGAATCTGTCCTCATAGACTGCCCGATCCCCATGTCCTTCTCATTTTAAGAAGATGACCTCATTTTTGTTAGTGTCTTACTTCTGCCATTGAAAAATGTGAGAAGATGCCATTTGTCAACCAGCCTTAGATTAAACTGAACAAACAAGTCTGATCTCAGAGACTAGTGTGATATGATTTAGAAGACAAGATTATTGGAAACCTCAAGATAGGCACCAAAAGTCTATAAAATCCTGAAGAAGTGGAGAAACAGGTCATATGAATCTGATAACTTTGCTAAAATCCTCCCTCCTTTCAGCCTACGATCAATCAAAAACTCCACCTTCTGATCACAGTTGCTTTTGTGCTTTCACCCAAGAAGGCGCTACTAAATCCGACTCTGCCATATTCAGCAATGTTTGCCTCATTGTCCATCTAATATTCCCTGCTCCGTCTACAACCATAAAGACCATAGTCAACGTGTGCGGAGCTCAGGACTTGTCGTTCTTAGCTGGTCAGTTGTGGAATATTCTTGGACAAGTCTCATGTTGGGTCTGTGGGTTAGTCACCTGGAATCGAGATGGCCTTCTAGGTAGGACTGGGTAGGGGCCTCCCGAAAACTTCTTTTGTTACTTCCTGAACTCTGCAGGACTCATTTGTTGATGATCAGAGCTCAATGTAGGGGTTTTACGCAATTTGGCGACCTCTTCTAATGCTGAACAAATGTTTCCCAAGTGGCAGACCACACACTGAACACAATAAAAACTAATTTTGTGCGGTTTGCACGACGGAAGCAATTGTGTCCTACAGAAAAGTTACACAATTTACAACCCTCGTAGTCTCCGGCGACTCAGCGCTAATAGTAGGAAAATTCATCCGGCTACTTCAGGCTCCGCTCTGGGACCCCCATTATACACGAAGTGTATATTTATGAAGAAAATTCCCATATTTAATGTTCTCAGTGCAGGAAGGGAGGGTGCGAGCAGCCTGCGTGTGGCCCTCCACATCATTACCCAGCTCCCCGCACAGAACTCCATTACCATCTCCTCTCCATCCATCACCATGTGTTTACCGCGCTCCCCGGCTGCGGAAACTCACTTCTAAATAAAAGAATCAATCACGTGCGCGATGAGATAAACACAGCACCAACTAACGACACCCCCCCATCATCATTGCCAGCACCCCCTCCCCTGACCAGGACAATATTCAGATGTGCGTTGCTTATTAGATAACCGGCGGTCGCGGCTGTGATCTTCCTATGTACAGTACAACTTCTTCTGCCAGTTTCCCATCATTATGATAGTATCAGAGACTTGTCCTCCACATGTAGACAACGCTTCTTCTCCCGATCAGAGACCTGTTCTCCACACATGGACAACGCTTCTTCTTCCGATCAGAGACCTGTCCTCCACACGTGGACAAAGCTTCTTCTCCCAATCAGAGACTTGTCCTTTACACTTAGACAACGCTTCTTCTTCTGATCAGATACTTGTCCTCCACATATAGACAACGCTTATTCTCCTGATCAGAGACTTGTCCTCCATATGTAGACAATGCCTCTTCTCCCGATCAGAGACTTGTCCTCCATATGTAGACAATGCCTCTTCTCCCGATCAGAGACTTGTCCTCCATATGTAGACAATGCCTCTTCTCCCGATCAGAGACTTGTCCTCCACATGTTGTCTTCTCTCGGGTTATGGGCCCTCTCTTATCTGAGGATATAAGGCCATCTTCTTTCTTAGATTATAAGCTTTGTCTTCTTTTACGTTAAGAGATAGGCTCTCTCTTCTCTTATTTCATAGGACCCCTATTCCTATAGGATATGGGCCCTCTTTTCTCTTAGGTTATGGACCCCTCTTCTCTTAAATTATGCGCACTGTCTTCTCTTGGGTTAAGGGCCTTCTTTTCACTTAGGTTATGGCCCTTCTTTTCTCCATGGTCATAGGACCCCTCTTCCATTAGGTTACGTTCATTCACTTCTATTGGGTTATTGTTGGCAATCTTTTCTCTTACATTATAAAATTTTCTCTTCTCATAGGTCATTGCCCTTCTCTTCTCTTATGTCATAGGACCCATCTTCTCTTAAGTTATGAGCCCTCTTTTCTCTTAGGTTTTTGGCCATCTGTTCTCTAAAGTCATAGGACCCCTCTTGCCTTATGGTTGTGGCCATTGTCTTCTCGGATTATGGGCCCTCTTTTCTTTTAGTCTTTTAGGTTATAACCCTTCTCTCCTTTTAGGTTATGGGCCCTCTCTTGTCTGAGGTCATAGGATCCCTCTTCTCTAAGGTTGTAAGGCCTTATCTTCCCTTGGGTTATGAACCCGCGCTTCTCTAGGATATGGGCTCTCTCTTCTCTTAGGTTAAGGACCTTCTCTTCTCTTTGGTCATAGAACCCTTTTCTCAAAGGTTTTGAGTACTCTCTTCTCTTGAGTTCTTGGCTTCCTTTTCACTTGGGTTATGAGCTCTCTCTTCTCTTTGGTTATGGGCTCTTTCTTCTCTTGGGTTATTGGCTCTCTCTTCTCTTTGGTTATGGGCTCTCTTCTCTTGGGTTATTGGCTCTCTCTTCTCTTTGGTTATGGGCTCTTTCTTCTCTTGGGTTATTGGCTCTCTCTTCTCTTTGGTTATGGGCTCTTTCTTCTCTTGGGTTATGAGACCTCTCTTCTCTTGGGTTATGGGCTCTCTCTTCTCTTGGGTTATGAGACCTCTCTTCTCTTGGGTTAGGGGCTCTCTCTTCTCTTTGGTTATGGGCTCTCTCTTCTCTTGGGTTATTGGCTCTTTCTTCTCTTGGGTTATTGGCTCTTTCTTCTCTTGGGTTATGAGCCCTCTCTTCTCTTGGGTTATTGGCTCTCTCTTCTTGTGGGTTATTGGCTTCCTCTTCTCTTGTGTTATGGACCCCCTTTTCTCTTAGGTCATAGGACCCCTCTTCTCTTGGGTTATGCACCTTCTCTTCTTTTAGGTCCTATGACCCCTTTTCTCTTGGAGTCCTTTCCTCTCTTGGGTCACAGGACTCCTCTTCTCTCATATTATAGGCCTTCTTTTATTTTGTGGCCACTGACTATGGCTGTCCATTTAACAGGAGCACTGACTATGGCAGGTAATACTATGGGGCAGTCACTATGGTGGGCAATATTATGGGGGAACTGACTGTGGCTGGTCATGTTATGTAGCAGTGACTATGAATGGCAATATAAATAGAGAAAAAGACCAGCACATCCAAGCTAGTGTGAACAGGCACCAACCCCCCAAAAAACTTGTATGGATGGTAATGTTATGGGGGCACTAACTAAGGTGAGCAATTACTATGGTGGGTAACGTTATGGGGCAGTGGTTATTACTGGTAATATTATGGGGGCAGTGGTTATTACTGGTAATGTTATGGGGTCAATGATTATTACTGGTAATGTTATGGGGGCAGTGGTTATTACTGGTAATGTTATGGGGGCAGTGGTTATTACTGGTAATGTTATGGGGGCAGTGGTTATTACTGGTAATATTATGGGGGCAGTGGTTATTACTGGTAATGTTATGGGGGCAGTGGTTATTACTGGTAATATTATGGGGGCAGTTGTTATTACTGGTAATGTTATGGGGATCCCTGGGAACTTATGAGGGTTACGCTCAGATCTTTGTGTAATGGTTCCCCGTTTTTCTGATCTGCGGACGCCGCACTCATCACTGTGATCCTGATCATCTCCGGGGACGTGAATCCATCTGACATAACGATGGGGGTTGTTCTGCTGCGGTGTCTCCACCAGTCCAGGGTCCATGTCTCGGCAGCATTACCGCCTTCTATCCCATAGGTGCCGCGCAGCCCATCGTCTTCTGACCGCTCGTGCTCCGTGTACTGTCAGTATGGCTGCTGTATGGGATAAAATACTCTGCGCTGCTGTGTGTAATTAAATGCTCTGCGCTGCTGCACGTTCCTCCTATAAACATGAAGAGACAGGAATATTGGGGTCCGTAGGGCAAAGGGCAGAGAAGTTGGGAACTTTCCTTTTTGCCTTTGTGACTTTATTTTCACCCTTTTCATAGAGATCATACTGCTGCCGCCCAGTGGTTGTAAGGGGGAGTGCAGTTTATTGCATTTTGGAGGAAGGCGGCATAACGTGCACTGACATCATATTAGGGAATTGTTAGTTATGCAATGATCCATGTGTTGTTGGTTGGGGAAGAATTGCACATTCATCAAGAGGAAAAGTCATACTGATTTTGTTTTCAAGTTTTGCAATTATGGAAAATCCAATATGACGGCGGCACCTTGTTCTGGATTCAGCGCATTTGTTATTTTCTCTGTGACTTATGTGGACCTTTCTCAATAGCTCACACTGCTGCCTATAACCCAACGGCAATGACGGACCGACCATCGAGGCACAACTGCAATCGCCTACATGGCGAGGAGGACGAGATCGGAGCTGCTCCCCTGGTGGCAGAGTTACTAAGGCCAGAAAATCATCAACCGCTCCATACACCAGACCTACTGGCAATTTACAGACTTTTTGGGCTTCATTAAACGCAAAGATTTACACAGTAACCACTAGGGGGCAGGGGGTCTCCAGGAGAAATGTGGTTCGTCTTCGCTGGAGGGGCGATGAGGCGTGTCCATTCAGGACAAATGTGGTGAAGCTCCTCATGAAGATGGACTTCAGGGCTATTGACATCTTTGCTCTGATACATCCTTTTGGGACCTCCACCTTTGATATCAGCTTTGTTTAGCCGGAGGGCTTGGAGCCCTTTTGGTCGAATTATGAGCTGGTAAAAGAGGAGCCCGGCCATTTTAACGTGTAAGGAGTCTCTTTCTGGCGTTGACATAATGACGTGGTTGAGCCGGTACGGCGAGGTTGTGGAGGTCCCTAAGAAGAACCGGGACGATTTTGGCATCTGGTCAGGAGGCTGGACCTTCATGGTAAAGTTGAAGCGTTCAGGGGGCACTGTCACCCACATCCCTTCCTCGGCTTTCCTGGGAAGGGATCGGATTCTGATCTTCTACCAGGGGCAGCCGAAGGTATGCCACAGGTGCGGTGATCCTCACCACTTCAGCGTGGGCTGCAAGGTGCAGAAATGTGCCTTGTGTGGCGAGGTGGGTCACCTCGCCGCATCCTGTGGTGTCATTCGATGCCACCTGTGTGGTGATCTAGGTCACCCGTTCAGCCGCTGCCCTCGTTCCTTCTCTAATGCCATGGCCAGCCAGGCGGACGGGAGCTGCAAGGAAGTTCCTGGCGGTGCAACTTCTGCAGAGGGTGGAGGTGGCAGCGGGGGAGGAGCTGAGGGGCCGATGAGGAATGGCAGGGCTAGGGGCCCCTCTTACCAGCGGAGGCAGGCAAAGCGTCAGGAGGGCAGGGGGCAGGAGGAGCTGAGGGAAACTGGGGTAATGGCTGCCCCCTCCTCCGAGGCGACGGCCCATGTCACTGAGGCCCCGGGGGAGGAAGCGGTGAATGAGGAGATCAGACGGATGGAGAATGAGGAAGTGGCTGATCTCCATCCTCATCAAAATTTTCATATTGGGAGGCATCTGATAGAACAGCCAAAAGAAATGGGTGACAAGGGTATCAAGAGTGCCAAAAGTTAAAAAAAAAGAATAAAAAAGGTGCAAAATCTTCTCCTCCCCTGACCAAGGTGCCTAAGGAAGGTCCCACCAACTCCCCTCTGATCCCCCTCTCCAACCGGTTCCAAGCCCTTGACAACCCTGCTCAGACGGGAGTCGGGGGTCAGGTTCCGGAGGTAACATCGGGAGGGCCTTTGGGAGGGGCGGAGTCCCTTCTCCAGGGTGTGTGTCTTCCTCAGGAGGTGGGGACGACCCTGGGTCTGGAGATGAGAAAGAGATGAGAAAGAGGTGGGAGAGATGGATAACTCTGTCTCTCTGAAAAGAAGAGGGGGGGCTTCATAGTCCGGAGATGAGCGGGCTAAGAAAAAGGGTGGGGGGAAGAAAAAGGCCATCTAACTTGATCACTCATGATGGCGGCACCCACCCCGTTGACTCTAGCGACCATTAATATCGCTAGTATAAAGTCTGATGCGGCTAGATTTGTGGCCTTTGATTTTCTCACCCTATTTGAGGCTGAAATTTTGTTTTTGCACGAGACCAGACTTACGGATATGGGGGCCATATGCAAGGCGGAGAGCGAGTGGAGGTGCGGGTCTTCGTACTGGTCTCTTGCAGCCGAGCCGTGTAGCGGGGTGGCAGTCCTTTTTAAGTCTGCATCGGTTGAATGCCGGAGAGTTATCGAGGTAGAAATGGGGAGGTGCCTGGTCTTAGACATCTTCATGAGGGGAAAGGAGCTTCGGCTCATTAACATCTATGGTCCACAGTCAAAGTGGGACCGTGTGACATGCTATGTGGGTATCATTTTTGTGTATATTTCTATTTTACTTATTTTCATGGTGTTCTCTTGCAGAAGGAGTTATTTGCTAATTGATGAATGGCTGTTGCTGCCATCTGATATCAGCTCCCACAGCACTGTATTGTTTGCTAATATGCTAATGACATGTTGACCTAGCTTGTTGAAACAATGAGCCCCTGAGACCTTCCCCCTCCTGACCTGTGAATGAGGAGGGAGACTTAAAGTATCAGGGAGGTGAGACACAGATCAGTCCTGTGTGGAATAATGATGTGTTCACAGCATCTCCGAGAGAAAGAAGAGTATATGGACTATGCTATCCTCTGCTGGATTGTTGGACTTTTATCCTGTTACTGAACTGCACTTGTGTTCTGGACTATTTTATCCTTTGGTGGTGGATTGTATATGGACCTTTCGTATTTTTGCCTAAATAATGGTCTTGGAATTGTTTACTATACTCTAGCTCTGTTGATTGTGTGGTACCGGAGAAGGACGCCGTGACAGACCATAAATGTCTCTTCCTGAAGATTAAGCCCTATCTTTTTATGAGCCTGCAGGTGGTCTTTGGAGGTGACTTTAAAACTGTCACAAGGCTTTGTGATAGGGGAGGCTCCATTGACCGGCTGGCTTATGATAGTAATACTCTTATTAGCATAGCTAGTGACGCTTGCCTGGTGGATGTCCACATCCGTCACATCCCAGGTCACTATGGTTTCACCTTTTATAGAGGTAGCTGTAGGTCTAGGATAGGCTACGTTCACATTTGCGTTGTGTGCCGCAGCGTCGGCGACGCAACGCACAACGCAAACAAAAACGCAACAAAACGCACGCTAAAACGCTGCGTTTTGCGACGCATGCGTCCTTTTTTGCCGAAAGTTGGACGCAAAAAAAATGCAACTTGCGTTTGCTGCGCCCAACGCTTGCGGCCAAAAAAACGCATGCGTCGCAAAACGCAGCACAACGCATGTCCATGCGCCCCCATGTTAAATATAGGGGCGCATGACGCATGCGGCGACGCTGCGGCGCCCGACGCTGCGGCGCCGAACGCTAATGTGAACGTAGACTTAGACAGGTTTTTTTTAAAGGAGGAAGCCATGTCTTCTGCAGTGTCTGTTGTTGAGGTGGAGTTCTACGATCACTGTCTGATTTATTTTTCTCTGAATGTTTCAGAAACCCCTCGGATGGGAAAGGGACTATGGAAGCTGAATTCATCCCTCTTGGAAGAAGCAGAGATAAGACAATCCTTTGAGGACTTTCTTCAGAGCCAAAGATGAGTAAAGAACCAGCGCTCCATCCGGGTGTAGTATTCCTACAGCGCTGGTTCTTTACTCATCTTTGGACTATGTGGAATATCCAGCAAGGTTCTCTGGATTTGGACAGGGCACCCCAATAAGTGAGTGCTGTCAGTCTTTCTCTTTTTCTTCAGAGCCAGGTACCGCTTTTGGATCTCTGTAGCGATAAGAGTGGTGGGAGATGTTCAAGGAACGGGTTGCGGGTTTCTTCCGCCAGCTCTCGAGCCTCAGGAGCCTGAGCAGGTACCGACTGTATCAGGAACTGAGGAGGAAACTTGAACATCTCGTCTCGGCTGGAGGTGACCGTGAGGAGATCTCCAGAGTGAAGTCTTTACTCAAGAGGTTTCAGTACGATAGGCACACATCTTTGGTTTTTGAGAGGGATTTTGTGAGGTACCGCTCGCCCAACCCCTACAGAAACTGTAAGATGTCAGTGAGTTGTAAGGTGGTGACAGGTTTGGTCGACGATACGGGTTCCCTGAACAGATCCAAATCAGGGATCCTGGAGGTGATCAGATCTTTCTACTCACACCTCTTGGGGAAGAGGGATCTGGATCGGAACTTGATGTTGGCTTTCCTGGCTGAGGCCATCCCTGAGCCAGGGGATGACCCCTCACTTCATGTTTTGACAGAGGCAATCAGGGAAAAGGAAGTGTGACTGGCCATTGATGGGCTTCGGCCTAAGAAATCGCCAGGTCCGGATGGCTTGACATCCAAGTTTTATAAGACCTTTAGGGACTCCTTGGTCCCCCACTTGACTGAGGTGTTTAACGAGTGTCTCTCCTCAGGCGCTCTTTCCCGGTCAATGAGGCAGTCGGCCCTGATTATCCTGTCAAAGGGTAAGGACTCGTCCCGTATTGAGAATTGGCGACCAATAGCACTTCTCAATACGGACCGGAAGGTTCTGGCAAAGGTGCTGTTCAAACGGCTGGTGAAGATCCTTTCGGGGGCCAAGCACTGCTCTGTTCCAGGCCGCAGTACTTTAAGTGCTGTGCTCGATGTCCGAGAGGCAGTGGAGCAGGGCAGGTCACTGGAAGGGGTACTTGCTGTCTTTAGACCAGGCCTTTGCTTTTGATTGGGTTAACCACGATTACCTCTGGTCCATCCTTCTGAGGTACGGTCTGCCTGGGGGGTTTGTAAATTGGCTAAAGATCTTGTATGTGGGGGCAGAGTCTTTCCCGCTTGAGAATGGTTGGTCTGGCCGCCCTTTTGAGGTTGGATCTGGGGTCCGCCAGGGCTGTCCGTTGAGCCCGCTGTTATGTGTTCGCGATAGATCCCCATTAATAAGGACTGAGCGCGGGCCGTTGGCAGGACAGGAGTCAGGATGGACCAGGCGGACCCGGAAGCCACTCTGAGGGGGGTAGCGTATGCCGATGATGTCTCCCTTTTCGTGTCCTTGGGTGAGGAGGCGGAGTGGGTCATGTCTGAGGTTGGTCACTGCTCGGAGGCTTCTGGGTCCAGAATTAATCAGGAAAAGTGTGAGAGTCTCTGGCTGGAGGGGAGACCCTAGTTTAGGTCTCCCGGACACTCTTCCAGAGCCCCAGGCATTGACAAAATTCCTAGGCATCGAATTTGGCCTTGAGGACTACCCCCAGCAAAATTGGGAGGGCAGACAGAAGATCGCCGCCCAGAAGGTGGACCAATGGAAGGGTTGGTCTATGACCCTGAGGGAAAGGGTTAGCCTGGTTAAGGGTTTTTTTCTAGCCTTAATATACCTGGGCAGTGTCTGCCTGTTGCCAGAGCCGCTCTGTACACAGGTCTACAGCCTGTTTCTCCAGATGTTATGGGGAAATAGGCTGAACCTAGTCAAGCGAGAGGTCACATATCGCACAAGAAGACTAGGAGGGTGGGGTATGGTCAACCCAGTGGCAGTGGTGTTTCTAGTAAACACTTTTGTCAAGACTAACATCGCCAACCTCTGGTCAGAGAGGGCTCCTCTGTGGGTATTCTCCTGCAGGGGATGGCTTCGGCCATTCTTCCAGGAATGGGAGACAGGAGGGCAGGTGAAGGACCTGCGCACACCGCATTGGCATCTCCCGGCTTATGCTACCCCGGTTCTGAAGGTGATCCGCCGGTGGGGTCTGGGAATGTGGGAGATCAGGACCATGTCGAGGAAATTCCTTGACAGGAAGGTCCTGTTGACCCATTTCCAGAAGCGACTTGTGCTCAAAGATTGCCCAAGTCGGGATCTGGAGGGTGGGCTGAGGTTACTGAATTCTACACGGGTCCCCCTGAAGTTTTGGGACTTGGCTTTGCACTAAAAAAAAGTCGGGGTTGTCCCCGTGAGGGGTGTTGCGACACGCTGGAAAGCATGGAGCGCTTCCCCCTTCAGTGTTCTTTTAATACAGGGGGCTACAACAGGGTGGGCGCTTCCATAGGCTGGCCTCAGCTGGCACACCTTTCCTATGCGGAGTGGGCGTATGGGGCATTCGGATCCCTTTGTGGCCGAGATCGGGGCACTTTATTTCTAGTCAGTTTAGTCGTCAGGTTTTACGCGTGGAACGAACGGTGCTTAGTGTCAACTCAGCAGAAAATCCTCCCCCGGGACGAGGTTGTTAGGAACATTCTGGGTGGCCTGGTGAAGGTGCGCTCTCTGGAGTATGACAGGCTAGGTGCAGCGAGGGCCTCTCTTCTCTGGAGAGGGTTCTTTTAATGTATCCTAGGGCTTAGATAAACAGGTAAATGGTAGGGACAGGTAGATAGCTTCAGTAGGGAGAGGTAAATAGTTAGGGACAGGATAGGGACAGCCTAGGGACAGTTAGGTAGGCACGCGGTGAGTTAGTGCAGCGCCCCAGAGTCCTGGTCGTTGCAGTAATATTGTTCTTCCACCAGGGGAGTGATATTACGTCTGAAGGCAATAAAGGAGATCTCTTTGCCAGGTATCACAAACCATACACCACACTTCACACTCCAGTCCACCAGGGGGAGCTATGCTCCTATCTATTAGGGCACTCCTCACAATTAGGTAAAACTGGTGGTTTGGATAGGAAGTTAGTCAGAAGCTGGCTGGGCTTCACCCAGGCAGCACCTGTCAGGCAGACAGAGGGGAAGGAGGAACATCACAGAGCTGCAAACAGAGAGGTCCCTGACAGGGGTGGGATCCTGTCAGAGGCCTAGACAGAAGGCCACAGAGCTGCGCCTGCCCCACGTGCGGCAGCATCCTAAGGAAGGACACGAAAGAGAATTGTATTGTAGCGGGTGAGAAACGAAGTCATAGCACAAGGAGGGGAATCCAGAGGGAGTTCTGCCCTGTAAAAGGCTGCCTCCTTCTGAGGCGCAGAATCCGGTAGCCGGAACACCAAGAGAGCAATCGTCTCCAAGCCTTGCTTCAGAGACCGGCAGGACAGTTAATTCCACGTTGGCTGCCCGACCTTATACCCAGGAGGCATGGTGGCAACTCGTGGGGGCTGGGGTGTCGTAGGGTCCCTGTAAAAAGCCTCAGGCCACCAGTCATACGGGTTTGTCCTATCCATACCATCTGGGGGACAGAGAGAAAGAGACATTCCATCTACAATAGTTGTGAGGACCTAAGCAGCGTCAGTCAGCCTGACTGAATACCACAGGTGGCGTCACGAACATTATCCCTTTAAAGACCTTTCCCCCATTTTATTAACGGACGCCCCTAGGGCCACGGACCGGGTCAGCCACTGTGACATCCCCATCGAGAACCGAAGGGCCCGGCTTCGAGTACCCCACTGCCCTACGGGGGCGCTCCATTTGGTAGGGTAGTAGGGTCGGGCAGGGAGAGACAGGGAAAGGTAGGTAGATAAATAGGGGCAGATGTCTAGATAGGTAGGGACGGCTGGTAGGGTAAGGATTGTTAGGGTAGAAGCCTGTCATCTCCGGTTTCCCGGTGGCGGGCTGGGGCTTTTCACTATCAGATTTTTGTTTTGCAGAAGTGAATTATTGATATAGGGCTCACAGGCACCAATCCTGGCTCTGGGTAAGTGTTGTAATATAGAGTTATGTAGCATTGTATTGTACGGTGATGATCCTGTGGCTTACAGGGTTAATGCACCTGTCTTGTAAGCAAGAGGTCGTGGGTTCCTCAGTGAAAATAGCTAATTTTTGTATTGCGTGGGTTTTTGGCGGTGGTGGGGGGTAGGTTTGTTATAGTTGGTAGATAGTTGTATTTGCTGTGTAACAAAAACAAAAAAAAAAATAATAATTTTTTTTTTGGTGATTTAGATAGATGTGTTTAAGCCAGGTGGCAGTGATGTTTCTTTTTGGGCGATGGACCAGAGTTTTCTTTGTCAGGTTTGGTATGAAGTGTGTATGTGCGTGTGTATTAATAAAATGTTTCTTCTCTCCTTGGGTGAGGTAACCTGGGGAGGAGGAGATCTGGAGGAATCAAAAAGTCAAAAAGTGAAAAGATGAGTAAAGGACAGAAAACAGGATAAGAAAGAGGAAGCTTCTCTGAGAAAACGACAGAGTTTGGTTGCTTTTACTGGGGGCAGTTATGCTGGACTCGGACTTTGCTTTGGACTGGGGGGGTAATGTTGGACTCGCATGGTTGCTTTTGCTGGGGTTTTGATTTTTGCTACTTATTGATTGTAAGTTTTGTATTTTTATAATAAAAGAGTTCATTATAGAGTAATACAGTCCCCACTAGAGGGAGCTCTCTACATATACACTTATACAGACACCACTAGGGGGAGCTCACTACATACAGATTTATACAGCCACCACTAGGAGCCTGTAGTCTGTGGAGGAAGGTGCTGGTTTGTTTGCTCCAGGAGAGTCACCAGTTTTTTTTCCCACCAGTAATTCTCCCCCTCTCTGACCTAGGAAAGAGAGGGGTGTAGTGGATGGACTGTGGGGCTGAGTCCCCGTCTCCCACCCCTCGGTCTAAGCCGGCGAGGGGTGGGAGCTCATTGCTACCGGCAAAGAAGGTCACCAGATCTGGCAAGGCCCAGAGCATGGAGGAGCCCAGGAAGACCCAGGAGGGCTGCAAAGCCCCTAAGGCTGAGGCGAGGGCCACTGCGGTGTCTCCTCCCGGAGGTGAGCGGAGTACTCGCAGAGGTGCAGCGGCGGCGGTGCAGAAGGATTGGGGCACTAGGGCCGCACGGGAGCCGGTTACCAGCTATGGCTCCCGCGTCCATGCGTACCTCAGCGAGTATGATGAGGCTGGGAAGGCCATCAGGAGACTCCGGGAGGAGCTGAAGGAGGTGAGGCAAGCTGCAAGCAGAGCCTCCCGCACAGAGAAGTCTGCCCTGACAGCCAGGATATCCAGCCTGGGGATATGCATTGAGGGCATGGAAGCCCGGAGAGCGGCTATATTAGACAACAGCGGGCCCTTCCGGGAAAAACTGGAAAACGAGGACCGATTCCACAACATGGCTGCTGCGAAGGAGTCAGAGGGGTCTCGGCGTCCGACCCAGGTGGAGGAGGTGGACCATGAGGAGATGGAGGAGGCGCCGTACCCACCTGGGGGCTTGGTAAGTGATCTCCAGGCCACACACAGCGGGATAGATCCAGTGCAGGTCCCACTCCCATCAGACAATAGCATTTCAGAGGATGATGGGAGTGATGCGGATGATAGCAGCAGCGATAACAGCAGTAGTGGGGGTTGCCTCGTCTTGCAGCAGATCCGTCAGCTAGAGTCCTCAGTAAACTATGCCCACCTGAAGTTTGGGGATGAGGTCTGCGGGGACGAGGCAACCAGGAGGGGGAAAAAGAAAAGCAAAAAAAGGAAGAAAACATCGGAGGAGAGGTTGGTGTTTGTCCCCCTTCCTGGGACCCCCCGGTCCCGCTGTGTGGAGCCCGCTACCCACCCCGGCCCGGGACCTGCAGTGGGTCCGGTGCGAGGGAGCGGGGAGAGTACAAGTCGTATGGCGCAGGTCGCCGTCTCTGCTGGCGGTAGCAGAGGGGGCGAGAGTGGGCATGCGGCTGCAGAGCCGGACAGTGTGCATGGTCTGGAGTGTGGCCCTGTGGCGGGCAGTAATAAAATCTGTGGAGGTGTCCAGGCCCGATCCTCTGTGGAAATGGGGGACGGCCTGGTGCCTGCTGCACCCGCTGACGCTCGGGGGGTGGAGGCTGTGGGTACCTTGCCGGTGGTCACCGCTCCCTGCAGTGTTGGCGGTGCGCTGTCAGCCGGGGCCGCATCATCGGCGGCGTGTGCTGTGGTGTCGGGGTCTCCCACATGCAGATCCGATGCTGGGTCAAAGTCCGGGACCCCGGCAGCGGTTATCATCTCGGGTGCAGCTGTAATGGCTGCGGTAATGCCGGACCGGATCGCACCCTCACCGGAGGGGGTCGCACCGCTGGGGTCCTCTGCATGTGTGTCACCTGTATCTGCGGGGGACCCGGCGGTGAAGTGCACACAGGAGCGTGGAGATGGTCTGCAGGAGAGGCTGGAGCAACAGTCTGCAGCTGCCAGCACATGCTCTGCTGAAAAGCAGGGTGTGGTAATCAAACCCTGCAGTATGGATCTTAAAGGGGCAGCTGCACTGCAAATAGTAACAACCCCAGCAGAAAGCAGAAAAAAAAATGCAAACAAAAATGTAAATAAGAATGGAAGTGGTGCAAGTGGTGTGAATAGTGTCTGTGATAATGGTGACGGGTCAGGGGTGGTTTCTGCTGGAGGTATGGTTGGTGTGACTGGTGCCAGTGCAGTGATTTCTACCAGTGAAAATGGTGAGGCTGAGGTAAGTGAGGTGGAGATGGTTGACTGTGAGGTTGAGGGTTCAGGGAATATAGGGGCTGGTCCATCGTCCCCCTCACCTGCAGCCGCCATTAGTTATGCGGCTGCTGCCGCTGGGGTTCCACAGGGGTCTTCCTCATCTCCGGACCCAGGGAATGAGGCTTTTCGCCGCCGTTTCCTGGAGGCCCTCAAAAAAGGGGAGCGGACGATCAATGTAGAGGGAAGAGAGGTGGCGTTGTCCTACTGGTTAGATAAGTTTGGTCTAGCTGCCTTCCAAGAGAAAAGGGGGGGGGGGGGAGACCGTGTGGTCCCTCCCGACAGCCGGGCAGGGGGTCTCCATGAGAAATGTGGTTCGTCTTCGCTGGAGGGGCGATGAGGCGTGTCCATCCAGGACAAATGTGGTGAAGCTCCTCATGAAGATGGACTTCAGGGCTATTGACATCTTTGCTCTGATACATCCTTTTGGGACCTCCACCTTTGACATCAGCTTTGTTCGGCCGGAGGGCTTGGAGCTCTTTTGGTCGAATTATGAGCTGGTAAAAGAGGAGCCCGGCTGGCGAGGGTTCGCCGTGGAAGCAATTTCTCGCCAAAGTGGGCCGAAGAAAGTGACCGTTTTAACATGTAATGAGTCTCTTTCTGGCGTTGACATAATGACCTGGTTGAGCCGCTATGGCGAGGTTGTGGAGGTCCCTAAGAAGAACCGGGACGATTTTGGTATCTGGTCAGGAGGCTGGACCTTCATGGTAAAGTTGAAGCGTTCAGGTGGCACTGTCACCCACATCCCTTCCTCGGCTTTCCTGGGAAGGAATCGGATTCTGGTCTTCTACCAGGGGCAGCCGAAGGTATGCCACAGGTGCGGTGATCCTCGCCACTTCAGCGCGGGCTGCAAGGTGCAGAAATGTTCCTTGTGTGGCGAGGTGGGTCACCTCGCCGCATCCTGTGGTGTCATTCGATGTCACCTGTGTGGTGATCTAGGTTACCCGTTCAGCCGCTGCCCTCGTTCCTTCTCTAATGCCATGGCCGGCCGGGCGGAGGGGAGCCGCGAGGAAGTTCCTGGCGGTGCAACTTCTGCAGAGGTTGGAGGTGGCAGCGGGGGAGGAGCTGAGGGGCCGATGAGGAATGGCAGGGCTAGGGGCCCCTCTTACCAGCGGAGGCAGGCAAGGCGTCAGGAGGGCAGGGGGCAGGAGGAGCCTCGGGAAACTGGGGTAATGGCTGCCCCCTCCTCCGAGGCGACAGCTCATGTCACTGAGGCACTGGGGGAGAAAGCGGTGAATGAGGAGATCAGATGGATGGAGAATGAGGAAGTGGCTGATCTCTCAGATGCCTCTCAATATGAAAGTTTTGATGAGGATGGAGGGGAACAGCCAAAAGAAATGGGTGACAAGGGTACCAAGAGTGCCAAGAGTGCCAAAAGTAAAAAAAAGAAGAAAAAAGGTGGAAAATCTTCTTCCCTGACCAAGGTGCCTAAGGAAGGTCCCACCGACTCCCCTCTGATCCCCCTCTCCAACCGGTTCCAAGCCCTTGACGATCCTGCTGAGACGGGAGTCGGGGGTGAGGTTCCGGAGGTAACATCGGGAGGGCCTTTGGGAGGCGGGGGAGTCCCTTCTCCAGGGGGTGTGTCTTCCTTGGGAGGTGGGGACGACCCTGGGTCCGGAGATGAGAAAGAGGTGGGAGGGATGGATACCTCAGTCTCTCTGAAAAGAAGAGGGGGGGCTTCATCGTCCGGAGATGAGCGGGCTAAGAAAAAGGGTGGGGGGAAGAAAAAGGCCATCTAACTTGATCACTCATGATGGCGACACCCACCCCGTTGACTCTAGCGACCATTAATGTCGCTAGTATAAAGTCTGATGCGGCTAGATTTGCGGCCTTTGATTTTCTCACCCGATTTGAGGCTGAAATTTTGTTTTTGCAGGAGACCAGGCTTACGGATATGGGGGCCATACGCAAGGCGGAGAGCGAGTGGAGGTGCGGGTCTTCGTACTGGTCTCTTGCGGCCGAGCCGTGTAGCGGGGAGGCAGTCCTTTTTAAGACTGCATCGGTTGAATGTCGGAGAGTTATCGAGGTAGAAATGGGGAGGTGCCTGGTCTTAGACGTCTTCATGAGGGGACAGGAGCTTCGGCTCATTAACATCTATGGTCCGCAGTCAAAGTGGGACCGTAAATGTCTCTTCCTGAAGATTAAGCCCTATCTTTTTACGAGTCGGCAAGTGGTCTTTGGAGGTGACTTTAACACTGTCACAAGGCTTCGTGATAGGGGAGGCTCCATTGACCGGCTGGCTTATGATAGTAATACTCTTAATAGCATAGCTAGTGACGCTCGCCTGGTGGATGTCCACATCCGGCACACCCCAGGTCACTGTGGTTTCACCTTTTATAGAGGTAATTGTAGGTCTAGGATAGACAGGTTTTTTTTAAAGGAGGAAGCCATCTCTTCAGCAGTGTCCGTTGTTGAGGTGGAGTTCTCCGATCACTGTCTGATTTCTTTTTCTCTGAATGTTTCAGAAACCCCTCGGATGGGAAGGGGACTATGGAAGCTGAATTCGTCCCTCTTGGAAGAAGCAGAGATAAGACAATCCTTTGAGGACTTTCTTCAGAGCCAGGTACCGCTTTTGGATCTCTGTAGCGATAAGTCAGAGTGGTGGGAGATGTTCAAGGATCGGGTTGCGAGTTTCTTCCGCCAGCTCTCGAGCCTCAGGAGCCTGAGCAGGTACCGCCTGTATCAGGAACTGAGGAGGAAACTCGAACATCTCGTCTCGGCTGGAGGTGACCGTGAGGAGATCTCCAGAGTGAAGTCTTTACTCAAGAGGTGTCAGTACGATAGGCACACATCTTTGGTTTTTGAGAGGGATTTCGGGAGGTACCGCTCGCCTGACCCCTACAGAAACTGTAAGATGTCAGTGAGTTGTAAGGTGGTGACAGGTTTGGTCGACGATATGGGTTCCCTGAACAGATCCAAATCAGGGATCCTGGAGGTGATCAGATCTTTCTACTCACACCTCTTGGGGAAGAGGGATCTGGATCGGAACGTGATGTCGGCTTTCCTGGCTGAAGCCATCCCTGAGCCAGGAGATGACCCCTCGCTTCACGTTTTGACAGAACCAATCAGGGAAGAGGAAGTGCGACTGGCCATTGATGGGCTTCGGCCTAAGAAATCGCCAGGTCCGGATGGCTTAACATCCGAGTTTTATAAGACCTTTAGGGACTCCTTGGTCCCTCTCTTGACTGAGGTGTTTAACGAGTGTCTCTCCTCGGGCGCTCTTTCCCAGTCAATGAGGCAGTCTGCCCTGATTATCCTGTCAAAGGGTAAGGACCCGTCCCGTATTGAGAATTGGCGTCCCATAGTGCTTCTCAATACGGACCGGAAGGTTCTGGCAAAGGTGCTGTTCAAACGGCTGGTGAAGTTTGCACCCCGGCTCCTTTCGGAGGCCCAGCACTGCTCTGTTCCAGGCCGCAGTACGTTTAGTGCTGTGCTCGGTGTCCGAGAGGCAGTGGAGCAGGGCAGGGCAGGTCACTGGAAGGGGTACTTGCTGTCCTTAGACCAGGCGAAGGCTTTTGATCGGGTTAACCATGAGTACCTCTGGTCCGTCCTTCTGAGGTATGGTCTGCCTGGGGGGTTTGTAAATTGGCTAAAGATCTTGTACGCGGGGGCAGAGACTTTCCCGCTCGTGAATGGTTGGTCTGGCCGCCCTTTTGAGGTTGGGTCTGGGGTCCGCCAGGGCTGTCCATTGAGCCCGCTGTTATACGTGTTCGCGATAGATCCCCTTTTAAGGAGGATTGAGCGTGGACCGTTGGTGGGAGTCAGGATGGACCAGGTGGCCCCGGAAGCCACTCTGAGGGTGGTAGCGTATGCCGATGACGTCTCCCTTTTCGTGTCCTCGGGTGAGGAGGCGGAGTGGGTCATGTCTGAGGTTGATCGCTACTCGGAGGCTTCTGGGTCCAGAATTAATCAGGAAAAGTGTGAGAGTCTCTGGCTGGGAGGGGGAGACCCTAGTTTTGGTCTCCCGGACACTCTTCCAGAGCCCCAGGCATCGGCAAAAATCCTAGGCATCGAATTTGGCCCTGGGGACTACCCCCAGCAAAATTGGGAGGGCAGACTTAAGATCGCCGCCCAGAAGGTGGACCAATGGAAGGGTTGGTCTTTGACCCTGAGGGAAAGGGTTAGCCTGGTTAAGGGTTTTTTGCTACCCTTGTTAATATACCTGGGCAGTGTCTGCATGTTGCCAGAGCCGCTCTGGACACGGGTCTACAGCCTGTTTTTCCAGATGTTATGGGGAAATAGGCTGAACCTAGTCAAGCGGGAGGTCACATACCGCACAAGGAGACTAGGAGGGTTGGGTATGGTCAACCCAGTGGTGTTTCTAATAAACACTTTTGTCAAGACTAACATCGCCAACCTCTGGTCAGAGAGGGCTCCTCCGTGGGTATTCTCCTGCAAGGGGGTGGCTTCGACCCTTCTTCCAGGAATGGGAGACAGGAGGGCAAGTGAAGGACCTGCGCACACCGCACGGGCATCTCCCGGCTTACGCTACCCCGGTTCTGAAGGTGATCCGCCGGTGGGGTCTGGGAATGTGGGAGATCAGGACCATGTCGAGGAAATTCCTTGACAGGAGGGTCCTGTTGACCCATTTCCAGAAGCCTCTGGTGCTCAAAGATTGCCCAAGTCGGGATCTGGAGGGTGGGCTGAGGTTATTGAATTCTACACGGGTCCCCTTGAAGTTTTGGGACTTGGCTTGGCGTTGCTTCCATGGGAAACTGTATGTAAGGGACAACCTGAAGTGTAGGAACTCCGATGATCGGGGTTGTCCCCGTGAGGGGTGTTGCGACACGCTGGAAAGCATGGAGCACTTCCTCCTTCAGTGTCCTTTTAATACAGCGGTCTACAACAGGGTGGGTGCTTCCATAGGCTGGCCTCGGCTGGCACACCTTTCCTATGCGGAGTGGGCGTATGGGGCATTCGGATCCCTGGGTGGCCGAGATCGGGGCACTTTATTTCTAGTCAGTTTAGTCGTCAGGTTTTACACGTGGAACGCACGGTGCTTAGTGTCAACTCAGCAGAAAATCCTCCCCCGGGACGAGGTTGTTAGGAACATTCTTGGTGGCCTGGTGAAGGTGCGTTCTCTGGAGTATGACAGGCTGGGTGCAGCGAGGGCCTCTCTTCTCTGGAGAGGGTTCTCATTTAATGTACCTAGGGCTTAGATGAGCAGGTAAATGATAGGGACAGGTAGACAGCTTCAGTAGGGACAGGTAGATAGTTAGGGACAGGATAGGGACAGCTTAGGGACAGTTAGATAGGCACGCGGTGAGTTAGGTAGGGTAGTAGGGTCAGGCAGGGAGAGACAGGGAAAGGTAGGTAGATGAATAGGGGCAGATGTCTAGACAGGTAGGGACGGCTGGTAGGGTAAGGATTGTTAGGGTAGAAGCCTGTCATCTCCGGTTTCCCGGTGGCGGGCTGGGGCTTTTCACTATCAGATTTTTGTTTTGCAGAAGTGAATTATTGATATAGGGCTCACAGGCACCAATCCTGGCTCTGGGTAAGTGTTGTAATATAGAGTTATGTAGCATTGTATTGTACGGTGATGATCCTGTGGCTTTCAGGGATAATGCACCTGTAAGCAAGAGGTTATGAGTTACTCGGTGAGCTTATTTTTGTATTGTGTGGGTTTGGTGGTAGGTTGTTTATAGTTGTGTTTGCTGTGTAAAAAAAAAAAAAAAAAAAAAAAATAAATAAATAAAATAAAATAAAATTAAATAATAATAAAAAAAAATATATAAATTAAAAAAATAAAAATTTTTTTTTTGTGTGATTTAGATAGGTGTGTTTAAGCCAGGTGGCTATAATGTTTCTTTTTGGGTGATGGACCAGAGTTTTCTTTGTCAGGTTTGGTATGAAGTGTGTATGTGCGTGTGTATTAATAAAATGTTTCTTCTCTCCTTGGGTGAGGTAACCTGGGGAGGAGGAATCAAAAAGTGAAAAGAAGAGTAAAGGACAGAAAACAACATAAAGAAAGAAAGGAAAGATGGATGAAGCTTCTCTGAGAAAGAAGAAGGCAGTTTGTTTTCTTTTGCGGGGTTGCTTTGACTGGGGGCAGTTATGCTGGACTCGGACTTTGCTTTGGACTGGGGGGGTAATGTTGGACTCGGACAGTTGCTTTTGCTGGGGTTTTGATTTGTGCTATTTATTGATTGTAAGTTTTGTATTTTTATAATAAAAGAGTTCACTACATACAGATTTATACAGCCACCACTAGAGGGAGCTCACTACATACAGATTAATACAGTCCCCACTAGAGGGAGCTCTCTACATACAGATTTATACAGCCACCACTAGAGGGAGCTCACTACATACAGATTAATACAGTCCCCACTAGAGGGAGCTCTCTACATACAGATTTATACAGCCACCACTAGGAGCCTGTAGTCTGTGGAGGAAGGTGCTGGTTTGTTTGCTCCAGGAGAGTCACCAGTTTTTTTTTCCCACCAGTAATTCTCCCCCTCTCTGACCTAGGAAAGAGAGGGGTGTAGTGGATGGACTGTGGGGCTGAGTCCCCGTCTCCCACCCCTTGGTCTAAGCCGGCGAGGGGTGGGAGCTCATTGCTACCGGCAAAGAGGGTCACCAGATCTGGCAAGGCCCAAAACATGGAGGAGCCCAGGAAGACCCAGGAGGGCTGCAAAGCCCCTAAGGCTGAGGCGAGGGCCACTGTGGTGTCTCCTTCCGGAGGTGAGCGGAGCACTCGCAGAGGTGCAGCGGTGGCGGTGCCGAAGGACTGGGGCACTAGGGCCGCACGGGAGCCGGTTACCAGCTATGGCTCCCGCGTCCATGTGTACCTCAGCGAGTACGATGAGGCTGGGAAGACCATCAGGAGACTCCGGGAGGAGCTGAAGGAGGTGAGGCAAGCTGCAAGCAGAGCCTCCCGCACAGAGAAGTCTGCCCTAACAGCCAGGATATCCAGCCTGGGGATATGCATTGAGGGCATGGAAGCCCGGAGAGCGGCTATATTGGATAACAGCGGGCCCTTCCGGGAAAAACTGGAAAACGAGGACCGATTCCACAACATGGCTGCTGCACAGGAGCCAGAGGGGTCTCGGCGTCCGACCCAGGTGGAGGAGGTGGACCATGAGGAGATGGAGGAGGCGCCGTACCCACCTGGGGGCTTGGTAAGTGATCTCCAGGCCACACACAGCGGGATAGATCCAGTGCAGGTCCCACTCCCATCAGACAATAGTATTTCAGAGGATGATGGGGGTGATGCGGATGATAGCAGCAGCGATAACAGCAGTAGTGGGGGTTGCCTCGTCTTGCAGCAGATCCGTTAGCTAGAGTCCCCAGTAAACTATGCCCACCTGAAGTTTGGGGATGAGGTCTGCGGGGACGAGGCAACCAGGAGGGGGAAAAAGAAAAGCAAAAAAAGGAAGAAAACATCGGAGGAGAGGTTGGTGTTTGTCCCCCTTCCTGGGACCCCCCGGTCCCGCTGTGTGGAGCCCGCTACCCACCCCGGCCCGGGACCTGCAGTGGGTCCGGTGCGAGGGAGCGGGGAGAGTACAAGTCATATGGCGCAGGTCGCCGTCTCTGCTGGCGGTAGCAGAGGGGGCGAGAGTGGGCATGCGGCTGCAGAGCCGGACAGTGTGCATGGTCTGGAGTGTGGCCCTGTGGCGGGCGGTAATAAGATCTGTGGGGGTGTCCAGGCCCGATCCTCTGTGGAAATGGGGGACGGCCTGGTGCCTGCTGCACCCGCTGACGCTCGGGGGGTGGAGGCTGTGGGTACCTTACCGGTGGTCACCGCTCCCCGCAGTGTTAGCGGTGTGCTGTCAGCCGGGGCCGCATCATCGGCGGCGTGTGCTGTGGTGTCGGGGTCTCCCACATGCAGATCCGATGCTGGGTCAAAATCCGGGACCCCGGCACCGGTTATCATCTCGGGTGCAGCTGTAATGGCTGCGGTAATGCCGGACCGGATCACACCCTCGCCGGAGGGGGTCGCACCGCCGGGGTCCTCTGCATGTGTGTCACCTGTATCTGTGGGGGACCCGGTGGTGAAGTGCACACAGGAGCGTGGAGATGGTCTGCAGGAGAGGCTGGAGCAACAGTCTGCAGCTGCCAGCACATGCTCTGCTGAAAAGCAGGGTGTGGTAATCAAACCCTGCAGTATGGATCTTAAAGGGGCAGCTGCACTGCAAATAGCAACAACCCCAGCAGAAAGCAAAAAAAAAAATGCAAACAAAAATGTAAATAAGAATGGAAGTGGTGCAAGTGGTGTGAATAGTGTCTGTGATAATGGTGACAGGTCAGGGGCGGTTTCTGCTGGAGGTATGGTTGGTGTGAATGGTGCCAGTGCGGTGATTTCTACCAGTGAAAATGGTGAGGCTGAGGTAAGTGAGGTGGAGATGGTTGACTGTGAAGTTGAGGGTTCAGGGAATATAGGGGCTGGTCCATCGTCCCCCTCACCTGCAGCCGCCATTAGTTATGCGGCTGCTGCCGCTGGGGTTCCACAGGGGTCTTCCTCATCTCCGGACCCAGGGAATGAGGCTTTTCGCCGCCGTTTCCTGGAGGCCCTCAAAAAAGGGGAGCGGACGATCAATGTAGAGGGAAGAGAGGTGGCGTTGTCCTACTGGCTAGATAAGTTTGGTCTAGCTGCCTTCCAAGAGAAAAGGGGGGGGGAGACTATGTGGTCCCTCCCGACAGCCGGGCAGGGGGTCTCCAGGAGAAATGTGGTTCGTCTTCGCTGGAGGGGCGATGAGGCGTGTCCATCCAGGACAAATGTGGTGAAGCTCCTCATGAAGATGGACTTCAGGGCTATTGACATCTTTGCTCTGATACATCCTTTTGGGACCTCCACCTTTGATATCAGCTTTGTTCGGCCAGAGGGCTTGGAGCTCTTTTGGTCGAATTATGAGCTGGTAAAAGAGGAGCCCGGCTGGCGAGGGTTCGCCGTGGAAGCAATTTCTCGCCAAAGTGGGCCGAAGAAAGTGACCGTTTTAACATGTAATGAGTCTCTGTCATGATCTCCATGGCCAGAGAACTAGCATAAGCCTCAATAGGAACAAGCTCTTGGAAGATGTAACTATACTGACCATGAACTAAACCTACCGCATCATCTAGAAGTAGCCAGGTAGCATGTCCTACTTTTTATCCCTATATGCCCAGCGCCGGCCGGAGAACTAAATAATGCTAGCAGAGGGAAATATAAGACCTGACTCACCTCTAGAGAAATGCCCAAAAAGGAGACAGAGGCCCCCCACATATATTGGCGGTGATATGAGATGAAACAACAAACGCAGCAGGAAAATAGTTTTAGCAAATTTGAGGTCCGCTTTCTAGATAGCAGAAGACAGAAAGCATACTTTCATGGTCAGTAGAAAACCCTAACAAAACACATCCAGAAATTACTTTAGGACTCTGGCATTAACTCATAATACCAGAGTGGCAATTCCTGATCAACAAGAGCTTTCCAGACACAGTAACGAAACTGCAGCTGTGAACTGGAACCAAAATACAAAAACAAAACATGGACGAATGTCCAACTTATCTAGTAGATGTCTGGGAGCAGGAACAAGCACAGAGAGGCTTCTGATAACATTGTTGACCGGCAAGCATCTAACAGAGAAGCCAGGTTATATAGCGACACCCAGATCTAATCAGAACAGGTGAACAGGGAAGATGATGTCACAAGTTCAATTCCACCAGTAGCCACCGGGGGAGCCCAGAATCCAAATTCACAACAGTACCCCCCCCTCAAGGAGGGGGCACCGAACCCTCACCAGAACCACCAGGGCGATCAGGATGGGCCCTATGAAAGGCACGAACCAGATCAGAGGCATGAACATCAGATGCAGTGACCCAAGAATTATCCTCCTGGCCGTATCCCTTCCACTTGACCAGATACTGGAGTCTCCGTCTGGAAACACGGGAGTCTAGGATTTTTTCCACAACGTATTCCAACTCACCCTCAACCAACACCGGAGCAGGAGGCTCAACGGAAGGCACAACCGGTGCCTCATACCTGCGCAATAACGACCGATGAAAAACGTTATGAATAGAAAAGGATGCAGGGAGGTCCAAACGGAAGGAAACAGGGTTAAGAATCTCCAATATTTTATACGGACCGATGAACCGAGGCTTAAACTTAGGAGATGAGACCCTCATAGGGACAAAACGAGAAGACAACCACACCAAATCTCCAACACAAAGCCGAGGACCAACACGACGGTGACGGTTGGCAAAAAGCTGAGTCTTCTCCTGGGACAACTTTAAATTGTCCATCACCTGCCCCCAGATATGATGCAATCTCTCCACCACCGCATCCACTCCAGGACAATCCGAGGATTCCATCTGACCGGAGGAAAATCGAGGGTGGAACCCCGAATTACAGAAAAACGGGGACACCAAAGTGGCAGAGCTGGCCCGATTATTGAGGGCGAACTCCGCCAATGGCAAAAAAGCAACCCAATCATCCTGGTCAGCAGACACAAAACACCTCAGATATGTCTCCAGGGTCTGATTAGTCCGCTCGGTCTGGCCATTAGTCTGAGGGTGAAAAGCAGACGAAAAAGACAAATCTATGCCCATCCTAGCACAGAATGCCCGCCAAAATCTAGACACAAATTGGGTTCCTCTGTCAGAAACGATATTCTCAGGAATACCATGCAAACGAACAACATTTTGAAAAAACAGGGGCACCAACTCGGAAGAAGAAGGCAATTTGGGCAGGGGAACCAAATGGACCATCTTAGAAAAACGGTCACACACCACCCAGATGACAGACATCTTCTGAGAAACAGGCAGATCTGAAATAAAATCCATCGAGATGTGTGTCCAAGGCCTCTTAGGAATAGGCAAGGGCAACAATAATCCACTAGCCCGAGAACAACAAGGCTTGGCCCGAGCACAAACGTCACAAGACTGCACAAAGCCTCGCACATCTCGTGACAGGGAAGGCCACCAGAAGGATCTTGCCACCAAATCCCTGGTACCAAAAATTCCAGGATGACCTGCCAATGCAGAAGAATGTACCTCAGAGATGACTCTACTGGTCCAATCATCAGGAACAAACAACCTATCAGGCGGACAACGATCCGGTCTATCCGCCTGAAACTCCTGCAAGGCCCGCCGCAGGTCTGGAGAAACGGCTGACAAGATAACTCCCTCCTTAAGAATACCTGTGGGGTCAGAGTTGCCGGGTGAATCAGGCTCAAAACTCCTAGAAAGGGCATCCGCCTTAACATTCTTAGAACCCGGTAGGTACGATACCACAAAATTAAACCGAGAGAAAAATAATGACCAGCGCGCCTGTCTAGGATTCAGGCGCCTGGCGGTCTCAAGATAGATCAAATTTTTGTGGTCAGTCAATACCACCACCTGATGTCTGGCCCCCTCGAGCCAATGGCGCCACTCCTCAAACGCCCACTTCATGGCCAAAAGCTCCCGATTCCCAACATCATAATTCCGCTCAGCGGGCGAAAATTTACGGGAAAAGAAGGCACAAGGCCTCATCACGGCGCAGTCAGAACTTTTCTGCGACAACACTGCCCCAGCCCCGATCTCAGAAGCGTCGACCTCAACCTGAAAAGGAAGAGTCACATCAGGCTGACGCAACACAGGGGCAGAAGAAAAACGGCGCTTAAGCTCCTGAAAGGCCTCCACAGCATCAGGGGACCAATTAGCAACATCAGCACCCTGTCTAGTCAAATCGGTCAATGGCTTAACGACATCCGAAAAACCAGAAATAAATCGACGATAAAAGTTGGCAAAGCCCAAAAATTTCTGAAGACTTTTAAGAGAAGAGGGCTGCGTCCAATCACAAATAGCTTGAACCTTGACAGGATCCATCTCAATGGAAGAGGGAGAAAAAATATATCCCAAAAAGGAAATTCTCTGAACCCCAAAAACGCACTTAGAACCCTTGACACACAGAGAATTAGACCGCAAAACCTGAAAAACCCTCTAAACTTGCCGGACATGAGAGTCCCAATCATCCGAAAAAATCAGAATATCATCCAGATACACTATCATAAATTTATCCAAAAAATCGCGGAAAATATCATGCATAAAGGACTGGAAGACTGAAGGGGCATTAGAAAGACCAAAAGGCATCACCAAATACTCAAAGTGGCCCTCGGGCGTATTAAATGCGGTTTTCCACTCATCCCCCTGCCTGATCCGCACCAAATTATACGCCCCACGGAGATCAATCTTAGAGAACCACTTGGCCCCCTTTATGCGAGCAAACAAATCAGTCAGCAACGGCAATGGGTATTGATATTTAACCGTGATTTTATTCAAAAGCCGATAATCAATACATGGTCTCAAAGAGCCGTCTTTTTTTGACACAAAGAAAAAACCGGCTCCTAAGGGAGATGACGATGGACGAATATGTCCCTTTTCCAAGGACTCCTTTATATATTCTCGCATAGCAGCATGTTCAGGCACAGACAGATTAAATAAACGACCCTTTGGGTATTTACTACCCGGAATTAAATCTATAGCACAATCGCACTCACGGTGCGGAGGTAGTGAACCCAGCCTGGGTTCTTCAAAGACGTCACGATAATCAGACAGGAACTCAGGGATTTCAGAGGGAATGGATGATGAAATGGAAACCACAGGTACATCCCCATGAGCCCCCTTACATCCCCAGCTCAACACAGACATAGCTCTCCAGTCAAGGACTGGGTTGTGAGACTGCAGCCATGGCAATCCCAGCACCAAATCATCATGTAGATTATACAGCACCAGAAAACGAATAGTCTCCTGGTGATCCGGATTAATACACATAGTCACTTGTGTCCAGTATTGTGGTTTATTATTAGCCAATGGGGTGGAGTCAATCCCCTTCAGAGGAATAAGAGTTTCCAAAGGCTCTAAATCATACCCACAGCGTTTGGCAAAGGACCAATCCATAAGACTCAAAGCGGCGCCAGAGTCGATATAGGCGTCCGTAGTAATAGATGACAAAGAGCAAATCAGGGTCACAGACAAAATAAATTTAGACTGTAAAGTGCCAATGGGAACGGATTTATCAAGCTTTTTAGTGCGCTTAGAGCATGCTGATATAACATGAGTAGAATCCCCACAATAGAAACACAACCCATTTTTCCGTCTAAAATTCTGCCGCTCGCTTCTGGACAGAATTCTATCACACTGCATGTTTTCTGGCGTCTTCTCAGTGGACACCGCCAGATGGTGCACTGGTTTGCGCTCCCGCAGACGCCTATCGATCTGAATGGCCATTGTCATGGACTCATTCAGACTTGCAGGCACAGGGAACCCCACCATAACATCCTTAATGGCATCAGAAAGACCCTCTCTGAAAGTAGCCGCCAAGGCACACTCATTCCACTGAGTAAGCACAGACCATTTACGGAATTTTTGGCAGTAAATTTCAGCTTCATCTTGCCCCTGCGATAGGGACATCAAAGTTTTTTCTGCCTGAAGTTCCAAATGAGGTTCCTCATACAGCAAGCCCAAGGTCAGAAAAAACGCATCCACATTGCGCAACGCAGGATCCCCTGGTGCCAATGCAAAAGCCCAATCTTGAGGGTCGCCGCGGAGCAAGGAAATCACAATCCCAACCTGCTGTGCAGGGTCTCCAGCAGAACGAGATTTCAGGGACAAAAATAACTTACAATTATTTCTAAAATTCTGAAAGCTAGATCTATTCCCTGAGAAGAATTCCGGCAAAGGAATTCTCGGCTCTGATACCGGAGCATGAACAACAAAATCTTGCAAACTTTGTACTTTCGTGGCGAGATTATTCAAACCTGCAGTTACACTCTGTAGATCCATTATAGACAGGTGAACATAGAGCCATTCAAAGATTAGAAGGAGAGAGAAAAAAAAGAAAGACTGCAGCATAGACAGACTGGCAAGTGATCCAATTAAGAGCACAGAGAAAAAAAAAAAAAAAAAAAAAAAAAACTCTCAGCAGACTTCTTATTTCTCTCCTTTCTCAGCCAAGGATTTTAACCCTTTAGTGGGCCGGTCAAACTGTCATGATCTCCATGGCCAGAGAACTAGCATAAGCCTCAATAGGAACAAGCTCTTGGAAGATGTAACTATACTGACCATGAACTAAACCTACCGCATCATCTAGAAGTAGCCAGGTAGCATGTCCTACTTTTTATCCCTATATGCCCAGCGCCGGCCGGAGAACTAAATAATGCTAGCAGAGGGAAATATAAGACCTGACTCACCTCTAGAGAAATGCCCAAAAAGGAGACAGAAGCCCCCCACATATATTGGCGGTGATATGAGATGAAACAACAAACGCAGCAGGAAAATAGTTTTAGCAAATTTGAGGTCCGCTTTCTAGATAGCAGAAGACAGAAAGCATACTTTCATGGTCAGTAGAAAACCCTAACAAAACACATCCAGAAATTACTTTAGGACTCTGGCATTAACTCATAATACCAGAGTGGCAATTCCTGATCAACAAGAGCTTTCCAGACACAGTAACGAAACTGCAGCTGTGAACTGGAACCAAAATACAAAAACAAAACATGGACGAATGTCCAACTTATCTAGTAGATGTCTGGGAGCAGGAACAAGCACAGAGAGGCTTCTGATAACATTGTTGACCGGCAAGCATCTAACAGAGAAGCCAGGTTATATAGCGACACCCAGATCTAATCAGAACAGGTGAACAGGGAAGATGATGTCACAAGTTCAATTCCACCAGTAGCCACCGGGGGAGCCCAGAATCCAAATTCACAACAAGTCTCTTTCTGGCGTTGACATAATGACCTGGTTGAGCCGCTACGGCGAGGTTGTGGAGGTCCCTAAGAAGAACCGGGACGATTTTGGTATCTGGTCAGGAGGCTGGACCTTCATGGTAAAGTTGAAGCGTTCAGGTGGCACTGTCACCCACATCCCTTCCTCGGCTTTCCTGGGAAGGGATCGGATTCTGGTCTTCTACCAGGGGCAGCCGAAGGTATGCCACAGGTGCGGTGATCCTCGCCACTTCAGCGCAGGCTGCAAGGTGCAGAAATGTTCCTTGTGTGGCGAGGTGGGTCACCTCGCCGCATCCTGTGGTGTCATTCGATGTCACCTGTGTGGTGATCTAGGTCACCCGTTCAGCCGCTGCCCTCGTTCCTTCTCTAATGCCATGGCCGGCCGGGCGGAGGGGAGCCGCGAGGAAGTTCCTGGCGGTGCAACTTCTGCAGAGGTTGGAGGTGGCAGCGGGGGAGGAGCTGAGGGGCCGATGAGGAATGGCAGGGCTAGGGGCCCCTCTTACCAGCGGAGGCAGGCAAGGCATCAGGAGGGCAGGGGGCAGGAGGAGCCTCGGGAAACTGGGGTAATGGCTGCCCCCTCCTCCGAGGCGACAGCTCATGTCACTGAGGCACCGGGGGAGGAAGCGGTGAATGAGGAGATCAGACGGATGGAGAATGAGGAAGTGGCTGATCTCTCAGATGCCTCTCAATATGAAAGTTTTGATGAGGATGGAGGGGAACAGCCAAAAGAAATGGGTGACAAGGGTACCAAGAGTGCCAAAAGTAAAAAAAAAGAAAAAAGGTGGAAAATCTTCTTCCCTGACCAAGGTGCCTAAGGAAGGTCCCACCGACTCCCCTCTGATCCCCCTCTCCAACCGGTTCCAAGCCCTTGACGATCCTGCTGAGACGGGAGTCGGGGGTGAGGTTCCGGAGGTAACATCGGGAGGGCCTTTGGGAGGCGGGGGAGTCCCTTCTCCAGGGGGTGTGTCTTCCTCGGGAGGTGGGGACGACCCTGGGTCCGGAGATGAGAAAGAGGTGGGAGGGATGGATACCTCAGTCTCTCTGAAAAGAAGAGGGGGGGCTTCATCGTCCGGAGATGAGCGGGCTAAGAAAAAGGGTGGGGGGAAGAAAAAGGCCATCTAACTTGATCACTCATGATGGCGACACCCACCCCGTTGACTCTAGCGACCATTAATGTCGCTAGTATAAAGTCTGATGCGGCTAGATTTGCGGCCTTTGATTTTCTCACCCGATTTGAGGCTGAAATTTTGTTTTTGCAGGAGACCAGGCTTACGGATATGGGGGCCATACGCAAGGCGGAGAGCGAGTGGAGGTGCGGGTCTTCATACTGGTCTCTTGCGGCCGAGCCGTGTAGCGGGGTGGCAGTCCTTTTTAAGACTGCATCGGTTGAATGCCGGAGAGTTATCGAGGTAGAAATGGGGAGGTGCCTGGTCTTAGACGTCTTCATGAGGGGACAGGAGCTTCGGCTCATTAACATCTATGGTCCGCAGTCAAAGTGGGACCGTAAATGTCTCTTCCTGAAGATTAAGCCCTATCTTTTTACGAGTCGGCAGGTGGTCTTTGGAGGTGACTTTAACACTGTCACAAGGCTTCGTGATAGGGGAGGCTCCATTGACCGGCTGGCTTATGATAGTAATACTCTTAATAGCATAGCTAGTGACGCTCGCCTGGTGGATGTCCACATCCGGCACACCCCAGGTCACTGTGGTTTCACCTTTTATAGAGGTAATTGTAGGTCTAGGATAGACAGGTTTTTTTTTAAAGGAGGAAGCCATCTCTTCAGCAGTGTCCGTTGTTGAGGTGGAGTTCTCCGATCACTGTCTGATTTCTTTTTCTCTGAATGTTTCAGAAACCCCTCGGATGGGAAGGGGACTATGGAAGCTGAATTCGTCCCTCTTGGAAGAAGCAGAGATAAGACAATCCTTTGAGGACTTTCTTCAGAGCCAGGTACCGCTTTTGGATCTCTGTAGCGATAAGTCAGAGTGGTGGGAGATGTTCAAGGATCGGGTTGCGAGTTTCTTCCGCCAGCTCTCGAGCCTCAGGAGCCTGAGCAGGTACCGCCTGTATCAGGAACTGAGGAGGAAACTCGAACATCTCGTCTCGGCTGGAGGTGACCGTGAGGAGATCTCCAGAGTGAAGTCTTTACTCAAGAGGTGTCAGTACGATAGGCACACATCTTTGGTTTTTGAGAGGGATTTCGGGAGGTACCGCTCGCCTGACCCCTGCAGAAACTGTAAGATGTCAGTGAGTTGTAAGGTGGTGACAGGTTTGGTCGACGATACGGGTTCCCTGAACAGATCCATAACAGGGATCCTGGAGGTGATCAGATCTTTCTACTCACACCTCTTGGGGAAGAGGGATCTGGAACGGAACGTGATGTCGGCTTTCCTGGCCGAAGCCATCCCTGAGCCAGGAGATGACCCCTCGCTTCACGTTTTGACAGAACCAATCAGGGAAGAGGAAGTGCGACTGGCCATTGATGGGCTTCGGCCTAAGAAATCGCCAGGTCCGGATGGCTTAACATCCGAGTTTTATAAGACCTTTAGGGACTCCTTGGTCCCTCTCTTGACTGAGGTGTTTAACGAGTGTCTCTCCTCGGGCGCTCTTTCCCAGTCAATGAGGCAGTCTGCCCTGATTATCCTGTCAAAGGGTAAGGACCCGTCCCGTATTGAGAATTGGCGTCCCATAGCGCTTCTCAATACGGACCGGAAGGTTCTGGCAAAGGTGCTGTTCAAACGGCTGGTGAAGTTTGCACCCCGGCTCCTTTCGGAGGCCCAGCACTGCTCTGTTCCAGGCCGCAGTACGTTTAGTGCTGTGCTCGGTGTCCGAGAGGCAGTGGAGCAGGGCAGGTCACTGGAAGGGGTACTTGCTGTCCTTAGACCAGGCGAAGGCTTTTGATCGGGTTAACCATGAGTACCTCTGGTCCGTCCTTCTGAGGTATGGTCTGCCTGGGGGGGTTTGTAAATTGGCTAAAGATCTTGTACGCGGGGGCAGAGACTTTCCCGCTCGTGAATGGTTGGTCTGGCCGCCCTTTTGAGGTTGGGTCTGGGGTCCGCCAGGGCTGTCCATTGAGCCCGCTGTTATACGTGTTCGCGATAGATCCCCTTTTAAGGAGGATTGAGCGTGGACCGTTGGTGGGAGTCAGGATGGACCAGGTGGCCCCGGAAGCCACTCTGAGGGTGGTAGCGTATGCCGATGACGTCTCCCTTTTCGTGTCCTCGGGTGAGAAGGCGGAGTGGGTCATGTCTGAGGTTGATCGCTACTCGGAGGCTTCTGGGTCCAGAATTAATCAGGAAAAGTGTGAGAGTCTCTGGCTGGGAGGGGGAGACCCTAGTTTTGGTCTCCCAGACACTCTTCCAGAGCCCCAGGCATCGGCAAAAATCCTAGGCATCGAATTTGGCCCTGGGGACTACCCCCAGCAAAATTGGGAGGGCAGACTTAAGATCGCCGCCCAGAAGGTGGACCAATGGAAGGGTTGGTCTTTGACCCTGAGGGAAAGGGTTAGCCTGGTTAAGGGTTTTTTGCTACCCTTGTTAATATACCTGGGCAGTGTCTGCATGTTGCCAGAGCCGCTCTGGACACGGGTCTACAGCCTGTTTTTCCAGATGTTATGGGGAAATAGGCTGAACCTAGTCAAGCGGGAGGTCACATACCGCACAAGGAGACTAGCAGGGTTGGGTATGGTCAACCCAGTGGTGTTTCTAATAAACACTTTTGTCAAGACTAACATCACCAACCTCTGGTCAGAGAGGGCTCCTCCGTGGGTATTCTCCTGCAAGGGGTGGCTTCGACCCTTCTTCCAGGAATGGGAGACAGGAGGGCAAGTGAAGGACCTGCGCACACCGCACGGGCATCTCCCGGCTTACGCTACCCCGGTTCTGAAGGTGATGCGCCGGTGGGGTCTGGGAATGTGGGAGATCAGGACCATGTCGAGGAAATTCCTTGACAGGAGGGTCCTATTGACCCATTTCCAGAAGCCTCTGGTGCTCAAAGATTGCCCAAGTCGGGATCTGGAGGGTGGGCTGAGGTTATTGAATTCTACACGGGTCCCCTTGAAGTTTTGGGACTTGGCTTGGCGCTGCTTCCATGGGAAACTGTATGTAAGGGACAACCTGAAGTGTAGGAACTCCGATGATCGGGGTTGTCCCCGTGAGGGGTGTTGCGACACGCTGGAAAGCATGGAGCACTTCCTCCTTCAGTGTCCTTTTAATACAGCGGTCTACAACAGGGTGGGTGCTTCCATAGGCTGGCCTCGGCTGGCACACCTTTCCTATGCGGAGTGGGCGTATGGGGCATTCGGATCCCTGGGTGGCCGAGATCGGGGCAATTTATTTCTAGTCAGTTTAGTCGTCAGGTTTTACACGTGGAACGCACGGTGCTTAGTGTCAACTCAGCAGAAAATCCTCCCCCGGGATGAGGTTGTTAGGAACATTCTTGGTGGCCTGGTGAAGGTGCGTTCTCTGGAGTATGACAGGCTGGGTGCAGCGAGGGCCTCTCTTCTCTGGAGAGGGTTCTTAATGTACCTAGGGCTTAGATGAGCAGGTAAATGATAGGGACAGGTAGATAGCTTCAGTAGGGACAGGTAGATAGTTAGGGACAGGATAGGGACAGCCCAGGGACAGTTAGGTAGGCACGCGGTGAATTAGGTAGGGTAGTAGGGTCAGGCAGGGAGAGACAGGGAAAGGTAGGTAGATAAATAGGGGCAGATGTCTAGATAGGTAGGGACGGCTGGTAGGGTAAGGATTGTTAGGGTAGAAGCCTGTCATCTCCGGTTTCCCGGTGGCGGGCTGGGGCTTTTCACTATTAGATTTTTGTTTTGCAGAAGTGAATTATTGATATAGGGCTTACAGGCACCAATCCTGGCTCTGGGTAAGTGTTGTAATATAGAGTTATGTAGCATTGTATTGTAAGATGATGATTCTGTGGCTTACGGGGTTAATGCACCTGTCTTGTAAGCAAGAGGTTATGAGTTACTCGGTGAGCTTATTTTTGTATTGTGTGGGTTTGGTGGTAGGTTGTTTATAGTTGTGTTTGCTGTGTAAAAAAAAAAAAAAAAAAATTTTTTAAATTAAATAATAATAAAAAAATATATATAAATTTTAAAAAAATAAATAAATAATTTTTTTTTTGTGTGATTTAGATAGATGTGTTTAAGCCAGGTGGCTATAATGTTTCTTTTTGGGCGATGGACCAGAGTTTTCTTTGTCAGGTTTGGTATGAAGTGTGTATGTGCGTGTGTATTAATAAAATGTTTCTTCTCTCCTTGGGTGAGGTAACCTGGGGAGGAGGAATCAAAAAGTGAAAAGAAGAGTAAAGGACAGAAAACAACATAAAGAAAGAAAGAAAAGATGGATGAAGCTTCTCTGAGAAAGAAGAAGGCAGTTTGTTTTCTTTTGCGGGGTTGCTTTGACTGGGGGCAGTTATGCTGGACTCGGACTTTGCTTTGGACTGGGGGGGTAATGTTGGACTCGGACAGTTGCTTTTGCTGGGGTTTTGATTTTTGCTATTTATTGTAAGTTTTGTATTTTTATAATAAAAGAGTTCACTACAAACAGATTAATACAGTCCCCACTAGAGGGAGCTCTCTACATACAGATTTATACAGTCACCACTAGAGGGAGCTCACTACATACAGATTTATACAGTCACCACTAGGGGGAGCTCACTACATACAGATTTATACAGCCACCACTAGAAGGAGCTCACTATATACAGATTTATACAGCCACCACTAGGGGGAGCTCACTACAAACAGATTAATACAGTCCCCACTAGAGGGAGCTCTCTACATATACACTTATACAGTCACTAGAGGGAGCTCTCTACATATACACTTATACAGTCACCACTAGAGGGAGCTCTCTACATATACACTTATACAGTCACTAGAGGGAGCTCTCTACATATACACTTATACAGTCACCACTAGAGGGAGCTCTCTACATACAGAATTATACAGTCACCACTAGAGGGAGCTCACTACATATACACTTACACAGTCACTAGAGGGAGCTCTCTACATACAGAATTATACAGCCACCAGTAGAGGGAGCTCACTACATATACACTTATACAGTCACTAGAGGGAGCTCTCTACATATACACTTATACAGTCACCACTAGAGGGAGCTCTCTACATATACACTTATACAGTCACTAGAGGGAGCTCTCTACATATACACTTATACAGTCACCACTAGAGGGAGCTCTCTACATACAGATTTATACAGCCACCACTAGGGGGAGTTCACTACAGATTAATACAGTCACCACTAGAAGGAGCTCACTATATACA
Organism: Ranitomeya variabilis; assembly: GCF_051348905.1. Lineage (NCBI taxonomy): Eukaryota > Metazoa > Chordata > Amphibia > Anura > Dendrobatidae > Ranitomeya > Ranitomeya variabilis. The sequence goes on from NC_135232.1 coordinate 18,082,441, forward strand.
GATTTATACATACTAGGTGGTCTGTGTGTGTGGGGTCCTCTCATTATCTATAGTTCTTGGTGAAGGCTCGTGGAGGTTGACGCTAGATTTCCCCTATACACTTTATATTACTGTCATTATCTCCTCGCTCCTGAGTCCCCTATCAGAGAATCATGTCCAGAGACATGAGCAGTTGATCTCCCGGAGGAACAGAAAGCCCCTCAGGTTCAGCAGACTGGATCGTTTTCACCCGCAATACCATCAGGTTCAGCCAGCTTTAGTCTTATAGGTATGGGGCCACCGATCTATGGAGCTACAGCTTTTCTCTGGGGTTCTTGGGTCCTTCCGGTCACCGCTGGCTCCTTCCTGCCTGGATATGGGGAGATTCCAGATGTCATGGCGTTGCCCAGTAAGGACACTGCGGGTGGCAGCTTCTGGGGCTGGTGCATGGGATACAGGTCGTTGGGTTATTACTGACAGTGTCCCAGTCCGCGTCTCTTTGCGGGATAACAACGGCTGCGGGGAATCTGCCTCTCGTGACGACCTCAGGTCCAATCTAATAATCGCGTCTCCATCTGTTGTGTCTTCACCAATTAAAATACGAAACTAAGTAAAACCCGAGAAGAACTGAAGGAAAACAGACGAGCGAATTATCGGGAAAATGGGTCAGAAGTCACCGTCACAGACCGGGGCGAGATTCTGCACTGGTGACGGGAGAAGGGGGCGAAGAGAAAAATAAAAATAATGCAAATATCCAAGGAAAATGTAAAATCTGTAACATTGTTTCTTCTTTATTCTCATGCACTCGATTTGCTTCATGTGGTACTGAAAGGGTTAAATCATGAACTGAGTGCGGGTCACAGACCATGGCTGACCAGTATGTGCTGCCCTCCAGTAGGGGGCGCCGCAGTGTGCGGTTATTGGACAGATCCAGTTACCGCTGTTGGGTGTGAGGTAGAGAGTTAACTCGCATGTAAAATCCACCAGACAATCATACAGGTGATCTGTGAGGACAAGCGCCTCTCCCCCAGGGCAGTAAGCTGCTGATTTCTCTTTCTTCCATGCTTTACACTGCAGCTCACACTTAGATGAAGAAGCACGAGGAGGCCGAGCATCATGAAATGATCACATTTAATGAACAACCTCTCAGTTATATACATCTATAAAAAATTCAGATACGGCGAGGACATTTCTCTCGTTGATTTTTTATCTTTTTTTTTTTTAATACTAGGATGATCGGTATTAAATACTGAACCCGCGAGGGGGAGGAGCTGTGTTACAAAATACGGGTGTCCCCAGAGAGGGAGGGGCTAAAGGTGCGCGATCTCAACACTGCGACATCCCGCTAAGTGCGCCGTCTCAGCAACATCATGGGGTTCACTTACTTTTACCTCCCCTTCACTGGACTTCATCTGATCCTGAGTCTTATGCTCCAGTCACATCCAGAGCTGCATTTATAATTCTGAGGCTGGAGACGTCCCATAATGCAACTCACGCTGGGGCATTGAATTCTGGGAGATGTAGTTTTTTGCAGCTCTGGTGGTGACTGGAGTATACAATGTGATCACTCAGGATCAGTACATGACATATTACACGCCCCGTCCCCCGGGGATCGGGGGATTTTTCAGCTGAATTGACCACTTTTTATGAACCTCGGGTGCGGATTTTTTTTTTTTTTAATAAAGTGCACAGACGATCTCCGCCTCACTCCAGCATATTTAAAGGGCTTCTCCGGTGTCTTCTGATATTTTCAGGAGTGGTGCAGGGATCGGTCAGGAGACATTTCCTGCAGATTTCTTATACGCCCCCTTCACGCCTTCCATCACAGGTTGCACTTTCCCTTTCCTCTGGGAGGAGCTTTCTCCTGTGCTCACTGTCGCCCCCTGCTGTGTGATGAGTGGATGGTATATCCTGGGGGTTATGGCTTCCTCTGTAGTCGATGCTGTACCCTGCTCTCTGGCCCTGACACCCGCCTACCCCTGTATCGGACCAGTCACCGTCCAGTATACAGAAGAGGGCACCCAACGATTCGTCAGGGGATCGCAGAAGCCAATGTGTGGCCCCCTAGAGACCATCAGGGCAAGTCAAGCTCTTCCATCATTAGCCAATTAGAACCTGGTATTGGTATAATCCTGCTGCCAGAGGGAAGCACCAGTCTCCACCGACCCCGCGATCCTCAAATCCACCTCTATCCCCGTGGCCCAGCCATTACAGATGTTATCTGAGGTCACAGTTACAAAAAGGGATAGTCTAAGATTTTTCAAAAATGGGTGAAAAGCTGGAAATGAAATAAGCAATTCTCCTTGAGTCAGCCCTCCATGTCTCCAGCAGAAATGATGTCAGGTATTCACCACTGCAACCAATCAGTGATGACATGCAGAAGCATGGACTGAAGAGGGGAGCGGCATGGACCTGAATGCTGGAGTGGCAGGGAGTGAAGAGGGGAGCGTCATGGACCTGAATGCTGGAGCGGCAGGGAGTGAAGAGGGGAGCGTCATGGACCTGAATGCTGGAGCGGCAGGGAGTGAAGAGGGGAGCGGCAGGGAGTTAAAAGGGGAGCGGCAGGGACTGAGGAGGAGAGCGGCAGAGACTGAGGAGGGGAGCGGCAGGGACTGAGGAGGGGAGAGGCAGAGAGTGAAGAGGGAGGGAGTGAAGAGGGGAGCGGCAGGGACTGAGGAGGAGAGTGGCAGGGACTGAGGAGGGGAGCGGCAGGGACTGAGGAGGGGAGCGGCAGGGACTGAGGAGGGGAGCGGCAGGGACTGAGGAGGGGAGCGGCAGGGACTGAGGAGGGGAGCGGCAGGGACTGAGGAGGGGAGCGGCAGGGACTGAGGAGGGGAGCGGCAGGAACTGAGGAGGAGAGCGGCAGGGAGTGAGGAGAGCGGCAGAGAGTGAGAAGGGGAGCGGCAGGGAGTGAAGACGAGAGCAGGAGGGACTGAGGAGGGGAGCGGCAGGGAGTGAGGAGAGCGGCAGGGAGTGAGGAGGGGAGCGGCAGGGACTGAGGGGAGCGGCAGGGAGTGAAGAGGGGAGCGGCAGGGACTGAGGAGGGGAGCGGCAGGGACCGAGGAGGAGAGCGGCAGGGACCGAGGAGGAGAGCGGCAGGGACCGAGGAGGAGAGCGGCAGGGACTGAGGAGGAGAACGGCAGGGAGTGAGGAGGGGAGCGGCAGGGACTGAGGAGGGGAGCGGCAGGGACTGAGGAGGGGAGCGGCAGGGACTGAGGAGGGGAGCGGCAGGGAGTGAAGAGGGGAGCGGCAGGGACTGAGGAAGGGAGCGGCAGGGACTGAGGAAGGGAGCGGCAGGGAGTGAAGAGGAGAGCAGCAGGGAGTGAAGAGGGGAGCGACAAGGACTGAGGAGGGGAGCGGCAGGGACTGAGGAGGGGAGAGGCAGGGACTGAGGAGGGGAGAGGCAGGGACTGAGGAGGGGAGCGGCAGGGACTGAGGAAGGGAGCGGCAGGGACTGAGGAAGGGAGCGGCAGGGACTGAGGAAGGGAGCGGCAGGGACTGAGGAAGGGAGCAGCAGGGAGTGAAGAGGAGTGCGGCAGGGAGTGAAGAGGGGGGCGACAGGGACTGAGGAGGGGAGCGGCAGGGACTGAGGAGGGGAGAGGCAGGGACTGAGGAGGGGAGAGGCAGGGACAGAGGAGGGGAGAGGCAGGGACAGAGGAGGGGAGAGGCAGGGACAGAGGAGGGGAGAGGCAGGGACAGAGGAGGGGAGAGGCAGGGACAGAGGAGGGGAGAGGCAGGGACTGAGGAGGGGAGAGGCAGGGACTGAGGAGGGGAGCGGCAGGGACTGAGGAGGGGAGAGGCAGGGACTGAGGAGGGGAGCGGCAGGAAGTGAAGAGGGGAGCGGCAGGGAGTAAAGAGGGGAGCGGCAGGGAGTAAAGAGGGGAGCGGCAGGGAGTAAAGAGGGGAGCGGCAGGGAGTAAAGAGGGGAGCGGCAGGGAGTAAAGAGGGGAGCGGCAGGGAGTGAAGAGGGGAGCGGCAGGGAATGAAGAGGGGAGCGGCAGGGACTGAGGAGGGGAGTATGGCTAATTTAGTTACTTTAATGCATTTTACCCATTTTTCATAAATCCTGCATCACCCGTCATACAGTCATGGACACCACACGTTTTGCAGCTCTATAGCTTATGACTAAGGCTACTTTCACACTAGTCCGTCGGTACGGGCCGTCGCAAACCGTCGGCTCGACGTACAGTGTGTTAATTAATCACAACGTGGGCAGCGGATGCAGTCTTACGACGCATCCACTGCCCAGTGTGATAAGCGAGGAGGAGTGGGCGGAACCGATGGACAAAAAAACGTTACATGTAAGGTTTTTTTGTGCCGAAGGTCCGCCAAAACACGACGCATCCGTCGCCCGACGGATGCGATGTGTGGCACTCCGTCGCAATGCGTCGCTATGTGTAAGTCTATGGAGAAAAACGCATCCTGCGGGCAACTTTGCAGGATGCGTTTTTCTACATAACGACGCATTGCCACGTGCGTCGAACGACGCAAGTGTGAAAGTAGTCTAAGAACCACATAAAAGCCTGAAAACGCGCAGACTGCCAGCTCTGAATGGTGACCTCTGGGGACTGGACTAGAGAGGATTAAATTTAATTGAATTCACCTCGAATTTAGTAAGTATGCAAATTGCCTCTTCTGATAAAAAGAGGACTTTACTCTATAGCGCCACCTGTTGGAAGTAGCGATCCTACAAGTCACAATCAACCCTTTAACGAGTCGTGCAATATGACTTAGGATAAAAGCCAAATCAGTATCTCAATTCGCAGACACAGTGTTTCGGGCTGTTGCCCCTCATCAGTGCGAAGCATGAGAACTGATTTGGCTAGGTGAGAGGCTCTGGACTGGGGTCTAAGGGGTAACATTTCTCCTTATGGAGAGTGACATACCATCTGGCTTGTCAAGGTAAGGAGGCTTATTCGCCGTGCAATGCTCCTCTGGGAAATTAAATATGCAAATTGCCTCTTCTGATAAAAAGAGGACTATTTAGTAAAAAAGTAACATGTGAGCGAATCCACATTTTCAGAGACTCGCCTTGTGCGAATCCAGCAGAATGGAGGCTGGGTAGGTGGACAATTTCTTACCCTGCGATTATTAGGTTTTGGGGTCTGTAGAGATATAATGAGGCACAATCGATTCGCATTGAATAAACTGGATTGAAGGTGAGTGGAAGACCTGCTAATCCTGGACCTGAGGCGCTGCGCTGGATGCAGCCTTCCAACAGAGACCGCCCGCCCCGGACTGGACCTAGTGATCACTGCTGGGACGAATCCTCTCCACTGACACCACCAGGTCTCGCCAGTGTCCCCTCCCCCGCAGAGCGAGTCAGAAAACCACCCAGAAAAGACTCCCTGTGAGGGGTCCCCTGAAGACCGTGGCCCCTGCAGCCATCGCTGATACATGGTCACGTGACATTCCATGCGGTAGTGAGACCAGCACCGACCCCTCCTGGTTTTGTTCTAGGACACCATGAAATTGGGGAGAATATCTCAGAAATGTATGAAAAGTTCTGGGATGAAACGGGTCGATTGTTCAGAGTCCGTAAGAAAAAGGTTCATTAAATCCAAGACGCCCGGAGCAGCGTCAATGTCACTTCCCCTCCCCGGCGGAGCACCGGAAACTTTAGAACATTTTTTTTTCTTTTTTTCCTGTGGTATCAAATTAATGACAAATTTCCTCAGTTTTAAACAAAATTCAAAACTATATGATGCACAAAATCCGACGTTTGGCAAAAAAAAAGAAAATAAGGGAAAATGTAAAAAGGCGCCAACGGTAGAATGAGGGTTATCCAAGGTTATAGGTGGTTTCGTCCTGTGGCTCAGAAGATCCCGGAAGTTCTGCGTTACTTCCGGCTGTAACGTTTCCGGTAGGACGTCGCCGTTGAGCGTTGACCCGGGAAGCACAGCATGGTGGGATAGAAACGTAGCAGGTGCGTCTTTGGCATGGCGGTATAGCTGTATGATCCCATGACGATCGTAGCGTCCCATCAACCAGAGATCTGTCTGTATGGAGTCTGTGGCTCCCCCCACGGCGATGCTGTGCGGTCTGTGGGTGTTGTTGTCGCTCCCCTTGTTCTCGTGGTGGCGGCCGTGGTTTTTCCGTTCACATCGGGTGATGATAGAATCTCGTTCTCTGCTGTTTGTTCTCTTCGGCGCTGTGCCGAGCTCCGTTCTCAGTTGTATTTGTCTATTGCTCCAAGGGAAGAAGAGAATTTTCGTAACCAATGAAGATAACATGAAAATAATTTGTATCCTCCGTAACATGTGCAAAATAGAGAAAAATACTGAAAAACTTTATGTAGGAATGCAGCAAAGGAATCTGCGAAGAGAAGAGATAAAGTCAGTGAGTCACAGCAGAAACGTGCGCCGCGCTCCGGTATAATGAAGGTGTAGGATGGTGATGTCTCGGCAGGAACGTGCGCTGCTCTGTGGTATATGGAAGGTGTAGGATGGTGATGTCTCAGCAGAAACGTGCCCTGTGCTGTGGTACATGATGGGTGTAGGATGGTGATGTCTCAGCAGGAACGTGCGCCGCACTATGGTACATGATGGGTGTAGGATAGTGATGTCTCGGCAGGAACGTGCGCTGCTCTGTGGTATATGGAAGGTGTAGGATGGTGATGTCTCAGCAGAAACGTGCCCTGTGCTGAGGTACATGATGGGTGTAGGATGGTGATGTCTCAGCCGGAACGTGCACCACGCTGTGGTACATGATGGATGTAGCATGGTGATGTCTCGGCAGAAACGTGCGCCGTGCTGTGGTACATGGAGGGTGTAGGATGGTGATGTCTCAGCAGGAACGTGCGCCGTGCTGTGGTACATGGAGGGTGTAGGATAGTGATGTCTCAGCAGGAACGTGTGCCGTGCTGTAGTACATGATGGGTGTAGGATGGTGATGTCTCAGCAGAAACGTGCGCCGTGCTGTGGTACATGGAGGGTGTAGGATAGTGATGTCTCAGCAGGAACGTACGCCGTGCTGTGGTACATGGAGGGTGTAGGATCGTGATGTCTCAGCAGGAACGTGCGCCGTGCTGTGGTACATGATGGGTGTAGGATGGTGATGTCTCAGCAGAAACGTGCGCCGTGCTGTGGTACATGATGGGTGTAGGATGGTGATGTCTCAGCAGGAACGTGCGCCGTGCTGTGGTATATGGAGGGTGTAGGATGGTGATGTCTCAGCAGGAACGTGCGCCGTGCTGTGGTACATGGAGGGTGTAGGATCGTGATGTCTCAGCAGGAACGTGCGCCGTGCTGTGGTACATGATGGGTGTAGGATGGTGATGTCTCAGCAGAAACGTGCGCTGTGCTGTGGTACATGATGGGTGTAGGATGGTGATGTCTCAGCAGGAACGTGCGCCGTGCTGTGGTATATGGAGGGTGTAGGATGGTGATGTCTCGGCAGGAATGTGCGCCATGCTGTGGTACATGGAGGGTGTAGGATAGTGATGTCTCGGCAGAAACGTGCGCCGCGCTGTGCTGCATGGAGGGTGTAGGATGGTGATGTCTCAGCAGGAACGTGTACCGCACTGTGGTACATGATGGGTGTAGGATGGTGATATCGGCAGAAACATGCGCCGCACTGTGGTACATGGAAGGTGCAGGATGGTGATGTCACGGCAGGAATGTGCGTACATGTCTGTGTGGTACATGATGGGTTTATTTGAGTCATTTGAACGTATTTAAGGGTTACAAGAGAAAAAAAATGTGTACAGTAAAAATCCTAGAACACCAGCCATCTTACAATCAGATCTTACCAGATGAGCAAAATCCCAGCTGGAACCAATAACAACGTGAAGATCCAGGACGCTCTGACTGCCGTTGATCTGACTGTAGGTTCTGGGTCACAAGGTTTGGTGGTTGGAGGCGCCACATAAGTCGTCGTGGTTGTGGTCGTGATTGTCGTTGTCGTCTCTGAAAGAAAGAGATCGATGCATTTATGTCTACTTGAGATTCGTTATAAAGATGATATATAAACTCCGCAACGCTGGGGAAGAGCGGTGAACGATGGGAATCACCGGATGGAGACGTCACCGATCTGCAAGTGGTGAATTATGGAAACAACATTAGAAAACGTCTTGATTTAGTCGCCATTTTCCCAGTGTCCATGACCTGCTCTTCCACGCAACACCCCGGCTGCATGTTACTCGCACTACTGTGAGCCGCCTGCGTGGCCTAAACTTGCTCCCATGGCTTCAGTGTCTCCGGACTTGACTTCTGTGGCTACAGCATCTCCGGACTTGACTTATGTGGCTGCAGTGTCTTCGGACTTAGTCTTTAGGGACGTCATTGGTCGGTGATTACACAGGAGCTGCTGGCGGCGGATTTTGATGATTTGCACATTCAGCGGCAGAACCTTCCTCAGCCATTAATAACCTCAGTGATAGCAGCTGAGACCGGAGGTGCCGGGATTTCTGCACGAGACTGGAGAATCCAGAGGTTGTGAATATTCCATGGCTTTTCCTTCTTGCTGTTGCAATTTCTATGTTGAGGAGCGTAACTATTATAACACGAGATAACTCAAAGAAACAGATTGTCCCACAGCGGCACCATTCTCAGACCATCGCTGATCAGACCAATCACTGATCAGACCAATCACTGATCAGATATTAAAATGAACAGAACAAAACACTATTTAACCCCTCAACGACCGCCGATACGCCTTTTAATGGCGGCAGTTAAGGGTACGTAAACCACAGCGCCGCTTTTTATTGGCACAGAGGAATAAGTGTATGGCGCCCCACAGAGTGGGAATTTCTCTGGGGACCCCAGGGAACATGATTCGGGTCGGTTTTTACTGAGGGAGAAAATGCCAAGATCTGCCGGCCGGCACCCCGCAACAATAGGGCATTTCTCCTATTGGTTCATTTTGATCACTGTGATAGACCCTATCACAGTGATCAAAATAAAAAAAGCAAATAAAACCTTCCTTTATCACCCACTTAGTTAAGGAAAAATAATGAAATAAAAAATATATATTTATTTCCATTTTTCCATTAGGCGTTAGAGTTGGGCGAAAGTGAGTTGGGTTAAAGCTAGGGTTAGGATTAAGGGTGTGTTAGTGTTGGAAGTAGAGTTAGGGGTGTGGTTAGGGTTATGGCTGGGATTAGGGTTAGGGGTGTGTTAGGCTAGTTTCACACTAGCGTTAACTGCAATACGTCGCAAATGCGTCGTTTTGCCGAAAATACGCATCCAGCAAAAGTTCTTGCTGGATACGTTTTTTCGTCATAGACTAACATTAGCGACGCATTTGCGACGCATTGCAAAACGTCGCGTCCGTTTTGCGACGTTTGGGCGTGTGGTAGCGGTCCGTCGGGAGAAAAAAACGTTACATGTAACGTTTTTTGCTCCCGACGGTCCGCTTTTTCCGACCGCGCATGCGCGGCCGGAACTCCGCCCCCACCTCCCCGCACTTCCCCGCACCTCACAATGGGACAGCGGATGCGTGGGAAAAATGCATCCGCTGCCCCCGTTGTGCGGCGGAGACCACGCTAGCGTCGGGAACGGCGGCCCGACGCACAGCGACGGGTTGTTCCCGACGCTAGTGTGAAAGTAGCCTTAGGGTTAGGACTATGTTAGGATTGAGATTAGGGGTGTGTTAGGGTTAGGAGTGTGTTAGGATTGGGATTAGGGTTAGGGGTGTGTTAGGGTTAGGACTATGTTAGGATTGAGATTAGGGGTGTGTTAGCGTTAGGGGTGTGTTAGGATTGGGATTAGGGTTTGGGGTGTGTTAGAGTTATGATTATGGTTGGGATTAGGGGTGTGTTAGGGTTAGGGGTGTGTTAGCATTGGGATTAGGGTTTGGGGTGTGTTAGAGTTATGATTATGGTTGGGATTAGGGGTGTGTTAGGGTTAGGGGTGTGTTAGCATTGGGATTAGGGTTTGGGGTGTGTTAGAGTTATGATTATGGTTGGGATTAGGGGTGTGTTAGGGTTAGGGGTGTGTTAGCATTGGGATTAGGGTTTGGGGTGTGTTAGAGTTATGATTATGGTTGGGATTAGGGGTGTGTTAGGGTTGGGATTAGGGTTAGGGGTGTGATAGGGTTAGGGGTATGTTAGGGTTGAGATTTGGGTTAGGGGTGTGATAGGGTTAGGGGTATGTTAGGGTTGAGATTAGGGTTAGGGGGGTGTTAGGGTTGAGATCAGGGGTGTGTTAGGGTTAAGGGTGTGTTAGGGTTAGGTTTGTAGGGAGCGGGGGGATGGGCTTGTTGTTATCGCCCCAACAAGGCCAAGTCCTTCAACCGGTCTGAACTGGGTGAGATCACTCCATTGATGTTCTACAACTGTTGATCTACCTCTTGTATATGCCCGGACTGGGTGGGATCACTCCATAGTCGTTCATGGTTATTGATCTTCCTTGTTCTATGACTCTGCCAGGCGGCTTTACATATTTCATGTCAGTGGTACTGACACAGGTAGCCGACCTCCAATATTGGCGGCACTTCTGGCCTGCAATGTGGAAGGCAGGACTGCTTTACAACCATTTTAAATAGTGTTTTGTAGTGTTCATTTTAATATCTACATTAAACGACAAGTTTTATACTCGTACTTCTTGCTGATTCTACATTATCTATTCTGGGACTTCTATCCTTCATTTTTATTTTATTGGCTAAAATCAAGCTTGCTATTGCTGCAATCACTGACCAGGCCAATCACCATCCAGTCCAATCACCATCCAGTCCAATCACTGGTCAGGCCAATCACCGTCAGACCACTGTCCAATCACTGATCAGACCAATCACTATAACTCTGTGATGACATCAACAATTAGATACAATAAATATAACTTTTTGTCACTTTTGTTACTTTGTTGTGATTTTTGCTTTCTTTTCTGATGATGTCATGATCTCTCGAGTGATTTACAGCAGATGGTAACGATGGAGGACGCTGAACACCGGGTAATCACCTAATATTTGGGCCGCATTCTCCTGTACGTCGTGAATCCAATAATCCGGCCACCGCACTTTATAAATGAGAGGTTTTGTAGGTGGAAGTCGACCATCTGTGCGGTGAACGCCATCCATCTTCATCTATACGGAGACGCACATCCCACATCTCATCAGTCATGTCTTCGTGGCATAATTCATATCGTAAATCCGCTTCTCTCCACCCCCGGGACTGGAGCGCACATTCTGCTCTAAATAACAAGATTCTCCCCAATGGCCGGGAGTCAATTACGGGGGAGCGCGGATGATAATTATGATCTATGGCTTGTTAGTGGTTCAGTCCCGCCCCGTGTACGCCAAGCACCTCAGCGAGCAGTGGCCCGGACGGGAACCTGCGGATTTAACATGGAAGTTTCTTGTTGGTGAAGTCACATCAGCTAAACTGCATGAAGTGCTGACAAGTAAGGGAAAAGTGGCGCAATATGTAAGATTCCAAAGCATCATGGGCAGACCAGGGGCGAAACTCTGGGCATCACCACAGTGCGACAGTGTGGGCATCACCGGAGTGAAAAACTGCTGACATCACCGGAGTGCGAAACTGTGGACATCAGAGGAGTGCGAAACTGTGGGCATCACCAGAGTGCGAAACTGTGGGCATCACCAGAGTGCGAAACTGTGGGCATCACCAGAGTGCGAAACTGCGGGCATCACCAGAGTGCAAAACTGTGGGCATCACCAGAGTGCAAAACTGCGGGCATCACCAGAGTGCGAAACTGTGGGCATCACCAGAGTGCGAAACTGCAGGCATCACCAGAGTGCAAAACTGTGGACATCAGAGGAGTGCGAAATTGCGGGCATCACCAGAGTGCGAAACTGTGGGCATCACCAGAGTGCGAAACTGTGGGCATCACCAGAGTGCGAAACTGTGGGCATCCCCAGAGTGCGAAACTGCACGCATCACCGGAGTGTGAAACTGCGGGCATCACCACTAGAGTGCAAAACTGTGGACATCAGAGGAGTGCGAAATTGCGGGCATCACCAGAGTGCGAAACTGTGGGCATCACCAGAGTGCGAAACTGTGGGCATCCCCAGAGTGCGAAACTGCACGCATCACCGGAGTGCGAAACTGCGGGCATCACCACTAGAGTGCAAAACTGCGGGCATCACCAGAGTGCGAAACTGCGGGCATCACCAGAGTGCGAAACTGCGGGCATCACCAGAGTGCGAAACTGCGGGCATCACCAGAGTGCGAAACTGCGGGCATCACCAGAGTGCGAAACTGCGGGCATCACCAGAGTGCGAAACTGCGGGCATCACCAGAGTGCGAAACTGCGGGCATCACCAGAGTGCGAAACTGCAGGCATCACCAGAGTGCGAAACTGCGGGCATCACCAGAGTGCGAAACTGCGGGCATCACCAGAGTGGGAAACTGCGGGCATCACCAGAGTGCGAAACTGCGGGCATCACCAGAGTGCGAAACTGCGGGTATCACCAGAGTGGGAAACTGCAGGCATCACCAGAGTGCAAAACTGTGGGCATCACCAGAGTGCAAAACTGCGGGCATCACCAGAGTGCGAAACTGTGGGCATCACCAGAGTGCGAAACTGCAGGCATCACCAGAGTGCAAAACTGTGGACATCAGAGGAGTGCGAAATTGCGGGCATCACCAGAGTGCGAAACTGTGGGCATCACCAGAGTGCGAAACTGTGGGCATCCCCAGAGTGCGAAACTGCACGCATCACCGGAGTGCGAAACTGCGGGCATCACCACTAGAGTGCAAAACTGTGGACATCAGAGGAGTGCGAAATTGCGGGCATCACCAGAGTGCGAAACTGTGGGCATCCCCAGAGTGCGAAACTGCACGCATCACCGGAGTGCGAAACTGCGGGCATCACCACTAGAGTGCAAAACTGCGGGCATCACCAGAGTGCGAAACTGCGGGCATCACCAGAGTGCGAAACTGCGGGCATCACCAGAGTGCGAAACTGCGGGCATCACCAGAGTGCGAAACTGCGGGCATCACCAGAGTGCGAAACTGCGGGCATCACCAGAGTGCGAAACTGCGGGCATCACCAGAGTGCGAAACTGCGGGCATCACCAGAGTGCGAAACTGCAGGCATCACCAGAGTGCGAAACTGCGGGCATCACCAGAGTGCGAAACTGCGGGCATCACCAGAGTGGGAAACTGCGGGCATCACCAGAGTGCGAAACTGCGGGCATCACCAGAGTGCGAAACTGTGGACATCAGAGGAGTGCAAAACTGCGGGCATCACCAGAGTGCGAAACTGGGGGCATTACCAGAGTGTGACAGTGTGGGCATCACCAGAGTGTGACAGTGTGGGCATCACCAGAGTGCGACAGTGTGGGCATCACCGGAGCGCGAATCTGGGAACATCACAAGAGTGTGACAGTGTGGGCATCACTGGATTGTAACTAAACAATATACATCATGGAGAAAAATATTAGGCCCCACGTCTTCATCAACGCATAACATCCGGCTCCATTGCCCCCTGGTGTATAACATCCGGCCCCTCGCCCTCCAGTGTAGAACATCAGGCCCCTCACTCCCCGGTGCATAACATCCGACCCTTCGCCTCCCAGTGTATAACATCCAGCCCCTCACCCGCCAGTGTATAACACTCAACCTGTGTATAACATCAGGCCCTTCACCCCCGGTGTATATCATCCGGCCCTTTGCCCCCCAGTGTATAACATCCATCCCCGTTGCCTCCGGTGTATAACATCCGGCCCCTCGCGCCCCTAGTGTATAACATCCGGCTCCTCATCCCCTGTTGTATAACATCCGGCCCCTTGTCTCCCAGTATATAACATCCGGCCCCTCGCCCCCTGTTGTATAACATTTGGCCCCTTGCCCCACGGTGTATAACATCCAGCCTCTCGACCTCCAGTGTGTAACATCTGGCCCTTGCCCCCTGGTGTAGATCATCTGGCCCCTCGCCCCCCTGGTGTATAACATCCAGCCGTTCGCCCTCCAGTGTATAACATTCATCCCCGCTGCCCCCGGGTGTATAACATCCGTCTCTTCATCCCCTGGTGTATAACATCTAGCCCCTCACACCCTGGTGTACAACATCAGGCCCCTCACTCCAGGATGTATAACATCCGGCCCTTCACCCCCCAGTGTATAACACTCCTGTGTGTAAAATCCAGCCCCTCACCCCCCAGGTGTATAACATACAGCCCTGTTGCCCCCCCAGTGTATAACATCTGGCCCTTTGTCTCCTGGTGTATAGCATCTGGCCCCTTGGTCCCGGTGTATAACATCCAACCCTGTGCCCCCGGTGTATAACATCTGGCCCATCACCCCCTTGAGTATAACATCCAGCCTCTTATCCCTCGGTGTATAACATTTGACCCCTCACCCCCCGGTGTATAACACCGGCCCCTCGCCCCCCGATGTATAACATCCGGACCCTCACCCCCCAATGTATAACATCCGGACCCTCACTCCCTGGTATATAACATATGTCCCTTCACCCCCGGTGTCTAACATCTGGCCCCTCACACTCTGGTGTATAACATCAGGTCCCTCGCTCCAGGATGTATAACACCCAGCCCTTCACCCCCTAGTGTATAACATCCGGCCCCTCGCCCCCCCCCCAGTGTATAACATCCAGCCCCTCGCCCCCCCAGTGTATAACATCTGTCCCCTCGTCGCCCAATGTATAACATCCGGACCCTCACTCCCCGGTATATAACATCTGTCCCTTCGCCCCTTGGTGTATAACATCTGGCCCCTCATACCCTGGTGTATAACATTAGGCCCCTCGCTCCAGGATGTATAACACCCGGCCCTTCACCCCCTAGTGTATAACATCCGGCCCCTCGCGCCCTGGTGTACAACATCCAGCTCCCCTGCCCCGGTGTATAACATCTGACCAATCGCCCCCTGGTGAATAACATCCGGCCCCTAGACCCCCAGTGTATAACATCCGGCCCCTCGTCCCCTGGTGTATAACATCCGGCCCCTCGTCCCCTGGTGTATAACATCCGGCCCCTCACTCCACCTGTGAATAACATCCAGCCCCTTGTCCCCTGGTGTATAACATCCGGCCCCTCACTCCACCTGTGTATAACATCCGGCCCCTCGTCCCCTGGTGCATAACATCCTGCCCCTCACTCCACCTGTGTATAATATATACCCCTCGCCCCCCAGTGTATAATATCCGGCCCCTTGTCCCCTGGTGTATAACATCCTGCCCCTCACTACACCTGTGAATAACATCCAGCCCATTGTCCCCTGGTGTATAACATCAGGCCCCTTGTCCCCTGGTGTATAACATCCGGCCCCTCACTCCACCTGTGTATAACATCAGACCCCTCGCCCCCCAGTGTATAACATCCGGACCCTTGTCCCCTGGTGTATAACATCCGGCCCCTCACTCCACCTGTGTATAACATCAGACCCCTCGCCCCCCAGTGTATAACATCCGGACCCTTGTCCCCTGGTGTATAACATCCGGCCCCTCACTCCACCTGTGTATAACACATCCGGCCCCTTGTCCACTGGTGTATAACATCCGGCCCCTTGTCCACTGGTGTATAACATCCGGCCCCTCATTCCACCTGTGTATAACACATCCGGCCCCTTGTCCCCTAGTGTATAACATCAGGCCCCTTGTCCACTGGTGTATAACATCCGGCCCCTCACTCCACCTGTGTATAACACATCCGGCCCCTTGTCCCCTGGTGTATAACATCCGGCCCCTCACTCCACCTGTGAATAACATCCAGCCCCTTGTCCCCTGGTGTATAACATCCAGCCCCTCACTCCACCTGTGTATAACATCCGGCCCCTCGTCCCCTGGTGCATAACATCCTGCCCCTCACTCCACCTGTGTATAATATATACCCCTCGCCCCCCAGTGTATAATATCCGGCCCCTTGTCCCCTGGTGTATAACATCCGGCCCCTCACTCCACCTGTGTATAACACATCCGGCCCCTTGTCCCCTAGTGTATAACATCAGGCCCCTTGTCCACTGGTGTATAACATCAGGCCCCTCGCTCCACCTGTGTATAACACATCCGGCCCCTCGTCCCCTGGTGTATAACATCCGGCCCCTCACTCCACCTGTGTATAACACATCCGGCCCCTTGTCCCCTAGTGTATAACATCCGGCCCCTCACTCCACCTGTGTATAACATCAGACCCCTCACCCCCCCAGTGTATAACATCCGGACCCTTGTCCCCTGGTGTATAACATCCAGCCCCTCACTCCACCTGTGTATAACACATCCGGCCCCTTGTCCCCTGGTGTATAACATCCGGCCCCTCACTCCACCTGTGTATAACACATCCGGCCCCTTGTCCCCTGGTGTATAACATCCGGCCGCTCACTCCACCTGTGTATAACATCCGGACCCTTGTCCACTGGTGTATAACATCAGGCCCCTCGCTCCACCTGTGTATAACACATCCGGCCCCTTGTCCCCTGGTGTATAACATCCAGCCCCTCACTCCACCTGTGTATAACACATCCGGCCCCTTGTCCCCTAGTGTATAACATCCGGCCCCTCACTCCACCTGTGTATAACATCAGACCCCTCGCCCCCCCAGTGTATAACATCCGGCCCCTTGTCCCCTGGTGTATAACATCCAGCCCCTCACTCCACCTGTGTATAACACATCCGGCCCCTTGTCCCGTGGTGTATAACATCCGGCCCCTCACTCCACCTGTGTATAACATCCGGACCCTTGTCCCCTGGTGTATAACATCCGGCCCCTCACTCCACCTGTGTATAACACATCCGGCCCCTTGTCCCCTAGTGTATAACATCCGGCCCCTCACTCCACCTGTGTATAACATCAGACCCCTCACCCCCCCAGTGTATAACATCCGGACCCTTGTCCCCTGGTGTATAACATCCAGCCCCTCACTCCACCTGTGTATAACACATCCGGCCCCTTGTCCCCTGGTGTATAACATCCGACCCCTCACTCCACCTGTGTATAACACATCCGGCCCCTTGTCCCCTGGTGTATAACATCCAGCCCCTCACTCCACCTGTGTATAACACATCTGGCCCCTTGTCCCCTAGTGTATAACATCAGGCCCCTTGTCCACTGGTGTATAACATCAGGCCCCTCGCTCCACCTGTGTATAACACATCCGGCCCCTCGTCCCCTGGTGTATAACATCCGGCCCCTCACTCCACCTGTGTATAACACATCAGGCCCCTTGTCCCCTAGTGTATAACATCAGGCCCCTCGTCCCCTGGTGTATAACATCCGGCCCCTCACTCCACCTGTGTATAACATCAGACCCCTCGCCCCCCCAGTGTATAACATCCGGGCCCTTGTCCCCTGGTGTATAACATCCAGCCCCTCACTCCACCTGCGTATAACACATCCGGCCCCTTGTCCCCTGGTGTATAACATCCGGCCCCTCACTCCACCTGCGTATAACACATCCGGCCCCTTGTCCCCTGGTGTATAACATCCGGCCCCTCACTCCACCTGTGTATAACACATCTGGCTCCTTTTCCCTTGGTGTATAAAATCCGGCCCCTCACTCCACCTGTGTATAACATCAGACCCCTCGCCCCCCAGTGTATAACATCCGGCCCCTTGTCCCCTGGTGTATAACATCAGGCCCCTCGCTCCCCGATGTATAACATAAGGCCCTTCACCCCCCAGTGTATAACACTCCACCTATGGGCTGTTATCAGGGGGCGGCCTCCAGCTTTGTGGAAACAGTTTGGGGGAAGACCCTTTTCTGCCCCATGATGGTGCCCAGTGGCTTAGTGGGAAGATTTGTGGCCTACAATAATACAAGGAACGACTGATGAACTGATCCCATGTTCGGCCCGTAGTGAAGGTTCTCGATGCTTATATTACTCGGGGGCTGTAGATCTGCCCCACTGTATTCCGAGGAGACGTAATGCCTTTTTTTCATATTTCTTTGTCTTTTTGCTTTGGATCTGAAGAAGGAAAACATCTGCTATAAAGGAAGACAAGGAATTTTCGGAGCAGATTTCTGCCGTCTTGGGAGGTGCTACTCTGCAATGTCTCAGCTTCACGTGATGCCATCACGGGGTTAAGTGGTCTGCTCTATGTGAGGGGCTTTCATTATTTGCTCATTAGGCTTTAATTACTCTAATACATAGGACATGGAGGTCAGCAGTCTCCCCTCCCCCAGGTGGAGGCTTTAATAGTATCCTGGCGGGGGAGGGGAGCAGAGGCCGCGCTGCGCAGACATCACTTTGATGTGGAGTATTAATAATTAGAATATAATACATAATGTTTATGAGGCCGTCACATAGCGAGGCCCCGGGGTGGAAGGAGCAGGAGGAGCAGAATTTATTATACACAAATAACTGGGATCTGTCCAGGCGACGAACGTTCCCACCGCTGCACATGTCCCATCTGTTCCCTGTATGATACATGACATCCCCGCCGCTCATCCCTCCACTAAGTGCAAGCATCTTCCAGGCCCTGATCAGAGACACATGTTCATCTGTGGCCAGGATCCAGATCATCATACTTGGTCTTATACTCAAGGCTTCACTCACAACTCCCACAACCTGAAGAAAGTACCGAGGTCACAGCCCCCGCGGATCCTCAGGGGCCCACAGAAAGGAAGGACCCTGATACATCTCACACTTTCAGACTCTTCAAGGGAAGGTCTGAGCACAAGGCAAGAGCTATGGTGGAGAAAACTAGAGGGATGGGAGGAGGGGAAGAGAAGACAGGAAGGGAGAAAAGAGAGGAGAAATTAATAGGAGAAGAGAAAAAGAGGAGAAAAGGAGAGGAGAAAAGAGAGGAGAAAAGGAGAGGATATGAGAAAAAGAAGAGAGGAGAAAAAGAGGAGAAAAGATGAAGAAAGAAAAAGGAGAAAAGAAGAAGAGGATAGAAGAAGAGGAAAGAAGAGAGAAGAAGAGGTGAGGAGAAAAAAGAGGAGAGAAAAAGAGGAGAAAAGAAGAGGAGAGGAGAAAATGAAGAGGAAATGAGAAGAGGACAGGAGAAAAAAAGGCGAAAAGAAGAAGAGGAAAGAAGAAGAGGAGAGAAGAAGAGGTGAGGAGAAAAAAGAGGAGAAAAGAAGAGGAGAGAAAAAGAGGAGAGGAGAAAAAAAAGAGGAGAAAAAGAGAGGAAATGAGAAAAAGAAGAGGAGAGGAGAAGAGGACAGGAGAAAAGAAGAGGAGAAAAGAAGAGGAAAGAAGAAGAGGAGAGGAGAAAAAGGAAAGTAAAAGATGAGAAGAGAAAAGAAGAGGAGAGAAAAAGAGGAGAGGAGAAAAAAGAGAAAAGGAGAGGAAATGAGAAAAAGAAGAGAGGAGAAGAGGACAGGAGAAAAGAAGAGGAGAAAGGAAGAGGAAAGAAGAAGAGGAAAGAAGAGAAAAGAAGGGAAGAAGAGGAGAGGAGAAAAAGGAAAGTAAAAGATGAGAGGAGAAAAGAAGAGGAGAGGAGAGAAAAAGAGGAGAGGAGAAAAAAGAGAAAAGGAGAGGAAATGAGAAAAAGAAGAGGAGAGGAGGACAGGAGAAAAGAAGAGGAGAAAAGAAGAGGAGAAAAGAAGAGGAAAGAAGAAGAGAAAAGAAGAGGAGAGAATAAGAGGGGAGGAGAAAAAAGAGGAGAGGAGAAAAAAGAGGAGAGGAGAAAATAAAGAGAAGAGTAGATAGGAGAAAAAGAAAAAAGAGGAGAGGAGAAAAAGAAAGGCGGAAAGAAGAACAGAGGATAAAAAGAAGAGAGGAGAAAAAGAGGAGAGGAGGAAATGAAGAGCAGAGGAGAAAAAAAGAGGAGAAAGAGAGGATATGAAAAAAAGAAGAGGAGAGGAGAAAAAGAGAAAAAAAGAAGAGGAGAGAAGAAGAGGAGAAAAGAAGAGGAAAGAAGAAGAGGATGAAAGAAGAATAGGAGAAAAGAAGAGGCGTAAAAAGAGGAGAGAAAAAGAGAAAAAGAAGAGAAAAAGGGGAGAAAAGGAGGAGTAAAGAAAAGGAGAGAAGAAAAGACAGGAGAAAAGGAGAGGATATGAGAAAAAGAAGAGGAGAAGAGAAGAGGACAGGAGAAAAGAAGAGGAAAAAAGAGAAAAGAAGAGCAGAGAAGAAGAGGAGAAAAAAGAGGAGAGAAAGAGAGAAGAAAAGAAGAGGAGAGAAAAAGAGGAGAGGAGAAAAAACAACAAGAAGAATAATAAGCATAATAACAGACGCGGATTCTTTACTGTAAGAGCAGTGAGACTATGGAACTCTCTGCCGTATGATGTTGTAATGAGTGATTCATTAATTAAATTTAAGAGGGGACTGGATACCTTTCTGGAAAAGTATAATATTACAGGGTATAAACACTAGATTCCTTGATAAGGCGTTGATCCAGGGAACTAGTCTGATTGCCGTATGTGGAGTCGGGAAGGAATTTTTTTCCCCATGGTGGAGCTTACTCTTACCACATGGGTTTTTTTTGCCTTCCCCTGGATCAACATGTTAGGGCATGTTAGGTTAGGCTATGGGTTGAACTAGATGGACTTACAGTCTTCCTTCAACCTTAATAACTATGTAACTATGTAACTATGTAAGAAGAGGAGAAAAGGAAAGGAGAAAAAGAGGAGAGGAGAAAAAGAAAGGCGTAAAGAAGAGGAGAAAAAGAGGAGAAAAGAAGAGGAAAGAAAGAGAAAAGAAGAAGAGAAGAAAAGAGGAGAAAAGAAGAAGAGGAGAAAAGAAGAAGAGGAGAAAAAAGAGGAGAGAGGAAGAGGAGAAAGAAGAGGAGAGAAAAAGAGAGAAAAAGAGAAGGAAGAGGAGAAAAAGAGAAGAAAAAGGAGAGAAAAGAGAGGAGAAAATAGAGGAGAAAAGGAGGATTAAACAAGAGGAGAGAAGAAAAGAGGCGACAAAAGGAAAGTATAAAGAAAATGAGAGAACAGAAGAGCAGCATAGAGAAGAGAATGAGACAACAGGAAAGAATATGAGAAAAGAAGAGAAGAAAAGATGGGAGAAAAGACAAGGAGAGAAAAGGAGAAGAGAGAAGATGCGAGATAGGGCTGTGAGAGACAAAAATTGAGGGACATGAGAAGAGATAAAGAAAAGAGGAGAAAAGAAAAGAGAAAGAAGGAAAAATAGCAGATGAGAGGAGATGAGAGCAAAGAAAGGGGAGAAAACTAGTTATGAAACTAGAGAAAAGAAAGGACGAGAAGGGAAGAGGGGAAAGAAAAGCATAGGAGAATATAAAAGATGAAAAGACAAACAGGAGAGAAGAAGCTGGAAAAAGAGAAGAAAAGACGGGCAGAGAGGGAAAATGAGAGAAAAGGAGATGTGAAGAGAAAAAATTAGATAAGAAAATGGAGAGAAGAGAGAGAAGGGACAACAAATAAGAGAAGAAAATTAAAGGAGAGAAAAGCAGTTGATAGAAGAGAAAACAGCAAAGAAAAGGGACAAGAAGAATAGAAGAAAGAATAACAGAAAAGAAGGAAGGAGAAGATAGAAACGCAAATGAGAAGAACAGCAGAGAAGGGAAGAGGAGAGAGATGAGCAGAAGTGAGGAGAGGAGAGACAGCAGGGAGGCTGTGGAAGCAGTAGATCCCTCCTCAGCACGCATACCATAAGTAGGCTACAAAGGTCCAGGGCTCAACAGCAATAAAGACGTTGTCCAAGTCAGAAGGTCATCCCCTATCCACATCATCGGACGGCCATCACTGGGTGTACACTATAACGGGAAGTGGTGATAATCCGGCCACCACTGGGCTCCTCGGAATATCTCGTGTAACCTCCTATGTCATAAACCACACAATAAGATGGACCTCCAGGACCGGTCTACACAACACTAGGCTCATCCCAGGAGGAGAACCGGATCGTATGTCCTCGGTCCAGTCCACGACATCGCTCTAGACATGTCTGTGTCAGCAGAGCTGAAGATGAACCATCTCTAGACTCCGTGTCTCACCTGTTTTCTGGGCTTCCGTTGTGATGTACTTGGGCTCCTCTGTCCACGGCGTAGCGTGAGCGGCCACACTCCAGTCACTCCAGGTGCCGATCTCATAGTCTTTAGCTGCCACTTGGATTATGTACTCCTTACCAGCGTACGCGTCAGTGATGGTGTGCGACGTCCCGTCTGATAGCTCCACCTGTGCAACCAGAAAACACTAAAGAGTCAGCAACACAACCGCAACTGGAGAAAAAGAAGCGGCACCAGGACATCACACATTTCAGGCATTTTCATTTCTTTTCACTAATTTTTAAATTTTTTTATGTCAGTATCTACAATAAAAGGAAACTCCTATATACAGAAAACACAGGATCCACCAAACAGAATAGGCTCAACTCCTCAGACACAGACGATGCACACAACACTACCACACACAGAGCAGTATTACCGTAGTTATATTCTTATATATAGGGGCAGTATTATAGTAGTTATATTCTTATATATAGGGGCAGTATTATAGTAGTTATATTCCTGTACATAGGGGCAGTATTATAGTAGTTATATTCTTGTATATAGGGAGCAGTATTATAGTAGTTATATTCTTGTACATAAGGGCAGTATTATAGTAGTTATATTCTTGTATATAGGAGCAGTATTATAGTAGTTATATTCCTGTACATAGGTGTTAGTATTATAGTAGTTATATTCTTGTACATAGGAGCAGTATTATAGTAGTTATATTCTTGTACATAAGGAGCAGTATTATAGTAGTTATATTCTTGTATATAGGAGCAGTATTATAGTAGTTATATTCTTGTACATAGAGGGCAGTATTATAGTAGTTATATTCTTGTACATAGGAGCAGTATTATAGTAGTTATATTCTTGTACATAGGGGCAGTGATGGTGATGGTCATGGACTTCAGGTCATCATTTTACAACGCCTCACACAGGAGGAGACCAGCGATGGTGACAGCCATGGCCACCAGACTCCAAGCCGTCATTGCTGCAAAGCCTCACACAGGAGGAGACCAGCGATGGTGACGGCCATGGCCATGAGACTTCAAGACGTCAATATACAAAGCCTCACACAGGAGGAGACCAGTGATTATGACAGCCATGGCCACCAGACTTCAAGCCGTCAATATACAAAGCCTCATATAGGAAGAGACCAGCGATGGTGACGGCCATGGCCACCAGAGTCTAGGCTGTCATTATACAAAGACTCACACAGGAGGAGACCAGCAATGGTGACAGCCATGGCCACGAGACTTCAAGCTGTCAATATGCAAAGTCTCACACAGGAGGAGACCAGTGATTGTGACAGCCATGGCCACCAGAGTTTAGGCCGTCATTATACAAAACCTCACACAGGAGGAGACCAGGGTGGATAAAAATCAATGTTTTTTTAAAAAAATCAAAAAAATCGGATTTTTTTTATTTAAATCGGATTTTTTTTATTTAAATCGGATTTTTTTCAATAAACTGCTTTTTGAGGAAAATATTTTACCATCCAAAGGTTCTTCCATCATGAGATAAAGCTGAGTTGTTGAACTCAGTAGAATAAAGGCTGTATATGTGTAACATTCACAATGCCATGCTCTTCCAGAGGTTTCTGTAGGATGCTGACTATCCAACAAGTTTGGGCATGTCAACTGAATGGAAAAAGAAACTAAACCAAAAGTGAAACCAAGCTAGAAGTGTGGAATTAAAGGGGCAGTATGAACAAAATGTGGAGGCTATTAATAGTTTATACAATTAAGACATGCTGCTTTTAAACACCTACCTATTGCCATATAGTAAAACAAAAAAGATTTTTACTTACTTTGGGGTCCCCCCCTCACCCTGGCGTTAGATCGTTGCCCCTAGTTTCGTCCGTGTAACTATGGGCGCACATGCGCACTGCTCTCACTTCTCATTTTAATCGTGATTTATATTAAAAAAAACCTTTTGATTTAAATCAGTGATTTAAATCATGATTTAAATCATGATTTAAATCGATCCGATTTAAATAGAAAAAAATCTTTTGATTTAAATCGTGATTTAAATCATGATTTAAATCGGCGTGATTTAAATCAATCCACCCTGGAGGAGACCAGCGATGGTGATGGCCATGGCCATGAGACTTCAAGCCGATGGTGATGACCGTGGAGGAGCAGTATTATAGTAGTTATATTCTTGTACATAGGGGGCAGTATTATAGTAGCTATATTCTTATATATAGGGGCAGTATTATAGTAGTTATATTCTTGTACATAGGAGCAGTATTATAGTAGTTATATTCTTATATATAGGGGAAGTATTATAGTAGTTATATTCTTGTACATAGGGGCAGTATTATAGTAGTTATATTCTTATATATAGGGGAAGTATTATAGTAGTTATATTCTTATATATAGGGGCAGTATTATAGTAGTTATATTCTTATATATAGGGGAAGTATTATAGTAGTTATATTCTTGTACATAGGGGCAGTATTATAGTAGTTATATTCTTGTACATAGGAGCAGTATTATAGTAGTTATATTCTTGTATATAGGGGGCAGTATTATAGTAGTTATATTCTTATATATAGGGGCAGTATTATAGTAGTTATATTCTTGTACATAGGAGCAGTATTATAGTAGTTATATTCTTGTACATAGGGGCAGTATTATAGTAGTTATATTCTTATATATAGGGGAAGTATTATAGTAGTTATATTATTGTACATAGGGGCAGTATTATAGTAGTTATATTCTTGTACATAGGAGCAGTATTATAGTAGTTATATTTTTGTACATAGGAGCAGTATTATAGTAGTTATATTCTTGTACATAGGGGGCAGTATTATAGTAGTTATATTCTTATATATAGGGGAAGTATTATAGTAGTTATATTCTTATATATAGGGGCAGTATTATAGTAGTTATATTCTTGTACATAGGAGCAGTATTATAGTAGTTATATTCTTGTACATAGGGGGCAGTATTATAGTAGTTATATTCTTATATATAGGGGCAGTATTATAGTAGTTATATTCTTATATATAGGGGCAGTATTATAGTAGTTATATTCTTATATATAGGGGCAGTATTATAGTAGTTATATTCTTGTACATAGGGGCAGTATTATAGTAGTTATATTCTTGTACATAGGAGCAGTATTATAGTAGTTATATTCTTGTACACAGGGGCAGTATTATAGTAGTTACCGTATTTTTCGGACTACAAGACGCACTTTTTCCCCCCCAAAAAAGGGGGGAAAATGGGGGGTGCGTCTAATAGTCGAAATGCAGGCTTACCCGTGGTGGCAGAGGTGCGGCGGCAGAGGTGCGGCGGCAGACGTGCGGAGATGAGGAGGAGCAGTGAGCGGGGTCCCTTTCCCCGGTGAGGTGATGCAGCAGCCCGGTAAGGAGCAGAGCCGGGTGAATCCTGTTGTCATCGGTGGTGGCGGCCGTCTTCCGGGGGCCGCGCGTGCGCAGATGAAGCGCTCTGCTTCCCGGGGCTTCAGGAAAATGGCCACGGGATGCCGCGCGTGCGCAGATGGGGATCGCGGCGGCCATTTTTCTGAAGTTCTTAGCTTCAGGAAAATGGCCGCGCAATCTCCATCTGCGCACGCGCGGCCTCCCGCGGCCATTTTCCTGAAACCCCGGGAAGCAGAGCGCTTCATCTGCGCTCGCGCAGCCCCCGGAAGATGGCCGCCACCACCGATAACAACAGCATTCACCCGGCTCTGCTCCTTACCGGGCTGCTGCATCACCTCACCGGGGAAAGGGACCCTCTCACACCATACCTGTCACTGCGCCTCCTGATCCCAGCACCTCCTGATCCCAGCACCTCCTGATCCCTGCACCTCCTGATCCCTGCACCTCCTGATCGCAGCACCTCCTGATCGCAGCACCTCCTGATCGCAGCACCTCCTGATCGCAGCACCTCCTGATCCCTGCACCTCCTGATCCCTGCACCTCCTGATCCCTGCACCTCAAGATCCCAGCACCTCCTCATCCCAGCACCTCCTCATCCCAACACCTCTGCCGGTAACCAGTGCTGCAACCCTCCCATGGACACCAGGCCGTGGCGTCGCCCACCTAAGCAGGAAGGGACCCTGCTCAGGTGCACGCCGTACCGCATCACCCCACCTCTGCCGACACCATGCCTCCTGTGACCCTGCTCTGCCACCGCCAGCCTTCAGGTAAGATACTGTAAATTCGGACAAAAAGACGGACCCCCATCTTATAATAAATCTTTTTTCTGCAATTTTCACCCCAAATTTGGGGTGCGCCTTATGGTCCGGTGCGTCTTATAGTCCGCGAAATACGGTATATTCTCGTACATAAGGGCAGTATTATAGTAGTTATATTCTTGTACATAAGAGCAGTATTATAGTAGTTATATTCTTGTACATAGGAGCAGTATTATAGTAGTTATATTCTTGTACATAGGAGCAGTATTATAGTAGTTATATTCTTGTACATAGGGGCAGTATTATAGTAGTTATATTCTTGTACATAGGGGCAGTATTATAGTAGTTATATTCCTGTACATAGGGGCAGTATTATAGTAGTTATATTCTTGTACATAGGGGCAGTATTATAGTAGTTATATTCTTGTACACAGGAGCAGTATTATAGTAGTTATATTCCTGTACATAGGGGCAGTATTATAGTAGTTATATTCTTGTACATAGGAGCAGTATTATAGTAGTTATATTCTTGTATATAGGGGCAGTATTATAGTAGTTATATTCTTGTACATAGGGGCAGTATTATAGTAGTTATATTCCTGTACATAGGGGCAGTATTATAGTAGTTATATTCTTGTACATAGGGGCAGTATTATAGTAGTTATATTCTTGTACACAGGAGCAGTATTATAGTAGTTATATTCCTGTACATAGGGGCAGTATTATAGTAGTTATATTCTTGTGCATAGGGGCAGTATTATAGTAGTTATATTCTTGTACATAGGAGCAGTATTATAGTAGTTATATATTCTTGTACATAGGAGCAGTATTATAGTAGTTATATTCTTGTACATAGGATCAGTATTATAGTAGTTATATTCCTGTACATAGGGGCAGTATTATAGTAGTTATATTCCTGTACATAGGGGCAGTATTTTAGTAGTTATATTCTTGTACACAGGGGCAGTATTATAGTAGTTATATTCTTGTACACAGGAGCAGTATTATAGTAGTTATATTCCTGTACATAGGGGCAGTATTACAGTAGTTATATTCTTGTACATAGGAGCAGTATTATAGTAGTTATATTCTTGTACATAGGATCAGTATTATAGTAGTTATATTCCTGTACATAGGGGCAGTATTATAGTAGTTATATTCTTGTACATAGGGGGCAGTATTATAGTAGATATATTCTTGTACATAGGGGGCAGCATTATAGTAGTTATATTCTTGTACATAGGAGCAGTATTATAGTAGTTATATTCTTGTACACAGGGGCAGTATTATAATAGTTATATTCTTGTACATAGGGGGCAGCATTATAGTAGTTATATTCTTGTACTTAGGAGCAGTATTATAGTAGTTATATTCTTGTACATAGGTGCAGTATTATAGTAGTTATATTCTTGTACACAGGAGCAGTATTATAGTAGTTATATTCTTGTACTTAGGAGCAGTATTATAGTAGTTATATTCTTGTACATAGGTGCAGTATTATAGTAGTTATATTCTTGTACATAGGAGCAGTATTATAGTAGTTATATTCTTGTACATAGGGGCAGTATTATAGTAGTTATATTCCTGTACATAGGGGCAGTATTACAGTAGTTATATTTTTGTACACAGGGGCAGTATTATAGTAGTTATATTCTTGCATATAGGGGGCAGTATTATAGTAGTTATATTCTTGTACATAGGGGGCAGCATTATAGTAGTTATATTCTTGTACATAGGAGCAGTATTATAGTAGTTATATTCTTGTACATAGGTGCAGTGTCATGATTCCCCAATGGCATGGGAACATCAGAGACACAAAAATAACAGACTAGCTCTCGGGTGATGGAAACTCAAGCTGACCGTGACCTAAATCTACCACACAACTAACAGTAGCCAGGGAGCATTCCTACGGCTGCCTAGATGCCATGCGCCAGCCGGAGAACTAACTACGCCTGGAAGAGGAAGGAACAGACCTGGCTTACCTCTAGAGAAATTCCCCAAAGATGATAGTAGCCCCCACGTATATTAACGGTGAGTTCAGAGGAAAAGACATACACAGTATGAAGGTAGATTTAGCAAAGCGAGGTCCACTTACTAGATAGAGGAAGGATACAAAAGAGGACTTCACGGTCAGCTGAAAAACCCTTTCAAAAAACCCATCCTGAAATTACTTTAAGACTCCTGTGTCAACTCATCACACAGGAGTGGCAATTTCAGTCCACAAGAGCTTCCAGTAACAGGAAATGACAAAACTGTAAACTGGACAAGAAAAACAAAACAATAAGGACAAGAGTCCACTTAGCTAATCAGCAGACTAGTAGCAGGAACATGCAACTGAATGAGTCAGGTTACAATGATGACCGGCAAGGAAGTGACTGGAGAGCAAGGCTAAATAGGGAACTCCCAAAACTGATGGAAGCAGGTGAGCTGAGGCAGAAAAGCACACACAAGTCTCCAGTACCACCAGCCACCACCAGGGGAGCCAAAAAGCGGATCACAACAGTGCAGTATTATAGTAGTTGTATTCTTGTACATAGGAGGCAGTATTATAGTAGTTATATTCTTGTACATAGGAGCAGTATTATAGTAGTTATATTCTTGTATATAGGAGCCGTATTATAATAGTTATATTCTTGTACATAGAGCCAGTATTGTAGTAGTTATATTCTTGTACATAGGAGCAGTATTATAGTAGTTATATTCTTGAACATAGGAGCAGTAGTATAGTAGTTATATTCTTGTACATGGGGCAGTATTTTAGTAGTTATATACTTATATAGGGGCAGTATTATAGTAGTTATATTCTTATATAGGGGCAGTATTATAGTAGTTATATTCTTATATAGGGGCAGTATTATGGTAGTTATATTCTTGTACATAGGAGCAGTATTATAGTAGTTATATTCTTGTACATAGAGGCAGTATTATAGTAGTTATATTCTTGTACATAGGGGCAGTATTCTAGTCGTTATATTCCTGTACATAGGAGCAGTATTATAGTAGTTATATTCTTGTACATAGAGGGCAGTATTATAGTAGTTATATTCTTGTACATAGGAGCAGTATTATAGTAGTTATATTCTTGTACATAGGATCAGTATTATAGTAGTTATATTCTAGTACACAGGAGCAGTATTATAGTAGTTATATTCTTGTACATAGGAGCAGTATTATAGTAGTTATATTCTTGTACATAGGGGGCAGTATTATAGTAGTTATATTCTTGTACATAGGAGCAGTATTATAGTAGTTATATTCTTGTACATAAGGGCAGTATTATAGTAGTTATATTCTTGTACATAGGGGCAGTATTATAGTAGTTATATTCTTGTACATAGGAGCAGTATTATAGTAGTTATAGTAGTTATATTCTTGTACATAGGGGCAGTATTATAGTAGTTATATTCTTGTACATAGGGGCAGTATTATAGTAGCTATATTCTTGTACATGGGGCAGTATTATAGTAGTTATATTCTTGTACATAGGAGCAGTATTATAGTAGTTATATTCTTGTACATGGGGCAGTATTATAGCAGTTATATTCTTGTACATAGGAGCAGTATTATAGTAGTTATATTCTTGTACATAGGAGCAGTATTATAGTAGATATATTCTTGTACATAGGGGCAGTATTATAGTAGTTATATTCTTGTACATAGGAGCAGTATTATAGTAGTTATATTCTTGTACATAGAGGCAGTATTATAGTAGTTATATTCTTGTACATAGGGGCAGTATTCTAGTCGTTATATTCTTGTACATAGGAGCAGTATTATAGTAGTTATATTTTTGTACATAGAGGGCAGTATTATAGTAGTTATATTCTTGTACATAGGAGCAGTATTATAGTAGTTATATTCTTGTACATAGGGGCAGTATTATAGTAGTTATATTCTTGTACATAGGGAGCAGTATTATAGTAGTTATATTCTTGTACATAGAGGCAGTATTATAGTAGTTATATTCTTGTACATAGGAGCAGTATTATAGTAGTTATATTCTTGTACATAGGGGCAGTATTATAGTAGTTATATTCTTGTATATAGGAGCAGTATTATAGTAGTTATATTCTTGTACATAGGGACAGTATTATAGTAGTTATATTCTTGTACATAGGGGCAGTATTATAGTAGTTATATTCTTGTACATAGGAGCAGTATTATAGTAGTTTTATAGTATGTGTGTACACTCACCGGCCACTTTATTAGGTACACCATGCTAGTAACGGGTTGGACCCCCTTTTGCCTTCAGAACTGCCTCAATTCTTCGTGGCATAGATTCAACAAGGTGCTGGAAGCATTCCTCAGAGATTTTGGTCCATATTGACATGATGGCATCACACAGTTGCCGCAGATTTGTCGGCTGCACATCCCAAAGATGCTCCATACAAGGCAGGATGGATCCATGCTTTCATGTTGTTTACGCCAAATTCTGACCCTACCATCCGAATGTCGCAGCAGAAATCGAGACTCATCAGACCAAGCAACGTTTTTCCAATCTTCTACTGTCCAATTTCGATGAGCTTGTACAAATTGTAGCCTCAGTTTCCTGTTCTTAGCTGAAAGGAGTGGTACCCGGTGTGGTCTTCTGCTGCTGTAGCCCATCTGCCTCAAAGTTCGACGCACTGTGCGTTCAGAGATGCTCTTAGGCCTACCTTGGTTGTAACGGGTGGCGATTTTAGTCACTGTTGCCTTTCTATCAGCTCGAACCAGTCTGCCCATTCTCCTCTGACCTCTGGCATCAACAAGGCATTTCCGCCCACAGAACTGCCGCTCACTGGATTTTTTTTCTTTTTCGGACCATTCTCTGTAAACCCTAGAGATGGTTGTGCGTGAAAATCCCAGTAGATCAGCAGTTTCTGAAATACTCAGACCAGCCCTTCTGGCACCAACAACCATGCCACGTTCAAAGGCACTCAAATCACCTTTCTTCCCCATACTGATGCTCGGTTTGAACTGCAGGAGATTGTCTTGACCATGTCTACATGCCTAAATGCACTGAGTTGCCGCCATGTGATTGGCTGATTAGAAATTAAGTGTTAACAAGAAGTTGGACAGGTGTACCTAATAAAGTGGCCAGTGAGTGTATATAATAGCAATAGAGATATGACATTTTTAACAAAATGTTAACTACTTCTCTTGTTATACACAAGACAGATATTGAGAACCTCATTCATCGGTTGATACTTGTGGCAGACATTGATTTATGATCTTGTATTCTTGGCTTTGTTGTTCTGGGGTTGGGGGAGTTTTGTCCTTACATGATCAGACGTTTTTAGTAGCCTGGGATGAGGAATGGGGTGACAGAGCTGGCAGAGTGGCTGACGCAGAGCTGATGGAGCGCAGTGATACCCGGCCCAGGTGACCTATACACAGTGTACAAGGTGCTTGTCTGGGGGTCTCGTACTTTGCTCGGCTACAATATGTGACTACAGTGACCAACAGCATCATTGTGCAGAATATCAGGTCTAAAGGCGGCTGTGTCCTCGCCCAGATCTACCCTTGTTTCTGAGTGTGGGACACTGTAAAGTACTGCCAGCCAGTGACCAGAATGCGAAACACTGAGCACAATAGATGGGGGCACTATACACTGAGCACTATAGATGGGGGCACTATACACTGAGCACTATACATGGGGGCACTATACACTGAGCACTATAGATGGGGGCACTATACACTGAGCACTATACATGGGGGCACTATACACTGAGCACTATAGATGGGGGCACTATACACTGAGCACTATAGATGGGGCACTATACACTGAGCACTATAGATGGGGGCACTATACACTGAGCACTATAGATGGGGGCACTATACACTGAGCACTATAGATGGGGGCACTATACACTGAGCACTATAGATGGGGCACTATACACTGAGCACTATAGATGGGGGCACTATACACTGAGCACTATAGATGGGGGCACTATACACTGAGCACTATAGATGGGGCACTATACACTGAGCACTATAGATGGGGGCACTATACACTGAGCACTATAGATGGGGGCACTATACACTGAGCACTATAGATGAGGGCACTATGCACTGAGCACTATAGATGGGGCACTATACACTGAGCACTATAGATGGGGGCACTATACACTGAGCACTATAGATGGGGCACTATACACTGAGCACTATAGATGGGGGCACTATACACTGAGCACTATAGATGGGGCACTATACACTGAGCACTATAGATGGGGCACTATGTACTGAGCACTATAGATGGGGCACTATACACTGAGCACTATAGATGGGGCACTATACACTGAGCACTATAGATGGGGGCACTATACACTGAGCACTATAGATGGGGGCACTATACACTGAGCACTATAGATGGGGGCACTATACACTGAGCACTATAGATGGGGCACTATACACTGAGCACTATACATGGGGGCACTATACACTGAGCACTATAGATGGGGCACTATACACTAAGCACTATAGATGGGGACACTATACACTAAGCACTATAGATGGGGGCACTATACACTGAGCACTATAGATGGGGGCACTATACACTGAGCACTATAGATGGGGCACTATACACTGAGCACTACAGATGGGAGCACTATACACTGAGCACTACAGATGGGGCACTATACACTGAGCACTATAGATGGGGCACTATACACTGAGCACTATAGATGGGGGCACTATACACTGAGCACTATAGATGGGGGCACTATACACTGAGCACTATAGATGGGAGAACTACACACTGAGCACTATAGATGGGGCACTATACACTGAGCACTATAGATGGGGCACTATACACTGAGCACTATAGATGGGGCACTATACACTGAGCACTATAGATGGGAGCACTATACACTGAGCACTGTAGATGGGGGCACTATACACTGAGCACTATAGATGGGGCACTATAGATGGGGGCACTAAACACTGAGCACTATAGATGGGGGCACTATACACTGAGCACTATAGATGGGGCACTATACACTGAGCACTATAGATGGGGGCACTATACACTGAGCACTATAGATGGGGGCACTAAACACTGAGCACTATAGATGGGGGCACTATACACTGAGCACTATAGATGGGGCACTATACACTGAGCACTATAGATGGGGGCACTATACACTGAGCACTATAGATGGGGCACTATACACTGAGCACTATAGATGGGGCACTATACACTGAGCACTATAGATGGGGCACTACACACAGAGCACTATAGATGGGGCACTATGTACTGAGCACTATAGATGGGGCACTATACACTGAGCACTATAGATGGGGCACTATACACTGAGCACTATAGATGGGGGCACTATACACTGAGCACTATAGATGGGGGCACTATACACTGAGCACTATAGATGGGGCACTGTACACTGAGCACTATAGATGGGGCACTATACACTGAGCACTACAGATGGGGCACTATACACTGAGCACTATAGATGGGGCACTATACACTGAGCACTATAGATGGGGGCACTATACACTGAGCACTATAGATTGGGCACTATACACTGAGCACTATAGATGGGGGCACTATACAATGAGCACTGTAGATGGGGGCACTATACACTGAGCACTATAGATGGGGGCACTATACACTGAGCACTATAGATGGGGGCACTATACACTGAGCACTATAGATGGGGGCACTATACCCTGTGCACTATAGATGGGGCACTATACACTGAGCACTATAGATGGGGGCACTATACACTGAGCACTATAGATGGGGGCACTATACACTGAGCACTATAGATGGGAGCACTATACACTGAGCACTATAGATGGGGGCACTATACACTGAGCACTATAGATGGGAGCACTATACACTGAGCACTACAGATGGGGCACTATACACTGAGCACTATAGATGGGGCACTATACACTGAGCACTATAGATTGGGCACTATACACTGAGCACTATAGATGGGGGCACTATACAATGAGCACTGTAGATGGGGGCACTATACACTGAGCACTATAGATGGGGGCACTATACACTGAGCACTATAGATGGGGGCACTATACACTGAGCACTATAGATGGGGGCACTATACCCTGTGCACTATAGATGGGGCACTATACACTGAGCACTATAGATGGGGGCACTATAGATGGGGCACTATAGATGGGGGCACTAAACACTGAGCACTATAGATGGGGGCACTATACACTGAGCACTATAGATGGGGCACTATACACTGAGCACTATAGATGGGGGCACTATACACTGAGCACTATAGATGGGGGCACTAAACACTGAGCACTATAGATGGGGGCACTATACACTGAGCACTATAGATGGGGCACTATACACTGAGCACTATAGATGGGGGCACTATACACTGAGCACTATAGATGGGGTACTATACACTGAGCACTATAGATGGGGGCACTATACACTGAGCACTATAGATGGGGCACTATACACTGAGCACTATAGATGGGGGCACTATAGATGGGGCACTATAGATGGGGGCACTAAACACTGAGCACTATAGATGGGGGCACTATACACTGAGCACTATAGATGGGGGCACTATACACTGAGCACTATAGATGGGGCACTATACACTGAGCACTATAGATGGGGCACTATACACTGAGCACTATAGATGGGGCACTACACACAGAGCACTATAGATGGGGCACTATGTACTGAGCACTATAGATGGGGCACTATACACTGAGCACTATAGATGGGGCACTATACACTGAGCACTATAGATGGGGGCACTATACACTGAGCACTATAGATGGGGGCACTATACACTGAGCACTATAGATGGGGCACTATACACTGAGCACTATAGATGGGGGCACTATACACTGAGCACTATAGATGGGGCACTGTACACTGAGCACTATAGATGGGGCACTATACACTGAGCACTATAGATGGGGGCACTATACACTGAGCACTATAGATGGGGCACTATACACTGAGCACTATAGATGGGGGCACTATACACTGAGCACTATAGATGGGGCACTATACACTGAGCACTATAGATGGGGGCACTATAGATGGGGCACTATAGATGGGGGCACTAAACACTGAGCACTATAGATGGGGGCACTATACACTGAGCACTATATATGGGGCACTATACACTGAGCACTATAGATGGGGGCACTATACACTGAGCACTATAGATGGGGGCACTATAGATGGGGCACTATAGATGGGGCACTAAACACTGAGCACTATAGATGGGGGCACTATACACTGAGCACTATAGATGGGGCACTATACACTGAGCACTATAGATGGGGGCACTATACACTGAGCACTACAGATGGGGCACTATACACTGAGCACTATAGATGGGGGCACTATACACTGAGCACTATAGATTGGGCACTATACACTGAGCACTATAGATGGGGGCACTATACACTGAGCACTATAGATGGGGGCACTATACAATGAGCACTGTAGATGGGGGCACTATACACTGAGCACTATAGATGGGGGCACTATACACTGAGCACTATAGATGGGGCACTATACACTGAGCACTATAGATGGGGCACTATACACTGAGCACTATAGATGGGGGCACTATACACTGAGCACTATAGATGGGGGCACTATACACTGAGCACTATAGATGGGGGCACTATACACTGAGTACTATAGATGGGGGCACTATACACTGAGCACTATAGATGGGGGCACTATACACTGAGCACTATAGATGGGGCACTATACACTGAGCACTATAGATGGGAGCACTATACTCTGAGCACTATAGATGGGGCACTATACACTGAGCACTATAGATGGGAGCACTATACACTGAGCACTATAGATGGGGGCACTATACACTGAGCACTATAGATGGGGCACTATAGATGGGGCACTATAGATGGGGCACTATACACTGAGCACTATAGATGGGGCACTATACACTGAGCACTATAGATGGGGGCACTATACACTGAGCACTATAGATGGGGGCACTATACACTGAGCACTATAGATGGGGCACTATACACTGAGCACTATAGATGGGGGCACTATACACTGAGCACTATAGATGGGGGCACTATACACTGAGCACTATAGATGGGGGCACTATACACTGAGCACTATAGATGGGGCACTATACACTGAGCACTATAGATGGGGCACTATACACTGAGCACTATAGATGGGGCACTATACAGTGAGCACTATAGATGGGGGCACTATACACTGAGCACTATAGATGGGGGCACTATACACTGAGCACTATAGATGGGGGCACTATACACTGAGCACTATAGATGGGGGCACTATACACTGAGCACTATAGATGGGGGCACTATACACTGAGCACTATAGAGGGGGCACTATACACTGAGCACTATAGATGGGGGCACTATACACTGAGCACTATAGATGGGGGCACTATACACTGAGCACTATAGATGGGGCACTATACACTGAGCACTATACATGGGGGCACTATACACTGAGCACTATAGATGGGGGCACTATACACTGAGCACTATAGATGGGGGCACTATACACTGAGCACTATAGATGGGGGCACTATACACTGAGCACTATAGATGGGGCACTATACACTGAGCACTATACATGGGGGCACTATACACTGAGCACTATAGATGGGAGCACTATACACTGAGCACTATAGATGGGGGCACTATACACTGAGCACTATAGATGGGGGCACTATACACTGAGCACTATAGATGGGGCACTATACACTGAGCACTATAGATGGGGCACTATACACTGAGCACTATAGATGGGAGCACTATACACTGAGCACTATAGATGGGGGCACTATACACTGAGCACTATAGATGGGGGCACTATACACTGAGCACTATAGATGGGGGCACTATACACT
This sequence comes from Ranitomeya variabilis, assembly GCF_051348905.1. Classification (NCBI taxonomy): domain Eukaryota; kingdom Metazoa; phylum Chordata; class Amphibia; order Anura; family Dendrobatidae; genus Ranitomeya; species Ranitomeya variabilis. The sequence goes on from NC_135232.1 coordinate 18,119,196, forward strand.
GAGCACTATAGATGGGGGCACTATACACTGAGCACTATAGATGGGGGCACTATACACTGAGCACTATAGATGGGGGCACTATACACTGAGCACTATAGATGGGGGCACTATACACTGAGCACTATAGATGGGGCACTATACACTGAGCACTATAGATGGGGCACTATACACTGAGCACTATAGATGGGGCACTATACACTGAGCACTATAGATGGGGCACTATACACTGAGCACTATAGATGGGGCACTATACACTGAGCACTACAGATGGGAGCACTATACACTGAGCACTATAGATGGGGCACTATACACTGAGCACTATAGATGGGGTACTATACACTGAGCACTACAGATGGGGGCACTATACACTGAGCACTATAGATGGGGCACTATACACTGAGCACTATAGATGGGGCACTGTACACTGAGCACTATAGATGGGGCACTATACACTGAGCACTATAGATGGGGTCACTATACACTGAGCACTATAGATGGGGGCACTATACACTGAGCACTATAGATGGGGCACTATAGATGGGGGCACTAAACACTGAGCACTATAGATGGGGCACTATACACTGAGCACTATAGATGGGGGCACTATACACTGAGCACTATAGATGGGGCCACTATACACTGAGCACTACAGATGGGGCACTATACACTGAGCACTATAGATGGGGGCACTATACACTGAGCACTATAGATGGGGGCACTATACACTGAGCACTATAGATGGGGCACTATACACTGAGCACTATAGATGGGGCACTGTACACCGAGCACTATAGATGGGGCACTATACACTGAGCACTATAGATGGGGGCACTATACACTGAGCACTATAGATGGGGGCACTATACACTGAGCACTATAGATGGGGGCACTATACACTGAGCACTATAGATGGGGGCACTATACACTGAGCACTATAGATGGGGCACTATACACTGAGCACTATAGATGGGGGCACTATACACTGAGCACTATAGATGGGGCCACTATACACTGAGCACTACAGATGGGAGCACTATACACTGAGCACTATAGATGGGGGCACTATACACTGAGCACTATAGATGGGGGCACTATACACTGAGCACTACAGATGGGGCACTATACACTGAGCACTATAGATGGGGGCACTATACACTGAGCACTATAGATGGGGCCACTATACACTGAGCACTACAGATGGGAGCACTATACACTGAGCACTATAGATGGGGCACTATACACTGAGCACTATAGATGGGGCACTATACACTGAGCACTATAGATGGGGCACTATAGATGGGGGCACTAAACACTGAGCACTACAGATGGGAGCACTATACACTGAGCACTATAGATGGGGCACTATACACTGAGCACTATAGATGGGGGCACTATACACTGAGCACTATAGATGGGGGCACTATACACTGAGCACTATAGATGGGGGCACTATACACTGAGCACTACAGATGGTGCACTATACACTGAGCACTATAGATGGGGGCACTATAGATGGGGCACTATACACTGAGCACTATAGATGGGGCACTATACACTGAGCACTATAGATGGAGCACTATAGATGGGGGCACTATACACTGAGCACTATAGATGGGGCACTATACACTGAGCACTATAGATGGAGCACTATAGATGGGGGCACTATACACTGAGCACTATAGATGGGGCACTATACACTGAGCACTATAGATGGAGCACTATAGATGGGGGCACTATACACTGAGCACTATAGATGGGGGCACTGAACGCTTAGTCGAAAAATTCTTATCACTTTTATTTTATAACTGCAACGCTGGCGTGGTGTTCTGCCGAACCTCTCCTCCAGATGGCGCTGTCTGCCCACTGATCATGGTGTTTGATTACTGCAGCCATTTACTAATCAGTAACACTGTCCATATATATTTCCCTAGGATAATCAGCAGAGCGGGGAGCACAGCCCCGTCCGCCCTCTCTTTACTGACAGGGAGAAGCGCAGACGTCTGCACGGCACCGCGTTCGTAGATGCACAATTACATTAATTGTATTTGCTGTCGGAGCCGCGATGCGATGAGCTGATTAGATTGCGGCCGCTCATGTCGGCTGTTATGGATTTATAAACGTAATTAGAGGACGGCGAGAGGAAGATTGTGTGATCAGCCAATATTACCAGCCACCTGACGGCACAGTGAGCGACCGCCACCTGACGGCACACGAGCGACCGCCACCTGACGGCACACGAGCGACCGCCACCTGATGGCACACGAGCGACCGCCACCTGACGGCACACGAGCGACCGCCACCTGATGGCACACGAGCGACCGCCACCTGATGGCACACGAGCGACCGCCACCTGACGGCACACGAGCGACCGCCACCTGATGGCACACGAGCGACCGCCACCTGATGGCACACGAGCGACCGCCACCCGACGGCACAGTGAGCGACCGCCATCCAACGGCACAGGGAGCGACCGCCACCTGACGGCACAGCGAGCGTCCCTGCCACCTGATGACACAGGGAGCGACCGCCACCTGATGGCACAGCGATCAACCGCCACCAGACGGCACAGGGAGCGACTGCCACCGGATGGCACAGCGAGCGACCGCCACCCAATGGCACAGGGAGCGTCCGCCACCTGACGGCACAGCGAGCGACCGCCATCCGATGGCACAGGGAGCGACCGCCACCCGACGGCACAGCGAGCGACCGCCACCTGACGGCACAGGGAGCGACCGCCACCCGACCTCACAGGGAGCGACCGCCACCTGATGGCACAACGAGCGACCTCCACCTGACGGCACAGCGAGCGACTGCCACCTGACGGCACAGTGAGCGACTGCCACCTGACGGCACAGTGAGCGACTGCCACCTGACGGCACAGTGAGCGACCGCCACCTGATGGCACAACGAGCGACCGCCACCTGACGGCACACGAGCGACCGCCACCTGACGGCACAGCGAGCGTCCCCGCCACCTGACGGCACAGGGAGCGACCGCCACCTGATGTCACAGCGAGCAACCGCCACCCAATGGCACAGGGAGCGACCGCCACCCGACGGCACAGCGAGCGACCGACACCCGATGGCACAGCGAGCGACCGCCACCCGACGGCACAGCGAGCGACCGCCACCTGACGGCACAGGGAGCGACCGCCACCCGACCTCACAGTGAGCGACCGCCACCTGATGGCACAACGAGCGACCTCCACCTGACGGCACAGCGAGCAACCGCCACCCAATGGCACAGGGAGCGACCGCCACCCGACGGCACAGCGAGCGACCGACACCCGATGGCACAGGGAGTGACCGCCACCCGACGGCACAGCGAGCGACCGCCACCTGACGGCACAGGGAGCGACCGCCACCCGACCTCACAGTGAGCGACCGCCACCTGATGGCACAACGAGCGACCTCCACCTGACGGCACAGCGAGCAACCGCCACCTGACGGCACTGGGAGCGACCGCCACCTGACGGCACAGCGAGCGACCACCATCTGATGGCACAGCGAGGGACCGCCACCTGACGGCACAGCGAGCGACCGCCACCTGACGGCACAGCGAGCGACCGCCACCTGACGGCACAGCGAGCGACCGCCACCTGACGGCACAGCGAGCGACTGCCACCTGACGGCACAGCAAGCGACCGCCACCCGACCTCACAGTGAGCGACAGCCACCTGATGGCACAACGAGCGACCGCCACCTGACGGCACAGCGAGCGACCGCCACTTGACGGCCCTCCATTAGAGCACGCCAGCACTGCATCAAGATGGAGCAGAAATAAGATTTACCTCCTGCAATCACATCCCTGACACCTTGTCTTTTTCAATCCGTGGAGGCATTTTGTCTGAAAGATGAATAAATCCCCCATCACAGTGTTACACACAAGGGCGCAGGTATGGGGCGAAGCTATGGGGGTGCAGCTATTGGGCACAGATATGGGGGTGCAGCTACCGGGGCGCAGCTATTGGGTGAAGATAAAGGAGCACAGCAATGGAGCTATGGGCGCAGCTATAGGGGTACAGCTAAGAGGGCGCAGCTGTAGGGGCACAGCTATGGGGGGCAGATATAGGACTCAGTTACAGGGGTGCAGGTATAGGGGTGCATGGGATTTGCACAGGCTGCAGAAGCTGGGTGCTTTCTGAGTATTTCTGCCTTGTACATTTCAGATACATCGGAGGCGAATCCATCGATGTAAGGAGGTAGACGACATCGTCTTCACCACATAGAGCCCAGCATTCTTCAGAATGATGTACGCTCAATGGAGAAGTCACCAATGTCCAGAGGAGAAGAATAGAGAAAAATAGAATAGTGAAGCGATGGAAGGAGATGATCAAAAACATGGAGAACACAGAATATCTGGGACTCTCCTGGTCACAAAGCTCAAGGACTCGGAGGTTATTTGTGACTGTTACCACTAGGAGGGAATCGTCCGGCCCCATCACCTTCCACCTCGAGGACTCGGACCATGCTCCACAGATGTCCCGCTCTACTAGAGTCTCTGAAGCTTTCCTTCTTTGGGTCCTTGTCATCATGACAAAGATGCCTGGTCCTGCAAGAAGCGCACAGACCTTTGGCTGACACCATCCATGTTGTGCTGAAAACATATTCCAAAACAAATTGTAAGTGATGGATTAGGAGTCATAATCTCAGGATTATAGGACTGATGGGGCCCAGCTGGGAATTCTGTATTCCAACGACCATGACCAAAGAAGCAGCCAAGGAAGGAGCCAAGAGGAGTTACAGATGTGATTACAGATTAGTGATGGCAAAAACAAGACTCTAGCCTGGGAACCCTGGACCACGACATGTTCTCACGTCTGATACAGACAGGATACGACAAGTCTGATACAGAGAAGATACGACACGTCTGATACAGAGAGGATACGACACGTCTGATACAGAGAGGATACGACACGTCTGATACAGGGAAGATACGACACGTCTGATACAGAGAAGATACGACACGTCTGATACAGAGAAGATACGACACGTCTGATACAGAGAGGATACGACACGTCTGATACAGAGAAGATACGACACGTCTGATACAGAGAGGATACGACACGTCTGATACAGAGAAGATACGACACGTCTGATACAGAGAAGATACGACACGTCTGATACAGGGAGGATACGACACGTCTGATACAGAGAGGATACGACACGTCTGATACAGAGAAGATACGACACGTCTGATACAGAGAAGATACGACACGTCTGATACAGGGAGGATACAACACGTCTGATACAGGGAGGATACGACACGTCTGATACAGAGAAGATACGACACGTCTGATACAGGGAGGATACGACACGTCTGATACAGGGAGGATACAACACGTCTGATACAGAGAAGATACGACACGTCTGATACAGGGAGGATACGACACGTCTGATACAGGGAGGATACAACACGTCTGATACAGAGAAGATACGACACGTCTGATACAGAGAGGACACGACACGTCTGATACAGAGAAGATACGACACGTCTGATACAGGAAGGATACGACACGTCTGATACAGGGAGGATACAACACGTCTGATACAGAGAAGATACGACACGTCTGATACAGAGAAGATACGACACGTCTGATACAGAGAGGACACGACACGTCTGATACAGAGAAGATACGACACGTCTGATACAGGAAGGATACGACACGTCTGATACAGAGAAGATACGACACGTCTGATATAGAGAGGATACGACACGTCTGATACAGAGAGGATACGACACGTCTGATACAGAGAAGATACGACACGTCTGATACAGAGAAGATACGACACGTCTGATACAGAGAGGATACGACACGTCTGATACAGGGAGGATACGACACGTCTGATACAGAGAGGATACGACACGTCTGATACAGAGAAGATACGACACGTCTGATACAGGGAGGATACGACACGTCTGATACAGAGAAGATACGACACGTCTGATACAGGGAGGATACGACACGTCTGATACAGAGAGGATACGACACGTCTGATACAGGGAGGATACGACACGTCTGATACAGAGAGGATACGACACGTCTGATACAGGGAGGATACGACACGTCTGATACAGAGAAGATACGACACGTCTGATACAGAGAGGATACGACACGTCTGATACAGAGAAGATACGACACGTCTGATACAGAGAGGATACGACACGTCTGATACAGGGAGGATACGACACGTCTGATACAGAGAAGATACGACACGTCTGATACAGAGAAGATACGACACGTCTGATACAGAGAGGATACGACACACGTCTGATACAGAGAGGATACGACACGTCTGATACAGAGAGGATACAACACGTCTGATACAGAGAGGATACGACACGTCTGATACAGAGAGGATACGACACGTCTGATACAGAGAGGATACGACACGTCTGATACAGAGAAGATACGACACGTCTGATACAGGAAGGATACGACACGTCTGATACAGAGAAGATACGACACGTCTGATATAGAGAGGATACGACACGTCTGATACAGAGAGGATACGACACGTCTGATACAGAGAAGATACGACACGTCTGATACAGAGAAGATACGACACGTCTGATACAGGGAGGATACGACACGTCTGATACCGAGAAGATACGACACGTCTGATACAGAGAGGATACAACACGTCTGATACAGGGAGGATACGACATGTCTGATACAGAGAGGATACAACACGTCTGATACAGGGAGGATACGACACGTCTGATACAGGAAGGATACGACACGTCTGATACAGAGAAGATACGACACGTCTGATACAGAGAAGATACAACACGTCTGATACAGGGAGGATACGACACGTCTGATACAGAGAAGATACGACACGTCTGATACAGGGAGGATACGACACGTCTGATACAGAGAAGATACGACACGTCTGATACAGAGAAGATACGACACGTCTGATACAGGGAGGATACGACACGTCTGATACAGAGAAGATACGACACGTCTGATACAGAGAGGATATGACACGTCTGATACAGAGAGGATACGACACGTCTGATACAGGGAGGATACGACACGTCTGATACAGAGAGGACACGACACGTCTGATACAGAGAAGATACGACACGTCTGATACAGAGAAGATACGACACGTCTGATACAGGGAGGATACGACACGTCTGATACAGAGAAGATACGACACGTCTGATACAGGGAGGATACGACACGTCTGATACAGGGAGGATACGACACGTCTGATACAGAGAAGATACGACACGTCTGATACAGAGAAGATACGACACGTCTGATACAGAGAAGATACGACACGTCTGATACAGGGAGGATACGACACGTCTGATACAGGGAAGATACGACACGTCTGATACAGAGAGGACACGACACGTCTGATACAGAGAAGATACGACACGTCTGATAAAGGGAGGATACGACACGTCTGATACAGAGAGGATACGACATGTCTGATACAGAGAAGATACGACACGTCTGATACAGAGAGGACACGACACGTCTGATACAGAGAAGATACGACACGTCTGATACAGAGAGGACACGACACGTCTGATACAGAGAAGATACGACACGTCTGATACAGAGAGGACACGACACGTCTGATACAGAGAAGATACGACACGTCTGATAAAGGGAGGATACGACACGTCTGATACAGAGAGGATACGACACGTCTGATACAGAGAGGATACGACACGTCTGATACAGAGAGGATACGACACGTCTGATACAGGGAGGATACGACACGTCTGATACAGGGAGGATAGGACACGTCTGATACAGAGAGGACCCGACACATCTGATAAAGGGAGGATACGACACGTCTGATACAGAGAGGATACGACACGTCTGATACAGAGAGGATACGACACGTCTGATACAGGGAGGATACGACACACGTCTGATACAGAGAGGATACGACACGTCTGATACAGAGAAGATACGACACGTCTGATACAGAGAGGATACGACACGTCTGATACAGAGAGGATACGACACATCTGATACAGGGAGGATACGACACGTCTGATACAGAGAGGATACAACACGTCTGATACAGAGAGGATACGACACGTCTGATACAGAGAGGATACGACACGTCTGATACAGGGAGGATAGGACACGTCTGATACAGAGAGGACCCGACACATCTGATAAAGGGAGGATACGACACGTCTGATACAGAGAGGATACGACACGTCTGATACAGAGAGGATACGACACGTCTGATACAGAGAGGACACAACACGTCTGATATAGAGAAGATACAACACGTCTGATACAGAGAAGATACGACACGTCTGATACAGAGAGGATACGACACGTCTGATACAGAGAGGATACGACACGTCTGATACAGAGAGGACACGACACGTCTGATACAGAGAAGATACGACACGTCTGATACAGGAAGGATACGACACGTCTGATACAGAGAGGATACAACACGTCTGATACAGAGAAGATACGACACGTCTGATACAGAGAGGACACGACACGTCTGATACAGAGAGGATACGACACGTCTGATACAGAGAAGATACGACACGTCTGATACAGAGAGGATACGACACGTCTGATACAGAGAGGATACGACACGTCTGATACAGAGAGGATACGACACGTCTGATACAGAGAGGATACGACACGTCTGATACAGAGAAGATACGACACGTCTGATACAGGGAGGATACGACACGTCTGATACAGAGAGGACACGACACGTCTGATACAGAGAAGATACGACACGTCTGATACAGGAAGGATACGACACGTCTGATACAGAGAGGATACAACACGTCTGATACAGAGAAGATACGACACGTCTGATACAGAGAGGATACGACACGTCTGATACAGAGAGGATACGACACGTCTGATACAGAGAGGATACGACACGTCTGATACAGAGAGGATACGACAGGTCTGATACAGAGAGGATACGACACGTCTGATACAGAGAAGATACGACACGTCTGATACAGGAAGGATACAACACGTCTGATATAGAGAAGATACGACACGTCTGATACAGAGAAGATACGACACGTCTGATACAGGGAGGATACGACACACGTCTGATACAGAGAGGATACGACACGTCTGATACAGAGAAGATACGACACGTCTGATACAGAGAGGATACGACACGTCTGATACAGAGAGGATACGACACGTCTGATACAGAGAAGATACGACACGTCTGATACAGAGAGGATACGACACGTCTGATACAGAGAGGATACGACACGTCTAATACAGAGAGGACACGACACGTCTGATACAGAGAAGATACGACACGTCTGATACAGGAAGGATACGACACGTCTGATACAGAGAGGACACGACACGTCTGATACAGAGAGGATACGACACGTCTGATACAGGGAGGATACGACAGGTCTGATACAGAGAGGATACGACACGTCTGATACAGAGAAGATACGACACGTCTGATACAGGAAGGATACAACACGTCTGATATAGAGAAGATACGACACGTCTGATACAGAGAAGATACGACACGTCTGATACAGGGAGGATACGACACACGTCTGATACAGAGAGGATATGACACGTCTGATACAGAGAAGATACGACACGTCTGATACAGAGAGGATACGACACGTCTGATACAGAGAGGATACGACACGTCTGATACAGAGAAGATACGACACGTCTGATACAGAGAGGATACGACACGTCTGATACAGAGAGGATACGACACGTCTAATACAGAGAGGACACGACACGTCTGATACAGAGAAGATACGACACGTCTGATACAGGAAGGATACGACACGTCTGATACAGAGAGGACACGACACGTCTGATACAGGGAGGATACGACACGTCTGATACAGGGAGGATACGACACGTCTGATACAGAGAGGATACGACACGTCTGATACAGAGAAGATACGACACGTCTGATACAGGAAGGATACAACACGTCTGATATAGAGAAGATACGACACGTCTGATACAGAGAAGATACGACACGTCTGATACAGGGAGGATACGACACGTCTGATACAGAGAGGATACGAGACGTCTGATACAGAGAGGATACGACACGTCTGATACAGAGAGGACACGACACGTCTGATACAGGGAAGATACGACACGTCTGATACAGAGAGGATACGACACGTCTGATACAGAGAGGACACGACACGTCTGATATAGAGAAGATACGACACGTCTGATACAGAGAGGATACGACACGTCTGATACAGAGAAGATACGACACGTCTGATACAGAGAGGACACGACACGTCTGATACAGGGAAGATACGACACGTCTGATACAGAGAGGATACGACACGTCTGATACAGAGAGGACACGACACGTCTGATACAGAGAGGACACGACACGTCTGATACAGGGAGGATACGACACGTCTGATACAGAGAGGATACGACACGTCTGATACAGAGAGGACACGACACGTCTGATACAGAGAGGACACGACACGTCTGATACAGAGAGGACACGACACGTCTGATACAGAGAAGATACGACACGTCTGATACAGGGAGGATACGACACGTCTGATACAGAGAGGATACGACACGTCTGATACAGAGAAGATACGACACGTCTGATACAGGGAGGATACGACACGTCTGATACAGAGAGGATACGACACGTCTGATACAGGGAGGATACGACACGTCTGATACAGAGAAGATACGACACGTCTGATACAGGGAGGATACGACACGTCTGATACAGAGAAGATACGACACGTCTGATACAGAGAGGATACGACACGTCTGATACAGGGAGGATACAACACGTCTGATACAGAGAGGATACGACACGTCTGATACAGGGAGGATACAACACGTCTGATACAGAGAGGACACGACACGTCTGATACAGAGAAGATACGACACGTCTGATACAGAGAAGATACGACACGTCTGATACAGAGAGGATACGACACGTCTAATACAGAGAGGACACGACACGTCTGATACAGAGAGGATACGACACGTCTGATACAGAGAAGATACGACACGTCTGATACAGAGAAGATACGACACGTCTGATACAGGGAGGATACGACACGTCTGATACAGAGAGGACACGACACGTCTGATACAGGGAGGATACGACACGTCTGATGCAGGGAGGATACGACACGTCTGATACAGGGAGGATACGACACGTCTGATACAGAGAGGATACGACACGTCTGATACAGAGAGGATACGACACGTCTGATACAGAGAGGATACAACACGTCTGATACAGAGAAGATACGACACGTCTGATACAGAGAGGATACGACACGTCTGATACAGAGAGGATACGACACGTCTGATACAGAGAGGATACGACACGTCTGATACAGGGAGGATACAACACGTCTGATACAGAGAGGATACGACACGTCTGATACAGAGAAGATACGACACGTCTGATACAGAGAAGATACGACACGTCTGATACAGAGAGGATACGACACGTCTAATACAGAGAGGACACGACACGTCTGATACAGAGAGGATACGACACGTCTGATACAGAGAAGATACGACACGTCTGATACAGAGAAGATACGACACGTCTGATACAGGGAGGATACGACACGTCTGATACAGAGAGGACACGACACGTCTGATACAGGGAGGATACGACACGTCTGATACAGGGAGGATACGACACGTCTGATACAGAGAGGATACAACACGTCTGATACAGAGAAGATACGACACGTCTGATACAGAGAGGATACGACACGTCTGATACAGGGAGGATACGACACGTCTGATGCAGGGAGGATACGACACGTCTGATACAGGGAGGATACGACACGTCTGATACAGAGAGGACACGACACGTCTGATATAGAGAAGATACGACACGTCTGATACAGGGAGGATACGACACGTCTGATACAGAGAAGATACGACAAATCTGATATAGAGAAGATACGACACGTCTGATATAGAGAGGACACGACACATCTGATGCAGAGAAGATACGACAAATCTGATATAGACATGTCTATAATGCCACCTGAACTGCTGACTTCCCCCATAACACACACATTAGACGTGGTAGAGCTCAGACTGTCATGGCTCCCACATTTTGAGGCTTCATATTAGACATTCTTGCTGACAGACTGACTGGGAATCTCCTATATCTTGTTATCGAATGATCCAGAAATAATCCTAATTACTGTAGACCCTTCTATGCCATAATACGTCTTCTGTGGACATAGATCTCACTCCACCTGCAGACAGATGGCCCATGCTGTGTATTATACATGGATGATGGTGGCGGAAGAAGTTCTCATGGATTTATTTCTCATCCTTTGGCTTCGGATATGGTGATTTCTAGGTGCCGAGGGTGGGAGTGACGAGGGGCTTTTGTCTTATGCTGAATGGAAGGGATTACTGATCACTTCTATCATGCCAGTAATGAGGGGTGCCGGGGGGCTTGACGAGTCCATCACATCTGAAGCACCGACTCTTGGCGGTCTTGGTTAATTATCACACAGATTAGACAGAATATCAGGCTCTAATTATGGGGTTTCTCTCCTTCTAGTAATGACGGCTCATTATTGGGGACGCGCTGGATATTTATGAGGATAACGCTGCTGTCAATCGCAGGCTTTACAGCTGGACTGAGGGGCGGCCGGGGCTCAGGATGCCAGGGTTGAGTCTACCCATCAGGGTCTAGATCTGACTGTGGGTATTGGTGCAGTAACAAATAATTCTAAAACTTAACAACGTGTAAAATTGCATTCCGGCCACTCAGGAGTTAATGGGCGAGTGCGATACATAATGGCCACTATGGCAGCAGCAGGTGAGGGGTAACAGGCGGGCGTCCTGTTCTCTGCGCTGCCGCCTCCAGATGTTCCCTTCAAATCGTCTCTGATCCTTTTTTTCCCTTTTCACTTTACCTGAAGGAAAAAAAACGCTGCCAAGTGCTGATCACAAACAGATCCGGGTCAGCAGCGGAGGGCGAAGATTTATTATCTCCCTTATACCGCCGATTACCTCACATTAGGGGCCCGGACACAGAGGAAGGAGCGCAGCAGACGAGGCTGTGATGTAAAACAGCTGAGATACGACCACAAAGAAGATCCTCCGAAGCGAGCGCGTGTCGCAGCGGGGACTGCACCTCAGGTGTGTCCGTCACAGGGACGGCCTCAAATATCATTTTCAGAAGGTGATACATTCACCCTTTTGTTTCAGTTACTTTCTCACTGTCGGAATGAATTATATATTCTAGATTCCATAACGGCCACTAGGTGTCAGTACAACACTGCAGAAAAGCCTCTCGCTTTACAGCCTGCTGGGAAAATGGTTAACATCTTGTTATCACTACTAGGGGAAGGTTTAATTTTAGATATTGTCTTCAGTCCTTGCCCAGTAGGGCTCATGACCTACTTTCAGGGTCGTTTAGTAGGAAGTAAATTAACCTATCAAGATTCTTTTTGGAGTGTTAGATGAAACACGGGATCAATCCAATAAAAAAAAAAAAGGTGCTCCACGACAAGAGCATTAATGACTGAATGACAGGTCGGATGTGTTACCTTGGCGGCCTTCACGTAGATAATGCTATAAGGTGTCCTAGCGGGGGCGTCCTTACGACTGAGCTCTCGGACATGCGTCCTGGATCCCACTCCACGTGTCCTGGATCCCACACCACGTGTCCTGGATCCCACACCGCGCGTCCTGGATCCCACACCACGTGTCCTGGATCCCACGCCGCGTGTCCTGGATCCCACACCACGTGTCCTGGATCCCACACCACATGTCCTGGATCCCACACCACGTGTCCTGGATCCCACTCCACGTGTCCTGGATCCCACTCCACGTGTCCTGGATCCCACGCCACGCGTCCTGGATCCCACGCCGCGCGTCCTGGATCCCACGCCGTGTGTCCTGGATCCCACGCCGCGTGTCCTGGATCCCACGCCGCACGTCCTGGATCCCACGCCGCGTGTCCTGGATCCCACACCACGTGTCCTGGATCCCATGCCACGTGCCTTGAATTGTGTGTACTGTTACACGGTGCAGTATCATAGGGTGGATGACCTGATGGGCAAGGCCACCAGCAGGGTGAGCTCTGCTTACACCATTCCTACAGTTGATGCCTGCCATGCTCCGGATATATATACGCTGTGATACCCCAGGTACACCACAGACGGGGGCAGCCCAGGCCAGACTTACTGTTATACCCAGCTGTAATCCTGCAGGGTAATAAGTCCTACAAGCCAGGCAGGGTCAGTAATGGGGCCAAACCCTCACACCCATTTAGAGAACGTTCACAATTTGCGGTACAACAATGGGAAAAAATTGGTTCTAAAGCAATTTTACTTCACTATGTGAATCTACTAATGAAAGGAGAAGTATCACCTCGGAGCCCACCCTGATCTGAGCCCACCCTGATAGAGTCTCCCACGGGGTCCGGTTAAGACAAACCCTATAAATATGACTGATATAAGAGGGCTTCCCAATCCTGGAGGACTCAGCACGTCTGTGTGTTACCAATGGTCGTCTGATTTCTATGAGCGCAGATTAAAGGGCTATTCCCAAAAAACAAGTAATGCCGTATCAATAAAATAGCCAAATGGTGGATATCATAAGGCAGTGACAGCCACGTGGTAGACATCAGAAGGCGGTGACAGGCACATGGTGGACATCAGAAGGCGGTGACAGGCATGTGGAGGACTTCAAAAGGCGGTGACAGGCACATGGTGGACATCAGAAGGCGGTGACAGGCACATGGTGGACATCAGAAGGCGGTGACAGGCACATGGTGGACATCAGAAGGTGGTGACAGGCACGCGGTGACAGGCACATGGTGGACATAAGATGGTGGTGACAGGCATGTGGTGGACATCAGAAGGCGGTGACAGGCACATGGTGGACATCAGAAGGTGATAGAAGAAATTGACACACTGGCGCTCACCACGTTTAGAGACAAACGGATGGTGACAGGGAAAATGGATAGTGACTGGAAAACCCTAGCTGCTGGGATCACTGACAGGATCTGTGCCTATCCTGAGATATAGATATATAGAAAAAATGCCACAAACGGACAAAGTGATGCCGCGCTTAGGGGTAAATGCTATATGCTACTAAGATGCAAGTAGTCAATGTATAAATACAATGCGCAATTGTTCCGTGGTGAGAGGGTGCTTACCCTAAGTATAGATGCGCTGATTGTTCCGCTGCGATGCCCCGAGGAGTAGTCTGATCCGGTCCCCGCTGCTGGTTCTTGCAGCGTCGGAGGGAAATAGAAGGGGGAGCGAGAGGTAGTATAGTAGCTAGCGCGATACCTGGGAGCCCCGGCCGAAGGCGTCCCTGGTAACCGCGAGGAGAGAAATGGCTGTTGGCGCCGGCTCGCAAGTGCCTGAACTGTGACGTCACACAAGGTACGGAGCGGCGTTGGGGCCAAAAGGGATGACTAAACCAACGCGTTTCGAAGGTGCACGGCCTTCTTCATCAGGGTTACGGTGTATCACTCCATCCTCTCCTTTTATGGGTTGTTAATTAGCTGCTATTCTGCCCGCTGGGATGGGGGGCCCCAACGCCGCTCCGTACCTTGTGTGACGTCACAGTTCAGGCACTTGCGAGCCGGCGCCAACAGCCATTTCTCTCCTCGCGGTTACCAGGGACGCCTTCGGCCGGGGCTCCCAGGTATCGCGCTAGCTACTATACTACCTCTCGCTCCCCCCTTCTATTTCCCTTCGACGCTGCAAGAACCAGCAGCGGGGACCGGATCAGACTACTCCTCGGGGCATCGCAGCGGAACAATCAGCGCATCTATACTTAGGGTAAGCACCCTCTCACCACGGAACAATTGCGCATTGTATTTATACATTGACTACTTGCATCTTAGTAGCATATAGCATTTACCCCTAAGCGCGGCATCACTTTGTCCGTTTGTGGCATTTTTTCTGGACATCAGAAGGTGGTGACAGGCACGTGGCGGACATAAGATGGTGGTGACAGGCATGTGGTGGACATCAGAAGGTGGTGACAGGCACTCTGCGGACATAAGATGGTGGTGATAGGCACGTGGTGGACATCAGAAGGTGGTGACAGGCACGCGGTGGACATCAGTTGAAGGTGCACCAGCTCTATGATGCCACCACGCAGCCTCACGTTAATGACAGTAGTCAGAGCCTGAATTACACTCCGCCAATATGATGAGTAAATCTTCACTTTCTGCGCTCTGATTATCCCACAATAAGGATGTGAGAAATTGGAATTTTTATTGCAAATCGTCCACATTGTAGAAAACCTTCCTCAATAATCCAGTAATGTTATACAAAACGTGCCGAATCTCTGCTTTCCCAGGATCCTGAATGGAAATCTGCCTGTAATGGGGTCTTGTAACTCCAGAGATCTGGAGGACAACTCTGAATGTCCCAGCTGGAGAACTGCCCAGAAGAGGAAACGCCACAATCTTCCTTTTTTGCAGCTTTTTTTTTTCAGATTTCTGGAGGAAATGCCCAAATATTTCCCACATGGGAAGTGTCAGCAGGTTCCCATCACTCGTCGGCTGCGGGGACCCCCGATCTCTGCCCCGGGCAGGAGGTGACATCAGGCCGTCTCCGCTGACACTAACGTCCCTGTCATCACGGTGATGCCTTTCCTTTCCCCCATCCGCATGTGGTCTCCATGTGTTGGACTTGGCGCGGATGCTCCAGGTTCTCTGCCCCGATGGATGGAAGTCTTCTATCACACTCACAAAATCAGCATCCAGGGGAGTAGTAAATCAGGCGGCAGCCATCAGCCCGGCCCGGACCTCTTATCACTTCACTGACACATTGTTTCCAGGAACACAGGATGCTCGTTACAGTAATGGTCACCATTCACCGGCTGCAAGAATGAATCTGGGGCCCCAAGAACCTGCGCTGGAGCCTCAGAGGATCCCATGGACTAATTCCAGGGTTTGATCATTGGGATCCCGGGACCAGGGCTCTGCAGCCCCGGGGTGTGGATCTGCGCATGCTCCAGTTATTCTCTATAGGACAGCAGTACCATGAGGATGAATGGAGCATGCGCAGCCCCTCTGCATTCAGGATGGGGCTGGAGAGCCCTGGTGTCAGGGTTACTGGGGGTCCCAGCAGTTACGCACCCCCAGTGATAAGCAGGCTATCCTCAATCTTATACTCAAGGGATAACTTGTTTTTTTGGAAATCCCAAGTGACCCTCACACATCTGTCCCTGTGCTTCCCCCAACCCCAGGGGCCGCCGCAGACAACAAGCGAGGGCAAGAAGAAGTGACTAGCTGGACTTCTGGTCTGAGGTCTGGAAAGGGGTGATTTGGGGGTCCGATCTGGGGTGTGCTAATGAGGGAAGATTGTGTCGGATCTCTAGGGCTCAAAAATAGCGGGGTCAGGACTGGAGTCTGTATACAGGGGGATCTGAAGTCTGGGGTTGGTACACCGAGGGGACTGGTCTGATGGAAATTTGTAAACAGCAGAGCTCGGTGGTTTATAAATGGGGCAAATGGGCCTGGCCTGTGGTCTACAAATAGAAGGGGTCTGGTTTAGGGCTTGTAAATAGGGAATCAGCATAGACGTCCGCATGTGGGGGGGGGGGGGGGGTGATGTCTGTAAATAGTTGGAGTCAGTATACAGAGGGGATAGGTCCAGAGTCTGTAAATGGGGGGTCTAGTCTGGGATCTCTAAAAAGTGAGGGTCTGGTCTGCAGCTTGTAAAAGGGGGAAGAGGGTCTGGGGTATGCAAAAGGAAGGATCTGATCAAGGGTCTGTATAAATGGAATTCGGGTCTGCAACCAGAAAGGGTCCGATATAGGGTCTGTACCCAGGAAGGGGGTCTGCTCTGGGGTCTGTACATGGAGGGGTTCTGGCCTGGGGTCTACATACTGGAGTCTTGTCAAGGATCGGTAAATTGAGAGGTTTTGGTCCAGGGTCTCTGTACAGAGCTCTGGTTTAGGCTCTATGACAAAGAGGGTCCAGTCTGTGATCTGTAAGCGTTGGGGTTCTGGCCTGGGCTATGTACACTGTGGGGTGTCATCTAGGGTCCATAAACATGGATGAGAGGGTTGGCTTGGCATGTGTATACTTAAAAAGGGGGGTAGTCTGTATATGGGGAGAGATGTAGTGTGTTGTCTGTATATGGGGAGAGGTCTGGGGTCTTTATATGGGAAGGGGTCTGGTCTGTGGTCTGTATATGGGAAGGGCTCTGTTCTGGGGTCTGAAAACGGGGAGGGGACTGGTCTCTGTATATTGGGAGGGGTATGTTCTGGCGTCTGAATATGGGGAGGGGTCTGGCCTGGTGTCTGTATATATGGGAGGGTCTGGTCTGGGGTCTGTATATGGGGAGGGGTCTGATCTGGGGTCTGTATATGGGGAGGTGTCTGGTCTGGAGTCTGTATATGGGGAGGGGTCTGTATATGTGGAATGGGTCTGGTTTTATGTCTGCATAATGGGATGGGTCTGTTCTGGGGTCTGTATATGGGAAGGGGTCTGGTCTGGGGTTTGTATTTGGGGAGGGGTCAGGTCCGAAGTCTCCATATGGGGAGAGGTCTGGTGTCTGTGTATGGGGAGGGGTCTGGTCCAGGGTCTGTATATGGGGAGGGGTCTGGTGTCTGTATATGGGGAGGGGTCTGGTCTGGGGTCTGTATATGGGGCGGGGTCTATTTTGGGAGGGATCTGGTCTGGGGTCTGTATATGGGGAGGGGTCTGTATAAAGGAGGGGTCTGGTTTGGAGTCTGTATATGGGGAGGGGTCTGATCTGGGGTCTGTATTTAGGGAGGGATCTGGTCTGGGGTCTATATTTAGGGAGGGGTCTGGTGTCCGTATTTGGGGAGGGGCTGGTCTTGGGTCTTTACATGGGGAGATTAGGCCTAGGTACTGTGTATAATTTCGGGGATCTAGCATCTGTATAGTGGGTTCGACTATGGTTTATATTTTTGCTTGACGTCTGTACTAGTTTTGGGGGGTCATGAAGGAGTCACAGATACTATAAGGATAAATGTATCTTTTGAATGTTGCTGACATCACTTCCCACGACTGCAGACACCACTGGCCTCATGGGATGATGGGTGTCAGGGTGGCTGACAGTGTGGGTGTCAGGGTGGCTGACAGTGTTGGTGTCAGAGTGGGTGTCAGGGTGGCTGACAGTGTTGGTGTCAGGGTGACTGACAGTGTTGGTGTCAGAGTGGGTGTCAGGGTGGCTGACAGTGTTGGTGTCAGAGTGGGTGTCAGGGTGGCTGACAGTGTTGGTGTCAGGGTGGCTGACAGTGTTGGTGTCAGAGTGGGTGTCAGGGTGGCTGACAGTGTTGGTGTCAGGGTGGCTGACAGGATGGGTGTCGGTGGGTCTCTGCCATAGTTACCTCCACAATTGTATATTGATTCATTTCCTAATTTTCTTTGTTTCTTATAATATAAAGCAGCCAGTTCCCTGCAGAGACTTGATGCATTTCTGCAGCCACCACTAGAGGGTGATCTCTGGACTAAACCCAGTCTGCAGTGAGCTCCTGAGCTCCCTCTAGTGGTGGCTGCAGGTGGCAGGATTGTATCATCTCTGTGCAGGGGATTTTGAGCTTGGACCCCTGCACAGATACATGAATGATCACAGACTGATAACAGCCATCCTGCTGCAGACAAAGCGCCACCGCCTCCTGGGAAATGGAGCCAAACCTCGTCTTAATGTTTTGCTCATTTTTTGTTTTTTTCTGTAAGTAAATGAAGCGTAAAGTACAGAAGATGCAGGAAGTGACTCAGGCGGCCTACAGCGCCGCTCCCTTATTAATGATGTAGCCGCCATTATTCCCATGCTGTAGTGACTCCGGAGCGTGCTGGAGGTGGCGGTAACATCATGTATATGGAGGAGATGCACAGAGAGACGCATTTATTTTGCACAAGTGTAACTTTCATCATGTTGTATTTTCATGAACGCTGACACTACCCCGGGCGGCACCATTAATATCCAGAAACCTGGTGCTGCGGCACAAGTCGGATACCTCTGCTACCAGGAGGGAGAAACCACCACCGCGAATGGCAGATGTCAGGAAATAGGAAGAAGTTTTGACTACTTCAATTACACATACAGTGCTCTCAGCTGCAGTTTCCTGTGCCTGCGTGTGTAATCCTAAACCCCTCATTTCCCCCTCCTTCAGGAATGTTTATGGCTTGGTGCTGCGAAAGCCAGACTCTGTGTAAAACCCCTCATCCCCCCCTCCCACCTGATACTGGCTAACACTGGTACAGCAAGCATGGGATTCTAGTGTTCTTGTAAGTTCATGTATCTTGGCACTGATCAGGGTTAGAGATATACGGATTACATATTCCGGATGTCCATCGAGAGATCTATAGCTCACTGAAATCGCTAGGAGCTAAACCCAATGAGTGCAAGGAGTGGGTTCCTCAGTAATCGGGTCGTGTAACGTGTAACTACGCCGTGTTTACACTTAAAAGAATCCCCCCGATGTGGTGTACCTCCTGGTCATTCTGTCGTTCGTATACGAGGTTCATACAGTCAGCTATGTATAAAAATGGTTTGTCTTAACACTAAGAAAAGGGGAGGATTCAGCCCCTGAGTGAGGTCACCACAAGGAGAGTGCCTTGGTTTTGAGCTGGGAGATAACCGAGTGGGACATCAGTCTTCCAGTGTCTTTTGTCCTGGGTCTAGCTGCGAGACTGAGCTGTAATGCATCTGGATATATGTTAGCCCATCCCCCACAGCACACGGTCAGCCATGAGAAATGATCTGAACCATGTAAGTGTTTTTTAAACTTTAATCCCATTTTATTTGTAATTGTACTGTACATATGCTACTGGTCTTCTTTATAATATCTTTTTATACTTTTGTAAACACTGCCTACCTTTTTTTGGAGTAAAATATAAAATTACTAGCTTGTCTCTCCTTGCTCTATAACGTATGGTCACATCCTCTGAAGTGAATTACGCTACTAATCTGGGTTGGCTCCGGGCCCATTAATAATTAAGAAATCGAAGCTGGTGGCAGCGGAATTTGTCCTGTGCGTTTGGGAGGCTTTGTAGAGACGGCGGCGTTGATAATTATTGTTCCCGCCTCAGTGAGAGTAGTTATATCGCCCTCGCTGCAGTGTGCCCATTAGCCAGTACAAAGTAAGGCAGCCTTTTTGGTGACTAATTATTCTAGGTGCAGTACCCTATCCGACCTGAGGGTAAGGGGGGCGCCAGAGAGCTGCAAGTTCCAAACTGGAACTGGGAAGTGGGATATAGATAAATCCCCTTCAGAAAGAACCAGGGGCAACCAAACAACCTCGGTTCATGACAAATTGGTGTGAGTGGTGGGGATGATAAAGGTCTCCCCGTGAACCTTGACATCGGAGGCCGCGGAAAACAACGCCATAATGGCTGACTGATGCAAGAAAGGGACAAAGATGTTCAGAACATATGGGGGTCTGCAGTGAGAGGTCCCCCACCCGAGGACAGGGCTCTGCGGGGGCGGTTGTGGGGAGGGAGCACAATCCGTTGACTTCACTGATATTTAGTGACTGGTGATGGCGCACTGGGAAATGGTGCTGACGGGGAGTGAGATGAGTGGAGTGGGCCGGCGGGGGACGCTCAGAGTCAGGAGGACAGCAATGGAGGGAAGGACCCCGGGAGACCTGACAAGTGTGGGAGAGGATGATGACTACTCTGCATCACCTATGCCCCCTGGTGAGGAAAATGACCCCCAGAGAGCAGGATCCCACTCCTCAAAAAGCAAGTTATGCCCCAAAAAAGAGTATATGTGATGAATTGCTGATTGCTGGTGGTCTGGGCACTGGGAACTCTGGGAGTCCGATCACCGGGAACCCTGGGAGTCTGGACCACTTTGAACCCTGGGGGTCCGGATCGCTGGAAACCCTGGGAGTCCGATCGCTGGGAACCCTGGGAGTCCGATCGCTGGGAACCCTGGGAGTCCGATCGCTGGGAACCCTGGGAGTCCGATCGCTGGGAACCCTGGGAGTCCGATCGCTGGGAACCCTGGGAGTCCGATCGCTGGGAACCCTGGGAGTCCGATCGCTGGGAACCCTGGGAGTCCGATCGCTGGGAACCCTGGGAGTCCGATCGCTGGGAACCCTGGGAGTCCGATCGCTGGGAACCCTGGGAGTCCGATCGCTGGGAACCCTGGGAGTCCGATCGCTGGGAACCCTGGGAGTCCGATCGCTGGGAACCCTGGGAGTCCGATCGCTGGGAACCCTGGGAGTCCGATCGCTGGGAACCCTGGGAGTCCGATCGCTGGGAACCCTGGGAGTCCGATCGCTGGGAACCCTGGGAGTCCGATCGCTGGGAACCCTGGGAGTCCGATCACTGGGAACCCTGGGAGTCCGATCACTGGGAACCCTGGGAGTCCGATCACTGGGAACCCTGGGAGTCCGATCACTGGGAACCCTGGGAGTCCGATCACTGGGAACCCTGGGAGTCCGATCACTGGGAACCCTGGGAGTCCGATCACTGGGAACCCTGGGAGTCTGATCACTGGGAACCCTGGGAGTCCGATCACTGGGAACCCTGGGAGTCCAGATCACTTTGAACCCTGGGAGTCCAAGCACTGAGAACCCTGGGGGTCCAAGCACTGGGAACCCTGGGAGTCCGGATCACTGGGAACCCTGCGGGTACGGATCACTGGGAACCCTGGGGGTCTGATCACTGGGAACCCTGGGAGTCCGATCACTGGCAACTCTGAGAGTCCGATCACTGGGAACCCTTGGGGTCCGATCACTGGGAACCTTGGGAGTCCGATCACTGGGAACCCTGGGAGTCCGATCACTGGGAACCCTGGGATAAATCAAATATAAAAAGGGACAGCACCACAGCAGTTGTGAAAAAGAGAAAACCACGTTTTATTCCACCTCCTGCAACGTTTCGGTCCGTAGACCTTTTTCAAGCAATGCTTGAAAAAGGTCTACGGACCGAAACGTTGCAGGAGGTGGAATAAAACGTGGTTTTCTCTTTTTCACAACTGCTGTGGTGCTGTCCCTTTTTATATTTGATTTGGACTTGAACACTGGGATGGATCCCCTGGTAAGGACGTGCACCCTGATATCCACAGAGATATTTATTTATTTTTGAATTTTATCTATAAGGGTGCGGCTAGACTATTACTCTATTGATTTTGGGAACCCTGGGAGTCCGATCACTGGGAACCCTGGGGGTCTGATCACTGGGAACCCTGGGTGTTCGATCACTGGGAACCATAGAGTTCTACCATCCAGCGTTCTACCACCCAGCGTACTACCACCCATCATTCTACCACTCAGCGTTCTACCACCCTCCATTCTACCACCCATCATTCTACCACCTATCATTCAACCACCCATCACTCAACCACCCATCACTCAACCACCCATCATTCAACCACCCATCATTCAACCATCCATCATTCTATCACCCATCATTCTACCACCCATCATTCTACCACCCATCATTCTACCACTCAGCATTCCACCACTCATCATTCTACCACCCACCATTATAACACCCAGCGTTCCACCACCCAGCGTTCTACCACCCATCATTCTACCACCCATCATTCTACCACCCATCATTCTACCACCTAGCGTTCTACCACCCATCATTCTACCACCCAGCGTTCTACCACCCAGCGTTCTACCACCCATCCTTCTACCACCCATAGTTCTACCACCCAGCGTTCTACCACCCATCATTCTACCACCCACCATTCTAACACCCATCATTCTACCACCCAGCGTTCTACCACCCATCATTCTACCACCCATCATTCTACCACCCAGCGTTCTACCACCCATCATTCTACCACCCAGCGTTCTACCACCCATCATTCTACCACCCACCATTCTAACACCCATCATTCTACCACCCAGCGTTCTACCACCCATCATTCTATCACCCATCATTCTACCACCCAGCGTTCTACCACCATCATTCTACCACCCATCATTCTACCACCCAGCGTTCTACCACCCAGCGTTCTACCACCCAGCGTTCTACCACCCAGCATTCTGCCACCCAGCGTTCTACCACTCAGCGTTCTACCACCCATCCTTCTACCACCCATCGTTCTACCACCCAGCGTTGTACCACCCATCATTCTACCACCCATCATTCTACCACCCAGCGTTCTGCCACCCATCGTTCTACCACCCAGCGTTCTACCACCCAGCGTTCTACCACCATCATTCTACCACCCATCATTCTACCACCCAGCGTTCTACCACCCAGTGTTCTACCATCCAGCGTTCTACCATCCAGCGTTCTGCCACCCATCGTTCTACCACTCAGCGTTCTACCACCCAGCGTTCTACCACCCAGCGTTCTACCACCCATCCTTCTACCACCCATCGTTCTACCACCCAGCGTTCTACCACTCAGCATGCTACCACCCATCATTCTACCACCCAGCGCTCTACCACCCAGCGCTCTACCACCCAGCGTTCTACCACCCAGCATTCTACCATCCAGCATTCTACCACCCATCATTCTACCACCCATCATTCTACCACCCAGCATTCCACCACCCATCATTCTACCACCCATCATTCTACCACCCATCATTCTACCACCCATCATTCTACCACCCATCATTCTACCACCCAGCGTTCTACCACCCAGCGTTCTACCACCCATCATTCAACCACCCACCATTCTAACACCCATCATTCTACCACCCAGCGTTCTACCACCCATCATTCTACCACCCATCATTCTACCACCCAGCGTTCTACCACCCAGCGTTCTACCACCCAGCGTTCTACCACCCAGCGTTCTACCACCCAGCGTTCTACCACCCAGCATTCTGCCACCCAGCATTCTGCCACCCAGCATTCTACCACCCATCATTCTACCACCCATCATTCTACCACCCATCATTCTACCACCCAGCGTTCTACCACCCAGCCTTCTACCAATCAGCGTTCTACCACCCAGCGTTCTACCACCCAGCGTTCTACCACCCAGCCTTCTACCAATCAGCGTTCTACCACCCAGCGTTCTACCACCCAGCGTTCTACCACCCAGCATTCTACCACCCAGCATTCTACCACCCATCGTTCTACCACCCATCATTCTATCACCCAGCATTCTACCACGCAGCGATCTACCATACAGCGTTCTACCATGCAGCGTTCTTCCACGTAGCTTTCCTCCCACCCCTTGTGACGCTGGCTGAAGAAGGTCTTCCAATGCTGAGAGTCGGGCTCCGCGTTTGCTGCTATCTGTGAGCAAGGAGCTTTTCACTGTAGCTGGCAGGTGCCTGACATGGAGCTCTCACTTGCAGTGGTCCCTGCAGGGACCCATCTTCAGCCCTTCTGACAGTTTGGGTGGGGTCTCCTTGGTCCATCGTCTCTCAGGGAACCGCTAGATTCAACTATACAATTCACGATATAACCATTTGCCCCATGAATACATGTAAGCTGTATAAGGCCGCCAAGGTGCAGAATGGTGATGGCGGTAGTTGCACTATATGGTCACTGTGTCTCTGGCAGACGCATTCTCGCCTGCTGTGATGACCAGGGACCATCGCTCGCTGCCCATCTGCTTCTCGCTATCTGACTAGATGATTATGTGGAATATAAGAGCTGGCGCGGAGCATTATTCACGATGCAGCCGCCGTCCCACGGACCGACACTATGTACTGATAAGCTCAGCGATAAGTGGATCCTTTCTCTGGATGGAGATTGGATTTTTTGTAAGCAGAACGATCTTTTCATTGTCCGTTGTGTCACAATGAGACGAGAACGACGTGTTTTATAAGATGTCGTAATGATGGAGGAGATGTCTGCAAGAAAACCCGGAATAAAGCAGTGGAGAGACCGGCACTGCTGAACAATGGGGGAGGGGAGGACACAGAGCTCACAAACGGGGAGAGATACAAGGACCAAATCCAATACTGACTCATCTGCAAGGAAGAGACTGGACAAGAACCAGTATAATGTCTATATATCAATGTCTGCAGTGTGGATCCATTACTAATGTCTGTATAGCAGTGTGGATCCATTACTAATGTCTATATAGCAGTGTCTGCAGTGTGGATCCATTACTCATGTCTATATATAGCAGTGTCTGCAGTGCGGATCCATTACTAATGTCTATATATAGCAGTGTCTGCAGTGTAGATCCATTACTAATGTCTATATATAGCAGTGTCTGCAGTGCGGATCCATTACTAATGTCTATATATAGCAGTGTCTGCAGTGTAGATCCATTACTAATGTCTGTATAGCAGTGTCTGCAGTGTGGATCCATTACTAATGTCTATATATAGCAGTGTCTGCAGTGTGGATCCATTACTAATGTCTATATAGCAGTGTCTGCAGTGTGGATCCATTACTAATGTCTATATATAGCAGTGTCTGCAGTGTAGATCCATTACTAATGTCTATATATAGCAGTGTCTGCAGTGTAGATCCATAACTAATGTCTATATATAGCAGTGTCTGCAGTGTGGATCCATTACTAATGTCTATATAGCAGTGTCTGCAGTGCGGATCCATTACTAATGTCTATATAGCAGTGTCTGCAGTGTGGATCCATTACTGATGTCTATATAGCAGTGTCTGCAGTGCGGATCCATTACTAATGTCTATATATAGCAGTGTCTGCAGTGTGGATCCATTACTAATGTCTATATAGCAGTGTCTGCAGTGTGGATCCATTACTAATGTCTATATATAGCAGTGTCTGCAGTGTGGATCCATTACTAATGTCTATATAGCAGTGTCTGCAGTGTGGATCCATTACTAATGTCTATATATAGCAGTGTCTGCAGTGTAGATCCATTACTAATGTCTATATATAGCAGTGTCTGCAGTGTAGATCCATAACTAATGTCTATATATAGCAGTGTCTGCAGTGTGGATCCATTACTAATGTCTATATATAGCAGTGTCTGCAGTGTGGATCCATTACTAATGTCTATATAGCAGTGTCTGCAGTGCGGATCCATTACTAATGTCTATATAGCAGTGTCTGCAGTGTGGATCCATTACTGATGTCTATATAGCAGTGTCTGCAGTGTAGATCCATTACTAATGTCTATATAGCAGTGTCTGCAGTGTGGATCCATTACTAATGTCTGTATAGCAGTGTCTGCAGTGTGGATCCATTACTAATGTCTATATATAGCAGTGTCTGCAGTGTAGATCCATTACTAATGTCTATATATAGCAGTGTCTGCAGTGCGGATCCATTACTAATGTCTATATAGCAGTGTCTGCAGTGTGGATCCATTACTAATGTCTATATATAGCAGTGTCTGCAGTGTGGATCCATTACTAATGTCTATATATAGCAGTGTCTGCAGTGTAGATCCATTACTAATGTCTATATATAGCAGTGTCTGCAGTGCGGATCCATTACTAATGTCTATATAGCAGTGTCTGCAGTGTAGATCCATTACTAATGTCTATATAGCAGTGTCTGCAGTGTGGATCCATTACTAATGTCTGTATAGCAGTGTAGATCCATAACTAATGTCTATATATAGCAGTGTCTGCAGTGTAGATCCATTACTAATGTCTATATATAGCAGTGTCTGCAGTGCGGATCCATTACTAATGTCTATATAGCAGTGTCTGCAGTGTGGATCCATTACTAATGTCTATTTATAGCAGTGTCTGCAGTGTGGATCCATTACTAATGTCTATATATAGCAGTGTCTGCTATATAGACATTAGTAATGGATCCACACTGCAGACACTGCTATATATAGACATTAGTAATGGATCCACACTGCAGACACTGCTATATATAGACATTAGTAATGGATCCACACTGCAGACACTGCTATATAGACATTAGTAATGGATCCACACTGCAGTGTCTGCAGTGTAGATCCATTACTAATGTCTATATATAGCAGTGTCTGCAGTGTAGATCCATTACTAATGTCTATATATAGCAGTGTCTGCAGTGTGGATCCATTACTGATGTCTATATAGAGGTGTCTGCAGTGTAGATCCATTACTAATGTCTATATAGCAGTGTCTGCAGTGTGGATCCATTACTAATGTCTATATATAGCAGTGTCTGCAGTGTGGATCCATTACTAATGTCTATATAGCAGTGTCTGCAGTGTGGATCCATTACTAATGTCTATATATAGCAGTGTCTGCAGTGTGGATCCATTACTAATGTCTATATATAGCAGAGTCTGCAGTGTAGATCCATTACTAATGTCTATATAGCAGTGTCTGCAGTGTGGATCCATTACTAATGTCTATATAGCAGTGTCTGCAGTGTGGATCCATTACTAATGTCTATATAGCAGTGTCTGCAGTGTGGATCCATTACTAATGTCTATATAGCAGTGTCTGCAGTGTGGATCCATTACTAATGTCTATATATAGCAGTGTCTGCAGTGTGGATCCATTACTAATGTCTATATATAGCAGTGTCTGCAGTGTGGATCCATTACTAATGTCTATATAGCAGTGTCTGCAGTGTGGATCCATTACTAATGTCTATATATAGCAGTGTCTGCAGTGTGGATCCATTACTAATGTCTATATATAGCAGTGTCTGCAGTGTGGATCCATTACTAATGTCTATATATAGCAGTGTCTGCAGTGTGGATCCATTACTAATGTCTATATATAGCAGTGTCTGCAGTGTAGATCCATAACTAATGTCTATATATAGCAGTGTCTGCAGTGTAGATCCATTACTAATGTCTATATATAGCAGTGTCTGCAGTGTAGATCCATAACTAATGTCTATATATAGCAGTGTCTGCAGTGTGGATCCATAACTAATGTCTATATATAGCAGTGTCTGCAGTGTAGATCCATTACTAATGTCTATATATAGCAGTGTCTGCAGTGTAGATCCATAACTAATGTCTATATATAGCAGTGTCTGCAGTGTGGATCCATTACTAATGTCTATATATAGCAGTGTCTGCAGTGTAGATCCATTACTAATGTCTATATATAGCAGTGTCTGCAGTGTAGATCCATTACTAATGTCTATATATAGCAGTGTCTGCAGTGTAGATCCATTACTAATGTCTATATAGCAGTGTCTGCAGTGTAGATCCATAACTAATGTCTATATATAGCAGTGTCTGCAGTGTGGATCCATTACTAATGTCTATATAGCAGTGTCTGCAGTGTAGATCCATTACTAATGTCTATATATAGCAGTGTCTGCAGTGTAGATCCATTACTAATGTCTATATATAGCAGTGTCTGCAGTGTAGATCCATTACTAATGTCTATATATAGCAGTGTCTGCAGTGTGGATCCATTACTAATGTCTATATAGCAGTGTCTGCAGTGTAGATCCATTACTAATGTCTATATATAGCAGTGTCTGCAGTGTGGATCCATAACTAATGTCTATATATAGCGGTGTCTGCAGTGCGGATCCATTACTAATGTCTATATAGCAGTGTCTGCAGTGTGGATCCATTACTAATGTCTATATAGCAGTGTCTGCAGTGTGGATCCATTACTAATGTCTATATAGCAGTGTCTGCAGTGTAGATCCATAACTAATGTCTATATATAGCGGTGTCTGCAGTGCGGATCCATTACTAATGTCTATATAGCAGTGTCTGCAGTGTAGATCCATAACTAATGTCTATATATAGCAGTGTCTGCAGTGTGGATCCATTACTAATGTCTATATATAGCAGTGTCTGCAGTGTAGATCCATTACTAATGTCTATATAGCAGTGTCTGCAGTGTGGAACCATTACTGATGTCTATATAGCAGTGTCTGCAGTTTGGATCCATTACTAATGTCTATATAGCAGTGTCTGCAGTGTGGATCCATTACTTAAGTCTATATAGCAGTGTCTGCAGTGTGGATCCATTACTAATGTCTATATATAGCAGTGTCTGCAGTGAGGATCCATTACTAATGTCTATATAGCAGTGTCTGCAGTGTGGATCCATTACTAATGTCTATATATAGCAGTGTCTGCAGTGTGGATCCATTACTAATGTCTATATAGCAGTGTCTGCAGTGTGGATCCATTACTAATGCCTATATATAGCAGTGTCTGCAGTGAGGATCCATTACTAATGTCTATATAGCAGTGTCTGCAGTGTGGATCCATTACTAATGTCTATATATAGCAGTGTCTGCAGTGTGGATCCATTACTAATGCCTATATAGCAGTGTCTGCAGTGTGGATCCATTACTAATGTCTATATATAGCAGTGTCTGCAGTGTGGATCCATTACTAATGTCTATATATAGCAGTGTCTGCAGTGTGGATCCATTACTAATGTCTATATAGCAGTGTCTGCAGTGTGGATCCATTACTAATGCCTATATATAGCAGTGTCTGCAGTGAGGATCCATTACTAATGTCTATATAGCAGTGTCTGCAGTGTGGATCCATTACTAATGTCTATATATAGCAGTGTCTGCAGTGTGGA
This sequence comes from Ranitomeya variabilis, assembly GCF_051348905.1. Lineage (NCBI taxonomy): Eukaryota > Metazoa > Chordata > Amphibia > Anura > Dendrobatidae > Ranitomeya > Ranitomeya variabilis. The sequence continues at coordinate 18,149,542 of NC_135232.1, forward strand.
TCCATTACTAATGCCTATATAGCAGTGTCTGCAGTGTGGATCCATTACTAATGTCTATATATAGCAGTGTCTGCAGTGAGGATCCATTACTAATGTCTATATAGCAGTGTCTGCAGTGTGGATCCATTACTAATGTCTATATATAGCAGTGTCTGCAGTGTAGATCCATTACTAATGTCTATATATAGCAGTGTCTGCAGTGTAGATCCATTACTAATGTCTATATATAGCAGTGTCTGCAGTGTGGAACCATTACTGATGTCTATATAGCAGTGTCTGCAGTTTGGATCCATTACTAATGTCTATATAGCAGTGTCTGCAGTGTGGATCCATTACTGATGTCTATATAGCAGTGTCTGCAGTGTGGATCCATTACTTAAGTCTATATAGCAGTGTCTGCAGTGTGGATCCATTACTAATGTCTATATAGCAGTGTCTGCAGTTTGGATCCATTACTAATGTCTATATAGCAGTGTCTGCAGTGTGGATCCATTACTAATACCTATATAGCAGTGTCTGCAGTGTGGATCCATTACTAATGTCTATATAGCAGTGTCTGCAGTGTGGAACCATTACTGATGTCTATATAGCAGTGTCTGCAGTGTGGATCCATTACTAATACCTATATAGCAGTGTCTGCAGTGTGGATCCATTACTAATGTCTATATAGCAGTGTCTGCAGTGTGGAACCATTACTGATGTCTATATAGCAGTGACTGCAGTGTGGAACCATTACTTAAGTCTATATAGCAGTGTGGATCCATTACTAATGTCTATATAGCAGTGTCTGCAGTGTGGATCCATTACTTAAGTCTATATAGCAGTGTCTGCAGTGTGGATCCATTACTGATGTCTATATAGCAGTGACTGCAGTGTGGATCCATTACTAATGCCTATATATAGCAGTGTCTGCAGTGAGGATCCATTACTAATGTCTATATAGCAGTGTCTGCAGTGTGGATCCATTACTGATGTCTATATAGCAGTGACTGCAGTGTGGAACCATTACTTAAGTCTATATAGCAGTGTCTGCAGTGTGGATCCATTACTAATGCCTATATAGCAGTGTCTGCAGTGTGGATCCATTACTAATGTCTGTATAGCAGTGCGGATCCATTACTAATGCCTATATAGCAGTGTCTGCAGTGTGGAACCATTACTAATGTCTATATAGCAGTGACTGCAGTGTGGATCCATTACTAATGTCTACAGACACTGCTATATAGACACTAGTAATGTATCCACACTGTACCTAATGCAGCAGTGTCAGTGTGGTTTATTAGTGTCTGCGTAGCGGTGTCAGTGTGGTTTACTAGTGTCTGTGTAGCGGTGTCTGTGTAGCAGTGTCAGTGTGGATTATTAGTGTCTGTGTAGCAGTGTCACTGTGGTTTATTAGTGTCTGTTGTAGTGCATTGGTAGCACACTGTGCAGTGATGAGGAAGTGACCTAGCAAAGTGCAAAGCAAAACATCTCTTTAATGTTCAACTAAAAAAAAAAACACAGCACAAGGTATCCTCCGGTTCGCAGCTGGGCACACATCCTCTGGATTACAGTCACTAAACACGCCAGTCCATCTCTGTCACATTGCCGTGGGCGACTGCACCACTGTGTTAATGTCTCTTTACTCACAGCATTAGACTGCAGAGACCCGTGTGTCGTAACCAGTGCCTTCCCCCGTCCCACCATTCCGTAATAAAAGACACCAACAATCCTGGATGGGTTGAACAGGTCGGTCACAGTTTTATTATTTGCAAAGTAGAGAAGGGCAATTACACATCGCGGCGCACTCAATGCTGAAGGCCCCAGCCGACGACCGCTGGGCCAGCAAGCCGATGAGAGATTACGAACCTTTGCCCCCCTCTACCTATCGCTGTGACGTATATAAACAAAAAAAAACAATGAAATTTTTTTTTTTTTTTAATAAATTTAAAATTCAAAACATTTTAACAGTAACTGCACAGTACATTTACCAGTTTATAAGGGAGGGAGGGTGGGACAACAGCTTCCAAGGGTCAGCCGGGGAGAAAGAGGGAGAACCTGGCCCGGTCACTAGAATTTAACCCCTGAGGGTGTGGCCTGACTCACCTCTTCTCCCCGGTTGGTCCGCTGGGCGTCCCAATCATGACCTCACCTGGGGATGTAGTGGGAGGGGGGAATTGGGCACTGCACAGATTTCCCCTCTAACTGTCCCTTAGGGGCTCTGCAGTCAGAGGCACGTTCCTTATACAGTGCCGTGCCTACTAGTTATTAGTGTCTGTGTAGCAGTGTCAGTGTGTATTAGTAGTGCCTGTGTAGCAGTGTCAGTGTGTATTAGTAGTGCCTGTGTAGCGGTGTCAGTGTGTATTACTAGCGCCTGTGTAGCGGTGTCAGTGTGGATTATTAGTGTCTGTGTAGCAGTGTCAGTGTGTATTAGTAGTGCCTGTGCAGCGGTGTCAGTGTGTATTAGTAGTGCATGTGTAGCGGTGTCAGTGTGGATTATTAGTGTCTGTGTAGCAGTGTCAGTGTGGATTATTAGTGTCTGTGTAGCAGTGTCAGTGGGGATTATCAGTGTCTAATAGGGGACCGACACCAAATTACTAATAGGGGACCGACACCAAATTACTAACAGGGGACCGACACCAAATTACTAATAGGGGACAGACACCAAATTACTAATAGGGGACCGACACCAAATTACTAATATGGGACAGACACCAAATTACCAATAGGGGACCGACACCAAATTACTAATAGGGGACCGACACCAAATTACTAATATGGGACAGACACCAAATTACCAATAGGGGACCGACACCAAATTACTAATAGGGGACGGACACCAAATTACTAATAGGGGACAGACACCAAATTACTAATACGGGACCGACACCAAATTACTAATAGGGGACCGACACCAAATTACTAATAGGGGACGGACACCAAATTACTAATACGGGACCGACACCAAATTACTAATAGGGGACCGACACCAAATTACTAATAGGGGACTGACACCAAATTACTAACAGGGGACCGACACCAAATTACTAATACGGGACCGACACCAAATTACTAATATGGGACAGACACCAAATTACCAATAGGGGACCGACACCAAATTACTAATAGGGGACCGACACCAAATTACTAACAGGGGACCGACACCAAATTACTAATAGGGGACAGACACCAAATTACTAATAGGGGACCGACACCAAATTACTAATATGGGACAGACACCAAATTACCAATAGGGGACCGACACCAAATTACTAATAGGGGACCGACACCAAATTACTAACAGGGGACCGACACCAAATTACTAATAGGGGACAGACACCAAATTACTAATAGAGGACCGACACCAAATTACTAATAGAGGACCGACACCAAATTACTAATACGGGACCGACACCAAATTACTAATAGGGGACCGACACCAAATTACTAATAGGGGACAGACACCAAATTACTAATAGAGGACCGACACCAAATTACTAATAGGGGACAGACACCAAATTACCAATAGGGGACCGACACCAAATTACTAATAGGGGACCGACACCAAATTACTAATAGGGGACAGACACCAAATTACTAATACGGGACCGACACCAAATTACTAATACGGGACCGACACCAAATTACTAATAGGGGACCGACACCAAATTACTAATAGGGGACCGACACCAAATTACTAATAGGGGACCGACACCAAATTACTAATAGGGGACAGACACCAAATTACTAATAGGGGACCGACACCAAATTACTAATAGGGGACCGACACCAAATTACTAATAGGGGACAGACACCAAATTACTAATACGGGACCGACACCAAATTACTAATACGGGACCGACACCAAATTACTAATAGGGGACCGACACCAAATTACTAATAGGGGACCGACACCAAATTACTAATAGGGGACCGACACCAAATTACTAATAGGGGACAGACACCAAATTACTAATAGGGGACCGACACCAAATTACTAATAGGGGACCGACACCAAATTACTAATAGGGGACCGACACCAAATTACTAATAGGGGACCGACACCAAATTACTAATAGGGGACCGACACCAAATTACTAATAGGGGACCGACACCAAATTACTAATAGGGGACAGACACCAAATTACTAATAGGGGACCGACACCAAATTACCAATAGGGGACCGACACCAAATTACTAATAGGGGACCGACACCAAATTACTAATAGGGGACCGACACCAAATTACTAATAGGGGACAGACACCAAATTACTAATAGGGGACCGACACCAAATTACTAACATGGGACCGACACCAAATTACTAATACGGGACCGACACCAAATTACTAATATGGGACAGACACCAAATTACCAATAGGGGACCGACACCAAATTACTAATAGGGGACCGACACCAAATTACTAATAGGGGACCGACACCAAATTACTAATAGGGGACCGACACCAAATTACTAATAGGGGACAGACACCAAATTACTAATAGGGGACCGACACCAAATTACTAATAGGGGACAGACACCAAATTACCAATAGGGGACCGACACCAAATTACTAATAGGGGACAGACACCAAATTACTAATAGGGGACCGACACCAAATTACTAATAGGGGACCGACACCAAATTACTAATAGGGGACCGACACCAAATTACTAATAGGGGACCGACACCAAATTACTAATAGGGGACCGACACCAAATTACTAATAGGGGACAGACACCAAATTACTAATAGGGGACCGACACCAAATTACTAATAGGGGACCGACACCAAATTACTAATAGGGGACCGACACCAAATTACTAATACGGGACCGACACCAAATTACTAATAGGGGACCGACACCAAATTACTAATAGGGGACCGACACCAAATTACTAATACGGGACCGACACCAAATTACTAATAGGGGACCGACACCAAATTACTAATAGGGGACCGACACCAAATTACTAATAGGGGACCGACACCAAATTACTAATAGGGGACAGACACCAAATTACTAAGGCTACGTTCACATTAGCGTTAAGCTAATGTGCGTCGGGTTTGCGTCGGCGACGCAGCGGCGACGCATGCGTCATGCGCCCCTTATACTTAACATGGGGGACGCATGCGTTTTTTTTTGTTGCGTTGTGCCACACATGCGTCTTTTTTGCCGCAAGCGTCGGACCAAAAAAACGCAGCAAGTTGCATTTTTCTTGCGTCCGATTTTCGGCAAAAAACGACGCATGCGTTGCAAAACGCAGCGTTTTTGCGTGCGTTTTGCCGCGTTTTGGCGTGCGTTGTGCGTTGCGTCGCCGACGCAGCGGCGCACAACGCTAGTGTGAACTTAGCCTAATAGGGGACAGACACCAAATTACTAATAGGGGACCGACACCAAATTACTAATAGGGGACAGACACCAAATTACTAATAGGGGACAGACACCAAATTACTAATAGGGGACCGACACCAAATTACTAATACGGGACCGACACCAAATTACTAATATGGGACCGACACCAAATTACTAATACGGGACCGACACCAAATTACTAATAGGGGACCGACACCAAATTACTAATATGGGACAGACACCAAATTACCAATAGGGGACAGACACCAAATTACTAATAGGGGACCGACACCAAATTACTAATAGGAGACCGACACCAAATTACTAATAGGGGACCGACACCAAATTACTAATAGGGGACCGACACCAAATTACTAATAGGAGACCGACACCAAATTACTAATAGGGGCCGGAACACCAAATTACTAATAGGGGACCGACACCAAATTACTAATAGGGGACAGACACCAAATTACTAATAGGGGACCGACACCAAATTACTAATAGGGGACCGACACCAAATTACTAATAGGGGACCGACACCAAATTACTAATAGGAGACCGACACCAAATTACTAATAGGGGACCGACACCAAATTACTAATAGGGGACCGACACCAAATTACTAATAAGGGACCGACATCAAATTACTAATAGGGGACCGACACCAAATTACTAATAGGGGACCGACACCAAATTACTAATAGGAGACCGACACCAAATTACTAATAGGGGACCGACACCAAATTACTAATAGGGGACCGACACCAAATTACTAATAGGGGACCGACACCAAATTACTAATAGGGGACCGACACCAAATTACTAATAGGGGACCGACACCAAATTACTAATAGGGGACGGACACCAAATTACTAATAGGGGACCGACACCAAATTACTAATAGGGGACGGACACCAAATTACTAATAGGGGACCGACACCAAATTACTAATAGGGGACGGACACCAAATTACTAATAGGGGACCGACACCAAATTACTAATAGGGGACCGACACCAAATTACTAATAGGGGACCGACACCAAATTACTAATATGGGACCGACACCAAATTACTAATATGGGACCGACACCAAATTACTAATAGGGGACCGACACCAAATTACTAATAGGGGACCAACACCAAATTACTAATAGGGGACCGACACCAAATTACTAATACGGGACCGACACCAAATTACCAACAGGGGACCGAAATCAAATTACTAATAGGGGACCGACACCAAATTACTAATAGGGGACCGACACCAAATTACTAATAGGGGACCGACACCAAATTACTAATAGGGGACTGACACCAAATTACTAATATGGGACCGACACCAAATTACTAATATGGGACCGACACCAAATTACTAATAGGGGACCGACACCAAATTACTAATAGGGGACCGACACCAAATTACTAATAGGGGACCGACACCAAATTACTAATACGGGACCGACACCAAATTACCAACAGGGGACCGAAATCAAATTACTAATAGGGGACCGACACCAAATTACTAATAGGGGACCGACACCAAATTACTAATAGGGGACTGACACCAAATTACTAATAGGGGACCGACCCCAAATTACTAATAGGGGACTGACACCAAATTACTAATAGGGGACTGACACCAAATTACTAATAGGGGACCGACCCCAAATTACTAATAGGGGACCGACACCAAATTACTAATAGGGGACCGACACCAAATTACTAATACGGGACCGACACCAAATTACTAATAGGGGACCGACACCAAATTACTAATAGGGGACCGACACCAAATTACTAATAGGGGACCGACACCAAATTACTAATAGGAGACCGACACCAAATTACTAATAGGGGACCGACATCAAATTACTAATAGGGGACCGACACCAAATTACTAATAGGGGACCGACACCAAATTACTAATAGGGGACTGACACCAAATTACTAATAGGGGACTGACACCAAATTACTAATAGGGGACCGACCCCAAATTACTAATAGGGGACCGACACCAAATTACTAATAGGGGACCGACACCAAATTACTAATAGGGGACCGACACCAAATTACTAATAGGGGACCGACACCAAATTACTAATAGGGGACCGACACCAAATTACTAATAGGGGACCGACACCAAATTACTAATAGGGGACCGACACCAAATTACTAATAGGGAACAGACACCAAATTACTAATATGGGACCGACACCAAATTACTAATAGGGGACCGACCCCAAATTACTAATAAGGGACCGACACCAAATTACTAATAGGGGACAGACACCAAATTACTAATAGGGGACCGCCACCAAATTACTAATAGGGGACAGACACCAAATTACTAATAGGGGACCGACACCAAATTACTAATAGGGGACCGACACCAAATTACTAATACGGGACCGACACCAAATTACTAATAGGGGACCGACACCAAATTACTAATAGGGGACCGACACCAAATTACTAATACGGGACCGACACCAAATTACTAATAGGGGACCGACACCAAATTACTAATAGGGGACCGACACCAAATTACTAATAGGGGACCGACACCAAATTACTAATAGGGGACCGACACCAAATTACTAATAGGAGACCGACACCAAATTACTAATACGGGACCGACACCAAATTACTAATAGGGGACCGACACCAAATTACTAATATGGGACCGACACCAAATTACTAATAGGGGACCGACGCCAAATTACTAATAGGGGACTGACACCAAATTACTAATAGGGAACAGACACCAAATTACTAATATGGGACCGACACCAAATTACTAATAGGGGACCGACCCCAAATTACTAATAAGGGACCGACACCAAATTACTAATAGGGGACCGACACCAAATTACTAACAGGGGACCGACACCAAATTACTAATACGGGACCGACACCAAATTACTAATACGGGACCGACACCAAATTACTAATAGGGGACCGACACCAAATTACTAATAGGGGACCGACACCAAATTACTAATAGGGGACCGACACCAAATTACTAATACGGGACCGACACCAAATTACTAATACGGGACCGACACCAAATTACTAATAGGGGACCGACACCAAATTACTAATAGAGGACCGACACCAAATTACTAATAGGGGACCGACACCAAATTACTAATAGGGGACCGACACCAAATTACTAATAGGGGACCGACACCAAATTACTAATACGGGACCGACACCAAATTACTAATACGGGACCGACACCAAATTACTAATAGGGGACCGACACCAAATTACTAATAGAGGACCGACACCAAATTACTAATAGGGGACCGACACCAAATTACTAATAGGGGACCGACACCAAATTACTAATAGGGGACCGACACCAAATTACTAATAGGGGACCGACACCAAATTACTAATACGGGACCGACACCAAATTACTAATAGGGGACCGACACCAAATTACTAATAGGGGACCGACACCAAATTACTAATAGGGGACCGACACCAAATTACTAATACGGGAACGACACCAAATTACTAATAGGGGACCGACACCAAATTACTAATAGGGGACCGACACCAAATTACTAATAGGGGACCGACACCAAATTACTAATAGGGGACCGACACCAAATTACTAATAGGGGACCGACACCAAATTACTAATAGGGGACAGACACCAAATTACTAATAGGGAACAGACACCAAATTACTAATATGGGACCGACACCAAATTACTAATAGGGGACCGACCCCAAATTACTAATAAGGGACCGACACCAAATTACTAATAGGGGACAGACACCAAATTACTAATAGGGGACCGACACCAAATTACTAATAGGGGACAGACACCAAATTACTAATAGGGGACCGACACCAAATTACTAATAGGGGACCGACACCAAATTACTAATACGGGACCGACACCAAATTACTAATAGGGGACCGACACCAAATTACTAATAGGGGACCGACACCAAATTACTAATACGGGACCGACACCAAATTACTAATAGGGGACCGACACCAAATTACTAATAGGGGACCGACACCAAATTACTAATAGGGGACCGACACCAAATTACTAATAGGGGACCGACACCAAATTACTAATAGGGGACCGACACCAAATTACTAATAGGGGACCGACACCAAATTACTAATAGGGGACTGACACCAAATTACTAATACGGGACCGACACCAAATTACTAATACGGGACCGACACCAAATTACTAATAGGGGACCGACACCAAATTACTAATAGGAGACCGACACCAAATTACTAATACGGGACCGACACCAAATTACTAATAGGGGACCGACACCAAATTACTAATATGGGACCGACACCAAATTACTAATAGGGGACCGACGCCAAATTACTAATAGGGGACTGACACCAAATTACTAATAGGGAACAGACACCAAATTACTAATATGGGACCGACACCAAATTACTAATAGGGGACCGACCCCAAATTACTAATAAGGGACCGACACCAAATTACTAATAGGGGACCGACACCAAATTACTAATAGGGGACCGACACCAAATTACTAATAGGGGACCGACACCAAATTACTAATACGGGACCGACACCAAATTACTAATACGGGACCGACACCAAATTACTAATAGGGGACCGACACCAAATTACTAATACGGGACCGACACCAAATTACTAATACGGGACCGACACCAAATTACTAATAGGGGACCGACACCAAATTACTAATATGGGACCGACACCAAATTACTAATAGGGCACCGACATCAAATTACTAATAGGGGACCGACACCAAATTACTAATAGGGAACAGACACCAAATTACTAATATGGGACCGACACCAAATTACTAATAGGAGACCGACACCAAATTACTAATAGGGGACCGACACCAAATTACTAATAGGGGACCGACACCAAATTACTAATAGGGGACCGACACCAAATTACTAATAGGGGACCGACACCAAATTACTAATAGGGGACCGACACCAAATTACTGATAGGGGACCGACACCAAATTACTAATAGGGGACCGACACCAAATTACTAATAGGGGACCGACACCAAATTACTAATAGGGGACCGACACCAAATTACTAATAGGGGACCGACACCAAATTACTAATAGGGGACCGACACCAAATTACTAATACGGGACCGACACCAAATTACTAATAGGGGACCGACACCAAATTACTAATAGGGGACCGACACCAAATTACTGATAGGGGACCGACACCAAATTACTAATAGGGGACCGACACCAAATTACTAATAGGGGACCGACACCAAATTACTAATAGGGGACCGACACCAAATTACTAATAGGGGACCGACACCAAATTACTAATAGGGGACCGACACCAAATTACTAATAGGGGACCGACACCAAATTACTAATACGGGACCGACACCAAATTACTAATAGGGGACCGACACCAAATTACTAATATGGGACCGACACCAAATTACTAATATAAGGCCGACACCAAATTACTAATAGGGGACCGACACCAAATTACTAATAGGGGACCGACACCAAATTACTAATATGGGACCGACACCAAATTACTAATATAAGGCCGACACCAAATTACTAATACGGGACCGACACCAAATTACTAATAGGGGACCGACACCAAATTACTAATAGGGGACCGACACCAAATTACTAATAGGGGACCGACACCAAATTACTAATAGGGGACCGACACCAAATTACTAATAGGGGACCGACACCAAATTACTAATAGGGGACCGACACCAAATTACTAATAGGGGACCGACACCAAATTACTAATACGGGACCGACACCAAATTACTAATACGGGACCGACACCAAATTACTAATAGGGGACCGACACCAAATTACTAATAGGGGACCGACACCAAATTACTAATAGGGAACCGACACCAAATTACTAATAGGGGACCGACACCAAATTACTAATAGGGGACCGACATCAAATTACTAATAGGGGACCGACACCAAATTACTAATAGGGGACCGACACCAAATTACTAATAGGGGACCGACACCAAATTACTAATACGGGACCGACACCAAATTACTAATAGGGGACCGACACCAAATTACTAATAGGGAACTGACACCAAATTACTAATAGGGGACCGACACCAAATTACTAATAGGGGACCGACACCAAATTACTAATAGGAGACCGACACCAAATTACTAATAGGGGACCGACACCAAATTACTAATAGGGGACCGACCCCAAATTACTAATAGGGGACAGACACCAAATTACTAATAGGGGACAGACACCAAATTACTAATAGGGGACCGACATCAAATTACTAATAGGGGACCGACACCAAATTACTAATAGGGGACCGACACCAAATTACTAATAGGGGACCGACACCAAATTACTAATAGGGGACAGACACCAAATTACTAATAGGGGACCGACACCAAATTACTAATAGGGGACCGACACCAAATTTACTAATAGGGGACCGACACCAAATTACTGATAGGGGACCGACACCAAATTACTAGTAGGGGACCGACACCAAATTACTAATAGGGGACCGACACCAAATTACTAATAAGGGACCGACACCAAATTACTAATAGGGGACCGACACCAAATTACTAATACGGGACCGACACCAAATTACTAATAGGGGACCGACACCAAATTACTAATACGGGAACGACACCAAATTACTAATAGGGGACAGACACCAAATTACTAATAGAGGACCGACACCAAATTACTAATAGGGGACCGACACCAAATTACTAATACGGGACCGACACCAAATTACTAATAGGGGACCGACACCAAATTACTAATACGGGACCGACACCAAATTACTAATAAGGGACCGACACCAAATTACTAATAGATAATTAGATGCCCCATGCTGTTTGCTGTTCTGCCACTGGAGGGCGCTCTTTCCATAATTATGACGATCCCCACAATCACTCCCATCACTGATTTTCTTCCTTCCGTTTTCTATATTTTCTCCTTCTTTTCACTCGTTCTTCTGATTCTTTTCGTCAAGTTATCTCTGTTCATTGAACAGATGAGCAATAACTGCGCTATCGGATGCAGATATTAGCTGAATATTCCACCATTGGGGGCAGGTCTGTTTTTGGCTTTCCAGGAAGCACGGCTGCTCATGGGCGGTTCCTGTGATGAAGCCCCACCCATGATTAGTAACAGGCGGTCATAACGATACAAGCTATAGCAAACGTCCTCAATCTGTCGGAGAGACATAAGTGAACCGCGCTGACGTCTTGTGGACATACGCTGTAGAATGGTGGTAAATACGCCATTGGTGCCATTGAATTTTTGCTATTAGGACAATTGAGTGTCAATCCGTGATGACAATGGCCGACTATGGCAGATGAGAAGGAAGGGCCCTTTCGAGGTGTCTGCTCTGCCCTTCGCTGTCGTTCCCGGGCGCCTCGTCCTCCCCCGCAGCTGCTGATTCAGATAGCGCAGGAGTAATGCATCCGCCATCGATCGCAGCCCATGAATACTGCATATTAATGTCCGCACGCTGCGCCCTCGTCCCCTCGCTTCCTCGTCCTGATTGACATTGCTGAGAATTAAGTGCAGGGAGCTTTGTGTCAAGTCCTGGTAATTAGAGAGTGTGCCAGGGCGCCGTGCCAGAGCTCGAGAGCCGGATATCACAGGTCTGCCACAGGGAGGGGGTAGATGTGCCCAACGTTATCTGCCACAAGTCATCTTCATCAGCACCAGACCCGAGCCGGCGGCCCCCTCAGCTGGTCACGACCTTGTGGTGCCAACCGGGAAGCGATACCCACCTGAGGTGACCAGACAGAACTCTATGGTCAGCCTTGATCGCATCCCCCGCGGCCAGTAATATATCCCCCAACATGAGCGAGGAACACCACAAATGGTGCAAATACCAATGAAAGAAAAATGGCGACGTTACACCGAAGCCTGAGATACGGCGAGAAGTCAAAACTGCGGTACCACTGTTGTCAGAGCTGCGGACCCCGACTGCCACCATGAGCTGCAATGTAAGTCGCTCGTGATCGGGATTTTATTGCGGATCATTGGTGTTTTGATCTTTCATGCGATAAGTCGCACTCATTCTTTACACCAAAACTGATCTCACACAGAAAGTCTCAATGAGACCCTCACCTTGTTCTCTGCAGACTAGAGACGGGGGGCTCCACACCAGACCTGGGCAATGAGTGGCGAGGCCACATGTGTCACTGGCTGATATAGTCCAGCACAAGAACAGGGAAAGCCAACGGTCTGGATAAAGTGATGTACAGTGTCTTACAGGTACCCCCCAGTAGGCCCCAAACTGCACCATTCAGCCTGTGCGCCTGAATTTCAGCACAGGTACCATCAACATATGTGTGGGGAAGTTATGTGGGCATCACACTGTGTGTGGGGAGCTGTAGGGACATCATACTGTATGACGGGAGCTGTAGGGACATCATACTGTGTGACAGGAGCTGTAGGGACATCATACTGTGTGACAGGAGCTGTAGGGACATCATACTGTGTGACGGGAGCTGTAGGGACATCATACTGTGTGGGGGCTGTAGGGACATCATACTGTGTGGGGGCATCATACTGTGTGTGGGGAGCTGTAGGGACATCATACTGTGTGACAGGAGCTGTAGGGATATCATACTGTGTGACGGGAGCTGTAGGGACATCATACTGTGTGGGGAGCTGTAGGGACATCATACGGTGTGTGGGGAGCTGTAGGGACATCATACTGTGTGTAGGGAGCTGTAGGGACATTATACTGTGTGTGTGGCGCTGTAGGGACATCATACTGTGTGAGGGGAGCTGTAGGGACATCATACTGTGTGACGGGAGCTGTAGGGACATCATACTGTGTGACGGGAGCTGTAGGGACATCATACTGTGTGGGGGCTGTAGGGACATCATACTGTGTGGGGGCATCATACTGTGTGTGGGGAGCTGTAGGGACATCATACTGTGTGGGGGCATCATACTATGTGAGGGGAGCTGTAGGGACATCAGACAGTGTAGGGGCATCATACTGTGTGTGGGGAGCTGTAGGGAAATGATACTGGGTGGATAGCTGTAGGGACATCATACTGTGTGGGGAGCTGTAGGGACATCATACGGTGTGTGGGGAGCTGTAGGGACGTCATACTGTGTGTAGGGAGCTGTAGGGACATTATACTGTGTGTGTGGCGCTGTAGGGACATCATACTGTGTGAGAGGAGCTGTAGGGACGTCAGACAGTGTAGGGGCATCATACTGTGTGTGGGAAGCTGTAGGGAAATGATACTGGGCGGATAGCTGTAGGGACATCATACTGTGTGGGGAGCTGTAGGGACATCATACTGTGTGTGGGGAGCTGTAGGGACATCATACTGTGTGTGGGGAGCTGTAGGGACATCATACTGTGTGTGTGGAGCTGTAGGGACATCATACTGTGTGTGGGGAGCTGTAGGGACATCATACTGTGTGTAGGGAGCAGTAGGGACATTATACTGTGTGTGTGGAGCTGTAAGGACATGATACTGTGTGTAGGGAGCTGTAGGGACATTATACTGTGTGTGGGGAGCTGTAGGGACATCATACCGTGTGGGGGGAGCTGTAGGGACATCATACTGTGTGTGGGGAGCTGTAGGGACATCATACTGTGTATTGGGAGCTGTAGGGACATCATACCGTGTGAGGGGAGCTGTAGGGATATCATACCGTGTGTGGGGAGCTGTAGGGACATCATACCGTGTGAGGGGAGCTGTAGGGACATCATACTATGTGTGGGGAGCTGTAGGGACATCATACTGTGTGGATAGTTGTAGGGACATCATACTGTGTGGGGAGCTGTAGGGACATCATACTGTGTGTAGGGAGCTGTAGGGACATCATACTGTGTGTAGGGAGCTGTAGGGACATCATACTGTGTGGGGAGCTGTAGGGACATCATACTGTGTGTGGGGAGCTGTAGGGACATCATACTGTGTGTAGGGAGCTGTAGGGACATTATACTGTGTGTGTGGAGCTGTAGGGACATCATACCGTGTGAGGGGAGCTGTAGGGACATCATACTGTGTGTAGGGAGCTGTAGGGACATTATACTGTGTGTGGGGAGCTGTAGGGACATCATACTGTGTGTGGGGAGCTGTAGGGACATCATACCGTGTGAGGTGAGCTGTAGGGACATCATAATGTGTGACGGGAGCTGTAGGGACATCATACTGTGTGTGGGGAGCTGTAGAGACATCATACTGTCTATGGGGAGCTGTAGGGACATCATACCGTGTGTGGGGAGCTGTAGGGACATCATACCGTGTGTGGGGAGCTGTAGGGACATCATACCGTGTGTGGGGAGCTGTAGGGACATCATGCTCTGCGCGAGGGGAGCTGTAGGGACATCATACTGTGTGTGGGGAGCTGTAGGGACATCATACTGTGTGAGGGGAGCAGTAGGGACATCATACTGTGTGTGGGGAGCTGTAGGGACATCATACTGTGTGTGGGGAGGCTGTGGGGCATCATACTGTGTGTGGGGAGGCCATAGGGACATCATACTGTGTGTGGGGAGGATATGAGGGCATCATACTGTGTGTGGGGAGGCTGTGGGGGCATCATACTGTGTGTGGGGAGTTGTGGGGCATCATATTGTGTGTGGGGAGTTGTGGTGGGCATCATCCTGTGAGTGGAGAGTTGTGGGGGGCATCATCCAGTCAGTGGAGATTTGTGGGGGGCATCATCCTGTGAGTGGAGAGTTGTGGGGGGAATCATTCTGTGTATGGGGAGCTGTGGGGGGCATCATCCTGTGTGTGGGGAGCTGTAGGGACATCATGCTGTGTGTGGGGATATGTGTGGGGCATCATCCTGTGTGTGGGGAGTTGTGGGGGGCATCATCCTGTGTGTGGGGATATGAGGGGGGCATCATCCTGTGTCTGGGGAGCTGTAGGGACATCATGCTGTGTGTGGGGATATGTGGGGGGCATCATCCTGTGTGTGTGGAGCTGTGGGGGGCATCATAGTGTGTGTGGGGATATGTGGGGGGCATCATCCTGTGTGTGTGGAGCTGTGGGGGGCATCATACTGTGTGTGGGGAGTTGTGGGGGGCATCATCCTGTGTGTGGGGAGGCTGTGGGGGCATCATACTGTGTGTGGGGAGGCTGTGGGGGCATTATACTATGTGTGGGGAGTTGTGGGGCATCATATTGTGTGTGGGGAGTTGTGGTGGGCATCATCCTGTGAGTGGAGAGTTGTGGGGGGCATCATCCAGTCAGTGGAGATTTGTGGGGGGCATCATCCTGTGAGTGGAGAGTTGTGGGGGGAATCATTCTGTGTATGGGGAGCTGTGGGGGGCATCATTCTGTGTGGGGAGCTGTAGGGACATCATGCTGTGTGTGGGGATATGTGGGGGGCATCATCCTGTGTGTGTGGAGCTGTGGGGGGCATCATACTGTGTGTGGGGATATGTGGGGGGCATCATCCTGTGTGTGTGGAGCTGTGGGGGGCATCATACTGTGTGTGGGGAGTTGTGGGGGGCATCATCCTGTGTGTGGGGAGCATCATCCTGTGTGTGGGGAGCACCATACTGTGTGAGATGTGTTAGGGGCTGTTGTCAGTCTTCGTTCCTTTGTGGGCCGATCCATAGATACACACATGGAGCTCTGTACTTACATGCTGCCATTGGTCCAGTATTAGTGGCCGATATCGCAGGAAGAACTTTAGTGGGAAAGACTCGGGGTCTGGCCAGGTGGATGGTGTTTGCCAGGTGACCTCCAGCCTTCGGGGGTTCTTATGCACGGGCTTCGCCAGCACATTTTCTGGGGGGTCGGGTTTCACTGTGGATAAAAAATACAACTTTAGACCATCGATGTAGTTACCCGACCCTAGAGCCTGAAGCTTTCTATTCACAGTTCAGCAGTTGTTGCTCCAGAGCTGCGGTTCCTCCAGTATAAGGACACTGTAACCAGTCAGCCATTGTCCGGTCACTGACACTTCCCTCCTCTTTAATTCCTAGCAATGTAGGAACGGCCACGTAACACCCCGGGAGGCTGCAAATCAAACAGCTCCTCGGAAAGCTGCCATTCATTACAATGGACGTCCCTGCAGGAGAGATCTGATGGACGGCGGCATCAGTCCCATAACACTGAGCCGAGCCGCACAAAAAATCACTCATTAGAATGAAATACACATCTCATAATTTAGGGGAAAGTTAAATTTTTCTACACATGTGAACATGGGTCAAACACCGCACCACGAATATTATCCACTGCAGTAATGGTCAGAACAGCAGCCGAGTAAATCCTCGAAACAGCCGTTATATAGAGATATAAAGGTATAACGTCAGCAAACACCACCCTGATCAGAGGGCAAACAAGGGGCATGGAAATATCAGCCCCAACGGACAAAACTCTGACACCATCGCTGGGGCCCCAGGTATCACTAAATCAAAAGGTAAAAGGTTGTAAGAACCTGATGAAAAAAAGAACCAAAATCAACTACAGAGAAAACACCAATAACAAGATGTCATTTATAGCAAAGGAAGAGAAATTAACAAAAACAGCAATAATATTGCTCCTATGTACAGGAATATAGCTACTATAATACTGCCCCCTATATACAAGAATATAACTAGTATAATACTGCTCCTATGTACAAGAATATAACTACTATAATACTGCTCCTATGTACAAGAATATAACTACTATAATACTGCTCCTATGTACAAGAATATAACTACTATAATACTGCCCCTATGTACAAGAATATAACTACTATAATACTGCTCCTATGTACAAGAATATAACTACTATAATACTGCTCCTATGTACAAGACTATAACTACTATAATACTGCCCCTATGTACAAGAATATAACTACTATAATACTGCCCCTATGTACAAGAATATAACTACTATAATACTGCCCCCTATATACAAGAATATCACTACTATAATACTGCTCCTATGTACAAGAATATAACTACTATAATACTGCCCCTATGTACAAGAATATAACTACTATAATACTGCTCCTATGTACAAGAATATAACTACTATAATACTGCTCCTATGTACAAGAATATAACTACTATAATACTGCCCCTATGTACAAGAATATAATTACTATAATACTGCTCCTATATACAAGAATATAACTACTATAATACTGCCCTATGTACAAGAATATAACTACTATAATACTGCTCCTATGTACAAGAATATAACTACTATAATACTGTCCCGATGTACAAGAATATAACTACTATAATACTGCCCCTATGTACAAGAATATAACTACTATAATACTGCTCCTATGTACAAGAATATAACTACTATAATACTGCTCCTATGTACAAGAATATAACTACTATAATACTGCCCCTATGTACAAGAATATAACTACTATAATACTGCTCCTATATACAAGAATATAACTACTATAATACTGCCCTATGTACAAGAATATAACTACTATAATACTGCTCCTATGTACAAGAATATAACTACTATAATACTGCCCCTATGTACCAGAATATAACTACTATAATACTACCCCTATATACAAGAATATCACTACTATAATACTGTCCCTATGTACAAGAATATAACTAATATAATACTGCCCCTATGTACAAGAATATAACTACTATAATACTGCTCCTATGTACAAGAATATAACTACTATAATACTGCCCCTATGTACAAGAATATAACTACTATAATACTGCCCCTATGTACAAGAATATAACTACTATAATACTGCCCCTATGTACAAGAATATAACTACTATAATACTGCCCCTATGTACAAGAATATAACTACTATAATACTGCTCCTATGTACAAGAATATAACTACTATAATACTGCTCCTATGTACAAGAATATAACTACTATAATACTGCTCCTATGTACAAGAATATAACTACTATAATACTGCCCCTATGTACAAGAATATAACTACTATAATACTGCTCCTATGTACAAGAATATAACTACTATAATACTGCTACTATGTACAAGAATATAACTACTATAATACTGCTCCTATGTACAAGAATATAACTACTATAATACTGCTACTATGTACAAGAATATAACTACTATAATACTGCCCCTATATACAAGAATATAACTACTATAATACTGCCCCTATGTACAAGAATATAACTACTATAATACTGCACTTATGTACAGGAATATAACAACTATAATACTGCCCCTATGTACAAGAATATAACTACTATAATACTGCTCCTATGTACAAGAATATAACTACTCCACCCACGCTGGACTTCTGCTTTTCCTTTGTACTACTTGCAGCACTGCATGATCTGTGCGCTGGGACTGAGAGGAGGTGAGCTGATCTTCGTTGCTTTTTCTTTTCTACTATAATACTGCTCCTATGTACAAGAATATAACTACTATAATACTGCCCCCATGTACAAGAATATAACTACTATAATACTGCCCTCTATGTACAAGAATATAACTACTATAATACTGCCTCCTATATACAGGAATATAACTACTATAATACTGCCCCTATGTACAAGAATATAACTACTATAATACTGCTCCTATGTACAAGAATATAACTACTATAATGCTGCTCCTATGTACAAGAATATAACTACTATAATACTGCTCCTATGTACAAGAATATAACTACTATAATACTGCCCATATATACAAGAATATAACTACTATAATACTGCCCTATGTACAAGAATATAACTACTATAATACTGCTCCTATGTACAAGAATATAACTACTATAATACTGCCCCCATGTACAATATAACTACTATAATACTGCCCTATGAACAAGAATATAACTACTATAATACTGCTACTATGTACAAGAATATAACTACTATAATACTGCTCCTATGTACAGGAATATAACTACTATAATACTGCTCCTATGTACAAGAATATAACTACTATAATACTGCTCCTATGTACAAGAATATAACTACTATAATACTGCCCCTATGTACAAGAATATAACTACTATAATACTGCTCCTATGTACAAGAATATAACTACTATAATACTGCTCCTATGTACAAGAATATAACTACTATAATACTGCTCCTATGTATAAGAATATAACTACTATAATACTGCCCCTATGTACAAGAATATAACTACTATAATACTGCCCCTATGTACAAGAATATAACTACTATAATACTGCTCCTATGTACAAGAATATAACTACTATAATACTGCCCCCATGTACAAGAATATAACTACTATAATACTGCCCTCTATGTACAAGAATATAACTACTATAATACTGCCTCCTATATACAGGAATATAACTACTATAATACTGCCCCTATGTACAAGAATATAACTACTATAATACTGCTCCTATGTACAAGAATATAACTACTATAATACTGCTCCTATGTACAAGAATATAACTACTATAATACTGCTCCTATGTACAAGAATATAACTACTATAATACTGCTCCTATATACAAGAATATACCTACTATAATACTGCCCCTATGTACAAGAATATAACTACTATAATACTGCCCCTATGTACAAGAATATACCTACTATAATGCTGCTCCTATGTACAAGAATATAACTACTATAATACTGCTCCTATGTACAAGAATATAACTACTATAATACTGCCCATATATACAAGAATATAACTACTATAATACTGCCCTATGTACAAGAATATAACTACTATAATACTGCTCCTATGTACAAGAATATAACTACTATAATACTGCCCCCATGTACAATATAACTACTATAATACTGCCCTATGTACAAGAATATAACTACTATAATACTGCTCCTATGTACAGGAATATAACTACTATAATACTGCTCCTATGTACAAGAATATAACTACTATAATACTGCTCCTATGTACAAGAATATAACTACTATAATACTGCCCCTATGTACAAGAATATAACTACTATAATACTGCTCCTATGTACAAGAATATAACTACTATAATACTGCTCCTATGTACAAGAATATAACTACTATAATACTGCTCCTATGTATAAGAATATAACTACTATAATACTGCCCCTATGTACAAGAATATAACTACTATAATACTGCCCCTATGTACAAGAATATAACTACTATAATACTGCCCCCTATGTACAAGAATATAACTGCTATAATACTGCCCCTATGTACAAGAATATAACTACTATAATACTGCCCCTATGTACAAGAATATAACTACTATAATACTGCTCCTATGTACAAGAATATAACTACTATAATACTGTCCCCTATGTACAAGAATATAACTACTATAATACTGCCCCTATGTGCAAGAATATAACTACTATAATACTGCCCCTATGTACAAGAATATAACTACTATAATACTGCTCCTATGTACAAGAATATAACTACTATAATACTGCTCCTATATACAATATAACTACTATAATACTGCCCCTATATACAAGAATATAACTACTATAATACTGCCCCTATGTACAAGAATATAACTACTATAATACTGCCCCTATGTACAAGAATATAACTACTATAATACTGCTCCTATGTACAAGAATATAACTACTATAATACTGTCCCCTATGTACAAGAATATAACTACTATAATACTGTCCCCTATGTACAAGAATATAACTACTATAATACTGTCCCCTATGTACAAGAATATAACTACTATAATACTGCCCCTATATACAAGAATATAACTACTATAATACTGCCCCTATTTATAAGAATATAACTACTATAATACTGCTCCTCTATACAATATAACTACTATAATACTGCCCCTATGTACAAGAATATAACTACTATAATACTGCTCCTATGTACAAGAATATAACTACTATAATACTGCCCCCTATATACAAGAATATAACTACTATAATACTGCCCCTATGTACAAGAATATAACTACTATAATACTGCCCCTATGTACAAGAATATAACTACTATAATACTGTCCCCTATGTACAAGAATATAACTACTATAATACTGTCCCCTATGTACAAGAATATAACTACTATAATACTGTCCCCTATGTACAAGAATATAACTACTATAATACTGCCCCTATGTACAAGAATATAACTAATATAATACTGCTCCCTATGTACAAGAATATAACTACTATAATACTGCTCCTATATACAATATAACTGCTATAATACTGCTCCTATGCACAAGACTATATCTGCTATACTATGTTTGCCCCCTTGGAGATGATGGGGTTAAAGCGTGCTCCGATGTTTGGCGGTATTGCGGAGCAGTCAGCCGGCAGTATGAGGAGGAGAATGTCAGTGAGCCATAAACCCTCCGCAGTTTCACAGCCAGGTCCAAATGTTCTGCTTCCCATGTCTTTCCAATTTAATTAGTTTTATTGGCGCCGCAGTCACATGTGCTGCCAGACGAGCGGTAAGCCAATGCAATTAAAAGCATGGCGGTTTTCTCCGGACGAGCTGTGCGACACAGGGTTAGGACTGATCGGTGATACTTCGGTGTCTGAGGCGTGAGCACCACTGATGCTTCCTATGGAATGGCGCTCTCTTAGGGGGGCACGGTTATGAGACCTCTAGATTACCTATTGTGAACTCGTCGAAGCTGATGGTGGTGGAGCTCTTCCCCAGGGCGTTGGACGCCACGATGGTCACTTCATACTTCATGGTGGAGAAGAGGCGGCTGTACTTGATGTGACATCGGTTTTTGGGGAAGGGGTCCCTCTCACAGTAGAGCTGTGTGGCGCCATGTCTGGAAGAAGACGGAGGAATACATATCACCCCACTGATTGCACAAAGCGGGGGCACAGTGGAGGGGTCACTTACATATAGGAGCATCTGTACACAAGAGGGATCACTCCCATCATCCCACAATCCCAGCAGCACCTAGCAGGGCCAGGTATATTCTGTATAAAGAGTGGTCGGATGATGAGGGGAACACATTAGGTGTAAAGCTAGACGATGGGGATAATTAACAAAAAGGAATGATGGGAGTTACACGTCCTGTACTGGATAATGGGAGTCATAGTCCTTCTTATATCTTGTGGATGATGGGAGTGATACACCCTGTATACACGGCTGAGCGCATAGCTCCTGGCATTCCTCCAATGCTCACGTTTTGGTAGGGGGTGTACATACTTAACAGTGATGTTGAAATAGTTGGGGATGTTGGTCGGACTCGGAAGATGCCAACTGCAGTAGAAGGAGGCTGGATAGTTATTAGAGCGGCACATCAGCACCGGCTCCTTAGGAGGGTCTGCAAGAAAGAGAGGGAAGGCAAGGGTTAATAATGTCCGGAACACTGAGACTCACAAATGTAACAAGAACCGCCCTGTAAGATGTGATAATACCGCATACACCACCTGCTCCATAGTATAATACACCGCTCTTTGCTCTATGTTTGGACAGTGACACGAGTTTTGGCATTTTTGCCGTTTACCATATTCAGGATTCACTATTATCTCGTGGCTAATGGCTTTGAGTTCCGACTCTCAGCTTCAATTTAAGCGGATTCACCTCCTAACTGGAGGAAGGGTTTAGGAATTACAGCTCTAAAATATGGAGCTGCCTCTTGTTAAAGTAGTTAGACAATTATCTCAAAAGCTCATTTACTGGCTGTATGGGCTTTTTTTTTGTATCACCAATTAAGCAGGTAAAAGGTTCGGAGCTGATTCCAGGTGTGACATTTGCATTTGGAAACTGTTGTTGTGAACCCACAACATGCGGCCAAATGAGCTCTCAATTGAGGAGAAACAGACCATCATTAGGCTGAAAAAAAGAAGAAATCCATCAGAGAGAGGAAAAATGTTGTCAAATCAACAGTTCAGAATAATCTGCAAAAGAAAGAGAGCTCTGGTGAGCTGGGAACTAAAAAAGGCATGGACGTCCACAGAAGACTCCAGTGGTGGATGATTGCGGAATCATTTCCATGGTGAAGAAAAAACCCTTCACAACATCCACCCAAGTGAAGAATGCTTTACAAGAAGTCGATGTCTCATTATCTAAGTCTATCCTACAGAGAAGACATCATGAGAGCAGATACTGAGGGGTCTCGCCACAAGGTGCAAACCATTACTCAGCCAGAAAATGGAAAGGCCAGATTACACTTTGACAAAAAACATCTAAAGAAGCCGCTCAGTCCTAGAAAAGCAAAACTAAGATCAACCTGTACCAGAATGATGGAAAGAAGAAAGTCTGGAGAAGACTTGGAGCGGTTCATGATCCTTGGCACATCCTCTGTGACACATGGTGGAGGTGATATGATGGCGCAGGCATGTATGGCCTCCAATGGCACCGGGTCACTAGTGGTTATGGATGTAACTGAAGACAGAAGCAGCCGGATGAATCCTGTGTATACAGGGCCATACTTTCTGCCCTGATCCCCCCAAATGCAGCAAGGTTGTTTGGACAACGCTTCACAGAACAGATGGACAATGACCCAAAACAACCTGCGAAAGCCAAGAAGTGGAAAGTTCTGCAATGGCCGAGTCCTCACCAGACATCAGCCCCATTGAGCAGCATTTCACAAGCAGAAGACAAAAAAAGGCAGAAAGAGTCACAAACCAGTGAGAACCAAAGTCACTGCAGTAAAGGTGGCAAAGCCTCACACAGAAGACCAGCGATGACGACGGCCATGGCCTCCAGACCACAGGCCGTCATTGGTGCAAAGCCTCACACCAGAGGAAACCAGCAATGGCCATGGCCATCAGACTTAAGAAGTCATTGCTGCAAAGCCTCACACCAGAGGAGATCAGCGATGGTGATGGTCATGGACTTCAGGTCATCATTTTACAACGCCTCACACAGGAGGAGACCAGCGATGGTGACAGCCATGGCCACCAGACTCCAAGCCGTCATTGCTGCAAAGCCTCACACAGGAGGAGACCAGCGATGGTGACGGCCATGGCCATGAGACTTCAAGACGTCAATATACAAAGCCTCACACAGGAGGAGACCAGTGATTATGACGGCCATGGCCACCAGACTTCAAGCCGTCAATATACAAAGCCTCATATAGGAAGAGACCAGCGATGGTGACGGCCATGGCCACCAGAGTCTAGGCTGTCATTATACAAAGACTCACACAGGAGGAGACCAGCAATGGTGACAGCCATGGCCACGAGACTTCAAGCTGTCAATATGCAAAGTCTCACACAGGAGGAGACCAGTGATTGTGACAGCCATGGCCACCAGAGTTTAGGCCGTCATTATACAAAACCTCACACAGGAGGAGACCAGCGATGGTGATGGCCATGGCCATGAGACTTCAAGCCGTCATTGCTGCAAAGCCTCACACCGAAGGAAACCAGAGATGGTGACGGCCATGGACTTCAGGCAGGCATTATACAACGCCTCACAGAAGAGGAGACCAGCGATGGTGATGGCCATGGCCACCAGACTTCAAGCTGTCAATATACAAAGCCTCACACCGGAGGACACCAGAAATAGTGACAGCCATGGCCAGCAAACTTTAGGCCATCATTCTACAAAGCCTCACACAGGAGGACACCAGAAATAGTGACAGCCATGGCCAGCAAACTTTAGGCCATCATTCTACAAAGCCTCACACAGGAGGACACCAGTGATGGTGATGACCGTGGCCATCAGACTTCAAGCCATCATTGCTGGAGAGGATTCTCTACAAAGGGTTAAATATCAACATTGTATTTATGTTGAAGTTAATTTGCCCAATTAGTGCTGAACCCCTGAAATGAGGAGGATTTGTAGGAAAATGGCTGCAATTCCTAAAGGTATTACTCCTGAAAGTGTCCACTTCAATTGTACCAGTTGTTTCATTTTACATCCAAAGTAGCAATAATATAGGGACCTGCAGAGCTGAAATCATGAAGATTCGGGCACTGCCCCCATAGTATAACACTCCGCTCACCGCTCTGCAGCGTTACTATTACTAGATAGATCTTTACATTCTGAGAACATTTATCTCCTTTTATTAAAAGCCGATTTTTCCTACGGTAACAAAACAATTTAATAAACTTTCTTTCCATCGATCGCAGTTGACGCTCGGAGACCGTTTTCTCGTGATTTGTTGGGATCTGAGCCGTTCTTTCTGCCGGTTCGGACACGTTCTCTATATTGTAAAATACTCTAATATTTTCATTTCTGTATTTATTGGATTTGATATTTTCTTGACGAATCCCCGACATGTAGAGCAGAGGGGACTTCAAGGAATAAACGCTTTTTAGCGTCTAGTGAAACATTCTGGAATTTTGAGATTCATTTCAGGTGTTACTTCCTTGTGACCACTGTTATATAGAAGGAGCCTAACTTTCCTGCCGCCTCTGTCCTCCTTTCCTTTACACTGAATTTTGTTACTGTTCATCTGGTTCTTAAATAGAAAATGAGTTAAATTTCCAAATGTTCTTACTTTTTTCTTAATTTTCTTGATGTAAAGTGTCTGGCTCTCGCTCACGTGCTGACCGGTCTGCAAAATCTGACACTAAGGCTTCAAAACTCTGCATCTGGCTCCCTCCGCTCTCACGCTCCTCTCAGTGTTAGGTGTGGCAGCAGAGGTCATAAGAGGAATCTATGTTCTCTGGGAGGGCAGAGAAAACTGACTGTGGCTAGGAAGGAAGGGGCGAGCTGGCAGAAATGAAGACGTCCTGATACATGAAGACTAAGCCTGGCATCAGCTACCTGGTCATATATGCCTCACTCCTAGCATGTAATACTCGGGAGACGCACACCTCACACCCAGCCCATAATTCTATGAAAGATCGCACATCCAGCATGTATTACTGGAAAAAAAACACAGACATCACATTCAGCCTATATTACTGGGAGACACACACAGACCTCACATCCAGCCTATATTACTGGGAGAGTCACACACACAGCTCACATCCAGTCTATATTACTGGGAGACACACAGACCTCACATCCAGCCTATATTACTGGGAGAGACACACAGACCTCACATCCAGTCTATATTACTGGGAGAGACACAGAGCTCACATCCAGTCTATATTACTGGGAGAGACACACAGATCTCACATCCAGCCTATATTACTGGGAGACACACAGACCTCACATCCAGCCTATATTACTGGGAGGACACACGGACCTCACATTCAGTCTATATTACTGGGAGAGACACACAGAGCTCACATCCAGCCTATATTACTGGGAGACACACAGACCTCACATCCAGCCTATATTACTGGGAGACACACAGACCTCACATCCAGTCTATATTACTGGGAGAGACACACAGAGCTCACATCCAGACTATATTACAGGCAGAGATACACAGAGCTCACATCCAGCCTATACTACTGGAAGACACACAGACCTCACATCCAGTCTATATTACTGGGAGAGACACACAGACCTCACATCCAGTCTATATTACTGGGAGAGACACACAGATCTCACATCCAGCCTATATTACTGGGAGACACACAGACCTCACATCCAGCCTATATTACTGGGAGACACACAGACCTCACATCCAGTCTATATTACTGGGAGAGACACACAGAGCTCACATCCAGACTATATTACAGGGAGAGATACACAGAGCTCACATCCAGCCTATACTACTGGAAGACACACAGACCTCACATCCAGTCTATATTACTGGGAGAGACACACAGACCTCACATCCAGCCTATACTACTGGGAGAGACACACAGACCTCACATCCAGTCTATATTACTGGGAGAGACACACAGAGCTCACATCCAGCCTATATTACTGGGAGAGACACACAGAGCTCACATCCAGTCTATATTACTGGGAGACACACAGACCTCACATCCAGTCTATATTACTGGGAGAGACACACAGATCTCACATCCAGCCTATATTACTGGGAGACACACAGACCTCACATCCAGCCTATATTACTGGGAGACACACAGACCTCACATCCAGTCTATATTACTGGGAGAGACACACAGAGCTCACATCCAGACTATATTACAGGGAGAGATACACAGAGCTCACATCCAGCCTATACTACTGGAAGACACACAGACCTCACATCCAGTCTATATTACTGGGAGAGACACACAGACCTCACATCCAGCCTATACTACTGGGAGAGACACACAGACCTCACATCCAGCCTATATTACTGGGAGAGACACACAGACCTCACATCCAGCCTATATTACTGGGAGAGATACACAGGCCTCACATCCAGCCTACATTACTGGAAGACACACAGACCTCACATCCAGTCTATATTACTGGGAGAGACACACAGACCTCACATCCAGCCTATATTACTGGGAGAGACACACAGAGCTCACATCCAGTCTATATTACTGGGAGACACACAGACCTCACATCCAGCCTATATTACTGGGAGAGACACACAGACCTCACATCCAGCCTATATTACTGGGAGACACACAGAGCTCACATCCAGTCTATATTACTGGGAGACACACAGACCTCACATCCAGCCTATATTACTGGGGGGGAGACACACAGACCTCACATCCAGCCTATATTACTGGGAGTCACACAGAGCTCACATCCAGCCTATATTACTGGGAGAGACACACAGAGCTCACATCCAGCCTATATTACTGGGAGTCACACAGACCTCACATCCAGTCTATATTACTGGGAGAGACACACAGAGCTCACATCCAGTCTATATTACTGGGAGACACACAGACCTCACATCCAGCCTATATTACTGGGGGGGAGACACACAGACCTCACATCCAGCCTATATTACTGGGAGAGACACACAGACCTCACATCCAGCCTATATTACTGGGAGAGACACACAGAGCTCACATCCAGCCTATATTACTGGGAGAGACACAGACCTCACATCCAGCCTATATTACTGGGAGAGACACACAGACCTCACATCCAGCCTATATTACTGGGAGAGACACACAGACCTCACACCAAGCCTATATTACTGGGAGAGACACACAGACCTCACATCCAGCCTATATTACTGGGAGAGACACACAGAGCTCACAACCAGTCTATATTACTGGGAGAGACACACCGACCTCACATTCAGCATATATTACTGGGAGAGAGACACAGACCTCACATCCAGCCTATATTACTGGGAGAGACACAAATACCTCACATCCAGTCTATATTACTGGGAGAGACACACAGACCTCACATCCAGCCTATATTACTGGGAGAGACACAGACCTCACATTCAGTCTATATTACTGGGAGAGACACACAGACCTCACATCCAGCCTATATTACTGGGAGAGACACACAGACCTCACACCAAGCCTATATTACTGGGAGAGACACACAGACCTCACATCCAGCCTATATTACTGGGAGAGACACACAGAGCTCACATCCAGTCTATATTACTGGGAGACACACAGACCTCTCATCCAGCCTATATTACTGGGGGGAGACACACAGACCTCACATCCAGCCTATATTACTGGGAGAGACACACCGACCTCACATTCAGCATATATTACTGGGAGAGAGACACAGACCTCACATCCAGCCTATATTACTGGGAGAGACACAAATACCTCACATCCAGTCTATATTACTGGGAGAGACACACAGACCTCACATCCAGCCTATATTACTGGGAGAGACACAGACCTCACATTCAGTCTATATTACTGGGAGAGACACACAGACCTCACATCCAGCCTATATTACTGGGAGAGACACACAGACCTCACACCCAGCCTATATTACTGGGAGAGACACACAGACCTCACATCCAGCCTATATTACTGGGAGAGACACACAGAGCTCACATCCAGTCTATATTACTGGGAGACACACAGACCTCACATCCAGCCTATATTACTGGGGGGGAGACACACAGACCTCACATCCAGCCTATATTACTGGGAGAGACACACAGACCTCACATCCAGTCTATATTACTGGGAGAGACACACAGAGCTCACATCCAGTCTATATTACTGGGAGAGACACACAGACCTCACATCCAGCCTATACTACTGGGAGAGACACACAGACCTCACATCCAGCCTATATTACTGGGAGAGACACACAGACCTCACATCCAGCCTATATTACTGGGAGAGATACACAGGCCTCACATCCAGCCTACATTACTGGAAGACACACAGACCTCACATCCAGTCTATATTACTGGGAGAGACACACAGACCTCACATCCAGCCTATATTACTGGGAGAGACACACAGAGCTCACATCCAGTCTATATTACTGGGAGACACACAGACCTCACATCCAGCCTATATTACTGGGGGGGAGACACACAGACCTCACATCCAGCCTATATTACTGGGAGAGACACACAGACCTCACATCCAGTCTATATTACTGGGAGAGACACACAGTGCTCACATCCAGCCTATATTACTGGGAGAGACACACAGACCTCACATCCAGCCTATATTACTGGGAGACACACAGACCTCACATCCAGCCTATATTACTGGGAGAGACACACAGACCTCACATCCAGCCTATATTACTGGGAGAGACACACAGAGCTCACATCCAGTCTATATTACTGAGAGAGACACACAGACCTCACATCCAGCCTATATTACTGGGGGGGAGACACACAGACCTCACATCCAGCCTATATTACTGGGAGAGACACACAGACCTCACATCCAGTCTATATTACTGGGAGAGACACACAGTGCTCACATCCAGCCTATATTACTGGGAGAGACACACAGACCTCACATCCAGTCTATATTACTGGGAGAGACACACAGTGCTCACATCCAGCCTATATTACTGGGAGAGACACACAGACCTCACATCCAGCCTATATTACTGGGAGACACACAGACCTCACATCCAGCCTATATTACTGGGAGAGACACACAGACCTCACATCCAGCCTATATTACTGGGAGAGACACACAGAGCTCACATCCAGTCTATATTACTGAGAGAGACACACAGACCTCACATCCAGCCTATATTACTGGGGGGGAGACACACAGACCTCACATCCAGCCTATATTACTGGGAGAGACACACAGACCTCACATCCAGTCTATATTACTGGGAGAGACACACAGTGCTCACATCCAGCCTATATTACTGGGAGAGACACACAGACCTCACATCCAGCCTATATTACTGGGAGACACACAGACCTCACATCCAGCCTATATTACTGGGAGAGACACACAGACCTCACATCCAGCCTATATTACTGGGAGACACACAGAGCTCACATCCAGTCTATATTACTGGGAGAGACACACAGAGCTCACATCCAGCCTATATTACTGGGAGAGACACACAGACCTCACATCCAGCCTATATTACTGGAAGACACACAGACCTCACATCCAGTCTATATTACTGGGAGAGACACACAGACCTCACATCCAGCCTATATTACTGGGAGACACACAGACCTCACATCCAGCCTATATTACTGGGAGAGACACAGACCTCACATCCAGCCTATATTACTGAGAGACACACACACCTCATATCCAGCCTATATTACTAGGAGACACACAGACCTCACATCCAGCCTATATTACTGGGAGAGACACACAGAGCTCACATCCAGCCTATATTACTGAGAGAGACACACAGATCTCACATCCAGCCTATATTACTGGGAAACACACATACCTCACATCCAGCCTATATTACTGAGAGAGACACACACAGACCTCACATCCAACCTATATTACTGGGAGAGACACAGACCTCACATCCAGCCTATATTACTGGGAGAGACACACAGCTCGCATCCAGCCTATATTACTGGGAGAGACACACAGACCTCACATCCAGCCTATATTACTGGGAGAGACACACAGAGCTCACAACCAGTCTATATTACTGGGAGAGACACACGGAGCTCACATCCAGCCTATATTACTGAGAGAGACACACAGAGCTCACATCCAGACTATATTACTGAGAGAGACACACAGACCTCACATCCAGCCTATATTACTGGGAGAGACACACAGACCTCACATCCAGCCTATATTACTGGGAGAGACACACAGATCTCACACCCAGCCTATATTACTGGGAAACACACATACCTCACATCCAGCCTATATTACTGAGAGAGACACACACAGACCTCACATCCAACCTATATTACTGGGAGAGACACAGACCTCACATCCAGCCTATATTACTGGGAGAGACACACAGCTCGCATCCAGCCTATATTACTGGGAGAGACACACAGACCTCACATCCAGCCTATATTACTGGGAGAGACACACAGACCTCACATCCAGCCTATATTACTGGGAGAGACACACAGAGCTCACAACCAGTCTATATTACTGGGAGAGACACACGGAGCTCACATCCAGCCTATATTACTGAGAGAGACACACAGACCTCACATCCAGCCTATATTACTGGGAGAGACACACAGACCTCACATCCAGCCTATATTACTGGGAGAGACACACAGAGCTCACATCCAGACTATATTACAGGGAGACATACAGGCCTCACATCCAGCCTATATTACCAGTATCTCAGACTTGTAATACTTTTGGTCCATCTTTACACTCTCTAGCCTTAGTTTAAACCCCATTTTAATTATTATTTTTTGGGGCACACTGTCATGTATTCGACCATGCCCCTTTCCAGATAAACCACGTCTGCTGCCGGATGAGGCATGAAAAGTCTCTAGAAGACATAATATGTTGCATATAGGTTTATAGACACAATTTAGCACAGTAAACTATGGGAGATGCATGAGTACTGCAAGAAAAGACCCCAATATTACACATAATTGCTGGGGTTCCTTGTACTGATTTCACCTTGGGGCCCAGGAGCCCCCTGGCTGTGCCCATCACACAATCAGGACAGATTTCTATCCATTCACAGTAAATAATGACTGACAGCAAGCAGAGATCTTAAAACTGAAATTGCAGAAGCAACAAGCTAATAATAATGGGTAGGCTTTAGTGGGTTTGGTCCAGGTGTGAGCGGTGGACGCAGAGGACCCTCCATCCCCTCAGTACTAGCAGCGCACATCAGCATTCGCTTGCAGTCACTGTAGATTATTAGGCGATTACACAGGAATTGGATGCACTTAACTGAGCGGCGGAGGATTATCAGCATTAACTCTGCATAACAGGACACAAGGGAGCAGGGAAGACGACGCGAAGAGCTCGCCAAACGCCTCTGGGGTCACTGCCATCTGGTCCTGAGGACACTGCACCACCCCGCTCCTCATTGCACCCACAGACCACACCCTGGGGTCATCGTGGGCACCCTGTCACCTCACTGCTATGCCCTGGTGTGGAGACTCAGCATTGTATCTTAATAAACCAGACGTCTATTTTTATGTCTTTCTTTTTAGTTGGTCAAGAAAACAGACTTTTGCTTGTGTAAGCCTGTAATATTGACTTGTAAGTTGAAATTTGATGTAACATTGTGCTCTTATCCTTGATGACTAGCGCTGTTTGAAGATATGTTGATTACACATTACCCAGACCAGATAGTTTGTTGACTTTTAAAATAGAGGATGAAAATCTATGCAAATAGATTATATAATCAAGCAATGCTACTTGGTCGTCACTCGTCACCATTCTTCCCCTTATCGGTCATGTTGGATTGAAAGACACTTGTTAAACATAAAAAGAGGTGACATGTCTCTATATAGAGATTCAGCCAAGACATACAGGCATCCAGAGAGTCTCTACAGGACAGCAGCCAAGACATCATGGCTCCATCACAAGGGACACAGATTTGTCATTTTACAGGATGCCAACTTAGGGGACCTCGGCCCTGGCTGGAAGAATACAGATCTACTCCACTGACCATTGCTGAACCATGGACACGTTTGTGGAAACCAGGTTGGGACCTGCCGGTCACCTGGAACCTATGATTACATTTGGAGAAAGCCAGGATTAGGACCTGCCGGTCACCTGGAACCTATGGTTACATTTGGAGAAAGCCAGGATTGGGACCCGCTGGTCGCCTGGCTCAATGGAGGTGTTTGGAGACGCCAGGTTGTGACCCAATGATCACCTGGCTTTGTACCTAAATGGACAGTCATCTTCTAAAGCTTGTTGTTGTCTCCTCTCTATGCGTGCCACAGGTGGGGTAATCGGCCCTGGAAGCTCTGGTCAGAGCTGCCCTTATCCCGGCGAGTCAGCGGAAGGGTGAGACTCTGTAATGTGCACCATCTTGGGCATTTTGGTGGGACTGTTCTATGTGTTATCTGCCTGTTTTGTGGTTCAATGAAGTATTGTCACACTGTTTTACCCTTACCCTGTGTTGTTGGAGTAGCATTATGCCCATGTTAAAGGGAGAGCAGGCATACAGTGGGACGATCCTTGGTCCATGCGGTTTCGGCTAGCAGAATGGAGCAGCCACGGACCCCCTGTGTCTCTCCACGCCTGGGGCATTAAGAAGAATTTGGGTCAAATTCAACTGAACCTCCACAAAAAACAACTCTGCTCCTGGAAATGCAGGTGGGCTGTAATGTGGACAATCCTACCCCTGTGTAAGAAGACCTTACTAATCCCGAAAACCTCAGGATGCAACAGTGGGAGGTATGGGGAGAAGGCAGATAGGGGTTAGAGGCAAAGTATACAGGTGATAGATAACCGAGATAGAAGACCTGCAGTATAAGAGAAACATCCCACAAAACCGGCCATGTAGTAGGAACATCCCACAAGACCTGCCGCACACCGTGAACACCCCACAAAACCCGCTGTATACCGTGAACACCCCACAAGACCTACCATATATCGGGAATACCCCAAAAGACCTACCGTATACTGGGAACAACCCACAAGACCCGCCAAATACCGGTAACACCCCTCAGGTCCTGCCGTATACCGGGAACACTCCAGAAGACCTGCCGCAAACGGCGAACATCTTACAAGACCTGCTGTATACAGGAACACCCCAGAAGATCTGCCGTACACCAGGAACACCCAAGACATGCCGTATACCAGGAACACCTCAGAAGACCTGCCGTAAACTGGGAACAGCCCACAAGTCCTGCCACATACCAGGAACACCCCACAAGACCTGCCGTATACCAGGAACAACCCAGAAGACCTGCCGTATACCGGGAACACCCCACAAGACCTGCTGTATACCAGGAACAACCCACAAGACCTGCCGTATACCAGGAACACCCCACCAGACCTGCCGTATACCTGGAACACCCCACAAGACCCGCTGTATACCAGAAACACCCCACAAGACCCGCTGTATAATGGGAACACCTCAAAAGACCCGCCATATACAAGGAACACCCCACAAGACCCGCCGTATACCAGGAACACCCCACAAGACCCGCCGTATAATAGGAACAACCCACAAGACCTGCCGTATACCAGGAACAACCCACAAGTCCTGCCGTATACTGGGAACATCCCACAAGTCCTGCCGTATACTAAGAACACCCCACAAGAATACCCCACAAGACCTGCCGCACAAGACTTGCAGTATACCAGACATGTGGATGTAATGCACACACATTTGCTTTTCATGAGCTGCTCGCGGAGCCTCCGTCGCAGTGTGGAGGTGGCATAGAAGCTGGCGGTGTAGGCTGATGATGGCGGCTGTGTGTTCTGGCACTGGCAGCTATCGCTGTAGGATTAGTTGGTATTTTCCTCTTATAATGGTGGAAATATTAATAACCGGCCTCAGGCTCATTCTACTTAATGCGTTTCCTACAATCTTCCGCTGTGTCTCAGTGTGCAGGTGGCGGCCTGTGAGAATTGCGCAGCCTTGCTTGTGCCCCTAAAGCTACAGAAACATTTTAATTAAGTATCACAGAAAGCTGCTGATTCCTCCCGGACCGTCCCCACACCTGGTTGCGGCTCTCCACCAGATTGTCCGGCTCTCTGTTACACGGGTGATTGGAGCGCAGCCTCTGGCTGCTGGGCGGACAGCGCGCTAGGCTTTAACTCCTTGATCCGGAGAAATCATCCGCTTCCCTGTCCTGGAGGAACAAAGTAAAAGCTGCGTCCCGCAAAAATGTGCTGGGTTCACACCACAGTTTTGTATCCTGCTAAAATGACTTCACCAATCCAGGAGCACTGAGTGTACAGCAGAACCAGAGCGTGAGACAGGACAGGGCGTGCAGCAGGACCCGAGCGTGTAGTAGGACTGAGCGTGCAGTAGGACCGAGAGTGCAGCAGGACCGAGCGTGCAGCAGGACCCGAGCGTCCAGCAGGACCCGAGGGTGCAGCAGGACCGAGCGTGAGACAGGACCAGAGCGTAAGACAGGACAGAGCGTGCAGCAGGACCGTTTGTGCAGCAGGACCAGAGAGTGCAGCAGGAGCAAGTGTGCAGCAGGACCCGAGCGTGAGACAGGACCCAAGCGTGTAGTAGGACCGAGCGTGCAGCAGGACCCGAGCATGTGGCAGAACCCGAGCGTGTAGTAGGACCGAGCGTGCAGCAGGACCCGAGCGTGCAGTAGGACCGAGAGTGCAGTAGGACCGAGAGTACAGCAGGACCCGATCGTAGAGTAGGCCTGAGCGTGAGACAGGACCAGAGCGTGACACAGGAAAGAGCGTGCAGCAGGACTCGAGCGTGCAGCAGGACCGTTTGTGTGGCAGGACCAGAGAGTGCAGCAGGAGCGAGCATGTGGCAGGACCCGAGCGTGAGACAGGACCCGAGCATGAGGCAGGACCAGTGTTGAGAAATCTGCTCTTGGGCTCCCTCCGGTGGTTGTTAGTGGTAGTGCAGTGGTCTCTGGATTATAGGCCAGGGCAGGTGTTTCTGCTTATTGCAGCTCTGTTAGGTATTTAGGTTTGTAGGATCCATCAATCCCTGCCAGTTGTCCAATGTATCTTGGAGGGATTGCATCTCTGTCTGGCTCCACTGCCCTGCTGTCATTTCAGCTAAGATAAGTGTCTGGTTCTGTTCTCTGTAGCACGCATGCAGTGTGCTTTTATGTGCAGTGCAATCTATTGTGTTTTTGTCCAGCTTTGACTTGTTTGGATTTTTCTGTCATGCTGGTTTCTCTGGAGATGCAGATGTACATCCTATGTCTTTAGTTAGATGTAGTGATAGTATATTCTGCTGTGGATTTTTCTAGAGTTTTAATACTGACCGCTTAGAACTCTGTCCTATCCTTTCTATCTAGCTAGAAGGGCCTCTTTTGCTAAACTCTGTTTTTTCTGCCTGTGTACGTATTTCCTCTTAAACTCACAGTCAATATTTGTGGGGGGCTGCCTATCCTTTGGGGCTCTGCTCTGAGGCAAGATAGGATTTCCCATTTCCATCTTTAGGGGTATTTAGTCCTCCGGCTGTGTCGAGGTATCTAGGCCTGGTCAGGTACATCCCACGGCTACTTCTAGTTGCGGTGTCAGTATTAGGATTGCGGTCAGTACAGGTTCCACCTACTCCAGAGATAGTCTCATGCGGCTCCAGGGTCACCGGATCATAACAGACCAGAGTGTGAGACAGGACCCGAGCATGCGGCAGGACCCGAGAATGAGGGAGGACCCGAGCATGCAGCAGAACCGAGCATGCGGGAGGACCCGAGCGTGCAGCAGAACCTGAGCATGCAACAGTTTCTGGGTGGGAAATCCGCTGCAAATCAGTTATCGGTGTCATGGACAGGATTCCACCCCGTCATCCACACAGCAAAGAAAGTCCACAGTGTAAATGCAACGGCGCTGCGAATCTGTCGGCGGGCTATGCCACAGGCTTAGGCTATGGGCATAACAGTTGAGTGCCAGGTTCATATCATGTATTTGAGGAGTTTTGAGACTTGGAGGAGGATTTGGAGAGTTTCCGCTCAAAAAAAATCTTTGTGTGCACATAGCCTTAGAGTAACTGCTTACAACGTCTTTCTCCGGTGGCCGAACCCACCAAGTTTTCCAGGAGTAAGACAAAATGTGGGCGCTGTGATTTCCTGAAGTCTCCTTTTTAGCATTTCTTGGTCGTTTTGACGCTTTTTTGACATTTCTGACCGCTAGCGTTTCTCCTTTATGGCTTTTTACAGCATTTTTGTGGTGTCTTTTTATACTGGTCACATCATTATCTCCATTCCATTTTGGCATCTTAGGAAAGCAGAAGTGGTAAAAACAAGCGTTTTCGCCGCCGTGTAACAGACGTCGTGTGCACAAAACTTTTGGGGAGAATTTGGAGGAGTTTTTTTCGCTTCTTGAAGCAATTTTAGGCTTTGTGCACGCGACGTCTTTTACACTCAGATGATCCCAACGAGTTTAAGCAGAAGATTCTTTAAAAAGCTCTGGAGCTTTTTTCCTGAATTGTTTATTGCGTTGTCTTTCTCAGTCGTTTCCTGATGGTTTTGGCCGCCGGCATATTTTTGAGTTTTTCCCATAGTTTTTGTCTTTTTTTACTGTAATTTTTTCACTGCACAATGGCAGAAAGATCCAAAATATTCTGTATGCCCGAACCCAAACTCTCCTGACATCCTCTGTGCTGCGGTGATGGCCATCTATCTCTCTACACAGCAGGTCCTCACATCACAGGCTGCACGGAGCCCTCATCCCCAGACTTTATGCTCGTGCTGGATACATTGCTTCTTGTGATACACAAGTTTTTAATTTGGAACACAACAAGTTCCCGGTATGATGTGATCCTCGTGTCCAGATGTGTCCTCCGCTCACTGACAGTTCTACATTCCATCACTGAACACTTCTAAAATGAGTCATGTGACACCAGTGACATCATCGCGCACTTAGCAGAAGGCCGTATTTCACAGAGGTGTCATCACTGATTTCCAAATAGAAAGGATGACATTAATGCGGAGCAGATATTGTGCTAACTCCAAACGCAATGCAAATCCCTTCACTTCCTGCTAAAGTCCCACAAAAAGAAGGGATTTACATCAAAAGCCTCAAAAAATGCAATAAGACATGTCACAAAAGACGCTAATCCCTTGTTTTCTGGTTAATTTATCATAATAAATTGATACATTTTCATGTAATACCGCTCCTGACCACATGGTGTGCTGTTATGTGATAGACCAGTGATAAGTGTTACATGTAATACCGCTCCTGACCACATGGTGCGCTGTTATGTGATAGACCAGTGATAAGTGTTACATGTAATACCGCTCCTGACCACATGGTGTGCTGTTGTGTGATAGACCAGTGATAAGTGTTACATGTAATACCGCTCCTGACCACATGGTGCGCTGTTATGTGATAGACCAGTGATAAGTGTTACATGTAATACCGCTCCTGACCACATGGTGCGCTGTTATGTGATAGACCAGTGATAAGTGTTACATGTAATACCGCTCCTGACCACATGGTGCGCTGTTATGTGATAGACCAGTGATAAGTGTTACCTGTAATACCGCTCCTGACCACATGGTGCGCTGTTATGTGATAGACCAGTGATAAGTGTTACATGTAATACCGCTCCTGACCACATGGTGCGCTGTTATGTGATAGACCAGTGATAAGTGTTACCTGTAATACCGCTCCTGACCACATGGTGCGCTGTTATGTGATAGACCAGTGATAAGTGTTACATGTAATACCGCTCCTGACCACATGGTGCGCTGTTATGTGATAGACCAGTGATAAGTGTTACCTGTAATACCGCTCCTGACCACATGGTGTGCTGTTGTGTGATAGACCAGTGATAAGTGTTACATGTAATACCGCTCCTGACCACATGGTGCGCTGTTATGTGATAGACCAGTGATAAGTGTTACATGTAATACCGCTCCTGACCACATGGTGCGCTGTTATGTGATAGACCAGTGATAAGTGTTACATGTAATACCGCTCCTGACCACATGGTGCGCTGTTGTGTGATAGACCAGTGATAAGTGTTACGTGTAATACCGCTGCTGACCACATGGTGCGCTGTTATGTGATAGACCAGTGATAAGTGTTACGTGTAATACCGCTCCTGACCACATGGTGCGCTGTTATGTGATAGACCAGTGATAAGTGTTACATGTAATACCGCTCCTGACCACATGGTGCGCTGTTATGTGATAGACCAGTGATAAGTGTTACCTGTAATACCGCTCCTGACCACATGGTGCGCTGTTATGTGATAGACCAGTGATAAGTGTTACATGTAATACCGCTCCTGACCACATGGTGTGCTGTTATGTG
The DNA here is from genome assembly GCF_051348905.1 of Ranitomeya variabilis. Taxonomy (NCBI): domain Eukaryota; kingdom Metazoa; phylum Chordata; class Amphibia; order Anura; family Dendrobatidae; genus Ranitomeya; species Ranitomeya variabilis. The sequence continues at coordinate 18,189,893 of NC_135232.1, forward strand.
ATAGACCAGTGATAAGTGTTACATGTAATACCGCTCCTGACCACATGGTGCGCTGTTATGTGATAGACCAGTGATTAGTGTTACATGTAATACCGCTCCTGACCACATGGTGCGCTGTTATGTGATAGACCAGTGATAAGTGTTACCTGTAATACCGCTCCTGACCACATGGTGCGCTGTTATGTGATAGACCGGTGATAAGTGTTACATGTAATACCGCTCCTGACCACATGGTGCGCTGTTATGTGATAGACCGGTGATAAGTGTTACATGTAATACCGCTCCTGACCACATGGTGTGCTGTTATGTGATAGACCAGTGATAAGTGTTACATGTAATACCGCTCCTGACCACATGGTGTGCTGTTATGTGATAGACCAGTGATAAGTGTTACATGTAATACCGCTCCTGACCACATGGTGTGCTGTTATGTGATAGACCAGTGATAAGTGTTACATGTAATACCGCTCCTGACCACATGGTGCGCTGTTATGTGATAGACCAGTGATAAGTGTTACGTGTAATACCGCTCCTGACCACATGGTGCGCTGTTATGTGATAGACCAGTGATAAGTGTTACGTGTAATACCGCTCCTGACCACATGGTGCGCTGTTATGTGATAGACCAGTGATAAGTGTTACCTGTAATACCGCTCCTGACCACATGGTGCGCTGTTATGTGATAGACCGGTGATAAGTGTTACATGTAATACCGCTCCTGACCACATGGTGCGCTGTTATGTGATAGACCAGTGATAAGTGTTACATGTAATACCGCTCCTGACCACATGGTGTGCTGTTATGTGATAGACCAGTGATAAGTGTTACCTGTAATACCGCTCCTGACCACATGGTGCGCTGTTATGTGATAGACCAGTGATAAGTGTTACATGTAATACCGCTCCTGACCACATGGTGCGCTGTTATGTGATAGACCAGTGATAAGTGTTACATGTAATACCGCTCCTGACCACATGGTGAGCTGTTATGTGATAGACCAGTGATAAGTGTTACGTGTAATACCGCTCCTGACCACATGGTGCGCTGTTATGTGATAGACCGGTGATAAGTGTTACATGTAATACCGCTCCTGACCACATGGTGCGCTGTTATGTGATAGACCAGTGATAAGTGTTACCTGTAATACCGCTCCTGACCACATGGTGCGCTGTTATGTGATAGACCAGTGATAAGTGTTACGTGTAATACCGCTCCTGACCACATGGTGCGCTGTTATGTGATAGACCAGTGATAAGTGTTACCTGTAATACCGCTCCTGACCACATGGTGCGCTGTTATGTGATAGACCGGTGATAAGTGTTACCTGTAATACCGCTCCTGACCACATGGTGCGCTGTTATGTGATAGACCAGTGATAAGTGTTACCTGTAATACCGCTCCTGACCACATGGTGCGCTGTTATGTGATAGACCGGTGATAAGTGTTACATGTAATACCGCTCCTGACCACATGGTGCGCTGTTATGTGATAGACCAGTGATAAGTGTTACATGTAATACCGCTCCTGACCACATGGTGAGCTGTTATGTGATAGACCAGTGATAAGTGTTACGTGTAATACCGCTCCTGACCACATGGTGCGCTGTTATGTGATAGACCGGTGATAAGTGTTACATGTAATACCGCTCCTGACCACATGGTGCGCTGTTATGTGATAGACCAGTGATAAGTGTTACATGTAATACCGCTCCTGACCACATGGTGCGCTGTTATGTGATAGACCAGTGATAAGTGTTACATGTAATACCGCTCCTGACCACATGGTGAGCTGTTATGTGATAGACCAGCGATAAGTGTTACATGTAATACCGCTCCTGACCACATGGTGCGCCGTTATGTGATAGACCAGTGATAAGTGTTACGTGTAATACCGCTCCTGACCACATGGTGCGCTGTTATGTGATAGACCAGTGATAAGTGTTACGTGTAATACCGCTCCTGACCACATGGTGCGCTGTTATGTGATAGACCAGCGATAAGTGTTACATGTAATACCGCTCCTGACCACATGGTGCGCTGTTATGTGATAGACCAGCGATAAGTGTTACATGTAATACCGCTCCTGACCACATGGTGCGCTGTTATGTGATAGACCAGCGATAAGTGTTACATGTAATACCGCTCCTGACCACATGGTGCGCTGTTATGTGATAGACCGGTGATAAGTGTTACATGTAATACCGCTCCTGACCACATGGTGCGCTGTTATGTGATAGACCAGTGATAAGTGTTACATGTAATACCGCTCCTGACCACATGGTGTGCTGTTATGTGATAGACCAGTGATAAGTGTTACATGTAATACCGCTCCTGACCACATGGTGCGCTGTTATGTGATAGACCAGCGATAAGTGTTACATGTAATACCGCTCCTGACCACATGGTGTGCTGTTATGTGATAGACCAGCGATAAGTGTTACATGTAATACCACTCCTGACCACATGGTGCGCTGTTATGTGATAGACCGGTGATAAGTGTTACATGTAATACCGCTCCTGACCACATGGTGCGCTGTTATGTGATAGACCAGTGATAAGTGTTACATGTAATACCGCTCCTGACCACATGGTGCGCTGTTATGTGATAGACCGGTGATAAGTGTTACATGTAATACCGCTCCTGACCACATGGTGCGCTGTTATGTGATAGACCGGTGATAAGTGTTACATGTAATACCGCTCCTGACCACATGGTGCGCTGTTATGTGATAGACCAGTGATAAGTGTTACATGTAATACCGCTCCTGACCACATGGTGCGCTGTTATGTGATAGACCGGTGATAAGTGTTACATGTAATACCGCTCCTGACCACATGGTGTGCTGTTATGTGATAGACCAGAGATAAGTGTTACATGTAATACCGCTCCTGACCACACGGTGCGCTGTTATGTGATAGACCAGTGATAAGTGTTACATGTAATACCGCTCCTGACCACATGGTGCGCTGTTATGTGATAGACCAGAGATAAGTGTTACATGTAATACCGCTCCTGACCTCATGGTGCGCTGTTATGTGATAGACCAGTGATAAGTGTTACATGTAATAACGCTCCTGACCACATGGTGCGCTGTTATGTGATAGACCAGTGATAAGTGTTACCTGTAATACTGCTCCTGACCACATGGTGCGCTGTTATGTGATAGACCAGTGATAAGTGTTACATGTAATACCGCTCCTGACCACATGGTGCGCTGTTATGTGATAGACCGGTGATAAGTGTCACATGTAATACCGCTCCTGACCACATGGTGCGCTGTTATGTGATAGACCAGTGATAAGTGTTACCTGTAATACCGCTCCTGACCACATGGTGCGCTGTTATGTGATAGACCGGTGATAAGTGTTACATGTAATACCGCTCCTGACCACATGGTGCGCTGTTATGTGATAGACCAGTGATAAGTGTTACATGTAATACCGCTCCTGACCACACGGTGCGCTGTTATGTGATAGACCGGTGATAAGTGTTACATGTAATACCGCTCCTGACCACATGGTGCGCTGTTATGTGATAGACCGGTGATAAGTGTTACATGTAATACCGCTCCTGACCACATGGTGCGCTGTTATGTGATAGACCAGTGATAAGTGTTACATGTAATACCGCTCCTGACCACACGGTGCGCTGTTATGTGATAGACCAGTGATAAGTGTTACATGTAATACCGCTCCTGACCACATGGTGCGCTGTTATGTGATAGACCGGTGATAAGTGTTACATGTAATACCGCTCCTGACCACATGGTGCGCTGTTATGTGATAGACCAGTGATAAGTGTTACATGTAATACCGCTCCTGACCACATGGTGCGCTGTTATGTGATAGACCAGTGATAAGTGTTACCTGTAATACCGCTCCTGACCACATGGTACGCTGTTATGTGATAGACCAGTGATAAGTGTCACATGTAATACCGCTCCTGACCACATGGTGCGCTGTTATGTGATAGACCGGTGATAAGTGTTACATGTAATACCGCTCCTGACCACATGGTGTGCTGTTATGTGATAGACCGGTGATAAGTGTTACCTGTAATACCGCTCCTGACCACATGGTGCGCTGTTATGTGATAGACCAGTGATAAGTGTTACCTGTAATACCGCTCCTGACCACATGGTGCGCTGTTATGTGATAGACCAGTGATAAGTGTTACATGTAATACCGCTCCTGACCACACGGTGCGCTGTTATGTGATAGACCGGTGATAAGTGTTACATGTAATACCGCTCCTGACCACATGGTGCGCTGTTATGTGATAGACCAGTGATAAGTGTTACATGTAATACTGCTCCTGACCACATGGTGCGCTGTTATGTGATAGACCGGTGATAAGTGTTACCTGTAATACCGCTCCTGACCACATGGTGTGCTGTTATGTGATAGACCAGTGATAAGTGTTACATGTAATACCGCTCCTGACCACATGGTGCGCTGTTATGTGATAGACCAGTGATGAATGTTACATGTAATACCGCTCCTGACCACATGGTGCGCTGTTATGTGATAGACCAGTGATAAGTGTTACATGTAATACCGCTCCTGACCACATGGTGCGCTGTTATGTGATAGACCAGTGATAAGTGTTACATGTAATACCGCTCCTGACCACATGGTGCGCTGTTATGTGATAGACCAGTGATAAGTGTTACATGTAATACCGCTCCTGACCACATGGTGCGCTGTTATGTGATAGACCAGTGATAAGTGTTACATGTAATACCGCTCCTGACCACATGGTGCGCTGTTATGTGATAGACCAGTGATAAGTGTTACATGTAATACCGCTCCTGACCACATGGTGCGCTGTTATGTGATAGACTAGTGATAAGTGTTACATGTAATACCGCTCCTGACCACATGGTGCGCTGTTATGTGATAGACCAGTGATAAGTGTTACATGTAATACCGCTCCTGACCACATGGTGCGCTGTTATGTGATAGACCAGTGATAAGTGTTACATGTAATACCGCTCCTGACCACATGGTGCGCTGTTATGTGATAGACCAGTGATAAGTGTTACCTGTAATACCGCTCCTGACCACATGGTGCGCTGTTATGTGATAGACCAGTGATAAGTGTTACATGTAATACCGCTCCTGACCACATGGTGCGCTGTTATGTGATAGACCGGTGATAAGTGTTACATGTAATACCGCTCCTGACCACATGGTGTGCTGTTATGTGATAGACCAGTGATAAGTGTTACATGTAATACCGCTCCTGACCACATGGTGCGCTGTTATGTGATAGACCGGTGATAAGTGTTACCTGTAATACCGCTCCTGACCACATGGTGCGCTGTTATGTGATAGACCAGTGATAAGTGTTACATGTAATACTGCTCCTGACCACATGGTGCGCTGTTATGTGATAGACCAGTGATAAGTGTTACCTGTAATACCACTCCTGACCACATGGTGCGCTGTTATGTGATAGACCAGTGATAAGTGTTACCTGTAATACCACTCCTGACCACATGGTGCGCTGTTATGTGATAGACCAGTGATAAGTGTTACATGTAATACTGCTCCTGACCACATGGTGCGCTGTTATGTGATAGACCAGTGATAAGTGTTACATGTAATACCGCTCCTGACCACACGGTGCGCTGTTATGTGATAGACCGGTGATAAGTGTTACATGTAATACCGCTCCTGACCACATGGTGTGCTGTTATGTGATAGACCAGTGATAAGTGTTACCTGTAATACCTCTCCTGACCACATGGTGCGCTGTTATGTGATAGACCAGTGATAAGTGTTACCTGTAATACCGCTCCTGACCACATGGTGTGCTGTTATGTGATAGACCAGTGATAAGTGTTACATGTAATACCGCTCCTGACCACATGGTGTGCTGTTATGTGATAGACCAGTGATAAGTGTTACATGTAATACCGCTCCTGACCACATGGTGTGCTGTTATGTGATAGACCAGTGATAAGTGTTACATGTAATACCGCTCCTGACCACATGGTGTGCTGTTATGTGATAGACCAGTGATAAGTGTTACATGTAATACTGCTCCTGACCACATGGTGCGCTGTTATGTGATAGACCAGTGATAAGTGTTACATGTAATACCGCTCCTGACCACATGGTGTGCTGTTATGTGATAGACCAGTGATAAGTGTTACCTGTAATACCTCTCCTGACCACATGGTGCGCTGTTATGTGATAGACCAGTGATAAGTGTTACATGTAATACCGCTCCTGACCACATGGTGCGCTGTTATGTGATAGACCAGTGATAAGTGTTACATGTAATACTGCTCCTGACCACATGGTGCGCTGTTATGTGATAGACCAGTGATAAGTGTTACCTGTAATACCGCTCCTCACCACATGGTGTGCTGTTATGTGATAGACCAGTGATAAGTGTTACATGTAATACCGCTCCTGACCACATGGTGTGCTGTTATGTGATAGACCAGTGATAAGTGTTACATGTAATACCGCTCCTGACCACATGGTGCGCTGTTATGTGATAGACCAGTGATAAGTGTCACATGTAATACCGCTCCTGACCACATGGTGCGCTGTTATGTGATAGAGTAGTGATAAGTGTTACATGTAATACCGCTCCTGACCACATGGTGCGCTGTTATGTGATAGACCAGTGATAAGTGTTACATGTAATACCACTCCTGACCACATGGTGCGCTGTTATGTGATAGACCAGTGATAAGTGTTACCTGTAATACCGCTCCTGACCACATGGTGCGCTGTTATGTGATAGACCAGTGATAAGTGTTACCTGTAATACCGCTCCTGACCACATGGTGCGCTGTTATGTGATAGACCAGTGATAAGTGTTACATGTAATACCGCTCCTGACCACATGGTGCGCTGTTATGTGATAGACCAGTGATAAGTGTTACATGTAATACCACTCCTGACCACATGGTGCGCTGTTATGTGATAGACCGGTGATAAGTGTTACATGTAATACCGCTCCTGACCACATGGTGCGCTGTTATGTGATAGACCAGTGATAAATGTTACATGTAATACCGCTCCTGACCACATGGTGCGCTGTTATGTGATAGACCAGTGATAAGTGTTACATGTAATACCGCTCCTGACCACATGGTGCGCTGTTATGTGATAGACCGGTGATAAGTGTAACCTGTAATACCGCTCCTGACCACATGGTGTGCTGTTATGTGATAGACCGGTGATAAGTGTTACATGTAATACCGCTCCTGACCACATGGTGCGCTGTTATGTGATAGACCAGTGATAAGTGTTACGTGTAATACCGCTCCTGACCACATGGTGCGCTGTTATGTGATAGACCAGTGATAAGTGTTACATGTAATACCGCTGTAATAGCGCTGTTATGTGGAGAGATTGTGCATATATCACAGGCTCCTTACAGAGCAAACAAGTAACAATTTAATTCTCATTTTAATAATTTTCTTTTGATTTTAATAGAGGGGCAGGAAAGGTAGTGCACAGCCTAAATGGCCCAATAGGACAATTAAGAAGGGTCTAAAGTACTGTACACTCTTTTAAGGCTATTGCCAATGATATGTAACTAAATAACCCTGGGCGATACCTATAAGATACTGGAGTATCCCTGGGTGATAAGAACATCTGGTGACACACAGATGAGGTACAGTAATATATACAGCACATATACAGGGTGTATACACCAGAGCGGGAGGCTGCCGCAACCCCTGACACATGATCCGCTCTTCCCCTCACACCTGGTGCTAAAATCCCTTCAGAAAATCTGTTCTTCGCTTTTCTATCGGCTCATTGGCGAGAATCTCCGGCTTTCGAAGCTCACGGTCAATAATTTGTGACCCGCAGCGTTGAGCTGTGTATCGGGGGGATGCTTCTACGGATCTTACACTGGATTTCTGACAGGATTGGGGGAGAGACGACTTGGGTGTAGCTACATTTGGTCTTTGGCCCCAATCAAAAAATAATTAAAGGCCATTGCTGTCCATGTTTTGTTTTCTGGACGTCAATCAGCGGCGTTTGAGCCCCCAGATGGAGGTGTCGGCTGAAGCCAGTTGGACAGGAATCCACGTGATGACAGACAGCTGAACAAAGGAGCATCCGCCGGCATACTCATCTTCAGAACGAAACATGCAGATGTCCATTCACATCATCGATCTTCCTCTGGTTTCTAATACAAGGCAAGGTTTAATTTAGACCAGATTGGGACGAGTCCCATTGAGTTGTTGAGAGATAACCCAGATCATGAGGAGGACAGTGAAAACAGACTCCAAACAAACCTGACGTGATGCAACGCCAGACCTTCAGAATAGGGCTATTTACCGTAGAGCGGGGTCCTACAGATCCCCAAAGTGGATGGAGCCATGGGCATCTGAATAGGCTACAGCTGGGTTTTAGGAGTGGGTTAACTACATTACACGCCTGATAAATCGCTAAGAAAAACCTTTGAGTCATTTCTCCTGGTGGGAAAAAAAGGAAAGTTCATATCAATTCTTTGAATAAGTCCACGTCAAGAAAATAACTTTTCCTAAACACTTGAAAATCTCTTCCAAACCACTACAGGAAACGAAAATCCTCAGCAAAAACTCCCCAAAGAAGAAGCGTTTCTTGAATATGTTTCTGCTTGAAAAACTCATGGGTTTTGATGGCCTCAAAAAACTGTCCAACCATAAAGAAATTACAAATTTACATTATGGTTGGGCAAACCCTCAACCAGCAGGTGTGACTCTGCTCATCAATCTTCTGGAATTAACAATGTCACCTAATAAGAAGGTGTCCACCCGTTACGGAGAAGACCTTCTCTTCTTATTGAAGACCTTGTGTCTAAAGGTAAAGTATCGCTTGTTGGAGTTACGAGACTAACCTGGAGAAAGGATGGAAGGATCTTTGTAAAGTTCATTATTTATTAGGTCGGCTCTAATGATGGAAATGTAGCTTAAGGTGGGATGAGATACAATCAACATGTGTGACTCCATTCTTCAATCTCAGCCGTCTTGACCAACTGTAAGAGCGGAAATCTACTAACCTGATGTATCCATAGACAAGGTACATACAATTCGCACGATCTGTCAACCATCAGCAACCTGGGGGTATGATAGACAAGAAGGAGCTGTGTAACTTTTTAGGAGAAGCAGAATCTTTAATGGTTTGAGCTCTGATGTAAGTGAGGTTTGAAAATTGTGGAGAGGAAAAACAAACAAGTAGTAAAATCTGGTTAACCTTAGACCCGAAGCATAAATGATCGTCCTGATATCTGTGGACACATTTGAGAAGACCTGGTCAAGATGATCAGGCTCTGAAGACTTGATGTGAAGGGAATGAGAGAAGCAACAAAGTTGATGAAGACAACAATGAGATATCCGAAGAGCCAAACTGAACCATGAACCTTCCAAGGAACCTCTGGTGTTCCGGGTCACAGCGGCTCCTTAATAGTGAAGGATACATGTATGGGTTTGGAAGGATCCTTTCTCTTAACTTGTCACTTTTTGCCTCATTTAACCAGTCAATATTCTTCCCTCGTGGTGGCAGGACTAGAAACTTTCCACATCCCATATAGTGGTTTTTATGGCCTGACACCAACGCTTCATACGTCACGGCATTTCAGAGAAATCTAAGTGTGGAAGACAGATACAGATCGGATTTTAGGCTTTGTTGGCGCCAAGTTGGAGGTGACTAATAACATAATCCAGCGTTTCCCAAGACCTGAAAGCAGTTTAGTAAAATCCCCGAATTACGAGGCATTGATTAATAGGATTGCTGGAGAGCTGATAAAACATACGAGGTGTATCATTGCTCCGAAGTGTCGCTATTCAATTACAATGTGGTGGCAACAGAATATTTCACCTGACAAAAGGCGAGTGAGGTTTAATGGGCTGTCGAGCGTTTTCTTCATGTTCTGCAGGTGCGTTGGGTGGTGCGGTACTCAAGAGAGAGGTGATATATAACGCCGGTGACTTTGATCAAGGTGGCGCCAAATCATCCTCATTATTCTGCACGTTGTGCAAGCCAATTATTATCTCAGGAACTTTCTAGGACCATACATGAGAATGGAGAACATGAATCTTATAAATCATTTCTGTGAGACAAGCAGAGGATGAAATGTGCAGAGTATGGGTTGTCGGGGCTCCAATTCCTGCCCCCATATCCCGGAAGGTGAGTTGTAGGGTAATTGGAATGACATGGTCTGAGCCTTGCATGTGCCATTCCATAAGGGGCGGATGATTTACTCTTCTTTATATATGACTGCGTAGGTGTAAAGGTCGGATGAACACAGGATCCTAAATCCCTCACCTCCTCCGTCTTCCCACCACAGGATGACACCATAGATGAACTTGTTCCTCACCTCTCCACTCTGGAATGTGGGGACAAGATCTATTCCCATCACATCAAAGCTGGAATGAGCGCGTGTAACACATTGAACCCGCTTTCTGCAGGGGTTTTAAATGAAAACAAGTGCTGGTAGCCATTAATCATGTCTTCTATTAAGTGGCTGGGATGCAGATGGGAATCATCTCCTTGTCCACCTCCCAAACAAAGAGGCTTAAAAATGCTTGGGAGGGAGTTGGTCTCCACAATAAAACAAATTAAATTATGAAAGATACACTTTTCCAGATACATCTGGTTAACCTGCGCTCCGCCACCTGGAAGTCATCCTCACAATGGATACATTAAAGGGATATGAGACTTCTTTATAGAGTTCAACTTCCTCCGCACATGTTCAATGAATCTAAAAGTTCAGAAGAGCCTCATCGTACCGAGTACAGTAATCCGAGCGACAGTCTGTCCCCTGATGGCAGTGTTAAGGAGACCTGTCAATCATGACGGGCAGGGGAAGCCAAACCGAAAAAGAGCACTGCTCCTGAGAATACTTCTATAGAGGGTTACTGTAGGGACCCACCCCAGGGCAACAGAAAAGGATCCCCATGGAGACAACTATACCAGGCCTCATCCGCTAGGAAACCACTACACCAACGCAGAGACAGTAGGGCCCCTTTGGAGATCACAATCTAAATTCTCTACCTACGCCATTTTTGTACAGCCATAAAAGTCTTTTCATGACACAAATGAGTGGGACACATTCCAAGATGGGTAGAAAAGTTCATCTTCTGTGTTGGATCTTTTCGATTGTTTTCAGTTGGTCTTGATGAACGGCATCACAACTCATGGGAGAACCCACAGATCACAATAGAAAACAGCTTTGAAAACTCCATCGACTAACGGAGACCAGACCATAAATCTTGGTGGAGACCACAGATGTCAGTAGAGAATGGCCATGAACAATAGATGACAACAGAGAACGACCATGAAACACACATCCCCATCGCATCAATCAAGACCAGACCACAGATCATGGCAGACTGACCTTCACAGACAGATCCACAACCCACGACAGACTGTGGCAGACATCACAGATCTCAGTAGAGAATGGCCATGAACAATAGATCATGAAAGAAAACAACCATGAAACACACATCTCCATCGCATCAATCGAGACCAGACCACAGACCATGGCAGACTGACCTTCAGAGACAGATCCACAAACCATGACAGACCGTGGCAAACATCACAGATCTCAGTAGAGAATGGCCATGAACAATAGATCATGACAGAAAACGACCATGAAACACACATCTCCATCACATCAATCGAGACCAGACCACAGACCATGGCAGACTAACCTTCAGAGACAGATCCACAAACCATGACAGACCCTGCCAGACACCACAGATCTCAGTAGAGAATGGCCATGAACAACAGATCACGACAGAGAACGACCATCAATCGAGACCAGACCACAGATCTTGGCAGACTGACCTTCAGAGACAGATCCACAACCCACGACAGACTCTGGCAGACACCACAGACCACAGTAGAGAATGGCCATGAACAACAGATCATGAGGGAGAACGACCATCAAACACAGATCTCCATCGCATTAATCGAGACCAGACCACAGATCTTGGCAGACTGACCTTCAGAGACAGATCCACAAACCATGACAGGCCCCGCCAGACACCACAGATCTCAGTAGAGAATGGCCATAAACACCAGATCACGACAGAGAACGACCATGAAACAGAGATCTCCATCGCATCAATCGAGACCAGACCACAGATCTTGGCAGACTGACCTCCAGAGACAGATCCACAAACCACGTCAGACTCTGTCAGACACCACAGATCTCAGTAGAGAATAGCCATGAACATCAGTTCATGACAGAGAACGACCATCAAACACAGATCTCCATCGCATTAATCGAGACCAGACCACAGATCTTGGCAGACTGACCTTCAGAGACAGATCCACAAACCATGACAGGCCGTGGCAAACACCACAGATCTCAGTAGAGAATGGCCATAAACACCAGATCACGACAGAGAACGACCATGAAACAGAGATCTCCATCGCATCAATCGAGACCAGACCACAGATCTTGGCAGACTGACCTCCAGAGACAGATCCACAAACCACGTCAGACTCTGTCAGACACCACAGATCTCAGTAGAGAATAGCCATGAACATCAGTTCATGACAGAGAACGACCATCAAACACAGATCTCCATCGCATTAATCGAGACCAGACCACAGATCTTGGCAGACTGACCTTCAGAGACAGATCCACAAACCATGACAGGCCGTGGCAAACACCACAGATCTCAGTAGAGAATGGCCATAAACACCAGATCACGACAGAGAACGACCATGAAACAGAGATCTCCATCGCATCAATCGAGACCAGACCACAGATCTTGGCAGACTGACCTCCAGAGACAGATCCACAAACCACGACAGACCATGTCAGACACCACAGATCTCAGTAGAGAATGGCCATGAACATCAGTTCATGACAGAGAACGACCATGCAACACAGATCTCCATCGCGCCAATTGAGACCAGACCACAGATCATAGCAGATTGACCTTCAGAGACAGATCCACAAACCATGACAGACACCACAGATCTCAGTAGAGAATGGCCATGAACAAAAGATCATGACAGAAAACGACCATGAAACACACATCTCCATCGTATCAATCGAGACCAGACCACAGACCATGGCAGATAACCTTCAGAGACAGATCCACAACCCACGACAGACCCTGGCAGACACCACAGACAACAGTGGCCCTGTGTGGCAGATCCGCATCCCATCAATGGAGTATAGACCGCAGACCATGGTGAACACCAATCACAAATGACCAATCTAAAACCCAAGAATGGAAGCACAGACCAGACGATGGATTATTGAAAACCGCCCATAAACTGCAGATCTGTAGCGCATCAATGGGGCCCAGACCACGGATCACAGTCATTTTTGCATGTAATTTTTGGCATTGCCGTCCAAGACAACGACCTTCAGAGTCCAAGCACTGATGACTTTAGTGATCCTCTCGCATACAAGGCATCAACATTTCACTTCAGCTTCCCCCGGTGCGAGGGTGGTCAGGATGGATGGACGAGCCATGTATTGTTCCAGGATTGTGCCTGATATTTCTACTACACAAGTATCATCGTCACTGAATGCTCAGCCGCTATGGACCAGTGTCTGCACCCGGCGCAGTCATTCGCGTTAATGTGCCTGCAGGTGATAATGTCTTCCTGCCCGAACCGAACTCATTACTCATAAACAGTCATAAAAGGTAATGCAGGCGACGGACGAGCTCCGCTAATGGCGGCTGTTAATGGGGGAGAATAGGCGCCATGATATTTGGGAGCAGCCATTAGGAGGCGCGCGCTTTACGCTACATTCACTTTTATTCTTTTTTTTTAATAGGAAACCATTTACAATATTAAAATATCAATGAAAATGAGGAAAATAATAGAAGGTAAAGCAAATTTATCCCAGGTTTTATCTTTGTGTTTACCATCCCCGATTCTCCGACCATCTACGGGACGCGCGTTTCGCTTCACGCATATTTATTATGTGGATTATGGAAAAGCAAGTGGTGAGATGACGCGTGGGGAATATTTACAGGCTGTCAGTCGGACGGAAAACTTGTAAGTGTGTAATAAACTCTCAGGGAGGTTTATAGGGTATGATCATACCGCGTCCATCACTGTTATACCGCGTCCATCACTGTTATACCGCATCCATCACTGTCATACCGCGTCCATCACTGTTATACCGCAGCCATCACTGTTATACTGCGTCTATCACTGTTATACCGCATCCATCACTGCTATACAGCATCCATCCCTACTATACCGCATCCATCACTGTTATACCGCATCCATCACTGTTATACCACAGCCATCACTGTTATACCGCGTCCATCACTGTTATACTGCGTCTATCACTGTTATACCGCATCCATCACTGCTATACAGCATCCATCACTGTTATACCGCATCCATCACTGTTATACCACAGCCATCACTGTTATACCGCGTCCATCACTGTTATACTGCGTCTATCACTGTTATATCGCATCCATCACTGCTATACAGCATCCATCACTGTTATACCGCATCCATCACTGTTATACCACAGCCATCACTGTTATACCGCGTCCATCACTGTTATACTGCGTCTATCACTGTTATACCGCATCCATCACTGCTATACAGCATCCATCACTGTTATACCGCATCCATCACTGTTATACCACATCCATCACTGTTATACCGCAGCCATAATTGTTATACCGCACCCATCACTATTTTACCGCATCCATCCCTATTATACCGCATCCATCATTGTTATACTGAGTCCATCTACGCGGGGAAGTGCAGATAATTTCTCCATCTTGGGGGGAACCATCTGTCCTGCTCGAGGCTCCTGTACAGTCACTCCACCATATCGACTGACGACTGAGCCACCATATTAGAGACTGACCCCATGTTAGTGTCTGACCCCCATGTTAGTGTCTGACCCCATGTTAGTGTCTAGCCCCCATGTTAGTGACTGACTGACCGCCTTGTTAGTGACTGACCCCATATTAGTGATTGACCCCCATGTTAGTGTCTGACCCCCATGTTAGTGACTGACCCCCATGTTAGTGTCTGACCCCCATGTTAGTGTCTGACCCCCTGTTAGTGTCTGACCCCCATGTTAGTGTCTGACCCCCATGTCAGGGTCTGACCCCCATGTTAGTGACTGACCCCCATGTTAGTGACTGACCCCCATGTTAGTGTCTGACCCCATGTTAGGGTCTGACCCCCATGTTAGGGTCTGACCCCCATGTTAGTGCCTGACCCCCATGTTAGGGTCTGACCCCCATGTTAGTGCCTGACCCCCATGTCAGGGTCTGACCCCCATGTTAGGGTCTGACCCCCATGTTAGTGTCTGACCCCATGTTAGTGTCTGACCCCCATGTTAGTGACTGACTGACCCCCTTGTTAGGGACTGACCCCATATTAGCGATTGACCCCCATGTTAGTGTCTGACCCCCATGTTAGTGTCTGACCCCCATGTTAGTGTCTGACCCCATGTTAGTGTCTGACCCCCATGTTAGTGACTGACCCCCATGTTAGTGACTGACCCCCATGTTAGTGTCTGACCCCCATGTTAGTGTCTAGCCCCCATGTTAGTGACTGACCCCCATGTTAGTGTCTGACCCCCATGTTAGTGACTGACCCCATGTTAGTGTCTGACCCCCATGTTAGTGACTGACTGACCCCCTTGTTAGGGACTGACCCCATATTAGCGATTGACCCCCATGTTAGTGTCTGACCCCCATGTTAGTGTCTGACCCCCATGTTAGTGACTGACCCCCATGTTAGTGTCTGACCCCCATGTTAGTGTCTGACCCCCATGTTAGTGACTGACCCCCATGTTAGTGACTGACCCCCATGTTAGTGTCTGACCCCCATGTTAGTGTCTAGCCCCCATGTTAGTGACTGACCCCCATGTTAGTGACTGACCCCCATGTTAGTGTCTGACCCCCATGTTAGTGTCTAGCCCCCATGTCAGTGTCTGACCCCCATGTTAGTGACTGACCCCCATGTTAGTGTCTGACCCCCATGTTAGTGACTGACTGACCCCCTTGTTAGGGACTGACCCCATATTAGCGATTGACCCCCATGTTAGTGTCTGACCCCCATGTTAGTGTCTGACCCCATGTTAGTGACTGACCCCATGTTAGTGACTGACCCCCATGTTAGTGTCTGACCCCCATGTTAGTGTCTGACCCCCATGTTAGTGTCTGACCCCATGTTAGTGACTGACCCCCATGTTAGTGACTGACCCCCATGTTAGTGTCTGACCCCCATGTTAGTGTCTGACCCCCATGTTAGTGACTGACCCCCATGTTAGTGTCTGACCCCCATGTTAGTGACTGACCCCCATGTTAGTGTCTGACCCCCATGTTAGTGACTGACCCCCATGTTAGTGTCTGACCCCCATGTTAGTGACTGACCCCCTTGTTAGGGACTGACCCCATATTAGCGATTGACCCCCATGTTAGTGTCTGACCCCCATGTTAGTGACTGACCCCATGTTAGTGACTGACCCCCATGTTAGGGTCTGACCCCCACGTTAGTGACTGACCCCATGTTAGTAACTGACCCCATATTAGAGATTGACCCCCATGTTAGTGTCTAACCCCCATGTTAGTGATTGACCCCATATTAATGACTGGCCCCCATGTCAGTGACTGTCCCCCCGTGATGGTAATGGTAATTAGGTCCAGTGACGAGGGTCCGGGGAGGATTAATGGCGCTCGGACACGGAGGACGTCTCGCTCTCGTCTTTCGCTGGATTTACCATTAATTATTCGAGGCCACAGAGAAGATCGTGGAAACAGCAGAAATCACAAACATAAACATATTATGCTGATCAGTAGGAAAACAAATAAATAAGCGGGTTTATGGGAGGTCATGTGCGATGGCGGGGTGATTTGCATATGCAAATGAGGTGAGTAATGCTGCGGCTATGCTCGGCCGGAGCTCTGTGTTTATTTCCTGGGACAGTACGGGATCTGTAATATGTCACGGACTCATCGCACGCGGCATTGTATCTGTGCGGGGTTAACCCTTCACTGCAACATACACCCCTCGTATAGCAACTCACACCCCCACATGGCACCAAGTACTCTCACATACTGCCCAATATCCATCGTATAGCACCTAGTGCCCCTAATGAGGCAGCAAATGCCCTCAGGGAAGCCCGCGCATACCACCAGATAGCCCTCACCTGGCCACAGACATCCTTCATGTAGACACCAATACCACCATGGACACCCAGTGCCAAAAGCCCCACTGTGTAGTACCAAATACCCCTCACATGGCAGCAAATAGCCCTCAGGGAAGCCCACCAGATAGACATACCACCAGATAGCCCTCACCTGGCCACACACACCCTTCATGTAGACACCAATACCACCATGGACACCAAGTAACTCACCCAGTGCCAAAAGCCCCCTATGTAGCACCAAATACCCCTCACATGGCAGCAAATAGCCCTCACTTATTGCTGAACGCCCTCACGTGGCAATACTCATCATGTACTGCTAAATACCCCTCACATGGGAACATACACCCACCACATAGTCCAAAAACTGCCTTCATGTGGCACCAAATGCCCTCCATGTGCTAATATATACACTGAGTAAGACTATGAAACACCATCACTTAGAAACGAATACCACTCATGTGGCACCAAATACCCCCTGAGTCGTAATACATATCCCTCATGTGGCACCAAATACCACTCACATGGAAGCAAGTACCCCTACAGGCTTACATAGTAGGAAAAACCTGCACATGGCAGAAAATACCCCTTGTGTAGCATCAAATACCCCACAGAGGCAGTCTCTATAACATCCATGGGGTACAGGTGACACAGTCTCCTCCTCATGGGCAGTGCTACCAGTACAGGACACAGGTGACACAGCCTCCTCCTCATGGGCGGTGCTACTAGTACAGGACACAGGTGACACAGCCTCCTCCTCATGGGCGGTGCTACTAGTACAGGACACAGGTGTCACAGCCTCCTCCTCATGGGCGGTGCTACTAGTACAGGACACAAGTGACACAGCCCCTCCTCATGGGTGGTGTTACTAGTACAGGACATAGGTGACACAGCCCCTACATCATGGGTGGTGTTACTAGTACAGGACACAGGTGACACAGCCTCCTTCTCATGGGTGGTGTTACTAGTACAGGACACAGGTGACACAGCTCCTCCTCATGGGCGGTGCTACCAGTACAGGGCACAGCCTCCTCCTCATGGGTGGTGTTACTAGTACAGGACACAGGTGACACAGCCTCCTCCTCATGGGTGATGCTACCAGTACAGGGCACAGGTGACACAGCTCCTCCTCATGGGTGGTGCTACCAGTACAGGGCACAGCCTCCTCCTCATGGGTGGTGTTACTAGTACAGGACACAGGTGACACAGCCTCCTCCTCATGGGTGGTGTTACTAGTACAGGACACAGGTGACACAGCCCCTCCTCATGGGCGGTGCTACCAGTACAGGGCACCGGTGACACAGCCTCCTCCTCATGGGTGATGCTACCAGTACAGGGCACAGGTGACACAGCCTCCTCCTCATGGGTGGTGCTACCAGTACAGGGCACAGCCTCCTCCTCATGGGTGGTGTTACTAGTACAGGACACAGCCCCTACATCATGGGTGGTGTTACTAGTACAGGACACAGGTGACACAGCCTCCTCCTCATGGGTGGTGTTACTAGTACAGGACACAGGTGACACAGCCTCCTCCTCATGGGTGGTGTTACTAGTACAGGACAAAGGTGACACAGCCTCCTTCTCATGGGTGGTGTTACTAGTACAGGACACAGGTGTCACAGCCTCCTCCTCATGGGTGGTGTTACTAGTACAGGACACAGGTGTCACAGCCTCCTCCTCATGGGTGGTGCTACTAGTACAGGACACAGGTGACACAGCCTCCTCCTCATGGGTGGTGCTACTAGTACAGGACACAGGTGACACAGCCCCTCCTCATGGGTGGTGTTACCAGTACAGGACACAGGTGACACAGCCCCTCCTCATGGGTGGTGCTACCAGTACAGGACACAGGTGACACAGCCCCTCCTCATGGGCGGTGCTATCAGTACAGGGCACAGGTGACACAGCCTCCTCCTCATGGGTGGTGCTACCAGTACAGGGCACAGGTGACACAGCCTCCTCCTCATGGGTGATGCTACCAGTACAGGGCACAGGTGACACAGCCTCCTCCTCATGGGTGGTGCTACCAGTACAGGGCACAGCCTCCTCCTCATGGGTGGTGTTACTAGTACAGGACACAGGTGACACAACCTCCTCCTCATGGGTGGTGTTACTAGTACAGGACACAGGTGACACAGCCTCCTCCTCATGGGTGGTGTTACTAGTACAGGACACAGGTGACACAGCCCCTACATCATGGGTGGTGCTACCAGTACAGGGCACAGGTGACACAGCCTCCTCCTCGTGGGTGGTGTTACTAGTACAGGACACAGGTGACACAGCCCCTACATCATGGGTGGTGTTACTAGTACAGGACACAGGTGACACAGCCTCCTCCTCATGGGTGGTGTTACTAGTACAGGTCATAGGTGACACAGCCCCTACATCATGGGTGGTGTTACTAGTACAGGACACAGGTGACACAGCCTCCTCCTCATGGGTGGTGTTACTAGTACAGGACACAGGTGACACAGCCCCCTCCTCATGGGTGGTGTTACCAGTACAGGACACAGCCTCCTCCTCATGGGTGGTGTTACCAGTACAGGGCACAGGTGACACAGCCTCCTCCTCATGGGTAGTGCTACTAGTGCAGGACACAGGTGACACAGCCCCCTCCTCATGGGTGGTGTTACTAGTACAGGACACAGGTGACACAGCCTCCTCCTCATGGGTGGTGTTACCAGTACAGGACACAGGTGACACAGCCTCCTCCTCATGGGTGGTGCTACTAGTACAGGACACAGGTGACACAGCCTCCTCCTCATGGGTGGTGTTACTAGTACAGGACACAGGTGTCACAGCCTCCTCCTCATGGGTGGTGTTACTAGTACAGAACACAGGTGACACAGCCTCCTCCTCATGGGTGGTGTTACCAGTACAGGACACAGGTGTCACAGCCTCCTGCTCATGGGTGGTGTTACTAGTACAGGACACAGGTGACACAGCCTCCTCCTCATGGGTGGTGCTACTAGTAAAGGACACAGGTGACACAGCCTCCTCCTCATGGGTGGTGCTACTAGTACAGGACACAGGTGACACAGCCCCTCCTCATGGGTGGTGTTACCAGTACAGGACACAGGTGACACAGCCCCTCCTCATGGGTGGTGCTACCAGTACAGGACACAGGTGACACAGCCCCTCCTCATGGGCGGTGCTACCAGTACATGGCACAGGTGACACAGCCTCCTCCTCATGGGTGGTGCTACCAGTACAGGGCACAGGTGACACAGCCTCCTCCTCATGGGTGGTGCTACCAGTACAGGGCACAGCCTCCTCCTCATGGGTGGTGTTACTAGTACAGGACACAGGTGACACAACCCCCTCCTCATGGGTGGTGTTACTAGTACAGGACACAGGTGACACAGCCTCCTCCTCATGGGTGGTGTTACCAGTACAGGACACAGGTGTCACAGCCTCCTCCTCATGGGTGGTGCTACTAGTACAGGACACAGGTGACACAGCCTCCTCCTCATGGGTGGTGTTACTAGTACAGGACACAGGTGTCACAGCCTCCTCCTCATGGGTGGTGTTACTAGTACAGAACACAGGTGACACAGCCTCCTCCTCATGGGTGGTGTTACCAGTACAGGACACAGGTGTCACAGCCTCCTGCTCATGGGTGGTGTTACTAGTACAGGACACAGGTGACACAGCCTCCTCCTCATGGGTGGTGCTACTAGTAAAGGACACAGGTGACACAGCCTCCTCCTCATGGGTGGTGCTACTAGTACAGGACACAGGTGACACAGCCCCTCCTCATGGGTGGTGTTACCAGTACAGGACACAGGTGACACAGCCCCTCCTCATGGGTGGTGCTACCAGTACAGGACACAGGTGACACAGCCCCTCCTCATGGGCGGTGCTACCAGTACATGGCACAGGTGACACAGCCTCCTCCTCATGGGTGGTGCTACCAGTACAGGGCACAGGTGACACAGCCTCCTCCTCATGGGTGGTGCTACCAGTACAGGGCACAGCCTCCTCCTCATGGGTGGTGTTACTAGTACAGGACACAGGTGACACAACCTCCTCCTCATAGGTGGTGTTACTAGTACAGGACACAGGTGACACAGCCTCCTCCTCATGGGTGGTGTTACTAGTACAGGACACAGGTGACACAGCCCCTACATCATGGGTGGTGCTACCAGTACAGGGCACAGGTGACACAGACTCCTCCTCATGGGTGGTGCTACTAGTACAGGACACAGGTGTCACAGCCTCCTCCTCATGGGTGGTGTTACTAGTACAGGACACAGGTGACACAGCCTCCTCCTCATGGGTGGTGTTACTAGTACAGGACACAGGTGACACAGCCTCCTCCTCATGGGTGGTGCTACTAGTACAGGACACAGGTGACACAGCCTCCTCCTCATGGGTGGTGCTACTAGTACAGGACACAGGTGTCACCGCCTCCTCCTCATGGGTGGTGTTACTAGTACAGGACACAGGTGACACAGCCTCCTCATGGGTGGTGCTACTAGTACAGGACACAGGTGTCACAGCCTCCTCCTCATGGGTGGTGTTACCAGTACAGGACACAGGTGACACAGCCTCCTCCTCATGGGTGGTGTTACTAGTACAGGACACAGGTGTCACCGCCTCCTCCTCATGGGTGGTGTTACTAGTACAGGACACAGGTGACACAGCCTCCTCCTCATGGGTGGTGTTACCAGTACAGGACACAGGTGACACAGCCTCCTCCTCATGGGTGGTGTTACTAGTACAGGACACAGGTGTCACAGCCTCCTCCTCATGGGTGGTGTTACTAGTACAGGACACAGCCTCCTCCTCATGGGTGGTGTTACTAGTACAGGACACAGGTGACACAGCCCCTACATCATGGGTGGTGCTACCAGTACAGGGCACAGGTGACACAGACTCCTCCTCATGGGTGGTGCTACTAGTACAGGACACAGGTGTCACAGCCTCCTCCTCATGGGTGGTGTTACTAGTACAGGACACAGGTGACACAGCCTCCTCCTCATGGGTGGTGTTACTAGTACAGGACACAGGTGACACAGCCTCCACCTCATGGGTGGTGCTACTAGTACAGGACACAGGTGACACAGCCTCCTCCTCATGGGTGGTGCTACTAGTACAGGACACAGGTGTCACCGCCTCCTCCTCATGGGTGGTGTTACTAGTACAGGACACAGGTGACACAGCCTCCTCCTCATGGGTGGTGTTACCAGTACAGGACACAGGTGTCACCGCCTCCTCCTCATGGGTGGTGTTACTAGTACAGGACACAGGTGACACAGCCTCCTCCTCATGGGTGGTGTTACCAGTACAGGACACAGGTGACACAGCCTCCTCCTCATGGGTGGTGTTACTAGTACAGGACACAGGTGTCACAGCCTCCTCCTCATGGGTGGTGTTACTAGTACAGGACACAGCCTCCTCCTCATGGGTGGTGTTACTAGTACAGGACACAGGTGACACAGCCCCTACATCATGGGTGGTGCTACCAGTACAGGGCACAGGTGACACAGACTCCTCCTCATGGGTGGTGCTACTAGTACAGGACACAGGTGTCACAGCCTCCTCCTCATGGGTGGTGTTACTAGTACAGGGCACAGGTGACACAGCCTCCTCCTCATGGGTGGTGTTACTAGTACAGGACACAGGTGACACAGCCTCCACCTCATGGGTGGTGCTACTAGTACAGGACACAGGTGACACAGCCTCCTCCTCATGGGTGGTGCTACTAGTACAGGACACAGGTGTCACCGCCTCCTCCTCATGGGTGGTGTTACTAGTACAGGACACAGGTGACACAGCCTCCTCCTCATGGGTGGTGCTACTAGTACAGGACACAGGTGTCACAGCCTCCTCCTCATGGGTGGTGTTACCAGTACAGGACACAGGTGTCACCGCCTCCTCCTCATGGGTGGTGTTACTAGTACAGGACACAGGTGACACAGCCTCCTCCTCATGGGTGGTGTTACCAGTACAGGACACAGGTGACACAGCCTCCTCCTCATGGGTGGTGTTACTAGTACAGGACACAGGTGTCACAGCCTCCTCCTCATGGGTGGTGTTACTAGTACAGGACACAGCCTCCTCCTCATGGGTGCTGCCGCCAGTAAGGAGCACAATTGATCCAGCCTCCTCCTTCATGTATGCATCATGTGAGGCGAGTTTTGGCTTGCAGTGTTGGGTTATTTAGCGCCGATAGCAACCAGGAATTTAGGCATGCCCTTAAAGTTTCTATGTCGTTGGTGATATGATCCTGACAGTTGATGCTGGTACAAAACGCTAAAATTGTGCTGCGTGCGCTATATATGGCTGCACCACCCAGCACCGGCAGAGTGTTGTATCCTGAAGTCTCTGAGGTCATCGAAGAGGAGTGGAACATGGTCAAACTCCCATGATGCACCAGCAGAGATCTTATAATAAATGAGATCTATACATAGAATATAGATAACCTGAACATCGTACGACGGCAGGTCCCTACATGCCTGCCGGGTCTCTACACGCCCGCCTGGCGTACGATCAGAGTCCCCACAGTGCGGAAGTGACTGGCCAAGACCTCATGAAGTTGGATAAGGAACAGCTTCATTCATCCGAGACAAGTGAAAATTAAAATTGCTTGCTGGAATTAGAAATACATCATCCGCTGCTGCTGAACAACCTCTTGGGAACAGGAGCTGTCAGTCAACGCTCAGCTGCTAGGAGACCCGGACGAGCCTCCAAGAATAGTCCTCAGCCACTGCCAGGAGATCACACCGCAGCTGCAGGATGGAGATGCTGCCTGCCGGGCCTGGAAAGAGGACAACGCTTCCAGGCTGGGAGCAAATCCCAAAGAACCCTGTCCTTCGGGGTTGATGGGTAAACATGCCCCTGATTGTAAGGTTTATTCATGCAGGGGCCTAGAGGGAGGTTCACAGCTCAGCTGCACCCAACTGTGCCATAGAAATGTGAGATCAAAGAGGAGCACTGTCACCATCTCCGCTCTGCTGTCCACAACGGCCGGCTGCCTCCACACTACAGGGGGCATGATGTAAGGATGAGCCAGGGGGCATGACGCAAGGATGAGCCAGGGGGCATGACGCAAGGATGAGCCAGGGGGCATGACGTAAGGATGAGCCAGGGGGCATGACGTAAAGATGAGCCAGGGGGCATGACGCAAGGATGAGCCAGGGGGCATGACGTAAGGATGAGCCAGGGGGCATGACGTAAGGATGAGCCAGGGGGCATGACGTAAGGATGAGCCAGGGGGCATGACGTAAGGATGAGCCAGGGGGCATGAGGCAAGGATGAGCCAGGGGGCATGAGGCAAGGATGAGCCAGGGGGCATGACGTAAAGATGAGCCAGGGGGCATGACGCAAGGATGAGCCAGGGGGCATGACGTAAGGATGAGCCAGGGGGCATGACGTAAGGATGAGCCAGGGGGCATGAGGCAAGGATGAGCCAGGGGGCATGACGTAAGGATGAGCCAGGGGGCATGACGTAAGGATGAGCCAGGGGGCATGAGGCAAGGATGAGCCAGGGGGCATGACGTAAGGATGAGCCAGGGGGCATGACGTAAGGATGAGCCAGGGGGCATGAGGTAAGGATGAGCCAGGGGGCATGACGTAAGGATGAGCCAGGGGGCATGACGTAAGGATGAGCCAGGGGGCATGACGTAAAGATGAGCCAGGGGGCATGACGTAAAGATGAGCCAGGGGGCATGACGTAAGGATGAGCCAGGGGGCATGACGTAAAGATGAGCCAGGGGGCATGACGTAAGGATGAGCCAGGGGGCATGACGTAAGGATGAGCCAGGGGGCATGACGTAAAGATGAGCCAGGGGGCATGACGTAAGGATGAGCCAGGGGGCATGACGTAAGGATGAGCCAGGGGGCATGACGTAAAGATGAGCCAGGGGGCATGACGTAAGGATGAGCCAGGGGGCATGACGTAAAGATGAGCCAGGGGGCATGACGTAAGGATGAGCCAGGGGGCATGACGTAAGGATGAGCTGTGTTTATCACTCTTTCTATAGTGGCATGTAAAAGTTTGGGCACCCCTGATCAAAATTACTGCTATTGTGAACAGTTAAGTAAGTTGAAGATGAAATGAAGGAAAATGGTCCAATGCAAAAGTTTGGGCACCCTTGAAGATTTGTGTACTCAGATAACTTTGACCAAGGTGTCAGAACCTTTATTAGCCTGTTAGGGTTATGGCTCGTTCACGATCATCGTTAGGAAAGGCCAGCTGATGCAAATTTACCAGCTTTATAAAAACCCAGCCTCCGCTAATCTTGTGCAAAAAACAGCAGCCATGAGTTCCAAGCAGCTGACTAGCACTCTGAAAATGAAAATGGTGGAGGCCCACAAAACAGGAGAAGGCTATAAGAAGGAAGCTAAGCATTTACAAGCTGCCTTTTCCTCAGTTCGAAATGTAATTAAGAAATGGCAGTTACCAGGAACAGTGGAGGTTAATATAAGGTCTGGAAGACCAAGCAAAATTTCAGTGAGAGCTGCTCGCCGAATTGCTAGAGAGGAAAATCAGAACCCCCGCTGAGTGCAAAAGACCTTCATGAAGATATAGCAGACTCTGGAGTTGTGGTACATTGTTCAACTGTTCAGAGACACCTGCACAAATACGTCCTTCATGGAAGAGGCATCAGAAGAAAACCTCTCCTGCATCCTCATCATAAAATTCAGCATCGGAAGTATGCAAAAGCACATCTAACAGAATTCTCCAAAGAAGAATGGATAAAAATCCCTCAAACAAGGACTGAAAGACTCTTGTCTGGCTACAAAAAGCCTTTACAAGCTGTGATACTTGCAAAACGGGGCGCTGCTATGTTCTAACTAACCATGCCGGGTGCACAAACTTTTGCATGAGCCCATTTTCCTTTTTGTAATTTGTCCACATCACAGTAGCTTCTCCTCTACAACCCATCCTGGATGCAGCAGTCAGGCTCATCTTTCCCTCCACAATCTGAACCTGCAAACTTCCATCTCTAGGATTTCTCTCATGCTGCTTCAGTTGTCTAGAATGCGCTACCTTGGAAAATCCGGTCAATTCTCAAATTCCACAGTGCGCAACATGTCAATATTCTGTAATCTGAGACATACTGAGTCATGTTACAACTGCCCTACACTTTGCCCCTTTTTGCCATCTCTAGACTCCTTGTAGATTGTAAGCTCTTGAGACCCGGCTTCTTACAGTGCAGGATTTGATCTGTTCCTTGAACTAATTATTATAAGCAAGGACACTGTTTCTGGAGAGCAGCAGTATACAGTATATAGGGACATGTAGCATAGAAATACAGGAGGCTGGGCCCATGGAGTGCGAGGCTGGCCCTAGCACAATTTCGCCCTTTATGGTCTTTATGGTGAATTACGCCAGACTGACCCAATTATCCAAATTTTAGGTATTGTAAGAGAGAGACTCAAGGAAAATATAAGAGGAACAGCCAAACCCCATGAATTAATTGAGATGCATATAGTGGGATGTGTCATTTCATCATATAGACCCAGGACAATCACTCACTTTATATTTTTGTGTAGTACCAGGTAATGACCAGCAGATGTCATGCGGAGTACAATCACTGATGATCGCTTCACAGGAAACCGAGAAAACAGCAGAAGAAATAAACAGAGTTGGCAAAAACTTGACATGACTCCCTCCCGTCCCTCAGATTTCTAATCCCGATGATTTCTCAGAACATACAGACAATCCCCTTTAAGCCTTGTTAATTAGCCGCTGTTGTTACTTCATTAAGGTGGAATGCTTTATGTTCCGCAGTTTTGTGTAACGTGGGAGAATGGCCACCTGTATCATCCACATCTGTTATTACTACGGGCGTCAAACACGGGTCTATGTGGTTCTGGTCTGACAGGCTGTGGACCATCTACAATGGAAGGATGAGCTTCCCATACTCCTCGTATATAACTATGGAGAATCACAGAACCACCCCGCTGAGTACCTGCGGATGCCCCAGACAAGCAGTCCAGGAACTGCACAGGTCCCTACGTAGAAGGGGCCAAGACTCCTTTCTTTGATTGTAATAGCGAGCGTACACCTGTCCCCGACTGTAAGAGCGAGCGTACACCTGTCCCCGACTGTAAGAGGGAGCGTACACCTGTCCCCAACTGTAAGAGCGAGCGTACACCTGTCCCCGACTGTAAGAGCGAGCGTACACCTGTCCCCGACTGTAAGAGGGAGCGTACACCTGTCCCCGACTGTAAGAGCGAGCGTACACCTGTCCCTGACTGTAAGAGCGAGCGTACACCTGTCCCCGACTGTAAGAGGGAGCGTACACCTGTCCCCGACTGTAAGAGCGAGCGTACACCTGTCCCCGACTGTAAGAGGGAGCGTACACCTGTCCCCGACTGTAAGAGCGAGCGTACACCTGTCCCCGACTGTAAGAGCGAGCGTACACCTGTCCCCGACTGTAAGAGCGAGCGTACACCTGTCCCCGACTGTAAGAGGGAGCGTACACCTGTCCCCGACTGTAAGAGCGAGCGTACACCTGTCCCCGACTGTAAGAGCGAGCGTACACCTGTCCCCGACTGTAAGAGCGAGCGTACACCTGTCCCCGACTGTAAGAGGGAGCGTACACCTGTCTCCGACTGTAAGAGCGAGCGTACACCTGTCCCCGACTGTAAGAGCGAGCGTACACCTGTCCCCGACTGTAAGAGCGAGCGTACACCTGTCCCCGACTGTAAGAGCGAGCGTACACCTGTCCCCGACTGTAAGAGCGAGCGTACACCTGTCCCCGACTGTAAGAGCGAGCGTACACCTGTCCCCGACTGTAAGAGGGAGCGTACACCTGTCCCCGACTGTAAGAGGGAGCGTACACCTGTCCCCGACTGTAAGAGGGAGCGTACACCTGTCCCCGACTGTAAGAGCGAGCGTACACCTGTCCCCGACTGTAAGAGCGAGCGTACACCTGTCCCCGACTGTAAGAGCGAGCGTACACCTGTCCCCGACTGTAAGAGGGAGCGTACACCTGTCTCCGACTGTAAGAGCGAGCGTACACCTGTCCCCGACTGTAAGAGCGAGCGTACACCTGTCCCCGACTGTAAGAGCGAGCGTACACCTGTCCCCGACTGTAAGAGCGAGCGTACACCTGTCCCCGACTGTAAGAGCGAGCGTACACCTGTCCCCGACTGTAAGAGCGAGCGTACACCTGTCCGACTGTAAGAGCGAGCGTACACCTGTCTCCGACTGTAAGAGCGAGCGTACACCTGTCTCCGACTGAAAGAGCGAGCGTACACCTGTCCCCGACTGTAAGAGCGAGCGTACACCTGTCCCCGACTGTAAGAGGGAGCGTACACCTGTCCCCGACTGTAAGAGCGAGCGTACACCTGTCCCCGACTGTAAGAGCGAGCGTACACCTGTCCCAGACTGTAAGAGCGAGCGTACACCTGTCCCCAACTGTAGGAGCAAGAGTACACCTGTCCCCAACTGTAGGAGCAAGAGTACACCTGTCCCCGACTGTAAGAGCGAGCGTACACCTGTCCCCGACTGTAAGAGCGAGCGTACACCTATCACTGACTGTAAGAGCGAGCGTACACCTGTCCCCGACTGTAAGAGCGAGCGTACACCTGTCCCCGACTGTAAGAGCGAGTGTACACCTGTCCCCCACTGTAAGAGGGAGCGTACACCTGTCCCCGACTGTAAGAGCGAGCGTACACCTGTCCCCCACTGTAAGAGGGAGCGTACACCTGTCCCCGACTGTAAGAGCGAGCGTACACCTGTCCCCGACTGTAAGAGCGAGCGTACACCTGTCCCCGACTGTAAGAGCGAGCGTACACCTGTCCCCGACTGTAAGAGCGAGTGTACACCTGTCCCCCACTGTAAGAGGGAGCGTACACCTGTCTCCGACTGAAAGAGTGAGCATACAACTGTCTCCGACTGAAAGAGTGAGCGTACACCTGTCCCTGACTGTCAGGGCGAGCGTACACCTGTCCCCCACTGTAAGAGGGAGCGTACACCTGTCCCCGACTGTAAGAGGGAGCGTACACCTGTCCCCGACTGTAAGAGCGAGCGTACACCTGTCCCCCACTGTAAGAGGGAGCGTACACCTGTCTCCGACTGAAAGAGTGAGCGTACACCTGTCTCCGACTGAAAGAGTGAGCGTACACCTGTCCCTGACTGTCAGGGCGAGCGTACACCTGTCCCCCACTGTAAGAGGGAGCGTACACCTGTCCCCGACTGTAAGAGCGAGCGTACACCTGTCCCCGACTGTAAGAGCGAGCGTACACCTGTCCCCGACTGTAAGAGGGAGCGTACACCTGTCCCCGACTGTAAGAGCGAGCGTACACCTGTCCCCGACTGTAAGAGCGAGCGTACACCTGTCCCCCACTGTAAGAGGGAGCGTACACCTGTCTCCGACTGAAAGAGTGAGCGTACACCTGTCCCCGACTGTCAGGGCGAGCGTACACCTGTCCCCGACTGTCAGGGCGAGCGTACACCTGTCCCCGACTGTAAGAGGGAGCGTACACCTGTCCCTGACTGTAGGAGGGAGTGTACACCTGTCCCCGACTGTAAGAGCGAGCGTACACCTGTCCCCGACTGTAAGAGCGAGCGTACACCTATCCCCAACAGTAAGAGGGAGCGTACACCTGTCCCTGACTGTAAGAGCGAGCGTACACCTGTCCCTGACTGTAGGAGGGAGTGTACACCTGTCCCCAACTGTAAGAGCGAGCGTACACCTGTCCCCGACTGTAAGAGCGAGCGTACACCTATCCCCAACAGTAAGAGGGAGCGTACACCTGTCCCTGACTGTAGGAGGGAGTGTACACCTGTCCCCGACTGTAAGAGCGAGCGTACACCTGTCCCCAACAGTAAGAGCGAGCGTACACCTGTCCCTGACTGTAAGAGCGAGCGTACACCTGTCCCCGACTGTAAGAGCGAGTGTACACCTATCCCCAACAGTAAGAGCAAGCGTACACCTGTCCCTGACTGTAAGAGAGAGCGTACACCTGTCCCCAACAGTAAGAGCGAGCGTACACCTGTCCCTGACTGTAAGAGCGAGCGTACACCTGTCCCCGACTGTAAGAGCGAGCGTACACCTGTCCCCAACTGTAAGAGCGAGCGTACACCTGTCCCTGACTGTAAGAGCGAGCGTACACCTGTCCCCGACTGTAAGAGGGAGCGTACACCTGTCCCCGACTGTAAGAGCGAGCGTACACCTGTCCCCAACAGTAAGAGCGAGCGTACACCTGTCCCTGACTGTAAGAGAGAGCGTACACCTGTCCCCAACAGTAAGAGCGAGCGTACACCTGTCCCCGACTGTAAGAGCGAGCGTACACCTGTCCCTGACTGTAAGAGAGAGCGTACACCTGTCCCCGACTGTAAGAGCGAGCGTACACCTGTCCCCCACTGTAAGAGGGAGCGTACACCTGTCCCCGACAGTAAGAGCGAGCGTACACCTGTCCCTGACTGTAAGAGAGAGCGTACACCTGTCCCCGACTGTAAGAGCGAGCGTACACCTGTCCCCGACTAAGAGCGAGCGTACACCTGTCCCCGACTATAAGAGGGAGCGTACACCTGTCCCCGACTGTAAGAGGGAGCGTACACCTGTCCCCGACTGTAAGAGGGAGCGTACACCTGTCCCCGACTGTAAGAGGGAGCGTACACCTGTCCCCGACTGTAAGAGCGAGCGTACACCTGTCCCCGACTGTAGGAGCAAGAGTACACCTGTCCCCGACTGTAAGAGGGAGCGTACACCTGTCCCCGACTGTAAGAGTGAGTGTACACCCCTCTCTGACTGCAAGATTAAGTAAATACCTGTCCCTGACTGTATGAGTGTGTGTACACCTGTCCCTGACTATAAGAGCGAGCGTACACCTGTCCTCAACTGTAAGAGCGAGTAAACACTTGTCCCCAACTGTAAGAGTGAGTGTATACCTGTCCCCAACTATAAGAGCGAGTGTACACCTGTCCCTGACTGTAAGAGCGAGCGTACACCTGTCCCCGACTGTAAGAGGGAGCGTACACCTGTCCCCGACTATAAGATTGAGAGTACACCTGTCCCCAACTGTAAGAGCGAGTAAACTCCTGTCCCCGACTGTAACAGCAAGTGTACACCTGTCTCTGACTATGCCTATTCCCAACTGTAAGAACAAGTGTTCGCCTATTTCGGACTGTAATGGCTAGTGTTCTTAGCTGTCCTGTTAAACTTTTTTCTTTTCGTCCTGACGATGTGGTTCACTGAGACGGAGGTGCGAAGGGACCAAACTGAAAAACTGTCAAAGAAATAAATTCTCTATATTAAATGACATTTTACTTAATAAAAACCAAATTTCCATCTAAACATTCGTAATTCCCATTTGTTATTTATTATCTTGATTTATTCATTTATTTTTTGGCTTGGGGATTTAATTTGCCTCAAATGTGTTAAAGTCACTAAGACCATCTTGAAGTAGTTCTGTATGAGAGGAAGAGCAACTCCCTACTGCTGGCATGTCCCCTATATACTGCTGGCACAGCCCCCTCCCTACTGCTGGCATGTCCCCTATATACTGCTGGCACAGCCCCCTCCCTACTGCTGGCATGTCCCCTATATACTGCTGGCATGCCCCCTATATACTGCTGGCACAGCCCCTCCCTTCTGCTGGCATGTCCCCTATATACTGCTGGCACAGCCCCCTCCCTACTGCTGGCATGTTTCCTATATACTGCTGGCACAGCCCCTCCCTACCGCTGGCATGTCCCCAGCATACTGCTGACATGTCCCCCTCACTGCTGCAGGCAAGGCTCTCTTCCTACTGCTGACACCCCCCTCCCTACTGTTGGCATGGCCCCCTCCCTACTGCTGGCACGGCCACCTCCCTAATGCTGACACGGCCCCCTCCCAACTGCTGGCACTGTCCCCTCCCTACTGCTGGCACGGCCCGCTCCCTACTGCTGGCACAGCCCCCTCTCTAATGCTGACACGGCCCCCTCCCTACTGTTGGCATGGCCCCCTCCCTACTGCTGGCACAGCCTCATTTCTACTGCTAGCATGGCCCCCTCCCTACTGTTGGCATGGCCCCCTTTCTACTGCTGGCACAGCCCCCTTTCAACTGCTGGCATGGCCCCCTCCATACTGCTGGCACTTCTGTCCCCTCTCTACTGCTGGCACAGAACCCTCCATACTGCTGGCACAGCCCCCTCTCTACTGCTGGCACGGCTCCTTCCCTACTGTTGGTACGGCCCCCTTCCTACTGCTGGCATGGCCCCTCCCTAGTGCTGACACGGCCCCCTTCCTACTGCTGGCATGGCCCCCTCCCTACTGCTGACACGGTCCCCTCCCTACTGCAGCCATGGCCCCCTTCCTACCGCTGACATGGCCCCCTCCCTACTGCTAGCATGGCCCCCTCCCTACTGCTGGCACGGCCCCCTTTCTACGGTTAGCATGGCCCCCTCCCTACTGCTGACACGGTCCCCTCTACTGCAGCCATGGCCACCTCCCTACCGATGACATGGCCCCCTCCCACTGAGAGTCCGCTGATTGCAGGGGTACATGTCTGATAGATTGTGGCACCACAAATGCTGGATTATCGGACTTTATGTGGTTATGTAGTAGTGGAGGCGCTCCCGTGAGTGGGGCTAATGTGGCGGCAGTGTCCGGGCAGACATTGGCACTTTAGAGAGGAGCAGAGGGTGGTGGGGCTGTCCGCTCGCTCGCATTATATCTCCCACTAAACAGCGGCGCGCTTTACAGTCCCAAAAATTCAATTTCATTTTTAGTAAACTTCACTCTCATCTCAAACGCGTCCCCGGGCGATTTAGTCTAAGCGCCCCATCAATTATGGCTGACACCGGCGTGTCTGCAGAATAACAATCAGCTCCGGGAGATGGCAGGGCTCCTCCGAGAGGCAGCGGGGAGAACACGGCGATGCCCCTGGGGGGCAGGAACATTAGGGGGTCAGGGGTCACATCTGGGGGGGTGAGGACCTTCTGATGCCCCTTAAAGAGCCCACACCAAACATAAAAAATTAGCAAAAGTATCAGACATCTGGCGGCTATCCACAATGCCACCACTAATCCCAGTATGACCAGTAACGGGCTGCATGCTCTGCCTAGCACCACTGCCAAGCTCCATCCTGTACTATTTCTGGTTCGCTCCTCCTATACATCTGTCAGTCACCAGCCATGACTGACAGCTCAGCTTTCACAAGGCATCCGCTGCATGTTCCCAGTGCCCACTGCCCTCTTCCTGCCCTATTCACACTGCAATCAGCGCAGAAAGGGTTATTAACCCTACAGTAAGCAATCATCTCATATGGGCCGACTTTAGAAGGACGGGGGTCCGGCCCCACCATTATATCAAGCCCTGTAAATGTCCTACACAATCCAATAAACTACAGGGGATTTATCTGTCCGTGGCTTTAATTCTCCGTATTTTATTGTGTTTTTTCTACTTATTTATGACTTTTCAGTTGTTTTTTTATTTCTATATTTTGTTGCTTTATTCTCGTATTTCAAGTATTTTCTTTTTTTTTTTTTTGCCATATTTTGCATTCTTTTTAGCGTGTTTAGTGCATGTTTTGTTTTTTTTTGTTTTTTTTAATTGTTTGCTGAAGCTTGTCGTTTATGCTTTATTTGATGCATTTTGTGACTGTTGTTGGAGTGTTTTCCCACTTTTTGTGTTTTTACAGTATTATAACTTCTTTTAAGGCTTGTTTGGTGTATTTCCTCCCATGTTCACCACCTAAAATCTTTGCTTGCTGTCAGTGAATGGAAGCATACGGTAGTTGTTTTTTTTTTTACCTACAGAGACCAAAAATCCAGATTCACACAAAGGCCAAAAACTCAATCCAAGCCCAAAAGCCAAAGTGACCCAAAGGCTAAAAACCCAATCTGACCTAAAGACCAAAAACCCAGACTGACCTAAAGGCCAAAAACCCAGACTGACCCAAAGACCAAAAACCCAGACTGGCCTAAAGGCCAAAAAGCCAGACTGACCCAAAGACCAAACACCCAGACTGACCTAAAGGCCAAAAATCCAGACTGACGCAAAGACCAAGAACCCAGACTGACCCAAAGACCAAAAACCCAGACTGACCCAAAGGTCAAAAACCCACACTGAACCAAAGGCCAAAAACCCAGACTGACCCAAAGGTCAAAAACCCAGACTGAATCAAAGGCCAAAAACCCAGACTGACCCAAAGGTCAAAAACCCACACTGAACCAAAGGCCAAAAACCCAGACTGACCCAAAGGTCAAAAACCCAGACTGAATCAAAGGCCAAAAACCCAGACTGACGCAAAGGTCCTTGTCACGATTCCACCCGTGACTGTCAAGATCCCTTAGCCGCTGCCCACAATATGTCACGGATCGGGGTGACGTTAGACCAACAGACGGCTATCACATGGGCAGGGGGCTTATCCTAGTTATCCCTCCACTGCCACAATGTGATGAAAAAAACACACACAAGGCTATTGACCTCTTAGTTTACAGCAGGGGCTTATTTTAGGTATCCCACTGCTCTTCAGTATACCATGAACTGCAGGGATTTGTGTATCCCGCTTACAGTTCCACTTAAACCTTGCAGCTCTCTGGCGCCCCCCTTTCTGTCAGGTCAGATTCGGTACTGCACCTAGGGTGATTAGTCGCCAGAAACGCTGCCTGCTATGTACTGGCTATTGGGTGCACTGCAGCGACGCGATAAACTACTCCCACTCAGGCAGGAACAATAATTATCAAGCCGCAGTCGCTACAGTGAAACCCCAAGGCCTGCACAGTACACGGTAAGCTGCCACCAGCGCCGATTAAACGGGTTCGGCTGCTAACCCAAACAGTAGCGTAAATTCCCTTCAAAGACAGGGTACGGTTTAGGGCAGGAAGAACGAACTAGTATTAAATAGGATACCCCATAAATGATTTTTAGGCAGTGTTTATAAAATATTTTACAAAGATGTTACAAATGAGACAATTGCAAATATGTACAAGGTAATTATGAAAATAAAAGGATTAAAGGAAGAAAAGATAACTCACATGTTCTCAGATCATTGCATTGCAGGCAACAGGCTAGGAGCTTTCCATCTATCCCAGTGCATTGGCACTCGCAGTCTGGTCGCTTCAGGTAAAAACTCACAACTCTCCTCTCTTGGATGCCTGCCAGCACTTAAAACCTACAGTCTGTGACCTCACAGAAAGGGCTTGGTTTTCCAACTCCTCCTACCTCTTCGGTTTCACTAACTGGGCATTAAATATATCTGATGCCCGTAACTTCGCCACCGAACATAAAATAATCGCACCATACCCATCGTTCATCTCATAGTATCGTGGGCATTCCGATGAGATCAAATATGTCCTATTTGTCACGCACACTGACAGAGAAATCCCTACCTCTGTACCAGATGGAGCTACAAGCCTGTGATTAGAGTGATGCGTAGATCCTCCGAGTGTGATTATGACGATATATTTTGGTGTTCGTAACTTAAACGGTTTGCATAATATCTTCCAAAAACAGAACAAAGACCTTCTATGCGTTCTAGAAGTTTCTCTAACAGTTCCTGCTAACACAAATTTCTCTTGCAGCTATGCTAGTCGTAAATACCTTTCGTCAATAAAACTCCCCCCACAAGGCAAGCTCTTCTACACAGACAGATAGAAACACAGGAAAGGAAAGAGAACCAGAGAGAGGGGGGGTTTAGCCCCCGCATGCTAGCAAGAAAACTAACTTATGATATTTCATACCATATCGTGACACCTCCCCCTTTTGGCGTGCGCTACGGCGGCAGGACCTCTCGGTATGCCTCCATGCGCACCTCCGTGGGTTCACCCTGGCGGGAGAGTCCATCTGCATTACCATGCTCTTTGCCCGCTTTGTGTTTAACGGTGAAGTCAAATTGCTGAAGGGCAAGGCTCCAGCGTAGCAACCTGCCATTGGTTCCACACATGGTGCTTAGCCAGCGCAGAGGGTTGTGGTCGGTCACCACGGTGAAGGTGCGACCGTACAAGTAGGGCTGCAAGCGCTGCAGGGCCCAGACTATGGCCAGGCACTCCTTCTCGATGGTGGAGTAGGCCACTTCCCTCGGCAAAAGTTTCCGGCTCAGGTACAGCACGGGGTGCTCTTGGTCCTCCGAGTCGACCTGGCTGAGCACAGCACCAAGGCCAAACTCACTGGCGTCGGTCTGTACCAAGAACGGTCGACTGCTGTCGACGGCTTTCAACACAGGGGCGTTGCACAGTGCTGTTTTCAACGCCTGGAAGGCCCCCTCACAGCCATCTGTCCAGTTGACGATGTGGGGTAGCTTCTTCCTGGTGAGGTCCGTCAAAGGTTTTGCCAGGCTACTATAGTGCTGCACGAAGCGCCTAT
The DNA here is from genome assembly GCF_051348905.1 of Ranitomeya variabilis. Lineage (NCBI taxonomy): Eukaryota > Metazoa > Chordata > Amphibia > Anura > Dendrobatidae > Ranitomeya > Ranitomeya variabilis. The sequence continues at coordinate 18,226,273 of NC_135232.1, forward strand.
AGTACCCTGCAGTGCCCAGGAAGGACATCACCTGTTTCTTGTTCCTGGGAGTGGGCCAGTTCACGATCACGCCCACTTTGTCAGGCTCTGGCTTTAGGGTGTTTCCACCTACCCGGTGCCCCAGGTAGTGAACCTCCCTCATGCCCATCTGGCACTTTCCCGGCTTGATAGTCAGTCCTGCTCGGTGAATTCGCCCGAGCACCTCTTCGAGATGCTGCAGGTGTTCATCCCAGGAGGGACTGAAGATGGCAATGTCATCTAAGTACGCCACAGCGTACTTCTCCAGTCCCTGAAGCAGGAGATTGACCATCCGCTGGAAAGTGGCAGGGGCATTCTTCATGCCGAAGGGCATGACCGTGGACTCGTACAGTCCAAAGGGTGTGATAAAGGCGGACTTCTCCTGCGCCTCGGGGCTCAGGGGAATCTGCCAGTATCCGCGACTCAGATCCATTATTGTCAGGTATTCTGCGCCAGCTAACTTCTCAAGCAGTTCCTCGATGCGCGGCATTGGGTGCGCGTCAGAGGCTGTAATGGCGTTGAGCCCCCTGTAGTCCACACAGAACCGGGTGGTCCGGTCCTTCTTTGGCACGAGAACTACAGGTGAGGCCCACGCGCTCTTTGACCGTCGAATCACCCCCAACTGTAACATCTCATCGATCTCCTGGCGCATAATCTGCTGCACCTGGTCAGAGATTCGATAGGGTGTTCGCCGTAGTGGGGCGTGGTTCCCGGTGTCCACCTCATGGACCGCTAACTCAGTCCTTCCAGGCCGGTTGGAGAACACGACCCGGAAGGGTTCCAGTGTGGTTTGCAACTGCAACCGCTGTGGTTCATCTAGCGAGGCGCTTACCTCCACGTCCTCAATGGACCCACGGGCCTTGGCTTGGGCCAGCATGTCCAGGAGGGCGTCTTCCTCCCCGTCCTCGGGTGCGCTGCAGACCGGTAGGATGAAAGGTTCACGTTCGTGATGAGCCTTCATCATGTTGACGTGAAAGGCCTTTCGCCTACCCCGAGTGTGGTCAAGGGTGACCACGTAGGTGACCGGGTTGAGCTGTTGGTGGACAACGTACGGGCCGTCCCAGGCTGCCTGAAGCTTATCCGTTGGTACCGGAACCAGCACCCACACCTTTTGACCCACGTGGTAGGTCCGCTCCCGGGCGTTCTGGTCGTACCAGTGCTTCTGATCAGCCTGAGCCTGCGTCATGTTGTCATGCACCAACTGCGTCAAGGTCTGCATCTTGTCACGGAAGCGCATGACATACTCCACTATGGACACTTCGGAAGGGTTCGGCTCCTCTTCCCAGGATTCTCTTACCAACCCAAGGGGTCCCCGGACTCGCCTGCCGTACAGGAGCTCGAAGGGTGAGAACCCCGTCGAGGCCTGCGGAACCTCTCTGTAAGCGAATAGCAGGTGTGGGAGGTACCGCTCCCAGTCGCGCCCTTGTGTCTCAACCAGCATGCGTAGCATCTGTTTGAGGGTACCATTGAAGCGTTCACACAAGCCATTGGTCTGTGGGTGATACGCACTCGATACCAGGTGCTTCACCTGCATTTTCTTACAGAGAGCCTCCATTAGGTGAGACATAAATTGGGTCCCTCGATCAGTAAGCATTTCCCTGGGAAATCCTACACGTGAAAAGATGGCCAACAGGGCATCCGCCACCTTATCTGCCCTAATTGACGACAGAGCTACTGCCTCTGGGTACCGGGTAGCGTAGTCTACCACAGTAAGAATATATTGCTTTCCAGAGCTGCTGGTGACGGCCAGCGGGCCCACAATGTCCACCGCAATCCTCTGGAAAGGCTCCTCTATCACTGGCAAAGGGATCAGGGGAGCCTTAAGAGCAGGCCCCGCCTTCCCCACTCTTTGGCAGGTGACACAAGAGCGGCAGTAGTTTGACACATCGGTCCCCATCTTAGGCCAATAGAAGTGTTGAGACAGCCGGGCCTTAGTTTTGCTGATCCCCAAGTGTCCAGCTAGCGGGATCTCATGGGCAATCCGCAACAACTCACCCCGGAATTGCTGCGGGACGACCAGCTGTCTTTCCCTCAACCACTCCTTTTGTGATTCTCCGGGTACTGTCTCCCGGTACAACCTTCCTCCTTCCCAGAACACCTTCTCCTTATCAGTCTCGGAGAAGCGCGTCTCGGCGAGTTGTCTCAAACTCTCTAGGCTCGCATCTGTGTGCAGAGCGGCCTGAAACTCCTGGCTAGGGGAAGCCAGAAGCGACGTCAGGGTCCCTTCCCCACGGGAGCCCTCTGGGACCTACACTGGGTCCACCTCTGGTTCAGTCACACTGATGACTGAGGAGGGTCCGGAAGGCAGACAGGTATCTGTGTTCCGGGCACTCTGACTGCGGGTGACAGCAGCTACGTAGGCTGTCTCCCCGGGGATTTCTACAGACCCAACAGCCGACGCTGCTATGGGCTCTACCTCCCCATCCACCCCCGTTACCTCAGGAGCATTGCTACTTATGGGCCAGTTACCTTCCTCGGTGGCACTGGTCAATTTCATGGCGTCACCTGTCTCACGGTTCCCATGTATCTCCCCATTTCTTGTAGCACCGACACTTGCCCCTGCTAGGGGTTCCTCAGCCGTCTCACTCCGCAGAGCAACGTGGCTGAGCACTCCTGTACCTATGGACACATCAACTTTTACAGAAACATCATTATCAGATACAGTTGGCACAGGTACAACATTTTCACCATCAATCCTAGGGAAAAAATGGTTAGCAGATGCATCACTACAAGATAAAGCATGGTCAGGTAACACATGCGATTTCCCATCATCATCATCATCCCCAGGGTTAACTTTACTCTCATTAGTAGATTGGGGAGGAGGGTCATCCACGAAGTATGCAACCAACCTCCCCAAATCAGTCCCCAACAAAACATCAGTGGGCAAATTATCAGACAGCCCCACTTCCTTCACCCCGCTCCCAGCACCCCAATCAATAAAAACCCGGGCCATCGGTAAGGGACAGCTGATGCCCCCAATCCCAGTGACAGTTAGGGTTTTCCCCGGAATGATTTCTTCAGGGGCCGCCAGTTCAGGTCGGATGAGGGTTCGTTCAGCCCCGGTGTCCTTGAGGCCTGTAGCAACACGACCTCCCACAGTGACATGCTGTACGTTATCACACCCCCTCCCAACCACACCACCCACCAAAAGAACGGCTGCATTAGGCCCTGGGGCCTGGGATGAGGGGTTCTTCTGCCTGGCTGGACATTGGTGACTGAGGTGTCCAGTCTGCCTGCAGTGGTAACACTGGCGAAGTTCGGTGGTAGGTCTGGTGCTGTTGGCCACGGGGACAGGACCTCTGGTGTGTTGGCTGGCAGGGGTACTGGCGTTGGCTGCAGGCTTACCCCCTCTCCAGCTGGTGGTGACTGGCTTCCGCACTTCCGATCTACGGTTGGCCTCATAGGCATCGGCAATCTGCGCTGCTTTCGTCACATCGTTGGGTTCTCTGTCCATCACGAACTGTCGCACTTCAGTTGGGCAAAGACGGAAGAACTGGTCTTTGATCATCAGGTCTCGCAGCTGTGTAAAGGTGGTCACTGACAGTCCTTGGGTCCACTGGTCAAAGTGGGTCCCCAGTCTATGCACCACATCACTGTAACTGTCGTGTGGGCCACGTAGGAGGGTCCGAAACTTTTTACGGTACACCTCGGGTGTAAGCTGGTACTTAGCTATGAGAGCCTGCTTGATGGCCTCATAGTCACCATCTTGTTCTTGAGGGAGTGCAGCAAACGCCTCCAGAGCTTTTCCTCTCAGCCCTGGTGTCAGGTATCGTGCCCATTCTTGTGTAGGCAGCTGGTACTGTCTGCAGGCTTTCTCAAAGGCCCGCAGAAAAGTGTCCAAGTCCCCATCCTTTTCCATAACAGGAAAGTGGTCGGGCCGGGGCTTTGGTGTCTGAGCGCTGCTGGGCTCACGGCTCTGGGCAGTGGAAGGGTTCCCCCCCCGCCGGAGCATCTCCAGTTCATGTTCTCGCTGGGCTTGGCGCTCGGCTCGCTGGGCCTGGGCCTCTCGCTCGGCTCGCTGGGCCTCTCGCTCGGCTCTCTCTGCCTCTCGCTGGGCCTCTCGCTCGGCTTGCTCCTGGTATTGCTGGATCAGCTGCAGACGTCTCTCTAGGTCATCTGCAGAGCATTGTTGCAGAGCCAGCTGCAGGCGGAGGTCTGCGCCCCCCTGGTTGCCAGTAGGGCCCGTATTCTGTGGTTGGACCTCGGCTGCAGCACCATGCTCGCTTGTGCCGGCTTCTGCGGCCTCTGGGCTCTGTGGCCTGGCTTGGTCTGCTTCAAATTGCACCAGTTCAGCGACCATTTGAGCCTTGGACTTGTCCTGGGGTTTCAGGCCATGGTACATGCATATCACAGCAAGAGTGTCCCTCTTCTGCTGGGTGTACCAGGCTTCTCCTTTCGTTGCCATGGTTGCCAAATAAAAGATAGGATAGAAAAACGAAGAAAAAGGGAGGGGATAATCACCAGTACACACAATTGTCTCAAGACTAATAAACACTGAGTTCGTTCTCCAAACTTATTTGCGCAGAGTTCTCGCAAGAACTTCCTGCAAGTTTTTAGTGAGAGGAATGATTACTCAAACCAAATCACTAATGCTCTAATATCCCACCGCCTTGCCACCAATTTGTCACGATTCCACCCGTGACTGTCAAGATCCCTTAGCCGCTGCCCACAATATGTCACGGATCGGGGTGACGTTAGACCAACAGACGGCTATCACATGGGCAGGGGGCTTATCCTAGTTATCCCTCCACTGCCACAATGTGATGAAAAAAACACACACAAGGCTATTGACCTCTTAGTTTACAGCAGGGGCTTATTTTAGGTATCCCACTGCTCTTCAGTATACCATGAACTGCAGGGATTTGTGTATCCCGCTTACAGTTCCACTTAAACCTTGCAGCTCTCTGGCGCCCCCCTTTCTGTCAGGTCAGATTCGGTACTGCACCTAGGGTGATTAGTCGCCAGAAACGCTGCCTGCTATGTACTGGCTATTGGGTGCACTGCAGCGACGCGATAAACTACTCCCACTCAGGCAGGAACAATAATTATCAAGCCGCAGTCGCTACAGTGAAACCCCAAGGCCTGCACAGTACACGGTAAGCTGCCACCAGCGCCGATTAAACGGGTTCGGCTGCTAACCCAAACAGTAGCGTAAATTCCCTTCAAAGACAGGGTACGGTTTAGGGCAGGAAGAACGAACTAGTATTAAATAGGATACCCCATAAATGATTTTTAGGCAGTGTTTATAAAATATTTTACAAAGATGTTACAAATGAGACAATTGCAAATATGTACAAGGTAATTATGAAAATAAAAGGATTAAAGGAAGAAAAGATAACTCACATGTTCTCAGATCATTGCATTGCAGGCAACAGGCTAGGAGCTTTCCATCTATCCCAGTGCATTGGCACTCGCAGTCTGGTCGCTTCAGGTAAAAACTCACAACTCTCCTCTCTTGGATGCCTGCCAGCACTTAAAACCTACAGTCTGTGACCTCACAGAAAGGGCTTGGTTTTCCAACTCCTCCTACCTCTTCGGTTTCACTAACTGGGCATTAAATATATCTGATGCCCGTAACTTCGCCACCGAACATAAAATAATCGCACCATACCCATCGTTCATCTCATAGTATCGTGGGCATTCCGATGAGATCAAATATGTCCTATTTGTCACGCACACTGACAGAGAAATCCCTACCTCTGTACCAGATGGAGCTACAAGCCTGTGATTAGAGTGATGCGTAGATCCTCCGAGTGTGATTATGACGATATATTTTGGTGTTCGTAACTTAAACGGTTTGCATAATATCTTCCAAAAACAGAACAAAGACCTTCTATGCGTTCTAGAAGTTTCTCTAACAGTTCCTGCTAACACAAATTTCTCTTGCAGCTATGCTAGTCGTAAATACCTTTCGTCAATAAAACTCCCCCCACAAGGCAAGCTCTTCTACACAGACAGATAGAAACACAGGAAAGGAAAGAGAACCAGAGAGAGGGGGGGTTTAGCCCCCGCATGCTAGCAAGAAAACTAACTTATGATATTTCATACCATATCGTGACAGTCCTAAAACCCAGACTGACCCAAAGGCCAAAAACCCGAACTGACCCAAAGGCCAAAGACCCAATGTAGTCCAAAAGCCAAAAATCCAATATGACCCAAAGGCCAAAAACCCAAACTGACCAAAACACCAAAAACCCAATGTGGCCCAAAAGCCAAAAACCCAATCTGACCCACAGGCCTAAAACCTAGCCTGACTCAAAGGCCAAAAACCCAATCCGACCTAAATACCAGAACCCCAGACTGACCTAAAGGCCAAAAACCAAATCTGACCCAAAGGCCAAAAAAACAATCTGACCCAAACATCAAAAACCCAATGTGACCCAAAGGCCAAAGACCCAATGTGACCCAAAGGTCAAAGACCCAATGTGACCCAAAGGTCAAAGACCCAGACCCAATGTAACCTGCTACTTCTCACAGCCGAGTATTTGTTACAATGTTAAGTAGTGTAGACATCTGATGGGCATAGCTCTGTCCTGTTTGTTACAATGTATCAGCCATCTGGATACAATTGCAACAAGCCTGATAATGTTCCTCCAGAGGTTTTCCAGACCCAGCAATGGTCTCTCGCTCTGGTGACCGCGGTCGTCGGCGCTTGTTCCGTCTCTTTCGTCACATTCACTCTAGTAATTTTCGCGCTGAGACCAAAACAAACTTTCCCACAAGAAGAGAGCGGAGAATCTGCCAGCAGTGGTGAGAACCGGCCACAAACACCGGACCCCAGAGCGGTGACTGGCTGTGCACATTCCCTGGAGACCCCTCGGCGATGGCGGACATGTTTGTACCCCTTTACAATATATGGAATTCCAAGATGATGATGAAGATGATGAAGAATGGCGGAGGGACCCCCAGGAGGCCAATTAGCAGGAGAGGTTCGGCCTCATTGACACAGAGAATTAAGTCAGCGGCCCATTAAGACCCTCTCCAGAAAGAAAAAGGGATTTATTTTGGGAAGTGGCAATCTGCCATTCACAGCCCTCAAGGAATGTGAAGAATGCCAGGTGCCGGACCCCCATTATGGGGAACACTCAGCCCATTAAGAGGCTTCTGGTTCTGCAGCAAAACTCAACTCTTAAAGGGACAGAATGCTTGTGACATGGGGGGTGGAAGGGACAGATCACTTGCCCCATAATGAGTGTCATGCCCTTCTTCCATACAGACCATAGCTAGACAAACATGACCGCCTTCTACCAGTGCCGTCCTCCGATACCTGCCGTCCTCCGATACCTGCTGTCCTCCGATACTTGCCGTCCTCCGATACCCTGCCGTCCTCCAATAACCTGCTGTCCTCCGATACCTGCTATCCTTTGATACCTGCCGTCCTCCGATACCTGCGTCCTCCGATACCTTCCGTCCTCCCGATACCTACCGTCGTCCGATACCTGCCGTCCTCCGATAACTGCCGTCCTCCGATACCTGCCGTCCTCCGATATCTGCCGCTGTCCGATACCTGCCGCCCTCCGATACCTGCCGCACTCTGATACCTGCCGCACTCTGATACCTGCCGCACTCTGATACCTGCCGCACTCTGATACCTGCCGCACTCTGATACCTGCCATCCTCTGTCCTCCGATACCTGCCGTCCTCCGATAACCTGCCGTCCTCCGATAACCTGCCGTCCTCAGATACCTGCCGTCCTCAGATACCTGCTGTACTGATACCTGCCATCCTCCGATACCTGCCGTCCTCCGATACTTGCCATCCTCCGATAACCTGCCGTCCTCTGATACTTGCCGCCCTCCGATACCTGCCGCCCTCCGATACCTGCCGCTGTGGGCCGGATTCCCACCACCATTGCTTTCCTATGATTTTGGCGGCACAGCTTTCATCGCTCTCCCTCCGCCTGATATAATCAGCTGAAGCAGGCGGTGATAATCAGGAATGTCCCAATGTCAGGAATTTTGGTTTCCAGTTACAATCTCCAGGAAGCCGGACATGAAGACTTCATCAGGTTCCCCCGAAGACGAGACATTAACTCCATCCCTGGAAATCCCCTGCGCCCACTTTCATTACTCGACACCGTGACGCCTCCTCTGTCCGCGGCTCCGGACGCCGTCATACAATGTGCTTTTAATCTATGGAGCCCTCTGCCCGTACAATATACCCATCAGGTGAGACGCCGAGAGAAACTGACCGCAAGTCACATGCATGACTGAGTAATGCCAGAAAATGTGTGCAATCCCTACACGCTGGAAGCTCCGCCAAGCGGAAACAGTCACCGACCTCAGGTCATACATGTAACACGTCACCGACCTCAGGTCATACATGTAACACGTCACTGTCCTCAGATCATACATGTAACACGTCACCGACCTTAGGTCATACATGTAACACGTCACTATCCTCAGGTCATACATGTAACACGTCACTATCCTCAGGTCATACATGTAACACGTCACCGACCTCCGGTCATACATGTAACACGTCACTATCCTCAGGTCATACATGTAACACGTCACTGTCCTCAGATCATACATGTAACACGTCACCAACCTCAGGTCACACATGTAACACGTCACTATCCTCAGGTCATACATGTAACACGTCACTATCCTCAGGTCATACATGTAACACGTCACCGTCATCAGGTCATACATGTAACACGTCACCGACCTCAGGTCATACATGTAACAGATCACCAACCTCAGGTCATACATGTAACACGTCACTGTCCTCAGGTCATACATGTAACGTCACCAACCTCAGGTCATACATGTAACACGTCACCGACCTCAGGTCATACATGTAACACGTCACTGTCCTCAGGTCATACATGTAACACGTCACTGTCCTCAGGTCACACATGTAACACGTCACCGACCTCAGGTCACACATGTAACACGTCACCGACATCAGGTCATACATGTAACACGTCACTGTCCTCAGGTCACACATGTAACACGTCACCGTCATCAGGTCATACATGTAACACGTCACCGTCCTCAGGTCACACATGTAACAGATCACCAACCTCAGGTCATACATGTAACACGTCACTGTCCTCAGGTCATACATGTAACGTCACCGACCTCAGCTCATACATGTAACACGTCACCGTCCTCAGGTCATACATGTAACACGTCACCGACCTCAGGTCATACATGTAACACGTCACTGTCCTCAGGTCACACATGTAACACGTCACCGACCTCCGGTCATACATGTAACACGTCACCGTCCTCAGGTCATACATGTAACACGTCACCGTCCTCAGGTCACACATGTAACAGATCACCAACCTCAGGTCATACATGTAACACGTCACTATCCTCAGGTCATACATGTAACACTTCACTGTCATCAGGTCATACATGTAACACGTCACCGACCTCAGGTCATACATGTAACACGTCACTGTCCTCAGGTCACACATGTAACACGTCACCGACCTCAGGTCACACATGTAACAGATCACCAACCTCAGGTCATACATGTAACACGTCACTGTCCTCAGATCATACATGTAACACGTCACTATCCTCAGGTCATACATGTAACACGTCACTATCCTCAGGTCATACATGTAACACGTCACCGTCATCAGGTCATACATGTAACACGTCACCGACCTCAGGTCATACATGTAACAGATCACCAACCTCAGGTCATACATGTAACACGTCACTGTCCTCAGGTCATACATGTAACGTCACCGACCTCAGGTCATACATGTAACACGTCACCGACCTCAGGTCATACATGTAACAGATCACCAACCTCAGGTCATACATGTAACACGTCACTGTCCTCAGGTCACACATATAACACGTCACCGACCTCAGGTCACACATGTAACAGATCACCAACCTCAGGTCATACATGTAACACGTCACTATCCTCAGGTCATACATGTAACGTGTCACTGTCCTCAGATCATACATGTAACAGATCACCAACCTCAGGTCATACATGTAACACGTCACTGTCCTCAGATCATACATGTAACGTGTCACTGTCCTCAGATCATACATGTAACAGATCACCAACCTCAGGTCATACATGTAACACGTCACTGTCCTCAGATCATACATGTAACACGTCACCGACCTCAGGTCATACATGTAACAGATCACCAACCTCAGGTCATACATGTAACACGTCACTGTCCTCAGATCATACATGTAACACGTCACCGACCTCAGGTCATACATGTAACAGATCACCAACCTCAGGTCATACATGTAACACATCACCGTCATCAGGTCATACATGTAACATGTCACTGTCCTCAGGTCACACATGTAACACGTCACCGACCTCAGGTCATACATGTAAAACGTCACTGTCCTCAGATCATACATGTAACAAGTCACTGTCCTCAGATCATACATGTAACACGTCACCGTCATCAGGTCATACATGTAACACGTCACCGTCATCAGGTCATACATGTAACACGTCACTGTCCTCAGGTCACACATGTAACACGTCACCGACCTCAGGTCATACATGTAAAACGTCACTGTCCTCAGATCATACATGTAACAAGTCACTGTCCTCAGATCATACATGTAACACGTCACCGTCATCAGGTCATACATGTAACACGTCACCGTCATCAGGTCATACATGTAACACGTCACTGTCCTCAGGTCATACATGTAACACGTCACTGTCCTCAGGTCATACATGTAACACGTCACTGTCCTCAGGTCATACATGTAACACGTCACTATCCTCAGGTCATACATGTAACACGTCACCGTCCTCAGGTCATACATGTAACACGTCACCGCCATCAGGTCATACATGTAACACGTCACTGTCCTCAGGTCATACATGTAACAGATCACCAACCTCAGGTCATACATGTAACACGTCACTGTCCTCAGGTCACACATGTAACACGTCACCGTCATCAGGTCATACATGTAACTTGTCACCGTCCTCAGGTCATACATGTAACACGTCACCGTCCTCAGGTCATACATGTAACACGTCACCGTCATCAGGTCATACATGTAACATGTCACTATCCTCAGGTCATACATGTAACACGTCACTATCCTCAGGTCATACATGTAACACGTCACTGTCCTCAGGTCACACATGTAACATGTCACCGTCATCAGGTCATACATGTAACTTGTCACCGTCCTCAGGTCACACATGTAACACGTCACCGTCCTCAGGTCATACATGTAACACGTCACCGTCCTCAGGTCATACATGTAACACGTCACCGTCATCAGGTCATACATGTAATACGTCACCGCCATCAGGTCATACATGTAACACGTCACCGACCTCAGATCATACATGTAACACGTCACCGTCCTCAGGTCATACATGTAACACATCACCGTCCTCAGGTCATACATGTAACGCGTCACTGTCCTCAGGTCATACATGTAACACGTCACCGACCTCAGGTCATACATGTAACATGTCACTGTCCTCAGGTCATACATGTAACACGTCACTGTCCTCAGGTCATACATGTAACAGATCACCGACCTCAGGTCATACATGTAACACGTCACCGTCCTCAGGTCACACATGTAACACGTCACTGTCCTCAGGTCATACATGTAACACGTCACCGACCTCAGGTCATACATGTAACGCGTCACTGTCCTCAGGTCATACATGTAACACGTCACCGTCCTCAGGTCATACATGTAACACGTCACCGTCCTCAGGTCATACATGTAACACGTCACCGTCCTCAGGTCATACATGTAACACGTCACCGTCATCAGGTCATACATGTAATACGTCACCGCCATCAGGTCATACATGTAACACGTCACCGACCTCAGATCATACATGTAACACGTCACCGTCCTCAGGTCATACATGTAACACATCACCGTCCTCAGGTCATACATGTAACGCGTCACTGTCCTCAGGTCATACATGTAACACGTCACCGACCTCAGGTCATACATGTAACATGTCACTGTCCTCAGGTCATACATGTAACACGTCACTGTCCTCAGGTCATACATGTAACAGATCACCGACCTCAGGTCATACATGTAACACGTCACCGTCCTCAGGTCACACATGTAACACGTCACTGTCCTCAGGTCATACATGTAACACGTCACCGACCTCAGGTCATACATGTAACGCGTCACTGTCCTCAGGTCATACATGTAACACGTCACCGTCCTCAGGTCATACATGTAACAGATCACCGACCTCAGGTCATACATGTAACACGTCACCGTCCTCAGGTCACACATGTAACACGTCACCGTCCTCAGGTCACACATGTAACGCGTCACTGTCCTCAGGTCATACATGTAACACGTCACCGTCCTCAGGTCATACATGTAACAGATCACCGACCTCAGGTCATACATGTAACACGTCACCGTCCTCAGGTCACACATGTAACATGTCACCGTCCTCAGGTCACACATGTAACATGTCACCGTCCTCAGGTCATACATGTAACACGTCACCGTCCTCAGGTCATACATGTAACAGATCACCGACCTCAGGTCATACATGTAACACGTCACCGTCCTCAGGTCACACATGTAACACGTCACCGTCCTCAGGTCACACATGTAACATGTCACCGTCCTCAGGTCATACATGTAACACGTCACTGTCCTCAGGTCATACATGTAACATGTCACCGTCCTCAGGTCATACATGTAACACGTCACCGTCCTCAGGTCATACATGTAACACGTCACCGTCATCAGGTCATACATGTAACACGTCACCGTCCTCAGGTCATACATGTAACACGTCACCTCCCTCAGATCATATATGTAACACGTCACTATCCTCAGATCATATATGTAACACGTCACCGTCCTCAGGTCATACATGTAACACGTCACCTCCCTCAGATCATATATGTAACACGTCACTATCCTCAGATCATACATGTAACACGTCACCGTCCTCAGGTCATACATGTAACAGATCACCGACCTCAGGTCATACATGTAACACGTCACCGTCCTCAGGTCACACATGTAACATGTCACCGTCCTCAGGTCATACATGTAACACGTCACCGTCCTCAGGTCATACATGTAACACGTCACCTCCCTCAGATCATATATGTAACACGTCACTATCCTCAGATCATATATGTAACACGTCACCTCCCTCAGATCATATATGTAACACGTCACCGTCCTCAGATCATATATGTAACACGTCACCGTCCTCAGATCATATATGTAACACGTCACTATCCTCAGATCATATATGTAACACGTCACCTCCCTCAGATCATATATGTAACACGTCACCGTCCTCAGATCATATATGTAACACGTCACCGTCCTCAGGTCATACATGTAACACGTCACCGTCATCAGGTCATACATGTAACACGTCACCGTCCTCAGGTCATACATGTAACACGTCACCGTCCTCAGGTCATACATGTAACACGTCACCGTCCTCAGGTCATACATGTAACACGTCACCGTCCTCAGGTCATACATGTAACACGTCACCGTCATCAGGTCATACATGTAACACGTCACCGTCCTCAGGTCATACATGTAACACGTCACCGTCCTCAGGTCATACATGTAACACGTCACCGTCCTCAGGTCACACATGTAACACGTCACCGCCATCAGGTCATACATGTAACACGTCACCGTCCTCAGATCATATATGTAACACGTCACCGCCATGGCTCATACATCTAACATGTCTCTACCTCCCGCACATTTTGCGCTGCCCTGGATGTGACTGGAGGAGAAGATGTGATGTCACGGGTTCAGTAATGTATTTCCGCAGCCATTACATGAAGAGGAGCTGCGATTTCTGCCTTCCTGGAGAGTAATAGCCGGAGTGAGTGACTGGGGCACAGACACGGAGATCTTCAGAGACAGGGCCCGGAGACAGCGCTGGAGGCGGCCGTGTCAGGGGAATATGGCTGCATTTTACTGAGGTTTAATTTAGGCTTTCATGAAGCTGGCGGCCGGCGATGGAGGAGGAGAGCGGCTGCTAAAAGCTTGGATTTATCTTCCATAATTAGATAGACGTCTCCAGACAAATCTCTGCACAACAGAAGGGACTAGCACCAGCACCAGAGAATGAGCCTGACAACCCAGCTGCTGCAGAACCTCCCAAATCTCTGCCCAACAGCAGGGACCAAGACCGTTCCAGCATCAGAGAATGAGCCTGACAACCCAGCTGCTGCAGAACCTCCAAAATCTCTGCCCAACAGCAGGGACCAAGACCGTTCCAGCATCAGAGAATGAGCCTGACAACCCAGCTGCTGCAGAACCTCCCAAATCTCTGCCCAACAGCAGGGACCAAGACCGTTCCAGCATCAGAGAATGAGCCTGACAACCCAGCTGCTGCAGAACCTCCCAAATCTCTGCCCAACAGCAGGGACCAAGACCGTTCCAGCATCGGAGAATGAGCCTGACAACCCAGCTGCTGCAGAACCTCTCAAATCTCTGCCTAACAGCAGGGACCAAGACCGTTCCAGCACCAGAGAATGAGCCTGACAACCCAGCTGCTGCAGAACCTCCCAAATCTCTGCCCAACAGCAGGGACCAAGACCGTTCCAGCATCGGAGAATGAGCCTGACAACCCAGCTGCTGCAGAACCTCTCAAATCTCTGCCTAACAGCAGGGACCAAGACCGTTCCAGCACCAGAGAATGAGCCTGACAACCCAGCTGCTGCAGAACCTCCCAAATCTCTGCCCAACTGCAGGGACCAGGACCGTTCCAGCACCGGAGAATGAGCCTGGCAACCCAGCTGCTGCAGAACCTCCCACATCTCTGCCCAACAGCAGGGACCAGGACCGTTCCAGCAGCAGAGAATGAGCCTGACAACCCAGCTGCTGCAGAACCTCCCAAATCTCTGCCCAAGACAAGGAGCAGGACTGCTTCAAAACTGGAAAATTAATCTGTAAACCCAGCTCCCCAATCTCTGCTCACCAGTGGATGAAAAGCTTCCTCTCAATTAGAAACCGATCAATCATTCAGTAACATTACAAGTCCTGGGCTGCAGCAAGGTCACCAGATGAGCCCCAAGGACACTCTTCTTACGGTTTCCATCAGGTGACCTAAAGGCAATCAGTCTACTTGGAAGAAGCCTTTTACAAACTCAGGGATTAAACAGCACCAAATCCATGCGCTGTCCGCTCCACACTGCACTTGTGATGGTGGACACAGAGGAATGTATCTCATAGACCTACCAATGGAGATCCACCAGGGGAAAACCAAGAGGAACTCAGGGATTAAACAGCACCAAATCCATCTACTGCCTCCTCCACACTGCACTTGTGATGGTGGACACAGAGGAATGTATCTCATAGACCTACCAATGGAGATCCACCAGAGGAAAACCAACGGGAAGGCTAAACCAAAGACCACTGTAGAATGTGTAGAACAATGAAACACAACCCAGAGGAAACACTTCTGAGGCCGAATCAAAGGAGGAGACCTGCCTAAAACAGGAGACTAGAGTCCTTTCCAAAGACCAAGGTGAACCACTTGAGACAAAGACTTAGCTGAGTAAAAAATGAAGAAGATCAGAGGCTCGTTTATGGTGTAAGGAAACTCACATGAGGCTCACTGAAACTAACTCAGGCTTGCACACAGGGCACGGGACCTACATAAGGATCACTTGAAGGAGAAGGAGACCCACCTGAGACCTACATGAAGTTTTTTCCAAAGGAGAACCTCTTGAATTTTACCTGTAGTGAGAGGACACCCATCTGTGGCTTACTTGGAAAACAGAACGTACCAGAGGCCCATCCCAAAACAGAAAGACACTTATCTGAGATCCACCCAAAGTAGGAGACCTACTTGAAGCTTGTCCCAAAGGAGAGTGAGACCTAAATGAGGTCCATCCAGTAGTGAAGATAAACCATTCTAGGCCCACAGGAGACCAGGCTAAATAAAGAAAAGTTAGAAGTCGAGTAACATGTTCCTTAACTACGGTACTTTAGAATATCTTCTACATCACCCCAAAAATGAGACACGGCCGAGCATTCTCTGAACAGACACCGAACCGGCAGTGGGTGAGTATGCGACACGGCCGAGCATTCTCTGAACAGACACCGAACCGGCAGTGGGTGAGTATGCGACACGGCCGAGCATTCTCTGAACAGACACCGAACCGGCAGTGGGTGAGTATGCGACACGGCCGAGCATTCTCTGAACAGACACCGAATCGGCAGTGTGTGAGTATGCGACACGGCCGAGCATTCTCTGAACAGACACCGAACCGGCAGTGGGTGAGTATGCGACACGGCCGAGCATTCTCTGAACAGACACCGAACCGGCAGTGGGTGAGTATGCGACACGGCCGAGCATTCTCTAAACAGACACCGAACCGGCAGTGGGTGAGTATGCGACACGGCCGAGCATTCTCTGAACAGACACTGAACCGGCAGTGGGTGAGTATGCGACACGGCCGAGCATTCTCTGAACAGACACCAAACTGGCAGTGGGTGAGTATGCGACACGGCCGAGCATTCTCTAAACAGACACTGAACCGGCAGTGGGTGAGTATGCAACACGGCCGAGCATTCTCTAAACAGATACCGAACCGGCAGTGGGTGAGTATGCGACAGGGCCGAGCATTCTCTAAACAGATACCGAACCGGCAGTGGGTGAGTATGCAAAAACGGCTGAGCATTCTCTGAACAGACACTGAACCGGCAGTGGGTGAGTATGCGACACGGCCGAGCATTCTCTGAACAGACACCGAACCGGTAGTGGGTGAGTATGCGACACGGCCGAGCATTCTCTGAACAGATACCGAACCGGCAGCGGGTGAGTATGCGATACGGCCGAGCATTCTCTGAACAGACACTGAACCGGCAGTGGGTGAGTATGTGACACGGCCGAGCATTCTCTAAACAGACAACGAACTGGCAGTGGGTGAGTATGCGATATGGCCGAGCATTCTCTGAACAGACACCGAACCGGCAGTGGGTGAGTATGCGACACGGCCGAGCATTCTCTGAACAGACATCGAACTGGCAGTGGGTGAGTATGCGACACGGCCGAGCATTCTCTGAACAGACATCGAACTGGCAGTGGGTGAGTATGCGACACGGCCGAGCATTCTCTGAACAGACACTGAACCGGCAGTGGGTGAGTATGCAAAATGGCCAAGCATTCTCTAAACAGACACCGAACTGGCAGTGGGTGAGTATGCGATATGGCCGAGCATTCTCTGAACAGACACCGAACCGGCAGTGGGTGAGTATGCGACACGGCCAAGCATTCTCTGAACAGACATCGAACTGGCAGTGGGTGAGTATGCAAAATGGCCGAGCATTCTCTGAACAGACACCGAACCGGCAGTGGGTGAGTATGTGACACGGCCAAGCATTCTCTGAACAGACATCGAACTGGCAGTGGGTGAGTATGCGACACGGCCGAGCATTCTCTGAACAGACACCGAACCGGCAGTGGGTGAGTATGCGACACGGCCGAGCATTCTCTGAACAGACACCGAATCGGCAGTGGGTGAGTATGCGACACGGCCAAGCATTCTCTGAACAGACACCGAACCGGCAGTGGGTGAGTATGCGACACGGCCAAGCATTCTCTGAACAGACACCGAACCGGCAGTGGGTGAGTATGCGACACGGCCGAGCATTCTCTGAACAGACACCGAATCGGCAGTGGTTGAGTATGTGACACGGCCAAGCATTCTCTGAACAGACACCGAACCGGCAATGGGTGAGTATGCGACACGGCCAAGCATTCTCTGAACAGACACCGAATCGGCAGTGGTTGAGTATGTGACACGGCCGAGCATTCTCTGAACAGACACCGAACCGGCAGTGGATGAGTATGCGACACGGCCAAGCATTCTCTGAACAGACACCGAACCGGCAATGGGTGAGTATGTGACATGGCCGAGCATTCTCTGAACAGACACCGAATCGGCAGTGGTTGAGTATGTGACACGGCCAAGCATTCTCTGAACAGACACCGAACCGGCAGTGGGTGAGTATGCGATACGGCCGAGCATTCTCTGAACAGACACTGAACCGGCAGTGGGTGAGTATGTGACACGGCCAAGCATTCTCTGAACAGACACCGAACCGGCAGTGGATGAGTATGCGACACGGCCAAGCATTCTCTGAACAGACACCGAACCGGCAATGGGTGAGTATGTGACATGGCCGAGCATTCTCTGAACAGACACCGAATCGGCAGTGGTTGAGTATGTGACACGGCCAAGCATTCTCTGAACAGACACCGAACCGGCAGTGGGTGAGTATGCGACACGGCCGAGCATTCTCTGAACAGATACCGAATCGGCAGTGGTTGAGTATGCGACATGGCCGAGCATTCTCTGAACAGACACTGAACCGGCAGTGGGTGAGTGATCAGTTTATACATGCAGTGAGGTCTGTTACCTAGTTTTGAAGCCTACGACATGACCATTCTAAGCTTTTTCCGATTATTAGATTTCTCTGCTTTA
This sequence comes from Ranitomeya variabilis, assembly GCF_051348905.1. Lineage (NCBI taxonomy): Eukaryota > Metazoa > Chordata > Amphibia > Anura > Dendrobatidae > Ranitomeya > Ranitomeya variabilis. The sequence continues at coordinate 18,244,742 of NC_135232.1, forward strand.
CATGGAGGTTGATATTTTTCTCGAAGATAAGGAAGGCAATGGCGGGTCACATCCGGCTGTCGCCCCTCCATCTACGGGTGTCCCAGGTGATCCCTGACAAGTCAGCATTTATACACAAGATATAATTACGATGAAATATGACGGCCCCAAGCGAGAGAAAGAGCGGCTAACAATGAGGCCAGGTTAGCTAATCACCGCAGATCATTATCCCGGCAGGCGGTAAAGGTTTATATTGATAGTCACCGATATAACACCGGCACAATGGCGCATGATGAATGGCGATCTTTAACGACGGTAGGATTCTATCTGAGCTGAACATCAATTCATGACCTTGTATGAAAGCTAATAACCAGCGCATTACAGGGCGGAAAAAACATTACAGAGGAGGACGGAGAATTCTGGGTAGGTTGGCTACACAAGAAGGGACAACAGACGAGATTATGTCGAGTTTAACCCCTAAAGTTAAAAAAAGTGTATAACACCCAGAGTCTGAGACCGCAAACCGTGGATCTGTAATAAACTCCTCTATGGCCACGTTCCCACAATCTGCGTCAGATGGGGCCAATGGTGGAATGTCGCTGCACCAGTAGGACCAGGATGTCCTACACTAAGTGTCGTGGGCTGATCCCAACCAAAAGTAATGGGTTTTGGATACGATTTTGCATGAACACGGCTTCATTCATGTGTGCAGAGAACTGCAGCCCCGGACCTTGATTCCCAGGAATTGAGTAGGTAGCAGAGCTCGGACCCAAACTGATCATAAAGTGATGGCGTAGCCAAACAAAACACCATAATTTTTTGAGTTATGAAACTGTTTTAACACCTTTGTATTCAGATCCCTCCACTGATGCTATATATCTCCCTGTATGTATATATACTGTATATATATTGTGTATATATATATATATATATATATATATATATACACGGTATATTAAAATATATATACATACACTAAGGTGACCACATGCCCCTCGCATGCTTAATGCTCTCCTAACCTGACCTCCCTCCCCCGCTTACATGTACATGAAGATGAACACATGCCCCTCCCATGCTTAATACTCTCCTAACCTGATCTCCCGCCCCTATTTACATGTACATGCAGATTACCACATGCCCTTTCCATGAATAACTTATATAGCCTGATATCCCTCCCTCGCTTACATGTACATGCAGATTACCACATGCCCCTCCCATGCTTAAAACTCAGCTAAAGTTATCACCATCCCCCGCTTATATGTACATGCAGATCACCACATGTCAGTCCCATGCCTAATATTCTCCTAACCTGATCTCCCTCCCCCGCTTACATGTACATGCAGAATACCACATACCTCACCCATGTTTAATATTCTCCTAACCTGATCTCCCTCCTCCGCTTACATGTACATGCAGATTACCACATACTCCTCCCATGCTTAATACTCTCCTAACCTGATCTCCATCCCCCGCGTACATGCAGATTACCACAAGCCCCTCCCATGGGTAATACTCTAACCTGATCTCCCTCCCCTGCTTACATGTACATGCAGATTACCACATGCACCTCCCATGCTTAATACTCTCCTAACCTGATCTCCCTCCCCTGCTTACATGTACATGCAGATTACCACATGCATCTCCCATGCTTAATACTCTCCTAACCTGATCTCCATCCCCTGCTTACATGTACATGCAGATTACCACATGCACCTCCCATGCTTAATACTCTCCTAACCTGATCACCCTCCCCTGCTTACATGTACATGCAGATTACCACATGCACCTCCCATGCTTAATACTCTCCTAACCTGATCTCCCTCCCCTGCTTACATGTACATGCAGATTACCACATGCACCTCCCATGCTTAATACTCTCCTAACCTGATCTCCCTCCCCTGCTTACATGTACATGCAGATTACCACATACACCTCCCATGCTTAATACTCTCCTAACCTGATCTCCCTCCCTTGCTTACATGTACATGCAGATTACTACATACCCCTCCCATGCTTAATACTCTCCTAACCTTATCTCCCTCCCCTGCTTACATGTACATGCAGATTACCACATGCACCTCTCATGCTTAATACTCTCCTAACCTGATCTCCCTCCCTCGCTTACATGTACGTGCAGATTACTACATACCCCTCCCATGCTTAATACTTTCTTAACCTGATCTCCCTCCCCCGCTTACATGTACATGCAGATGCAGATTAACACATACCCCTCCCATGCTTCATACTCTCCTAACCTGATCTCTGTCCCCAGCTTACATGTACATGCAGATTACCACATGCCCCTCCCATGCTTAATACTCTCCTAACCTTATCTCCCTCCCCCACTTACATCTACATGCAGATTACCACATACCCCTCCCATGCTTAATACTCTCCTAACCTGATCTCCCTCCCTCGCTTACATGTACGTGCAGATTACTACATACCCCTCCCATGCTTAATACTTTCTTAACCTGATCTCCCTCCCCGCTTACACGTACATGCAGATTAACACATACCCCTCCCATGCTTAATACTCTCCTAACCTGATCTCCCTCCCCGCTTACATGTACATGCAGATTATCACATACCCTCCCATGCTTAATACTCTCCTAACCTGATCTCCATCCTTGCGTACATGCAGATTACCACATGCCCCTCCCATGCATAATACTTTAACCTGATCTCCCTCCCCTGCTTACATCTACATGCAGACTACCACATGCCCCTCCCATGCTTAATACTCTCCTAACCTGATCTCCCTCCCCCGCTTACATGTACATGCAGATTACCACATACCCCTCCCATGCTTAATACTCTCCTAACCTGATCTCCCTCCCCCGCTTACATGTACATGCAGATTACCACATACCCCTCCCATGCTTAACACTCAGGTCACCTGGTCTCCCTCCCCCGCTTACATGTACAACCAGCGGGTTTTATCCTCCTCCCTACACTATAATCTTATGTGGATGGGCAGATGGATGCTATATCCACAGGTGCCTGATCCCATACTTTTCATGAGGCAGAGTTGGGGTGCAGCTGTTGTGGTGATGGAGGCCACGCATGATCACAGGATTATAACTTGTGACCAGTTATTAAAACAAGGTAAGAACAAATGAAGCAGTGATGAGTACGTGGAGATGTTTTCTTCTGCTTTGCGCTCCTGGAAGACAGCAATGTTTTCCGCAGATGTGGATAAATACGAGGCGTTGGGAGAGACGGCGGCGTCACGCATGTGCGCCTCCAAAAATAAATGATTTTACATTGGCCCAATTTCAATTAAATAAATCAACAGTTCTCAGAAGAAAAAGTGAGTGTCTATTGACAGGACTGCCCGAGCGCTATGGAGGAGAACCTGAAATTAATTTCTACGCTCCATCCAGTGACAGAGCCTGCGCTAATGAAAACCATACCCTTCTACCCGCAGCGAGAGAGGTCACCGAGATAAAGCGGCTAATACTATCCCGGATGATTGGATTTAAGATAATGAATATATAATGGAGTGCACACGTTTTCTGTACAATATGAGAAGTTTCCCATCTTCTACGTATTTGTGAAGGTCAACGACCAACAAACAGTAGACTCCGCCGAGGGTTGATTAGAGACATCCGCGCTCGCTGAAGACCGCCGGAGACTCCCAAGATAGGACAGCTAACATGTGAAGTTCTGTTCCCAAGGACTAAGTGCAATCAATAAGAAGCTGATAATAATGGCTCCTCATCCATGACAATGTCAAGAGGAAGCTGAATGAGATCATAATCCTGGAGGACACGGAGGACTAGGTCTGGAGTGAACCAGTGTCAAAGTATTTAGTGGGGGCAACTAATCACAAAAATCAGGATAGCCCTGACTAATACTGATCATGGGGGAGGAAAGCCTTCTTCTAAGAACCATGCTAATCAGCTGTGTGCAGCAGGAGAGCTGTGCTCACGTAACTAATAACAGGGGGCCATGCTATAAGTGGAAGGGTATGATGTCCAAAAAGGATATTGGGTAACCTAGCAGCAGGAAGGAACCGCCGATCACTCTGGATCAGGGTCTTGTCTCTAGGTAAGGGCAGGCGTAATGGAAATATTTAGCGGAAATTCAACTTAACGTTGATCGTGAAGAGCGGGTATCAAGATGTAAAGCAGGAGGAGCTGAGAAGATTGATATATAGGTTTGTAGGAAAAGATTCAGCAGAGCTGGTATTAAAAGCATTTTATTAAGTGCTCTCTCAATGCTTAGGGATCTAGTGGGCGGTCCTACAGGTAGACTAGGACAACCCACTGGACTCCTAACCGCAGAATGAGCAGAGATTAAAATGAATAAAACCCAAAGTTCTACTGAATGTTTTCCCACAAAACCATATATCAATCTTCTCAGCTCTTCGTGCTCTGTAACATACGGCTCAACAAGACAGCTTCTCTTTAATGGAAAAATATGTACCGTAATAGGAAACAAGAGATAAAAGGTGAAGACATCGACCGATGAAGCCCATGATTTGTGGAATAAGGATGATACAAGACAGTGATGTCAGCAAAACATAACGTTGAACATAAAACAAGAGCTGAAAAGTAAAAAAGAATGGATTTAGATGAAGGGAAGCGAGCAGAGTCCCACCAGGAAGCAGAGGAGTACCGGGAGGGTGCTGATGGGCACCAGGAAGTAGAGGAGTGCCAGGAGGGTGCTGATGGGCACCAGGAATCAGAGGAGTACCGGAAGGGTGCTGAAGGGCACCAGGAATCAGAGGAGTACCGGGAGGGTGCTGATGGGCACCAGGAAGCAGAGGAGTACCAGAAGGGTGCTGATGGGCACCAGGAAGCAGAGGAGTACCGGGGGGATGCTGATGGGCACCAGGAAGCAGAGGAGTACCGGGAGGGTGCTGATGGGCACCAGGAAGCAGAGGAGTACCGGGAGGGTTCTGATGGGCACCAGGAAGCAGAGGAGTGCCGGGAGGGTGCTGATGGGCACCAGGAAGCAGAGGAGTACCGGGAGGATGCTGATGGGCACCAGGAAGCAGAGGAGTACCGGGAGGGTGCTAATAGGCACCAGGAAGCAGAGGAGTACCGGGAGGGTGCTGATGGGCACCAGGAAGCAGAGGAGTACCGGGAGGGTTCTGATGGGCACCAGGAAGCAGAGGAGTGACGGGAGGGTGCTGATGGGCACCAGGAAGCAGAGGAGTACCGGGAGGGTGCTGATGGGCACCAGGAAGTAGAGGAGTACCGGGAGGGTGCTGATGGGCACCAGGAAGCAGAGGAGTACCGGGAGGGTGCTGATGGGTGGAAGGAAGACGAGTATGAGCAGACGGATGAGTGACATCGGTTAGATCCCAGCTGCCTCACTTTGTCTATTTTTCCTCACAAATGAGCCATCTCTGCTTTTCTAATTCCTTGTGGACCTGTTCACTGACAGAATTAACTCTTCTCCCCCCTCCCGGCTTTGGAAACTCATTTATACAAGGTCCCGATGGCTGGATGTCCGCGGCTGTTATTTTTCAGCAAGATTGGACATACACAATGATTCATGTGTGACTGCACGCTTTGATGGATATCATCCACTACTTCCTTCATTTACTGCTCGCAGCAGAAGAAATACAATTTATTGTGAAAATATGATTGTCATGACTTCATGTCCTCTCATCGGAAACCATGTTACCCACTTAGTAAAATGGAAAGAACCGGGCAAAAGGCTTCCAGCTAGACATTGTGTCTCGTGTTTTATCTCAGATTTCCATCGCTCAGGAGGACGAAGTACAGAACAGACCTGACCACGTGTTCAGTACCTCAGCCAAAAATGTCATCTAAAAAAACAATATTAGCTGCGCACCATTGGTTCTTGATGCAAAAGATAAAAGTCCATCTAAATAAAGAACCATAGCCTGAAAGTCAATCCTCGAGAGGTCGTCCATTGGCTTCCATCGATGAGACATTATAGATCCTAGTCATTACTGGACTAGGAAGATTTCTCTTCCATCCATACCATGGTTTATCAGATCGTCGTAAAGTAAATCAACTTCAGGATGCTCATGAATCAGCTGGACACACACTGGACTTGCCAAGATGTTTCACCACTCGTCCAAGTGGTCTCTTCAGGCTGATCAACCAGCCTGGAAGATTGACAACACATCCTTAAGGACACAGGACAAGTCGAGTTGATTTTGATTGGAACGAGTGGTGAGACGTGATCAAGATGACAAAACAACTCAAGCGAGGAATCGATGAATACACACGGACAACCACGGTCAACAAACTTACTGAATCTATCCCTGTTTCTGCACTGGCTGCCTGTGTCAGCGAAGCGTTTCCTGATCTTACTATATAATAATTTAAGGTCCTGATGACTGACCGGTCAATCCCTGGGCTAGTTACCATTAGCAGGACTGGTAAAGTGGTACCTTATTTAAATCACCATTATCCGCCTGTCTACTTTTTATTAACCACGTTTGTCTGGCTCTGACACAGCTGGATGACACCTCTTCCCTTAACTTACTTCACTAGCTGGAAGCTACTCCAAGGACCTAAATCTCGGTCTTCTTGGCTTGCACCAAGCCGGCCGCTACTCCATGGACTCAACTGAAGGTGATCTTGGCTAGCACCAAGCCGGCCGCTACTCCATGGACTCAACTGAAGGTCCTCTTGGCTTGCACCAAGCCAGCAGCTACTCTATGGATTCAACCTAAGATCCTCTTGGCTTGCACCAAGTCTATCCATGCTGCCTATATGATTTGATGGATTGACTACAGGTTGTATTAGAAATCCGACTCACGGGCATACAGACAACACCCTCTCCCTGAGAGACGTACACACCTCAATATTCAACTCATGAAGTTACAGTGAGATATGAATGCCACAAGAAGACCAATCTGCAAATCCAAGACCTTCATCGTGCAATGCATAGTTGGACATTTGAGCCCTGTTTGACCCCACACACTCATTTTTGTGGAAGGGTTTAGCTTGAAGATTCATCTAGAAGAAGCTAACAGTAAATAATTGAGATTGGGGAACATATTCTTCTTGGTAGAAAACAGCGGAGGAGCCTCCACCTCTCCTCCTACGGGGAGATAGTACATCAGTAATGTCGGCACCTTGAGGCTCAAATCACAGTAACTCATAAGAAGTTCATAGAATATTTATGATTAGCCAAAATCACTGGGAAATCATTCAGAAAATAACCGACATGCACCACACTCTGTCAGGCTTTCTTTCTCATTCTCCATCCGTGTGAGACTCCAGGACTTTTCTGTGTCCAGATCATTTCATTATATACAATCCATGACAATCCTATCCATAGAGCAAAGCCTTCACAGCAGCACATCAATAGATTTTCTCCAATGATGGAAGAGGATATCGGACCAGAGATCAATAAATAGCTATTTATGGAGTTAAAGGGTCATCCAAGACTAAAATATAAAATATTACTCGCCTTGTAAATCTCCTGCTGCTGCAGTAGGCCTCATTGATGACGTGCCATGCATGCATGTGACCGCTGAGGCCAATCATTGGCATCTGCTCTAGTATACATAATTTCTAAAAGACCGTGATCGGCTGCAGCATTAACGTAAGTAGAGATTAATGGGGACTAACAGAGCAGTGCGGTTAGAGCAGTGGGCAAATTAATAGGCAGGGAACTTTTTTAACATATGTATTGCTGTTAGACTCATTCTTACAGCCCTGGACAACCCATTTAATACAAATAAACGAGGAGGTGGATTATAACACGGAAAAGCAACACAAAGAGACTGAAGTCAGAGGCCCCACTTCATGGTGTGGGGCGAAGCAGCACCAAACGTGACAAATGTCCCCAAAATGATCAGCTCTACAATAATATATCTTCACAGTACAGAGGCCTAAAGCTATAGAAAGCCCCAGCTCGAGAGCACAACTGAGCACTAATGTACAGTACAGAGGCCTAAAGCTATAGGAACCTCAGCTCAATAGCATAACTGAGCACCACTGTACAGTACAGAGGCCTAAAGCTATAGAAAGCCCCAGCTCGAGAGCACAACTGAGCACCACTGTACAGTACAGAGGCCTAAAGCTATAGGAACCTCAGCTCAATAGCACAACTGAGCACCACTGTACAGTACAGAGGCCTAAAGCTATGGAAAGTCCCAGCTCGAGAGCACAACTGAGCACCACTGTACAGTACAGAGGCTTAAAGCTATAGGAACCTCAGCTCAATAGCATAACTGAGCACCACTGTACAGTACAGAGGCCTAAAGCTATAGAAAGTCCCAGCTCGAGAGCACAACTGAGCACCACTGCACAGGACAGAGGCCTAAAGCTACAGAAAGCTCAGCTCAATAGCACAACTGAGCACCGCTGCACAGCACAGAGGCCTAAAGCTATAGAAAGTCCCAGCTCAATAGCACAACTGAGCACCGCTGCACAGTACAGAGGTCTAAAGCTACAGAAAGCTCAGCTCAATAGCACAACTGAGCACAGCTGCACAGTAGAGAGGCCTAAAGCTATAGAAAGCTCAGCTCAATAGCACAACTGAGCACCGCTGCACAGTACAGAGGCCTAAAGCTATAGAAAGTCCCAGCTCGAGAGCACAACTGAGCACCACTGCACAGGACAGAGGCCTAAAGCTACAGAAAGCTCAGCTCAATAGCACAACTGAGCACCGCTGCACAGCACAGAGGCCTAAAGCTATAGAAAGTCCCAGCTCAATAGCACAACTGAGCACCGCTGCACAGTACAGAGGTCTAAAGCTACAGAAAGCTCAGCTCAATAGCACAACTGAGCACAGCTGCACAGTAGAGAGGCCTAAAGCTATAGAAAGCTCAGCTCAATAGCACAACTGAGCACCGCTGCACAGTACAGAGGCCTAAAGCTATAGAAAGCTCAGCTCAATAGCACAACTGAGCACCGCTGCACAGTACAGAGGCCTACCGCTACAGAAAGATCCAACTCGAGAGCACAACTGAGCGCCACTGTACAGTAGAGGCCTAAAGCTACAGAAAGATCCAACTCGAGAGCACAACTGAGCGCCACTGTACAGTAGAGGCCTAAAGCTACAGAAAGCTCAGCTCAATAGCACAACTGAGCGTCACTGTACAGTAGAGGCCTAAAGCTACAGAAAGATCCAACTCCAGAGCACAAATGAGCACAGCTGTACAGTACAGAGGCCTAAAGCTATAGGAACCTCGGCTCAATAGCACAACTGAGCACCACTGTACAGTACAGAGACCTAAAGCTATAGAAAGCCCCAGCTCAAGAGCACAACTGAGCACCACTGTACAGTACAGAGGCCTAAAGCTATAGGAACCTCAGCTCAATAGCACAACTGAGCACCACTGTACAGTACAGAGGCCTAAAGCTATAGAAAGTCCCAGCTCGAGAGCACAACTGAGCACCACTGTATAGTACAGAGGCCTAAAGCTACAGAAAGCTCAGCTCAATAGCACAACTGAGTGCCACTGCACAATAGAGAGGCCTAAAGCTATAGAAAGCTCAGCTCAATAGCACAACTGAGCGCCACTTCACAGTAGAGAGGCCTAAAGCTATAGAAAGCTCAGCTCAATAGCACAACTGAGCGACACTGCATAGTAGAGAGGCCTAAAGCTATAGAAAGCTCAGCTCAATAGCACAACTGAGCAACACTGCACAGTAGAGAGGCCTAAAGCTATAGAAAGTCCCAGCTCGAGAGCACAACTGAGCACCACTGCACAGTACAGAGGCCTAAAGCTATAGAAAGCTCAGCTCGAGAGCACAACTGGGCACCACTGTACAGTACAGAGGCCTAAAGCTATAGAAAGCTCAGCTCAATAGCACAACTGAGCACCGCTGCACAGTAGAGAGGCCTAAAGCTATAGCAAGTCCCAGCTCGAGAGCACAACTGAGCACCACTGCACAGTACAGAGGCCTAAAGCTACAGAAAGCTCAGCTCAATAGCATAACTGAGCACCACTGTACAGTAGAGGCCTAAAGCTACAGAAAGATCCAACGCGAGAGCACAACTGAGCACCACTGCACAGTACAGAGGCCTACAGCTACAGAAAACTCAGCTCAATAGCACAACTGAGCACCACTGCACAGTACAGAGGCCTAATGCTACAGAAAGATCCAACTCGAGAGCACAACTGAGCGCTACTGTACAGTACAGAGGCATTAAGCTATAGAAAGTCCCAGCTCGAGAGCACAACTGAGCACCGCTGCACAGTACAGAGGCCTAAAGCTATAGAAAGTCCCAGCTCGAGAGCACAACTGAGCGCCACTGCACAGTACAGAGGCCTAAAGCTATAGAAAGCACAGTGCAATAGCACAACTGAGCACCGCTGCACAGTACAGAGGCCTAAAGCTATAGAAAGTCCCAGCTCGAGAGCACAACTGAGCACCACTGCACAGTACAGAGGCCTAAAGCTATAGAAAGTCCCAGCTCGAGAGCACAACTGAGCGCCACTGCACAGTACAGAGGCCTAAAGCTAAAGAAAGCTCAGTGCAATAGCACAACTGAGCACCGCTGCACAGTACAGAGGCCTAAAGCTATAGAAAGTCCCAGCTCGAGAGCACAACTGAGCACCACTGCACAGTACAGAGGCATACAACTACAGAAAGATCCAACTCGAGAGCACAACTGAGCGCTACTGTACAGTACAGAGGCCTAAAGCTACAAAAAGATCCAGCTCTAGAGCACAACTGAGCACAGCTGCACAGTACAGAGGCCTAAAGCTATAGAAAGCTCAGCTCAATAGCACAACTGAGCACCGCTGCACAGTACAGAGGCCTAAAGCTATAGAAAGCTCAGCTCAATAGCACAACTGGGCACCGCTGCACAGTACAGAGGCCTACCACTACAGGAAGATCCAACTCGAGAGCACAACTGAGCGCCACTGTACAGTAGAGGCCTAAAGCTACAGAAAGATCCAACTCGAGAGCACAAATGAGCGCCGCTGTACAGTAGAGGCCTAAAGCTATAGAAATATCCAACTCGAGAGCACAACTGAGCACAGCTGTGCAGTACAGAGGCCTAAAGCTATAGAAAGCTCAGCTCAATAGAACAACTGAGCACCGCTGCACAGTACAGAGGCCTAAAGCTACAGAAACATCCAACTCGAGAGCACAACTGAGCGCCACTGTACAGTAGAGGCCTAAAGCTACAGAAACATCCAACTCGAGAGCACAACTGAGCGCCACTGTACAGTAGAGGCCTAAAGCTACAGAAATATCCAACTCGAGAGCGCAACTGAGCACCACTGTACAGTACAGAGGCCTAAAGCTATAGAAAGCTCAGCTCAATAGCACAACTGAGCACCGCTGCACAGTACAGAGGCCTAACAATACAGAAAGATCCAACTTGAGAGCACAACTGAGCCCCACTGTACAGTACAGAGGCCTAAAGCTACAGAAAGTGCAGCTCAATAGCACAACTGAGCACCGCTGCACAGTACAGAGGCCTAAAGCTACAGAAAGTGCAGCTCAATAGCACAACTGAGCACCGCTGCACAGTACAGAGGCCTAAAGCTACAGAAAGATCCAACTCGAGAGCACAACTGAGCACCACTGTACAGTACAGAGGCCTAAAGCAACAGAAAGACCCAGCTCGAGAGCACATCTGAGAGCCCCTGCACAGCACAGAGGCCTAAAGCTACAGAAAGTCCCAGCTCAAGAGCACAACTGAGCGCTACTGTACAGTACAGAGGTCTAAAGCTACAGAAAGACCCAGCTCGAGAGCACATCTGATTGCCACTGCACAATGGCATTAAGCTACAGAAAGTCCTAGCTCAAGAGCACAACTGAGCACCACTGGACTGTACAGAGGTCTAAAGTTACAGAAAGACCCAGCTCGAGAGCACAACTGAGCACCACTGGACAGTACAGAGGGCTAAAGCTACAGAGAGCCCCAGTTTTCACCTACAGACTTCACAAAGAACACGAATGGTGGAGTTCCATAGAAAAAATTCTGATAATCCAGAATCCATGGAAGTAGCATAACCCCAGACTATTAGGAATATGGACACACTGTCAGTAAGTTTCTCCAGTTTCCTTCCTACTGGTCCTTTGCTTTTACATACTAGTACTGGCAGATCAGTGGATTTCAGAAGAATGCAGAGGACAGCAGTAGCACCAGGTCCCCATGTACCCGGCCAAAGTATTATAAATGGCACATGATAGGTGAAGACACGGTTACCGATTTTGCATTGAGGCTCCGTATTGTCCTGCACCTCAGGATTTCAGGACTATAAGAATTTTACTTTTATTGTAAGGATTGCCAGATGAGATACTCACGCCCCACTTTCAGGATGGTCTGGTGCCAGAGTTGCCACGAGGATCCTTCAAAACATGAGTAGAATCCATTGTGCGATAAATCCACGTTATGGAGAAGGAGAGCTGATCCGTTCAGCTGGGAATTATCAATGTCGGTTCCGTTGACCGTCCACGTGACCGCAGCATCCGGGTCCATGCTACCGCACTTTATTACTGCATTAGAACCAATTTTTTCATACTGGATGTGGGGATCTGCAAGAAACACAAGAGCGGGAATGACACAACTGAGGACAAAATCACAGTTCAGGTAGGAAATCATCATCATCATCATCATCGGTGGTGGTCCACCGATCAGATAGATGCATTGGGTTTGTACGGAATAAGCAGTTACATCTTTTACTTTTTTGGCATTCTACATCACTGTGATGACCATGGCTTCTGCTTCACCTTCTCCAGCTGGACGTACATTGTATAGAAAGACCCCGGCCCCCTGTGAGTGAAGACAGAGGACATGAGATGCCGCACCGTAGTTTAGAGAGTGTCGCTTTCTTGGTGAGCCGTATTTCGCCCATCACATAACAGAATGAAACTATAAAATAACGTCCATCCTACAAGCAACATATGGAAAAACGAGGTTCCCGAGAGCCCAAATTCACTTGTCGCCCAAGGAGAAGGTTGAGGTGACCAATGTGTCAGGGTGCTGTAACCATCGACTGTACTAGAAACAAACGTAGAGGACCAACTGAAACATTGCTCCACTAAAAGAGGGCCAACACCATCAATGAACCATGGCCACCCCAAAAAGCTCCAGCTGCATCGAGAAAGGAGTGCGGAGATTTACTTAGTGGAAGGACTACAAATTCTGGTGAAATTTGCACCACAAAATGAGACTTCATTATGTTCTTTAGATGGTTTATGAGTCTAAACAAACAATTCCGAAAAGTGTCTAGAAAACTGGAGAAAAGGACCGTGAATAAAAGTGCAGCAAATTGTGCCAAAATTGTATTGAGAAATATTAGTAGTTAAAATATAAGTGGAGGCGGTTTCTGATGCAATCTTACTTGATTAACACTTTACCTCTAGTGTTATTAACATAAAGTTCACTCAGGCTCATTCAGACGTCCATGTAAATCGGTCGGAGCACAGACCACAATACACTCACTGGCAGGGAGTCTCGCGATCGGAGATTTCTATGAGGCTGTCACGTTCGAGTCAGGAGCCGTGGCCAGTCCGTGATCAGACCGAGATCCTTGGACGCCTCAATGAGCCATTACCACTGTGACTACCTAGTCTCCACGCCATGTCCTGACCCGTTCCGCCACTCTCCTGCACTGGTTTTGTGGTAATCGTCTCTTCTGTAAATCAGAAGGTATCAGATGACAGTAAGTGAATGTTGGGACCTTTTATTTCAGAACTCGACACATATATATAACTACTATAATACTGCCCCTATGTACAAGAATACAACTACTATAATACTGCCCCTATGTACAAGAATATAACTACTATAATACTGCCCCTATGTACAAGAATATAACTACTATAATACTGCTCCTATGTACAAGAATATAACTACTATAATACTGCTCCTATGTACAAGAATATAACTACTATAATACTGCTCCCTATGTACAAGAATATAACTACTATAATACTGCTAATATGTACAAGAATATAACTACTATAATACTGCCTTCTATGTACAAGAAAATAACTACTATAATACTGCCCCCTATATACAAGAATATAACTACTATAATACTGCCCCTATGTACAAGACTATAACTACTATAATACTGCTCCTATGTACAAGAATATAACTACTATAATACTGCCCCTATGTACAAGAATATAACTACTATAATACTGCCCCTATGTACAAGAATATAACTACTATAATACTGCTCCTATGTACAAGAATATAACTACTATAATACTGCTCCTATGTACAAGAATATAACTACTATAATACTGCCCCTATGTACAAGAATATAACTACTATAATACTGCTCCTATGTACAAGAATATAACTACTATAATACTGCCCCCTATATACAAGAATATAACTACTATAATACTGCCCCTATATACAAGAATACAACTACTATAATACTGCCCCTATGTACAAGAATATAACTACTATAATACTGCCCCTATGTACAAGAATATAACTACTATAATACTGCCCCCTATATACAAGAATATAACTACTATAATACTGCCCCTATGTACAAGAATACAACTACTATAATACTGCCCCTATGTACAAGAATATAACTACTATAATACTGCCCCTATGTACAAGAATATAACTACTATAATACTGCCCCTATATACAAGAATATAACTACTATAATACAGCTCCTATGTACAAGAATATAACTACTATAATACTGCCCCTATGTACAAGAATATAACTACTATAATACTGCTCCTATGTACAAGAATATAACTACTATAATACTGCCCCCTATGTACAAGAATATAACTACTATAATACTGCCCCCTATGTACAAGAATATAACTACTGTAATACTGCCCCTATGTACAAGAATATAACTACTATAATACTGCTCCTATGTACAAGAATATAACTACTATAATACTGCCCCTATGTACAAGAATATAACTACTATAATACTGCTCCTATGTACAAGAATATAACTACTATAATACTGCCCCTATGTACAAGAATATAACTACTATAATACTGCTCCTATGTACAAGAATATAACTACTATAATACTGCTCCTATGTACAAGAATATAACTACTATAATACTGCCCCTATGTACAAGAATATAACTACTATAATACTGCCCCTATGTACAAGAATATAACTACTATAATACTGCTCCTATGTACAAGAATATAACTACTATAATACTGCCCCCTATATACAAGAATATAACTACTATAATACTGCCCCTATGTACAAGAATACAACTACTATAATACTGCCCCTATGTACAAGAATATAACTACTATAATACTGCTCCTATGTACAAGAATATAACTACTATAATACTGCCCCCTATATACAAGAATATAACTACTATAATACTGCCCCTATGTACAAGAATACAACTACTATAATACTGCCCCTATGTACAAGAATATAACTACTATAATACTGCCCCTATGTACAAGAATATAACTACTATAATACTGCCCCTATATACAAGAATACAACTACTATAATACTGCCCCTATGTACAAGAATATAACTACTATAATACTGCCCCTATGTACAAGAATATAACTACTATAATACTGCCGCTATGTACAAGAATATAACTACTATAATACTGCCCCTATATACAAGAATATAACTACTATAATACAGCTCCTATGTACAAGAATATAACTACTATAATACTGCCCCTATGTACAAGAATATAACTACTATAATACTGCTCCTATGTACAAGAATATAACTACTATAATACTGCCCCTATGTACAAGAATATAACTACTATAATACTGCTCCATATGTACAAGAATATAACCTATAATAATGCTCCTATGTACAAGAAAATAACCTATAATAATGCTCCTATGTACAAAAATATAACTACTATAATATTGCCCCTATGTACAAGAATATAACTACTATAATACTGCCCCCTATATACAAGAATATAACTACTATAATACTGCCTCCATGTAGTAGAATATTACTATAATACTGCCCCTATGTACAAGAATATAACTACTATAATATTGCCCCTATGTACAAAAATATAACTCCTATAATACTGCCCCCTATATACAAGAATATAACTACTATAATACTGCCCCTATGTACAAGAATATAACTATTATAATACTGCCCCTATGTACAAGAATATAACTACTATAATACTGCCCCTATGTACAGGAATATAACTACTATAATACTGCCCCCTATGTACAAGAATATAACTACTATAATACTGCTCCTATGTACAAGAATATAACTACTATAATACTGCCCCTATGTACAAGAATGTAACTACTATAATACTGCCCCTATGTACAAGAATATAACTACTATAATACTGCCCCTATATATAAGAATATAACTACTATAATACTGCCCCTATGTACAAGAATATAACTATTATAATACTGCCCCTATGTACAAGAATATAACTACTATAATACTGCCCCTATGTACAGGAATATAACTACTATAATACTGCCCCCTATGTACAAGAATATAACTACTATAATACTGCCCCTATGTACAGGAATATAACTACTATAATACTGCTCCTATGTACAAGAATATAACTACTATAATACTGCCCCTATGTGCAAGAATATAACTACTATAATACTGCACCTATGTACAAGAATATAACTACTATAATACTGCCCCTATGTACAGGAATATAACTACTATAATACTGCCCCCTATGTACAAGAATATAACTACTATAATACTGCCCCTATGTACAGGAATATAACTACTATAATACTGCTCCTATGTACAAGAATATAACTACTATAATACTGCTCCTATGTACAAGAATATAACTACTATAATACTGCACCTATGTACAAGAATATAACTACTATAATACTGCTCCTATGTATAAGAATATAACTACTATAATACTGCCCCTATGTACAGGAATATAACTACTATAATACTGCCCCCTATGTACAAGAATATAACTACTATAATACTGCTCCTATGTACAAGAATATAACTACTATAATACTGCTCCTATGTACAAGAATATAACTCCTATAATACTGCCCCCTATATACAAGAATATAACTACTATAATACTGCCTCCATGTAGTAGAATATTACTATAATACTGCCCCTATGTACAAGAATATAACTACTATAATATTGCCCCTATGTACAAAAATATAACTCCTATAATACTGCCCCCTATATACAAGAATATAACTACTATAATACTGCCCCTATGTACAAGAATATAACTATTATAATACTGCCCCTATGTACAAGAATATAACTACTATAATACTGCCCCTATGTACAGGAATATAACTACTATAATACTGCCCCCTATGTACAAGAATATAACTACTATAATACTGCTTCTATGTACAAGAATATAACTACTATAATACTGCCCCTATGTACAAGAATGTAACTACTATAATACTGCCCCTATGTACAAGAATATAACTACTATAATACTGCCCCTATATATAAGAATATAACTACTATAATACTGCCCCTATGTACAAGAATATAACTATTATAATACTGCCCCTATGTACAAGAATATAACTACTATAATACTGCCCCTATGTACAGGAATATAACTACTATAATACTGCCCCCTATGTACAAGAATATAACTACTATAATACTGCCCCTATGTACAGGAATATAACTACTATAATACTGCTCCTATGTACAAGAATATAACTACTATAATACTGCCCCTATGTGCAAGAATATAACTACTATAATACTGCCCCTATGTACAAGAATATAACTACTATAATACTGCCCCTATGTACAGGAATATAACTACTATAATACTGCCCCCTATGTACAAGAATATAACTACTATAATACTGCCCCTATGTACAGGAATATAACTACTATAATACTGCTCCTATGTACAAGAATATAACTACTATAATACTGCTCCTATGTACAAGAATATAACTACTATAATACTGCACCTATGTACAAGAATATAACTACTATAATACTGCTCCTATGTATAAGAATATAACTACTATAATACTGCCCCTATGTACAGGAATATAACTACTATAATACTGCCCCCTATGTACAAGAATATAACTACTATAATACTGCTCCTATGTACAAGAATATAACTACTATAATACTGCTCCTATGTACAAGAATATAACTCCTATAATACTGCCCCCTATATACAAGAATATAACTACTATAATACTGCCCCTATGTACAAGAATATAACTACTATAATACTGCCCCTATGTACAAGAATATAACTAATATAATACTGCCCCCATGTAGTAGAATATAACTCCTATAATACTGCTCTCTAGGTATAATTAGTATTTCTTCTGTCTTTGTTGTACATCTTGGTCGGGGCATTCTATTGTTATCCTCCGCCATCCCCATTTCTCCGGTTTCTCTTCTCCGTCGCTAGCTTATTATTCACAATTACTTATTAGAATGGTGAAATTAGAGCAGATGACATCAGTGACCGCGGATAATACAGAGCAGATGCGAGCGGGTGTCAGTGAGTGCGGAGCTGCGGTGGCGTTGTGACTGGTGCACAATCTTCCTTATAATTATTCCTCATGAGGAGTGCGTGATTATTAATTTATCCTGAGGCCGGAGCGGTGTCAGCCATATTACTCTCTAATAGGGTTAATGGGATTTATCAGTGGGTTACGTGTGATGTAATGACTGCAACGCTGCGCAAAAAAGAAAGCAACTAATCGGATTACTGGACACCACCTCCCCGACTCTGGGGTAATGGAGATGATAGGAATTAAGGCTCAGGTTAAAAGGTTATTCTGCAAGTTACCCTGAGTACCGGGACCCTCAGTGATGCTAAGGATTTGGGTCTGCGGAGAGGTGCTCATAATCTTTGTGTATGGGACTGCCGGAGAAAGCAGAGCACAGCCGTCAACCGGTGCCAGATGGGGCAGGTTTTATTATTTCCTTCCCCGAGATACATTGTTACCAATTAATATATTTTCAAAGTCTCGTCCATTTGATTATTTCACGGTGATTATTACGGAGTGGCGCAGAGACATCATGAAGGAGCCCCTCACAATCCACTTCAGCTTTCCGGGGAGAGTCGTGTGTGAATGTTCATCTCTTAATTAAAGTGTCTCGTTAATTGTTTTCCTTGTCTGGAGATCGGCGGCGCCTTCTCCAGGGAACAAGAGATGAGATCAGGGGAAGCGGCTCCTCGGAGGAACACAAGGGAATTTTATTACAGCCGAGATAAGGAGAAAGGATATAACGAGATCGACGTCCCCGATGGCCATTTCAACATCTCCAAAAAGTTTTCTAGGTCTCTGGTTCACAAACCTTCAGATCCCTAATTGTAGGACATGTTACGCCCTCACCCAAGGCCATGCACAAAACCTCTCAACACATTTACATAAGACCTCCCATGAGGATCTCTTCAAGGATGACCTTGCGGTTGTGTTTCGTAGGATACTTCAACCATGCTCTTCATAGCTGTTTTCTGTACGTCACCGATAATATCTTGAGAAGTCCTAATTTTTAAGTCGGGACACAACCAGGAAATCCATTAATCTAAGAGCTCTCTTTATTTCTGCTACTAACCTAAGAATTCCCGTTTAAGGAACTATTTATGAGGACTACTTTGGACACATTGTGCGAAGAGAGCATTCACTGCAGAAGGACATCATGGTTGGAAGAAAAGAAGAAACAAGGCGAAAAGGAAGACCAGTAACTTCACGGCTTGATACTATCGAGAAGACCCTGGTGGACCAATCTAGGCTGCACAAGACCGATGTTCCTTCATATCGTTCATCCATGAAGTTGCCATGGCTCAAGATCAAGGCAAAGGCTGGTAAATAAAAAATAAATAATGAGGACTTGAAAGTCGAGGTGCCACGGGACCATGGATAACGGGACCATGGATTACTGCCGAATATTTGTAGTAGAAGCATTCAGGGCTCTGGAATCGGTAAGCCAAACCTCTGTCTCAGACTCCTCAATTTCCATAACACCGACTCCAACTCCACCAAAATGGGCTCCGACTCCACGACTCCGAAGCCCTGGTAGTGTATTAATAGTAGAAAGTTGATGAGGGTATTAGACCAATGCAGGGGGCCAAGGTCAGCCTGCTGAGCTCCAGAGACAAGGAACTAATTAAGAACTTTTCCCCAGAGGTAAAAGGCATTGAAGCCATAATGAAAACCAAATCTAATACAAAGTCTCAGAAGAGGAATATGAGACCCTGTAGGAGATGTGGGCTTCGTGATCCAGTTGTTACACACCAGCTTATGAGACTGCGCATGGACTGACCTCTTTTGGTGGAGTGTATAATATGCATGTCTCATTATTGCCCCGTGAATGATCAGATTTTCACTTTTATTCTACTATAGTCAAAGAGTAAAATTTCTCTCTCTATATCTCAGGGTGATGACCCATAAATCTAAGGCGAGCATGGTAAAGTGTCTATAAATCCCCTGCGCACGTTCCTGGGCTCTTCAAAGTGTCTTTCTTCCTTGTAAAATACTGTTCCACCTGTGTAAACTCTCTTCCACTCCGCTTGATGAGCGTTCCTCGTGGTGTCTCCGCACACATGGCTGCTTCTTAATAGTCTGCTCAGTTTATGTTAGCAATAAAGTACAGGAAGGCTCGCTCCAGCCATCGCTCCACGTGCCAGCGCTGGGTTCTTTCGTCCGCCTCTGGGTTATGGACAGCCACAAGAACTGTTACCTCTTCCATCACTGTATGTACAAGTCATGGTGGTGGTTCCAATTTTCAGATCCCACAGTTTCAGTCCTGATGATGCCATCAGTTGAATTACCTAGACATGGCTCCAGCTACCAAGAACTGCCTGGTGATTGACGCATGTGCCCTTCCCAGCCCTGTCAACTTCTCTAGAAGGCATTTTATAGATGGGACCTTGAGTTTCTTTATGCAGCTTTGTTGAACTTGGTCCTGAAGAACAGATGAAGGTAGGAGAGACTGATGATGTGGGAATTTCTGGGTGGGACCTTGACCTCGGGTTCTACTGGACCTTGAGTTTCTTCATGCAGTTTTGCTGAACTTGGTCCTGAAGAACAGAAGAAGGTAGTAGAGACTGATGATGTGGGAGTTTCTGGGTGGGACCTTGACCTCGGGTTCTACTGGACCTTGAGTTTCTTCATGCAGTTTTGTTGAACTTGGTCCCGAAAAAACAGAAGAAGGTAGAAGAGACTGATGATGTGAGAAAGCACGGTGGTCGGATCGAATCTATGGAAGATGCAGAGAATAGACAGCAAAAAGGAAGAAGTAGCGCAGAAGTGTCACAGCAAAGAAGAAAAGGAGACTCATGGGAGCAATGAAGCTGACCAGTGATGAAAGTCAGGCGGCTCACTGTGGCAGGAGGCACACAGGGTAGCAGAGCCCAACATTGTAGCAGAGTTTAATATGCCTCAGCAGGAGGAACTCACTGGCTATAGAGAAGCGATGTAGCAGAGCCAAGTGTAGAAGAGCACAGCGATATAGCAGAGGCAGGTATGCAAGGAGGCGCACAGTGGCAATGTAGCATGCCTGAGTTTGTCAGGCGGCTCAAAATTACCATTTGGCAGAGCTGACTATGTCTAGAGGTACAGAGCAACAATATAGCAGATCCCAGAAATGTAGCAGAGCTCAGGATCATAGAAGAGTTGGGTGTTTGAGGAGGCACTGTATACGCAGAGTGGAGTGGTAATGACCTGGAGTAGTGGCTTCACAGGTAGCGTCTAACCAACCTGAGCCCAGATGAGTGACGTCACAGGAGAGGGCAAAGATGCCGAGAGCGCCAGTGGCTTCTGATGATGAGAGAATGGAGTGCTCTGCATTCAATGTAGTGGAGGCAACATTCTTCATCTGGTACCTGCTTCCTGCCACCAATCTGATGTTTTTCCAGGGACTGTAAAGTCCATATCTAAGCATCCATGGCATCAAAAAGCCCGTCCATACTAGGGAGCACCGAGTTCCATGTTCAGGTTCCTTAGCCAGGTGTGTGGCCCAATTTCAATCTTAATTCAGAATTGTCTTATGATCTGGACTCGTTGGGATACACATAGGAGTGATGGTGCTGGTTCCCTGGTTCCTGTCCACTGGGAGTCACAGGGATTTATGGAAAGGTACTGACTCACATTTATATATCTGGCATTCACAATGGTCCTTATAGAGAAGCTGTATTTACACAGAGTTCATTTGCAGTCAAGCCGTAAAATATGGAAGCTGTTATTACATTCTGATTCTCAGCCCCGGCCCTGAACCCCAGAAGACGTCTTTTTCTCATTTGCAAGTGGCCCCGTAAACGTGGCGGAGCAGGGACAGTTCCTACCACCCACTGTCAGATCCTGCATGATTACATCCAGCTCTACATAATTCATGTGTCTGGATGTGACAGCTCCAATCTCAGCATCGTCCCGCAGAACAACACTCAGGCCATCTTCACTGTCAGGACGTTCGTCAAGATGTGAGATTACACTGGCTCCAGACCCCGGAGCAACAAGACCGGAGCGTAGATCATAGACACAAAAAAGGAGATTTTCTGTACAAACAATATGAGATTATGAGCTATCAACCCAGGCTGCAGCCAAGACTTGTCCTTCAACATTTCCAAGCAAAAATATCCTTGTTATCAGGCCAGTCTTGGTGCACATCCTCATGCCTCGTCTTTTATGGTCCACATATGATGGATGGAGGACCCAGTTCTTTTTGCTTTCATCCAGTAAGCCCAGAACAGGTCCCTACTTATGAGAAATCTGAAGGAGACCAACCTTAACACTCTACAATCCCCATGAGTAGGGTCCTCACCAACCATAGGGGCTACCTCCATGATGTAACGTTGCTCCTCTATCAGGGTTGGGGGTGAGAAGTATCTCTGGTATTGGGCTGTACGTTGTATGTACCTTAAGTCTTGCACCCCAACTTCTCTAGGCTTGTTTTACAGGGAAGGAGGTCTTTGCAGATTGGTCTCTGCTGGTACGGCTTGTGTCCTTATGTAGCCGGACCGCATGGTCCCTCTGTCCCTTTGTAGATCTGTCAGTAAATGAACCTAGCTATGATTGATCTCTATATCTTGTGGACACAAATCTATTCTGGAAGTGGAAGGGGTTAAATGATTGACTATTTTCTGACCATTCCCTGCCCGCCAGGCTGAGGGGCTCCCGGGCTGACTGACGGGTAATTAGTCTGGGCCTGACGTTGTCCATTTCAATCCCTGCCAGCTCTTGTCTGCTGGGGCCGATCAATAGGTGAGAACGCAGAGCTGGTTTCTGTGACAAACCCTGTGTTATATGTCAAGATGTGACGATGGAAATGCTCAGCTCATCTGCTGTGCCGCAGCCTGAGAATCCCGCTGGGGCTCGTCACGTTGTCACCAAGCTTATTGAGAGAAGAGCCGGAGATATGTGGCGTGTCGTCCTCAGACGGTGCCGCTCCCGGGGGAACGGTATTATAGGGGAACACGAGGCCGTGGATAGAAGTCTGCAAACTCGGAGCTCACGCTCATACTAACTATAACTCCGATAACCACCTGACCGTCAACAGGTGCGAAGAAGAGCAATATCTGCCAGTGAGAGCAGGAATTGGGGCCGGCTGCCCACACAGGACCGCCAGGAAGCAGGCAAGCCGTCACAACCCAAGAAGATGCTCCTGCCTTATTACTTTACATCAGCCCAGGACATGGAAAGCGTGGCTGCACGGGGGGATCGAGTGTCGGGAGCAGATTCACACATCTGAAATTCACGATGAACGGTCCGGCCACGGGTCTCCTGGCCTGAACACAACAGCCATATACTTGGACAGTCTGGCCTAACAAGTAAGTCACTGGTACGGCAAGAAGAAAAAGAACCAAAAACTCCCCAGTGCCACCCATTGGCTCTTAGAGTACTTAGTTTGGCAAGTGGCCATCTAATATCAGGAAAGGTAGCTAGAAGCCAACCAAGATATAAGTTAGGGCGGCCTGTGTGGTAGAGGATGGCACCTGAATGATCAACAGCGGACCTAGATCCTAAAGCATCTGGTACTAAGGGGACTGTCATGGTAGAGGAGACCCCTAACTGCATTTCAGGCCACCCCAACCTGATCAATACCAATAAAGCATCGATTCACCTTCCTCAATGAGGCTCCAAGTCACAGTTATTGAAAGGCTGCTGCATGAGAAAAGTATCCCAACAATCATAGGGGTCCATTCTACCACTTGGAACAACACAAAGGACAAGTCCATAAAAGAGAGGTAGACTGGAATCAAGGAAAGAACCGTCAATGAGGGTAGATGAGGTCCATGGTCATTACTGGGCTCATTCTAGGGTCTTTTACTAATTCAATAAGGATTCCCAAACCTCAATTATTGCCCTCAATGGGCCTAGGAGCATTCCGATGTCTAACGCTGGCCACATACATGGGATAGCTACCGTATCTACATCAGACTCATCGAACTTCCAGGAAAACAAAAGGATTGGGCACTGGAATTCCATCAGCCCGATATCAGGGGACAGTCGGGAAACCGCCATAGATATCAGATGATGGTCTGGTCTCGTTGTTGGGTCAACTTTCACCAAATGTGTATGATGGCCTCAGTACACCAAATTCTCAGGCAAGGCCTAGAAGGGAAGCGATGCCCGTCGAACGAGGGCGCTCAGGAGTCAGACAGTTTCACGGTCATTGATTGCGGAGAGGAACTTTCAGCCCTCTTGGCCACACAGGGTTAACTGTAGAGAGCGTCGGCGGTTTCTTATCCGGCACGAGTCAGCGCCTCGTCCTTCAGCCTCGTCTCCAGTCGGAGGTAACCTCTGCCCATATGACTTGTATTCACTCCGGAGACACGATTTCCCCCGTGGCAGAAAGAATAAAACCCGATTATTAGATTTCATAAAAGCGAAGCAGCTTCTAACGATGACGAGCAGAATGAGCCATCGCCCCGAGCGAAGCGTCTGCGCGCCCTTTATGTCCCATTATATCGCAGGAAGCAATTGTCAGAATTATCTTTATGGAAAGAGACATGTCTCTGCGATAACATCAACCTGTCACCGACACCGTCTCCAGCAAGAGGGGACCATCGGTGTGACCTTCGGAAGGCCGGAGACCCCGGATACATGTCTGCCCAGCAGGGAAGGGGTTAATGGTGGGGGCCGGCAGCAGATTCAGCTGATATCAGCAGTTCAGCCGCTGACTGACAGGAAGGCACAGCTCCGACTGGAAAGGCATTGATTCCTGACCACGGGGGCAGCACTCCGCTCTTTTTTTTTTTTGGGGGGGGGGGCAGTGCTTCACTCTGGGGGCAGCGCTCTGCTCTTGGGGGGCAGCTTTCCGCTCTGGGGCAGTGCTTCACTCTAAGGGGCAGCGCTTTGCTCTCGGAGGCAGCACTTCACTCTCGAGGGGCAGTGCTTCACGTTGGGGGGCAGCGCTCTCTTCTCGGGGGGCAGGGCTCTGTTCTCGGGGGGGCAGCTCTCTGCTCTGGGGCAGTGCTTCACTTCGGGAGGGCAGGGCTCCGCTCTCGAGGGCAGCACTCCGCTCTCGGGGGGGGGGGGGGGGAGGCAGCTGTCGAGGGGGCAGCTCTCAGCTCAGGGGCAGTACTTTACTCTGGGGGGGCAGGGCTCCACTCTCAGGGGCAGGGCTCCGCTCTCGGGGGGCGCAGTCATGTGTCAGGAAGTGTTGCATCTAATAAGATCCTTAATCATGCTGGATGGCAGTTCTATAAAGCTGAACAAATCCTGACAATCTTCACCCCACAACCGGAGAAGAGAAAGCCCAAAAAGGGACTGTGACTATCAAATACGAGGTGACCCCAACTAAAATGACACTGGGGGTACAGGACAATAGCGCCGACACTCGGGGTACAGGATAATGACACTGGGGGTACAAGATAATGACGCCGACACTCGGGGTACAGGATAAAGACACTGACACTCGGGGGTACAGGATAATGACACTGACACTGGGGGTACAGGATAATGACACTGACACTTGGGGTAAAGGATAATGACACTGATACTGGGGGTACAGGATAATGACACTGACACTCGGGGTACAGGATAATGACACTCGGGGTACAGGATAATGACACTGACACTGGGGGTACAGGATAATGACACTGACACTGGGGGTACAGGATAATGACACTGACACTGGGGGTACAGGATAATGACACTGACACTCGGGGTAAAGGATAATGACACTGACACTGGGGGTACAGGATAATGACACTGACACTGGGGGTACAGGATAATGACACTGACACTGGGGGTACAGGATAATGACACTGACACTGGGGGTACAGGATAATGACACTGACACTCGGGGTACAGGATAATGACACTGACACTGGGGTACAGGATAATGACACTGACACTGGGGGTACAGGATAATGACACTGACACTGGGGGTACAGGATAATGACACTGACACTGGGGGTACAGGATAATGACACTAACACTGGGGGTAAAGGATAATGACACTGACACTGGGGGTACAGGATAATGACACTGACACTGGGGGTACAGGATAATGACACTGACACTCGGGGTACATGATAATGACACTGACACTCGGGGTACAGGATAATGACACTGACACTGGGGGTACAGGATAATGACACTGACACTGGGGGTACAGGATAATGACACTGACACTGGGGGTACAGGATAATGACACTGACACTGGGGGTACAGGATAATGACACTGACACTGGGGTACAGGATAATGACACTGACACTGGGGTACAGGATAATGACACTGACACTGGGGGTACAGGATAATGACACTGACACTGGGGGTACAGGATAATGACACTGACACTGGGGTACAGGATAATGACACTGACACTCGGGGTACAGGATAATGACACTGACACTGGGGGTACAGGATAATGACACTGACACTGGGGGTACAGGATAATGACACTGACACTCGGGGTACAGGATAATGACACTGACACTCGGGGTACAGGATAATGACACTGACACTCGGGGTACAGGATAATGACACTGACACTGGGGGTACAGGATAATGACACTGACACTGGGGGTACAGGATAATGACACTGACACTCGGGGTACAGGATAATGACACTGACACTGGGGGTACAGGATAATGACACTGACACTGGGGGTACAGGATAATGACACTAACACTGGGGGTAAAGGATAATGACACTGACACTCGGGGTACAGGATAATGACACTGACACTGGGGGTACAGGATAATGACACTGACACTCGGGGTACAGGATAATGACACTGACACTCGGGGTACAGGATAATGACACTGACACTGGGGGTACAGGATAATGACGCTGACACTGGGGGTACAGGATAATGACACTGACACTCGGGGTACAGGATAATGACACTGACACTGGGGGTACAGGATAATGACACTGACACTGGGGGTACAGGATAATGACACTGACACTGGGGGTACAGGATAATGACACTGACACTGGGGGTACAGGATAATGACACTGACACTCGGGGTACAGGATAATGACACTGACACTGGGGTACAGGATAATGACACTGACACTGGGGGTACAGGATAATTACACTGACACTGGGGGTACAGGATAATGACACTGACACTCGGGGTACAGGATAATGACACTGACACTGGGGTACAGGATAATGACACTGACACTCGGGGTACAGGATAATGACGCTGACACTGGGGGTACAGGATGACACTGACACTGGGGGTACAGGATAATGACACTGACACTGGGGGTACAGGATAATGACACTGACACTCGGGGTACAGGATAATGACACTGAGACTCGGGGTACAGGATAATGACACTGACACTGGGGGTACAGGATAATGACACTGACACTGGGGGTACAGGATAATGACACTGACACTGGGGGTACAGGATAATGACACTGACACTCAGGGTACAGGATAATGACACTGACACTCGGGGTACAGGATAATGACACTGGGGGTACAGGATAATGACACTGACACTCAGGGTACAGG
This sequence comes from Ranitomeya variabilis, assembly GCF_051348905.1. Taxonomy (NCBI): domain Eukaryota; kingdom Metazoa; phylum Chordata; class Amphibia; order Anura; family Dendrobatidae; genus Ranitomeya; species Ranitomeya variabilis. Next base: position 18,272,557 of record NC_135232.1, read on the forward strand.
ATAATGACACTGACACTGGGGGTACAGGATAATGACACTGACACTGGGGGTACAGGATAATGACACTGACACTGGGGGTACAGGATAATGACACTGACACTCGGGGTACAGGATAATGACACTGACACTCGGGGTACAGGATAATGACACTGACACTGGGGGTACAGGATAATGACGCTGACACTCGGGGTACAGGATAATGACACTGACACTCGGGGTACAGGATAATGACACTGGGGGTACAGGATAATGACACACACTGGGGGTACAGGATAATGACACTGACACTCGGGGTACAGGATAATGACACTGACACTGGGGGTACAGGATAATGACACTGACACTGGGGGTACAGGATAATGACTCTGACACTGGGGGTACAGGGTAATGACACTGACACTGGGGGTACAGGATAATGACACTGACACTGGGGTACAGGATAATGACACTGACACTGGGGGTACAGGATAATGACACTGGGGGTACAGGATAATGATAACTTATTCATTGGCACAGTGTGTGGTCCCTCCAATACCGCTATCTCCCATGATCTCGTGCTAGTGGTCGGCACAGGTGAGGTGCTGTGCAGTACGGCAGGGTGGTCGGGGTCTGCAGTTAATGGAGTGCAGTTTATGTGCAGTGGATTTTTCACAGCTGCTTTGCTTTTCGATGGAGGACATCACTCCTCGCTATTGGTTTCACAAAAGACGATTGTAAAACACAAATCAGTTCACAAGCAACTGAGCAAAGACAAGGGCTCTACGAGACTCAGAGGGACTACAAGTGACAGCAGAACCTGCTAAACCTGATCCGGAAGAGAGAGAAATACACAAAATAACCCCACAGATACTGTAAGTGTGTGAAATAGTTATTGAACATGTCTCCAATAAATATCTTTGTAAAGCTGCTATTGACATGAAATTCTCACCTGATGTTGGTATCATCCAATCCACACAGGGAAGTAATCACCAGAGATGTCCATAAATATTGTGTAATAATGAGAAATGACGCAGGGTAAAGTATTGACCACGTTACGGACATTTAATACTTGGTACAAAAGCCTTTATTGGTGATGAGGCTTCAAGATGCCTTCTGTATGGAGAAACTAGTCGCAGGCATTGCTCAGGTTGGATTTTGGCCCGTTCTTCCATACAAACACTCGTCACGTCACATCCTGACGCTTCCGTGTCTTTTTCTATGAACTCTGAGCTTTTTTTCCTTCCATACATTTTCTCTTGGACTCGGATATGGTGATCGGCTTGGTCATTCTTGCAGATATATTTTCTCTTTCTCTAAAACCAACTGATAAATTCTTTGCCTGTGTGTTAGGATCATTGTGTTGCTGAAATGTCCACCCTTGTTTCATCTTCATCATCCTGGTAGATGGCAGCAGAGTTTTATCCAGAATGGCTCGTTACATTTGTCCATTCATCCTTCTTTCAATCATACGAATTTTGTCAGTGCCGTGTGCTGAAAAAGACCATGATGTTCCTACCTCCACACCGCACTGTTGGTATGGTGTTTTGGGGGTGATATACAGGCCCTTTTGGCATCCAAACATAGTGTGTATTATGGCATCTAAACAGTCCAACTTTGGTCTCATCTGACCAGACTGTATTCCCCCAGTATTTTACAGGCTTGTCTAAATGTTGAGGACCAAACTTTAAACACACTTAACATGCTTTTTGTTCAGCAATGGAGTCTTGCTTTGTGACCATGCATACAGGTCATGGAGTCTTGCACAGTGAGCGTGCATACAGGTCATGGAGTTTGAGCTTTACAGTTTTCGGTGAATTGTATCTGCTGATTCCAGGTCTTTCTGTAGCTCTCCACAGCTGGTCCATGGCTCTTGGACAACTCTCCTGATAATTCTTTTCATTACTCGGTGTGAAATCCTGTGGAAGCACCTGGTTGTGGCCCGTTTATTATGAAATCTTACGGGGAGCACCTGGCCGTGGCCGGTTTATAGTGAAATCTTGCGGGGAGCACCTGGTTGTGGCCGGTTTATGGTGAAATCTTGCGGGGAGCACCTGGCCACGGCTGGTTTATGGTGAAATCTTGCGGGGAGCACCTGGTTGTGGCTGCTTTATGGTGAAATCTTGCAGGGAGCACCTTGTTGTGGCCGGTTTATTATGAAATCTTGCAGGGAGCACCTGGCCACGGCTGGTTTATGGTGAAATCTTGCGGGGAGCACCTGGTTGTGGCTGCTTTATGGTGAAATCTTGCGAGGAGCACCCGGTTGTGGCTGGTTTACGCTGAAATCTTGTGGGGAGCACCTGGTTGTGGCCGGTTTATGGTGAAATCTTGCGGGGAGCACCTGGTTGTGGCCGGTTTATGGTGAAATCTGGCGGGGAGCACCTGGTTGTGGCCGGTTTATGGTGAAATCTTGCGGGGAGCACCTGGTTGTGGCCGCTTTATGGTGAAATCTTGCAGGGAGCACCTGGTTGTGGCCGGTTTATTATGAAATCTTGCAGGGAGCACCTGGCCACGGCTGGTTTATGGTGAAATCTTGCGGGGAGCACCTGGTAGTGACCGATTTATGGTGAAATCTTGCGGGGAGCACCTGGTTGTGGCTGGTTTACAGTGAAATCTTGCAGTGAGCACCTGGCTGTGGCCAGTTTACCATGAAATTTTGTGTGGAGGACCTGGTTGTGGCCGGTTTATTATGAAATCTCGCAGGGAGCACCTGGCCACGGCTGGTTTATGGTGAAATCTTGCGGGGAGCACCTGGTTGTAGCCGGTTTACGGTAAAATCTTGCAGGGAGCACCTGGTTGTGGCTGGTTTATGGTGAAATCATGCAGGGAGGACCTTGTTGTGGCTGGTTTATGGTGAAATCTTGTGGGGAGCACCTGGTTGTGGCCGGTTCATGGTGAAATTATGCTCATTCCACTTCCAGATTATGGCCTCACAGTGCTCACTGGAAGCTTCAGTAGTTTAAAAATTCTTCTGCAACCAATGCCATCAATTTGTTTTGCAACAATAAGGTTGTGAAGGTCTTGAGACAGCTAAATTGTTTTATCCATCATGAGAAGTTTCTTGTGTGGCTCCTTGGTAATGAGACACCTTGTTATCGGCCACCAGATGAACCAGCTGATATTATTTGTCACTAAGTGGCAGGATTGCTTTCGAATTACTGATAGATTTCAGCCAGTGTCAGGACTTTTCAGGGCTTTTTGCTCCTCTCTTTCTTCATGTGTTCAGCACTTTCCCCTGTGTCATTCCTCATTATTACACAATTTATGGACATCTCTGGATGATCTCTTTGCCTGTGTGGATTGGATGGGCTGTTACTGACATCTGGTGAGAACTTCTTGTCAATAACAGCTTTACAAATAAATTTACTTAAAAAATTGTTGATGTATTCAGTACTAATTTCATCCGCTGTGTGTGTGTATACTCCGCTGATCTCCTGTATACTTATCTACTATATAATTGTCACTTCCGTCTTTCTGTCTGTCTGTCTTTCAGTCTGTCTGTCACGGAAATCCCAAGTCGCTGATTGGTCGCGGCAAAACAGCCACGACCAATCAGCTACGGGCACAGTCCAGCGGCAAAATGGCCGCTCCTTCTTCCCCGCAGTCAGTGCCCGCTCCATACTCCCCTCCAGTCAGCGCTCACACAGGGTTAATGGCAGCGTTAACGGACCGCGTTATGCCGCGGTGTAATGCACTCCATTAACGCAGCTATTAACCCTGTGTGACCAACTTTTTACTATTGATGCTGCCTATGCAGCATCAATAGTAAAAAGATCTAATGTTAAAAATAATAAAAAAATAATAAAAATTAGTTATATACTCACCGTCCGTCGGCCCCTCGGATCCAGAACCGGCCTTTCCCGCTCCTTGCGACGCCCCGGTGACCGCTCCCTGCATTGCGGTCTCGCGAGACGATGACGTAGCGGTCTCGCGAGACCGCTACATCATCTCGCGAGACCGCAATGCACTCTTGGGACCGGAGTGCGCGAGGAGCATCGGTAAACGCTTCGCCTGGAACCGGGGGGCCAACGGAAGGTGAGTATATAACTATTTTTTATTTTAATTCTTTTTTTTTTAACAGGGATATGATGCCCACATTGCTATATACTACATGGGCTGTGCAATATACTACGTGGGCTGTGCAATATACTATGTGGGCTGTGCAATATACTACGTGGGCTGTGCAATATACTATGTGGGCTGTGCAATATACTACGTGGGCTGTGCAATATACTACGTGGGCTGTGCAATATACTACGTGGGCTGTGTTATATACTACGTGGGCTGCGTTATATACTACGTGGGCTGTGCAATATACTACGTGGGCTGTGCTATATACTACATGGGCTGTGCTATATACTACATGGGCTGTGCAATATACTACGTGGCTGTGCAATATACTACATGGGCTGTGCTATATACTACGTGGGCTGTGTTATACACTACATGGGCTGTGTTATATACTGCATGCGTGGGCTGTTATAAACTACGTGGCTGTGTTATATGCTATGTGGGCTGTTATACACTCCGTGGGCTGTGCTATATACTACATGGGCTGTGCTATATATTCCGTGGGCTGTGCTATATACTACGTGGCTGTGCTATATACTTCGTGGCTGTGCCATGTACTCCGTGGCAGTGCTACTTACTACGTGGGCTGTTATATACTAGGTTGCTGTGCTATATACTACGTGGCCGGCTGCGAACAATCAGCGACAGGCGCAGTCCGGAATTCTGTGTATTCAATGTATTATTCTAAAATCTTCATAAATAAACCACATACATATTCTAGAATACCCAATGCGTTAGAATCGGGCTACCAATACACACACACACACACATATATATATATATATATATATATATATATATATATATATATATATATATATATATACACATACATACATACGCACACACACACATATATATATAGCCTCGCACATGCAGGAGATCAGTTTGTATACACATGAGATCAGAGTCATACACAGGAGATGAGTGGCATTTCACACTTCCAGGGTACAGCGCCCCCGTTCTGTAGCGAGCGGTTGCGCCAGACTCTCCACGTGGCGGGTTTTCTTACAGTATATTTCACTTACGGTGTATTGGGTGGTAATGGCCCCCAGGAGCCTCATCTGCTCCCTGGAAATGAAGACGGATTGTTTAAGAGACCGTTTTCATTAAGTCATGGCTGCGCCGCTCCCGGAATGAAGCATCCACTAATTTATGGCGAGTTCCCGGATAGTAGGAGTCTCCTCGCCAGGCAAATGCCGACTGTCCTGCCCAGGATTAACCAGTATGACGCCATCGCTATCAATACATGGGGGAGCTGAGAGCACTACAGGCCTGCCTGAGGGCACAGGGCACATGGAGGGGCAGCCGTGATCATAACGGAGACCTGCAGACATCAGGGGGCAGAGGGCACAGGACACCGGATACGGGGCAAAGGACCCAGCATAAAGGGCAGGGGGCGAAGGGCATAGGATGCAATGGCACAAGGCAGATGACAAGGGGCAGAGGACACCGCATAAAGGGCAGGGGGTGAAGGGCATAGGACACAATGGCACAAGGCAGATGACAAGGGGCAGAGGACACCTCATAAAGGGCAGGGGGTGAAGGGCATAGGACGCAATGGCACAAGGCAGATGACAAGGGGCAGAGGACACTGCATAAAGGGCAGGGGGTGAAGGGCATAGGACGCAATGGCACAAGGCAGATGACAAGGGGCAGAGGACACCGCATAAAGGGCAGGGGGTGAAGGGCATAGGACGCAATGGCACAAGGCAGATGACAAGGGGCAGAGGACACTGCATAAAGGGCAGGGGGTGAAGGGCATAGGACGCAATGGCACAAGGCAGATGACAAGGGGCAGAGGACACCGCATAAAGGGCAGGGGGTGAAGGGCATAGGACGCAATGGCACAAGGCAGATGACAAGGGGCAGAGGATACCTCATAAAGGGCAGGGGGTGAAGGGCATAGGACGCAATGGCACAAGGCAGATGACAAGGGGCAGAGGACACTGCATAAAGGGCAGGGGGTGAAGGGCATAGGACGCAATGGCACAAGGCAGATGACAAGGGGCAGAGGACACCACATAAAGGGCAGGGGGTGAAGGGCATAGGACGCAATGGCACAAGGCAGATGACAAGGGGCAGAGGATACCTCATAAAGGGCAGGGGGTGAAGGGCATAGGACGCAATGGCACAAGGCAGATGACAAGGGGCAGAGGACACTGCATAAAGGGCAGGGGGTGAAGGGCATAGGACGCAATGGCACAAGGCAGATGACAAGGGGCAGAGGACACCACATAAAGGGCAGGGGGTGAAGGGCATAGGACGCAATGGCACAAGGCAGATGACAAGGGGCAGAGGACACAGCATAAAGGGTAGGGGGTGCAGGGCATGGAACAAAAGGAAGAGGACAAAGGACAAAAGGTAAATGGGGGCCAAAAATGTGTAGACGCTCTTTTATATTCTCCCTTTGGGTCAAGTAAAATTACCAGCTTGAAGTTTGAGGCTTCACTAGTGAGACAATCTCTATGAAAACATGTCCCCTCCTGATGCCCAGTGCTCCCTGCCCCATTCATTGTCCCTCCTGGTGCCCAGTTCCCTCTGCGTTATGTCCACAGTCCTGTGCTCCATTCATTGTCCCTTCTGGTGCCCAGAGTGCTCTGCGTTGTGCCCTCAGTCCTGTGCCCCATTCATTGTCCCTTCTGGTGCCCAGTGCCATCTACATTGTGTCCTTGGCCCTGTACCCTATGTATTGTCCCTCCTGGGGCCCAGTGCCCTCTGTGTTGTGTCCTCAGTCCTTCGCCCCCTTGACTGTCCCCCCTGGTGCCCTGTGCCCCCTGCGCTGTGTCCTCAGCCCTATGCCCTATTCATTATGCTTCGCGATTCCCAGTGCCCTCTGCATTGTGTCTTCAGCCTGGTGCCCCAATCTTTGTCCCTCCTGATGCCCATAGCCCTATGCATTGTGTCCTTGGCCCTGTGCCCTATTCATTGTCCTATCTGAAGCCCAGTGCCCTGTGCTTTGTATTCTCAGCCCTGTGCCCCATTGATTGTCCCTCCAGGTGGCCAGTGCCCCCAGAGCTGTATCCTCAGCCCTGTGCCCCATTCATTGTCCCTCCTGGTGCCCAGTGCCCTCTGCCACATTCATTGTCCCTCCTGGTGCCCAGTGCTCTCTGTGTTGTGTCTGTGGCCCTTTGCCCCATTCATTGTCCCTCCTGGTGCGTAGTGCCCTCTGCATTGGGTCCTTGGCCCTGTGCCACATTCACTGTCCTTCCAGGTGCCCAGAGCCCTCTGAGTTATGTCCTCGGTCCTGTGCCCCATTTGTTTGCTTCTCCTGGTGCCCAGTGCCCCCAGTGCTGTCTCCTCGGCCCTGTTCCCTATTCATTATGCCTCCTGGTGCCTAGTGCCTTCTCTGTTGTATCCTCAGCCCTGTGCCCCTTTCATTGTCCCACCTGGTGCCCAGTGCCCTCTGCCCCATTCACTGTCCCTCCTGGTGCCCAGTGCTCTCTGTGTTGTGTCCTTGGCCCTGTGCCCCATTCACTGTCCCTCCTGGTGTCCAGTGCCCTCTGCATTGTGTCTTCAGCCCTGTGGGCCAATCATTGTCCCTCCTGATGTCCAGAGCCATCTGCATTGGGTCCTTGGCCCTGTGCCCAATGTATTGTCCCTCCTGGTGCCCAGTTCCCTCTCTGCTGTGTCCTTGGCCCTGTGCCCCATGCATTGTCCCTCCTGGTGCCCAGTGCTCTCTGCATTCTGTCCTCAGCTCTGTGCCCCATTTATTGTCCCCTCCTGGTGCCCAGTTCCCTCTGCGTTGTGTCCTCGACCACATGCCCCATTCATTGTCTCTCCTGATGCCCAGAGCCCTCTGAACTGGGTCCTTGGCCCTATCCCCCATTCATTGTCCCTCCTGGTGCCCAGTGCCCTCTGCATTGTGTCCTTGGCCCTGTGCCCCATTCATTGTCCCTCCTGGTGCCCAGTTCCCTCTGCGCTGTGTCCTTGGCCCTGTGCCCCATGCATTGTCCCTCCTGGTGCCCAGTGCTCTCTGTGCTGTGTCATTGGCCCTGTGCCCCATTTATTGTCCCTCCTGGTGCCCAGTTCCCTCTGCATTGTGTCCTCGAATATGTGCCCCATTTATTATCCCTCCTGGTGCCCAGAGCCTCTGCGCTGTGTCCTTGGCCCTGTGCCCCATTCATTGTCCCTCCTGGTGCCCAGTTCCCTCTGCGCTGTGTCCTTGGCCCTGTGCCCCATGCATTGCCACTCCTGGTGCCCAGTGCTCTCTGTGCTGTGTCCTTGACCCCGTGCCCCATTTATTGTACCTCCTGGTGCCCAGTTCCCTCTGCATTGTGTCCTCGAACACGTGCCCCATTCATTGTCCCTCCTTGTGCCCAGTTCCCTCTACATTGTGTCCTTGGCCCTGTGCCCCATTCATTGTCCCTCTTTGTACCCAGTTCCCTCTGCATTGTGTCCTCGACCCTGTGCCCCATTCATTGACCCTCCTGGTGCCCAGTGTCCTCTGCATTGTGTCCTCGACCACGTGCCCCATTTATTGTCCTTCCTGGAGCCCAGTTCCCTCTGCATTGTGTCCTCCAAACAGGTGCCCCATTTATTGTCCCTCCTGGTGCACAGAGCCTCTGCGAAGTGTCCTTGGCCCTGTGCCCCATTCATTGTCCCCCCTGATGTCCAGTGCCCTCTGCATTGTGTCCTTGGCCCTGTGCCCCATTCATTGTCCCTCCTGGTGCTCAGTTACCTCTGCGCTGTGTCCTTGGCCCTGTGCCCCATGCATTGTCCCTCCTGGTGCTCAGTGCTCTCTGTGCTGTGTCCTTGGCCCTGTGCCCCACTTATTGTCCCTCCTGGTGCCCAGTTACCTATGCATTGTGTCCTTGACCACTTGCCCCATTCATTATCCCCCTGATGTCCAGAGCCCTCTGCACTGTGTCCTAGACCCTGTGCCCCATTCATTGACCTCCCTGGTGCCCAGTATCCTCGACCACGTGCCCCATTTATTGTCCCTCCTGGAGCCCAGTTCCCTCTCCATTGTGTGCTCGAACACATGCCCCATTAATTGTCCCTCCTCGTGCCCAGAGCCTCTGCGCTGTGTCCTTGGCCCTGTGCCCCATGCATTGCCACTCCTGGTGCCCAGTGCTCTCTGTGCTGTGTCCTTGACCCTGTGCCCCATTTATTGTACCTCCTGGTGCCCAGTTCCCTCTGCATTGTGTCCTCGAACACGTGCCCCATTCATTGTCCCTCCTTGTGCCCAGTTCCCTCTACATTGTGTCCTTGGCCCTGTGCCCCATGCATTGTCCCTCTTTGTACCCAGTTCCCTCTGCATTGTGTCCTCGACCCTGTGCCCCATTCATTGACCCTCCTGGTGCCCAGTGTCCTCTGCATTGTGTCCTCGACCACGTGCCCCATTTATTGTCCTTCCTGGAGCCCAGTTCCCTCTGCATTGTGTCCTCCAAACAGGTGCCCCATTTATTGTCCCTCCTGGTGCACAGAGCCTCTGCGAAGTGTCCTTGGCCCTGTGCCCCATTCATTGTCGTCCCTGATGTCCAGTGCCCTCTGCATTGTGTCCTTGGCCCTGTGCCCCATTCATTGTCCCTCCTGGTGCCCAGTGCCCTCTGTGTTGTGTCCTTGGCCCTGTGCCCCATTCATTGTCCCTCCTGGTGCTCAGTTACCTCTGCGCTGTGTCCTTGGCCCTGTGCCCCATGCATTGCCCCTCCTGGTGCTCAGTGCTCTCTGTGCTGTGTCCTTGGCCCTGTGCCCCACTTATTGTCCCTCCTGGTGCCCAGTTACCTATGCATTGTGTCCTTGACCACTTGCCCCATTCATTATCCCCCTGATGTCCAGAGCCCTCTGCACTGTGTCCTAGACCCTGTGCCCCATTCATTGACCTCCCTGGTGCCCAGTGTCCTCGACCACGTCCCCCATTTATTGTCCCTCCTGGAGCCCAGTTCCCTCTCCATTGTGTGCTCGAACACATGCCCCATTAATTGTCCCTCCTCGTGCCCAGAGCCTCTGCGCTGTGTCCTTGGCCCTGTGCCACATTCATTGCCCCCCCTGGTGCCCAGTGTCCTCTGTGTTGTGTCTTTGACCACATACCCCATTTATTGTCTCTCCTGGAGCCCAGTTCCCTCTGCATTGTGTCCTCGAACACGTGCCCCATTTATTGTCCCTCCTGGTGCCCAGAGCCTCTGCACTGTGTCCTTGGCCCTGTGCCCCATTCATTGTCCCCCCTGATGTCCAGAGCCCTCTGCGCTGTGTCCTCGACCCTGTGCCCCATTCATTGACCCTCCTGGTGCCCAGTGTCCTCTGTGTTGCGTCCTTGACCCTGTGCCCCATTTATTGTCCCTCCTGGTGCCCAGTTCCCTCTGCATTTTGTCCTCGAACATGTGCCCCATTTATTGTCCCTCCTGGTGCCCAGTGCCTCTGCGCTGTGTCCTTGGCCCTGTGCCCCATTCATTGTCCCCCTGATGTCCAGAGCCCTCTGCATTGTGTCCTCGACCCTGTGCCCCATGCATTGTCCCTCCTGGTGCCCAGTGCTCTCTGTGCTGGGTCCTTGACCCTGTGCCTCATTTATTGTCCCTCCTGGTGCCCAGTTCCCTCTGCATTGTGTCCTCGAACACGTGCCCCATTCATTGTCCCTCCTGGTGCCCAGAGCCCTCTGAGCTGTGTCCTCGACCCTGTGCCCCATTCATTGTGACTATTTAATCATGTTACAATAGAGATATCATTGTGTAACTATAGTATCGGTTTGTATTCATTTTTGTGTATAGATTGTGCCCCTTTGGGAAGGATTTTGTGTGAAGCGTGCAGCATGTGCGGGGACGCGGCGGCGGCATTGGCCTCTTTGCTGTTTATTTATATTCCATGTTTTTCTACAAATCTGAAAACGCTCCGAGTCTGTGATAAAAGTCGGTCTTATCCTCATTTACTCCTCGCAGCTCCGAGCCGTCAGGCTGCCATGCCGCCGACACATATGGGCTGACAGACTCGGATTGTTCCAGGCTGCTCGTATTAATTAAAGAAGCAGCCGCCATGGCTGACAAAAAATGTAAACAATGAATTAATGGGAGCAGTGGCGGTGCCGGAGATGCAATCCAAAAGAATCTCTGCGATGCTGAGCCACGTGAAAATCCTACAGTAATGTCTGCCCTTATATAAGGAGCGTTGACCTCTGAATATGAACATGTATCCAGGCCATGGAATGGATCGCACTTATATGGATGGTCGACAACTTCTCCTTTACTGAACATAATTTTTCTCAGTAACACGGCCCCAGCAGACATCACACAGCAGTAAGAAGAATCAAACCACTAACATATACATCTGACCCTTACTGGCACCTCACAGAATGCTTCCTGGGGTAATAGAAAACGGATATAAAACACATCCGAAACAGACTACACCAACCATACTGTCACATCCAACACCGACTGTACCAACCATACTGTCACATCCGACACCAACTGTACCAACCATACTGTCACATACGTCTGACTGTACCAACCATACTGTCACATCCAACACCGACTGTACCAACCATACTGTCACATCCGACACCAACTGTACCAACCATACTGTCACATCCGTCATTGACTGTACCAACCATACTGTCACATCCAAAACCCACTGTACCAACTATGCTGTCACATCCGACACCGACTGTACCAACCATACTGTCACATCCCACACCGACTGTACCAATTATGCTGTCACATCTGACACCGACTGTACCAACCATACTGTCTCATCCGTCACGACTGTACCAACCATACTGTCACATCCGACACAGACTACACCAACCAAACTGTCACATCCAACACCGACTGTACCAACCATACTGTCACATCCGACACCAACTGTACCAACCATACTGTCACATTCGTCATTGACTGTACCAACCATACAGTCACATCCAAAACCCACTGTACCAACCATACTGTCATATCCATCATTGATTGTACCAACCATACTATCACATCCGTCATCGACTACACCAACCATACTGTCATATCAAACACCTGATAACAACCATACTGTCATATCAGACACCGACTGTACCAACCATACTGTCACATCCGACACCGACTGTACCAACCACACTGTCATATCCATCATCGACTGTACCAATCATACTGTCACATCAGACACAAACTACACCAACCATAGATTTTTTTAAAATATTTTTAACATGGCATGACATTTTGAATAAAGTTCTTTTGATTATATGCTACAAGTTGATGTGCCGAATACATCCCTTTTCCTCTCCTACACCAACCCTACTGTCACATGTCATTGTCATATCAAACACCTGATAACAACCATATTGTCATATCAGACACCATCTGTACCAACCATACTGTCACATCCAACTCTGACTGCACCAACCATACTGTCACATCCATCATCCACTACACCAACCATACTGTCATATCAAACACCTGATAACAACCATACTGTCACCCCAGACACTAGACTTCAACTCTGCCCACCATAATGCAAACCAGACTCCAACTTCACCAGTCATACAATGATATTGGACAAAAGACTCCAACTAAACCAGAGATGGGAAACGTTTGGCCCGTGGTCCACATGAGACATGCAACATCATTCGGTGTGGCCCTCGGCCTATTTTTTGGCCGCAGGCCCTTTAATTCTTGAGACGTGTGCGTGATAGCATGTCCGAAACCGGCTCTGTTTATGGCATTAACTTTAGGCGCTCTGCTCTCCCGTTCACCCCAGCAATCAGCATCTAAACCAGCTCCCACGGGAGTCAGACAGGCTGCAGTGATAACATTTCCACACACCACCAAGGGTCAGTATATCTCAGGCCATGTACCCAATGTGATGCATTTCTGAGGCTGTGTACAGCACATATACATATATATACACTCACCGGCCACTTTATTAGGTACACCATGCTAGTAACGGGTTGGACCCCCTTTTGCCTTCAGAACTGCCTCAATTCTTCGTGGCATAGATTCAACAAGGTGCTGGAAGCATTCCTCAGAGATTTTGGTCCATATTGACATGATGGCATCACACAGTTGCCGCAGATTTGTCGGCTGCACATCCCAAAGATGCTCCATACAAGGCAGGATGGATCCATGCTTTCATGTTGTTTACGCCAAATTCTGACCCTACCATCTGAATGTCGCAGCAGAAATCGAGACTCATCAGACCAAGCAACGTTTTTCCAATCTTCTACTGTCCAATTTCGATGAGCTTGTACAAATTGTAGCCTCAGTTTCCTGTTCTTAGCTGAAAGGAGTGGTACCCGGTGTGGTCTTCTGCTGCTGTAGCCCATCTGCCTCAAAGTTCGACGCACTGTGCGTTCAGAGATGCTCTTAGGCCTACCTTGGTTGTAACGGGTGGCGATTTGAGTCACTGTTGCCTTTCTATCAGCTCGAACCAGTCTGCCCATTCTCCTCTGACCTCTGGCATCAACAAGGCATTTCCGCCCACAGAACTGCCGCTCACTGGATTTTTTTTCTTTTTCGGACCATTCTCTGTAAACCCTAGAGATGGTTGTGCGTGAAAATCCCAGTAGATCAGCAGTTTCTGAAATACTCAGACCAGCCCTTCTGGCACCAACAACCATGCCACGTTCAAAGGCACTCAAATCACCTTTCTTCCCCATACTGATGCTCGGTTTGAACTGCAGGAGATTGTCTTGACCATGTCTACATGCCTAAATGCACTGAGTTGCCGCCATGTGATTGGCTGATTAGAAATTAAGTGTTAACAAGAAGTTGGACAGGTGTACCTAATAAAGTGGCCGGTGAGTGTATATAGGACACAGCCTGAGGTATACAGCACATATGGGACACAGCCTGAGGTATACAGCACATATGGGACACAGTCTGAGGTACACAGCACATATGACTGTAACCAAAAAAGCCCTAGGCGCACTACAAAGGTGTACACAAAATAGTATGGGGTGCAAGTGAGTGATAAATCAAATGAATAATGAGAGAAAAAGCATCACTCCAAATATGCACACCACATACACAAAAATAAGAGACATGATAATAAATCATATATGAAAAAACAAGATTTTTATTGACACACAACACACAATATAAAACATAATTAAAAACAGCAAAGAGCCTTGTCCATACACAATCATATAAATCTGAGTATAAGAGTGAATACTCAACAAAATAGTGTGATGAAGCCCTATCAGTGAGGGCGATACGCGTGGGGCTGCACTGGGCCTTGTCCTCTCCACCTGCTTGCCTGTGGATCTGCTTTTGGGTTGCTACCTCGCACTGGGTAACTTGGCCTCAGCATTTTCTGGGGTCTTTCATTATGTATTGCTGCATCTCCTCACCATATTCATGGTGACCTTGGGACTTATGCTGGAGTCCATTTGGTCACTCTTATTTGCTAGATAGCTTGGTGTATTTTTATCCCATGAGCCACATAGGTGCAGTTTTTTGTCATCTAGGTATTGACTTGTTATATTGCCCAGTGGGTTACTATCATGGTTGCTAGGGGGCTTTATATTGCTAGCCTGAAGGACTGTTTTCTGGCTTGCTTCTATTAACCCCTTTTTGCCTATAGCTGCACAGGCTTGCATTCAGGTAGTCTTCATCACACTATTTTGTTGTGTATTCACTCTTATACTCAGATTTATATGATTGTGTATGGACAAGGCTCTTTGCTGTTTTTAATTATGTTTTATATTGTGTGTTGTGTGTCAATAAAAATCTTGTTTTTTCATATATGATTTATTATCATGTCTCTTATTTTTGTGTATGTGGTGTGCATATTTGGAGTGATGCTTTTTCTCTCATTACACAGCACATATGAGACACAGCCTGAGGTATACAGCACATATGAGACACAGCCTGAGGTATACAGCACATATGGGACACAGCCTGAGGTATACAGCACATATGAGACACAGCCTGAGGTATACAGCACATATGGGGCACAGCCTGAGGTATACAGCACATGTGGGACACAGCCTGAGGTATACAGCACATGTGGGACACAGCCTGAGGTATACAGCACATATGAGACACAGCCTGAGGTATACAGCACATATGAGACACAGCCTGAGGTATACAGCACATATGAGACACAGCCTGAGGTATACAGCACATATGGGACACAGCCTGAGGTATACAGCACATATGAGACACAGCCTGAGGTATACAGCACATATGAGACACAGCCTGGGGTATACAGCACATATGGGACACAGCCTGAGGTATACAGCACATATGGGACACAGCCTGAGGTATACAGCACATGTGGGACACAGCCTGATGTATACAGCACATATGGGACACAGCCTGAGGTATACAGCACATGTGGGACACAGCCTGAGGTATACAGCACATATAGGACACAGCCTGAGGTATACAGCACATGTGGGACACAGCCTGAGGTATACAGCACATATGGGACACAGCCTGAGGTATACAGCACATGTGGGACACAGCCTGAGGTATACAGCACATATGGGGCACAGCCTGAGGTATACAGCACATGTGGGACACAGCCTGAGGTATACAGCACATGTGGGACACAGCCTGAGGTATACAGCACATGTGGGACACAGCCTGAGGTATACAGCACATATAGGACACAGCCTGAGGTATACAGCACATATGGGACACAGCCTGAGGTATACAGCACATGTGGGACACAGCCTGAGGTATACAGCACATATGGGGCACAGCCTGAGGTATACAGCACATGTGGGACACAGCCTGAGGTATACAGCACATGTGGGACACAGCCTGAGGTATACAGCACATGTGGGACACAGCCTGATGTATACAGCACATGTGGGACACAGCCTGAGGTATACAGCACATATGGGGCACAGCCTGAGGTATACAGCACATATGGGGCACAGCCTGATGTATACAGCACATGTGGGACACAGCCTGAGGTATACAGCACATGTGGGACACAGCCTGAGGTATACAGCACATGTGGGACACAGCCTGAGGTATACAGCACATATGGGGCACAGCCTGAGGTATACAGCACATATGGGACACAGCCTGAGGTATACAGCACATGTGGGACACAGCCTGAGGTATACAGCACATGTGGGGCACAGCCTGAGGTATACAGCACATGTGGGACACAGCCTGAGGTATACAGCACATATGGGGCACAGCCTGAGGTATACAGCACATGTGGGACACAGCCTGAGGTATACAGCACATATGGGACACAGCCTGATGTATACAGCACATGTGGGACACAGCCTGAGGTATACAGCACATGTGGGGCACAGCCTGAGGTATACAGCACATATGGGGCACAGCCTGAGGTATACAGCACATGTGGGACACAGCCTGAGGTATACAGCACATGTGGGACACAGCCTGAGGTATACAGCACATGTGGGACACAGCCTGAGGTATACAGCACATATGGGACACAGCCTGAGGTATACAGCACATGTGGGACACAGCCTGAGGTATACAGCACATGTGGGACACAGCCTGAGGTATACAGCACATGTGGGACACAGCCTGAGGTATACAGCACATATGGGACACAGCCTGAGGTATACAGCACATATGGGACACAGCCTGAGGTATACAGCACATATGGGACACAGCCTGAGGTATACAGCACATGTGGGACACAGCCTGAGGTATACAGCACATGTGGGACACAGCCTGAGGTATACAGCACATGTGGGGCACAGCCTGAGGTATACAGCACATGTGGGGCACAGCCTGAGGTATACAGCACATATGGGGCACAGCCTGAGGTATACAGCACATGTGGGGCACAGCCTGAGGTATACAGCACATGTGGGACACAGCCTGAGGTATACAGCACATATGGGACACAGCCTGAGGTATACAGCACATGTGGGACACAGCCTGAGGTACACAGCACATATGGGACACAGCCTGAGGTATACAGCACATGTGGGACACAGCCTGAGGTATACAGCACATGTGGGACACAGCCTGAGGTATACAGCACATATGGGGCACAGCCTGAGGTATACAGCACATATGGGGCACAGCCTGAGGTATACAGCACATGTGGGACACAGCCTGAGGTATACAGCACATGTGGGACACAGCCTGATGTATACACCACATGTGGGACACAGCCTGAGGTATACAGCACATGTGGGACACAGCCTGAGGTATACAGCACATATGGGACACAGCCTGAGGTACACAGCACATATGGGACACAGCCTGAGGTATACAGCACATGTGGGACACAGCCTGAGGTATACAGCACATATGGGGCACAGCCTGAGGTATACAGCACATGTGGGACACAGCCTGAGGTATACAGCACATATGGGGCACAGCCTGAGGTATACAGCACATGTGGGACACAGCCTGAGGTATACAGCACATATGGGACACAGCCTGATGTATACAGCACATGTGGGACACAGCCTGAGGTATACAGCACATGTGGGACACAGCCTGAGGTATACAGCACATATGGGACACAGTCTGAGGTATACAGCACATATGGGGCACAGCCTGAGGTATACAGCACATATGGAACACAGCCTGAGGTACACAGCACATATGGGACACAGCCTGAGGTATACAGCACATATGGGACACAGCCTGAGGTATACAGCACATGTGGGGCACAGCCTGAGGTATACAGCACATGTGGGACACAGCCTGAGGTATACAGCACATATGGGACACAGTCTGAGGTATACAGCACATATGGAACACAGCCTGAGGTACACAGCACATATGGGACACAGCCTGAGGTATACAGCACATATGGGACACAGCCTGAGGTATACAGCACATGTGGGACACAGCCTGAGGTATACAGCACATATGGGACACAGCCTGAGGTATACAGCACATGTGGGACACAGCCTGAGGTATACAGCACATATGGAACACAGCCTGAGGTACACAGCACATATGGGACACAGCCTGAGGTATACAGCACATATGGGACACAGCCTGAGGTATACAGCACATGTGGGACACAGCCTGAGGTATACAGCACATGTGGGACACAGCCTGAGGTATACAGCACATATGGGACACAGCCTGAGGTATACAGCACATGTGGGACACAGCCTGAGGTATACAGCACATATGGGACACAGCCTGAGGTATACAGCACATGTGGGACATAGCCGGACGAACAAGAGATGGTCACCTCACACTGAAACCTACACCCTACGCCGGAGATGGACGCATCACGCTGTAAATAAAAGCTCCATGGTAGAAACGGACGCCCTCTGCTGGTCAGCTGTATACCCCCCTGCTGGTCAGCTGTATACCCCCCTGCTGGTCAGCTGTATACCACCCTGCTGGTCAGCTGTAAACCACCCTGCTGGTCAGCGGTACACCCCTGCTGGTATGCTGTATAACCCCCTGCTGGGAAGCTGTATAACCCCCTGTGGGAAGCTGTATAACCCCCTGTGGGAAGCTGTATAACCCCCTGCTGGTCAGCTGTATACCCCTCTGCTGGTCAGCTGTACACCCCTGATGGTAAGCTGTATACCCCTCTGCTGGTCAGCTGTATACCCTCTGCTGGTCAGCTGTATACCCCCCTGCTGGTCAGCTGTACACCCCCCTGCTGGTCAGCTGTACACCCCCCTGCTGGTCAGCTGTATACCCCCCTGCTGGTCAGCTGTACACCCCCCTGCTGGTCAGTTGTACACTTCCCTGCTGGTCAGCTGTACACCCCCCTGCTGGTCAGCTGTATACCCCCCTGCTGGTCAGCTGTACACCCCCCTGCTGGTCAGTTGTATACCCCCCTGCTGGTCAGCTGTATACCCCCCTGCTGGTCAGCTGTACACCCCCCTGCTGGTCAGTTGTATACCCCCCTGCTGGTCAGCTGTACACCCCCCTGCTGGTCAGCTGTATACCCCTCTGCTGGTCAGCTGTACACCCCTGATGGTAAGCTGTATACCCCTCTGCTGGTCAGCTGTATACCCTCTGCTGGTCAGCTGTATACCCCCCTGCTGGTCAGCTGTACACCCCCCTGCTGGTCAGCTGTACACCCCCCTGCTGGTCAGCTGTACACCCCCCTGCTGGTCAGCTGTACACTTCCCTGCTGGTCAGCTGTACACCCCCCTGCTGGTCAGCTGTATACCCCCCTGCTGGTCAGCTGTACACCCCCCTGCTGGTCAGTTGTATACCCCCCTGCTGGTCAGCTGTATACCCCCCTGCTGGTCAGCTGTACACCCCCCTGCTGGTCAGTTGTATACCCCCATGCTGGTCAGCTGTATACCCCCCTGCTGGTCAGCTGTATACCCCCATGCTGGTCAGCTGTATACCCCCCCTGCTGGTCAGCTGTATACCCCTCTGCTGGTCAGCTGTACACCCCCCTGCTGGTCAGTTGTATACCCCCCTGCTGGTCAGCTGTACACCCCCCTGCTGGTCAGCTGTATACCCCTCTGCTGGTCAGCTGTATACCCCCATGCTGGTCAGCTGTATACCCCCTCTGCTGGTCAGCTGTATACCCCTCTGCTGGTCAGCTGTATACCCCTCTGCTGGTCAGCTGTATACCCCCATGCTGGTCAGCTGTATACCCCCCTGCTGGTCAGCTGTATACCCCTCTGCTGGTCAGCTGTATACCCCTCTGCTGGTCAGCTGTATACCGCCCTGCTGGTCAGATGTACACCCCTGCTGGTCAGCTGTATACCCCTCTGCTTGTCAGCTGTATACCCCCCTGCTGGTCAGCTGTATACCCCCCTGCTGGTCAGCTGTATACCACCCTGCTGGTCAGCTGTACACCCCTGCTGGGAAGCTGTATACCCCCCTGCTGGGAAGCTGTATACCCCCCTGCTGGTCAGCTGTACACCCCTGATGGTAAGCTGTATACCCCTCTGCTGGTCAGCTATATACCCCCCTGCTGGTCAGCTGTATACCCCTCTGCTGGTCAGCTGTATACCCCCCTGCTGGTCAGCTGTACACCCCCCTGCTGGTCAGCTGCATACCCCCCTGCTGGTCAGATGTACACCCCTGCTGGTCAGCTGTATACCCCTCTGCTGGTCAGCTGTATACCCCCCTGCTGGTCAGCTGTATACCCCTGCCGGTCAGCTGTATACCCCCCTGCTGGTCAGCTGTATACCCCTCTGCTGGTCAGCTGTATACCCCCCTGCTAGTCAGCTGTATACCCCCCTGCTGGTCAGCTGTATACCCCCATGCTGGTCAGCTGTATACCCCTCTGCTGGTCAGCTGTATACCCCTCCGCTGTTCAGCTGTATACCCCCCTTCTGGTCAGCTGTATACCCCTCTCTGCTGGTCAGCTGTACACCCCTGCTGGTCATCTGTATACCCCACTGCTGGTCAGCTGTATACCCCCTTCTGGTCAGCTGTATACCACTCTCTCCTGGTCAGCTGTATACCCCCCTGCTGGTTAGCTGTATACCCTCCTGCTGTGGTCAGCTGTATACCCCTCTGCTGGTCAGCTGTGTACCCCCCTGCTGGTCAGCTGTATAACCCTCTGCTGGTCAGCTGTATACCCCTGCTGGTCAGCTGTATACCCCCTGCTGATGTTCCATCATGTCCCATCACATACCATCATCTATACCGCACCCACTGCACAGGAGCTGCAGCACCAAATGGGTTAATGTAACATCGTGATTAGTTAATGGGATTGATTGTGCGTCCGACGGCCCCGGTATAGTAAGTGCACCGTCAATGGCAATACCATGAATTATGCACAGGCCCCTGTATAATGGAGCAGCCATGACATCACCCCCCAACCCCAGCACAGGAGGGCAGACACATCAGGAATGAGAACGGCAGTCCTATGTAAATCGCATCTTATAATGCTCTATGGGACAGATATAGTTGGCTGAGTTGTTCAGGCCGGGGCCAGATATGACAACATGGGGTGTACAGCTATGGGTGCTTTACACCTTCCGGTACAGCGGCCCCTGCCGTCCACACTGTGGTCCGCTATCCTCCCCGGATATGTGGGATGTGCTGGTTTGGCACTGGCTGCCGAGTACTCCGGGTGCTGACCGGTATAAGCTGTGGCAGGAGACACCAGGTGACTCTGCGCCATGAGCCAAACCAAACAGCAGCTCCTTCCCATCCTGACCTCGCAGACCACTCCTCGGGTCCAGGGGCTGCAGGCCACGGAGAAAAACCCACGGATGAAGGTCAGCGTGTGATGTAGGAGGTTTCTCCAGATCCGAGAGGACGGAGCTACAATAACTGTGGATGTAGTGAAATATGAGAACGGCCACGGTGTGGCCAATAACCGAGGAATGAGACCGACAATGGCCAGACGTGTGACAGTGAAGCCACGGAGGAGCAGCACAGAAGCACCATGGGCACGGAGGAGCAGCACAGAAGCACCATGGGCACGGAGGAGCAGCACAGAAGCACCACAGCCATGGAGGAGAAGCACAGAAGCACCATGGGCACGGAGGAGCAGCACAGAAGCATCATGGGCACGGAGGAGCAGCACAGAAGCATCATGGGCACGGAGGAGCAGCACAGAAGCATCATGGGCACGGAGGAGCAGCACAGAAGCACCATGGGCACGGAGGAGCAGCACAGAAGTACCATGGGCACGGAGGAGCAGCACAGAAGCATCATGGGCACGGAGGAGCAGCACAGAAGCACCATGGGCACGGAGGAGCAGCACAGAAGCACCATGGGCACGGAGGAGCAGCACAGAAGCATCATGGGCACGGAGGAGCAGCACAGGAGCACCATGGGCACGGAAGAGCAGCACAGAAGCATCATGGCCACGGAGGAGCAGCACAGAAGTACCATGGGCACAGAGGAGCAGCACAGAAGCTCCATGGGCACGGAGGAGCAGCACAGAAGCACCATGGGCACAGAGGAGCAGCACAGAAGCACCATGGGCACGGAGGAGCAGCACAGAAGCATCATGGGCACGGAGGAGCAGCACAGAAGCATCATGGGCACGGAGGAGCAGCACAGAAGCTCCATGGGCACGGAGGAGCAACACAGAAGCACCATGGCCACGGAGGAGCAGCACAGAAGCACCATGGGCACGGAGGAGCAGCACAGAAGCACCATGGCCACGGAGGAGCAGCACAGAAGCACCATGGACACGGAGGAGCAGCACAGAAGCACCATGGCCACGGAGGAGCAGCACAGAAGCACCATGGACACGGAGGAGCAGCACAGAAGCACCATGGCCACGGAGGAGCAGCACAGAAGCACCATGGGTACGGAGGAGCAGCACAGAAGCACCATGGGCACGGAGGAGCAGCACAGAAGTACCATGGGCACAGAGGAGCAGCACAGATGTACCATGGGCACAGAGGAGCAGCACAGAAGCACCATGGCCACGGAGGAGCAGCACAGAAGCACCATGGGCACGGAGGAGCAGCACAGAAGCACCATGGGCACGGAGGAGCAGAACAGAAGCACCATGGGCACAGAGGAGCAGCACAGAAGCACCATGGGCACGGAGGAGCAGCACAGAAGCACCATGGGCACAGAGGAGCAGCACAGAAGCACCATGGGCACGGAGGAGCAGCACAGAAGCATCATGGGCACGGAGGAGCAGCACAGAAGCACCATGGGCACGGAGGAGCAGCACAGAAGCACCATGGGCACAGAGGAGCAGCACAGAAGCACCATGGCCATTAATAAAGTCATTGAAATTTTATTATTGGCATATGCTCCCCGTCTTTTTCTGCTTGGATTGTGTATTGGTGTGGGAAGCGCCACAGTTTAGGCCTGTTTGTGTATAGGTTTAATATACTACATGGGCTGCGCAATATACAACGTGGGCTGCGCAATATACTACATGGGCTGTGCAATATACTACGTGGACTGCGCAATATACTACGTGGACTGCGCAATATACTACATGGGCTGGGCAATATACACTGTGGGCTGTGCAATATACAACGTGGGCTGGACAATATACTGCGTGGGCTGCGCAATATACAACGTGGGCTGCGCAATATACTACATGGGCTGTGCAATATACTACGTGGGCTGCGCAATATACTACGTGGGCTGGGCAATATACAACGTGGGCTGCGCAATATACAATGTGGGCTGGGCAATATACTGCGTGGGCTGCGCAATATACAACGTGGGCTGCGCAATATACTACATGGGCTGCGCAATATACTACGTGGGCTGCGCAATATACTACGTGGGCTGCGCAATATACTACGTGGACTGCGCAATATACTACGTGGGCTGGGCAATATACAACGTAGGCTGGGCAATATACAACGTGGGCTGCGCAATATACTACATGGGCTGTGCAATATACTACATGGGCTGTGCAATATACTACGTGGGCTGCGCAATATACTACGTGGGCTGCGCAATATACTACATGGGCTGTGCAATATACTACGTGGGCTGCGCAATATACAACGTGGGCTGCGCAATATACTACATGGGCTGTGCAATATACTACGTGGGCTGCGCAATATACTACATGGGCTGTGCAATATACTACGTGGGCTGCGCAATATACTATGTGGGCTGCGCAATATACTACGTGGACTGCGCAATATACTACATGGGCTGCGCAATATACAACGTAGGCTGGGCAATATACAACGTGGGCTGCGCAATATACAACGTGGGCTGGGCAATATACTGCGTGGGCTGCGCAATATACAACGTGGGCTGCGCAATATACTACATGGGCTGTGCAATATACTACGTGGGCTGCGCAATATACTACGTGGGCTGCGCAATATACTACGTGGACTGCGCAATATACTACGTGGGCTGGGCAATATACAACGTGGGCTGCGCAATATACTACGTGGGCTGCGCAATATACTACGTGGACTGCGCAATATACTACATGGGCTGGGCAATATACAACGTGGGCTGCGCAATATACAACGTGGGCTGGGCAATATACTGCGTGGGCTGCGCAATATACAACGTGGGCTGCGCAATATACTACATGGGCTGTGCAATATACTACGTGGGCTGCGCAATATACAACGTGGGCTGCGCAATATACAACGTGGGCTGCGCAATATACAACGTGGACTGCGCAATATACAACGTAGGCTGGGCAATATACTGCGTGGGCTGCGCAACATACAACGTGGACTGCGCAATATACAACGTAGGCTGGGCAATATACTGCGTGGGCTGTGCAATATACAACGTGGGCTGCGCAATATACAACGTGGACTGCGCAATATACAACGTGGGCTGTGCAATATACAACGTAGGCTGGGCAATATACAACGTGGGCTGCGCAATATACAACGTAGGCTGGGCAATATACTGCGTGGGCTGCGCAATATACAACGTAGGCTGGGCAATATACTGCGTGGGCTGCGCAATATACAACGTGGGCTGCGCAATATACAACGTGGGCTGCGCAATATAAAACGTGGGCTGCGCAATATACAACGTGGGCTGCGCAATATACAACGTGGGCTGCGCAATATACAACGTAGGCTGGGCAATATACTGCGTGGGCTGCGCAATATACAACGTGGGCTGCGCAACATACAACGTGGGCTGCGCAATATACAACGTGGGCTGCGCAATATACAACGTGCGCTGTGCAATGTCCTGCGTGGGCTGCGCAATATCGTACGTGGGCTGTGCTATACACTACACATACATATTCTAGAACACCCGATGCGTTAGAATCGGGCCACCATCTAGTATAATTATATACAGGAGATGCCCAGGTTATACCAGCTGTACATATATAATTATATACAGGAGATGCCCAGGTTATACCAGCTGTACATATATAATTATATACAGGAGATGCCCAGGTTATACCAGCTGTACATATATAATTATATACAGGAGATGCCCAGGTTATACCAGCTGTACATATATAATTATATACAGGAGATGCCCAGGTTACACCAGCTGTACATATATAATTATATACAGGAGATGCCCAGGTTATAGCAGCTGTACATATATAATTATATACAGAAAATGCCCAGGTTATACCAGCTGTACATATATAATAATATACAGGAGATGCCCAGGTTATATCAGCTGTACATACATAATCATATACAGGAGATGCTCAGGTTATACCAGCTGTACATACATAATTATATACAGGAGATGCCCAGGTTATACCAGCTGTACTTGTATAATTATATACAGGAGATGCCCAGGTTATACCAGCTGTACATATATAATGATATACAGGAGATGCCCAGGTTATACCAGCTGTACATACATAATTATATACAGGAGATGCCCAGGTTATACCAGCTGTACATATATAATTATATACAGGAGATGCCCAGGTTATGCCAGCTGTACATATATAATTATATACAGGAGATACCCAGGTTATACCAGCTGTACATATATAATTATATACAGGAGATGCCCAGGTTATACCAGCTGTACATATATAATTATATACAGGAGATGCCCAGGTTATACCGGCTGTACCTATATAATTATATACAGGAGATGCCCAGGTTATACCAGCTGTACATATATAATTATATACAGGAGATGCCCAGGTTACACCAGCTGTACATACATAATTATATACAGGAGATGCCCAGGTTACACCAGCTGTACATATATAATGATATACAGGAGATGCCCAGGTTATACCAGCTGTACATATATAATGATATACAGGAGATGCCCAGGTTATACCAGCTGTACATATATAATTATACACAGGAGATGTCCAGGTTATACCAGCTGTACATATATCATTATATACAGGGGATGCCCAGGTTATACCAGCTGTACATACGTAATTATATACAGGAGAGGCCCAGGTTATACCAGCTGTTATTACGTAATTATATACAGGAGATGCCCAGGTTATACCAGCTGTACATATATAATTACACACAGGAGATGTCCAGGTTATACCAGCTGTACATATATAATTATACACAGAAGATGCCCAGGTTATACCAGCTGTACATATATAATTATATACAGGAGATGCCCAGGTTATACCGGCTGTACATATATAATGATATACAGGAGATGCCCAGGTTATACCAGCTGTACATATATAATTATACACAGGAGATGTCCAGGTTATACCAGCTGTACATATATAATTATATACAGGAGATGCCCATCTTATACCAGCTGTACATATATCATTATATACAGAGGATGCCCAGGTTATACAGGCTGTACATATATAATTATATACAGGAGATGCCCAGGTTATACCGGCTGTACATATATAATTATATACAGGAGATACCCAGGTTATACCAGCTGTACATATAGAATTATATACAGGAGATACCCAGGTTATACCAGCTGTACATATATAATTATATACAGGAGATGCCCAGGTTATAGCAGCTGTACATATATCATTATATACAGGAGATTCCCAGGTCATACCAGCTGTTCATATATAATTATATACAGGAGATGCCCAGGTTATACCAGCTGTACATATATAATTATATACATTAGATGCCCAGGTTATACCGGCTGTACATATATAATTATATACAGGAGATACTCAGGTTATACCGGCTGTACATATATAATTATATACAGGAGATGCCCAGGTCATACCAGCTGTTCATATATAATTATATACAGGAGATGCCCAGGTTATACCAGCTGTACATATATAATTATATACATTAGATGCCCAGGTTATACCAGCTGTACATATATAATTATATACATTAGATGCCCAGGTTATACCGGCTGTACATATATAATTATATACATTAGATGCCCAGGTTATACCGGCTGTACATATATAATTATATACAGGAGATGCCCAGGTTATACCGGCTGTACATATATAATTATATACAGGAGATGCCCAGGTTATACCAGCTGTACATATATAATTACATACAGGAGATGTCCAGGTTATATCAGCTGTACATATATAATTATATACAGGAGATGCCCAGGTTATACCAGCTGTACATATATCATTATATACAGAGGATGCCCAGGTTATACCGGCTGTACATATATAATTATATACAGGAGATGCCCAGGTTATACCAGCTGTACATATATAATTATATACAGGAGATACCCAGGTTATATCAGCTGTACATATATAATTATATACAGGAGATACCCAGGTTATATCAGCTGTACATATATAATTATATACAGGAGATACCCAGGTTATATCAGCTGTACATATATAATTATATACAGGAGATGCCCAGGTTATACCAGCTGTACATATATAATTATATACAGGAGATACCCAGGTTATATCAGCTGTACATATAGAATTATATACAGGAGATACCCAGGTTATACCAGCTGTACATATATAATTATATACAGGAGATGCCCAGGTTATAGCAGCTGTACATATATCATTATATACAGGAGATTCCCAGGTCATACCAGCTGTTCATATATAATTATATACAGGAGATGCCCAGGTTATACCAGCTGTACATATATAATTATATACATTAGATGCCCAGGTTATACCGGCTGTACATATATAATTATATACAGGAGATACCCAGGTTATACCGGCTGTACATATATAATTATATACAGGAGATGCCCAGGTCATACCAGCTGTTCATATATAATTATATACAGGAGATGCCCAGGTTATACCAGCTGTACATATATAATTATATACATTAGATGCCCAGGTTATACCAGCTGTACATATATAATTATATACATTAGATGCCCAGGTTATACCAGCTGTACATATATAATTATATACATTAGATGCCCAGGTTATACCGGCTGTACATATATAATTATATACAGGAGATGCCCAGGTTATACCGGCTGTACATATATAATTACATACAGGAGATGCCCAGGTTATACCAGCTGTACATATATAATTACATACAGGAGATGTCCAGGTTATATCAGCTGTACATATATAATTATATACAGGAGATGCCCAGGTTATACCAGCTGTACATATATCATTATATACAGAGGATGCCCAGGTTATACCGGCTGTACATATATAATTATATACAGGAGATGCCCAGGTTATACCAGCTGTACATATATAATTATATACAGGAGATACCCAGGTTATATCAGCTGTACATATATAATTATATACAGGAGATACCCAGGTTATATCAGCTGTACATATATAATTATATACAGGAGATACCCAGGTTATATCAGCTGTACATATATAATTATATACAGGAGATGCCCAGGTTATACCAGCTGTACATATATCATTATATACAGAGGATGCCCAGGTTATACCGGCTGTACATATATAATTATATACAGGAGATGCCCAGGTTATACCAGCTGTACATGTATCATTATATACAGAGGATGCCCAGGTTATACCAGCTGTACATATATAATTATATACAGGAGATGCTCAGGTTATACCAGCTGTACATATATAATTATATACAGGAGATACCCAGGTTATATCAGCTGTACATATATAATTATATACAGGAGATGCCCAGGTTATACCAGCTGTACATATATCATTATATACAGGAGATGCCCAGGTTATACCAGCTGTACATATATCATTATATACAGAGGATGCCCAGGTTATACCGGCTGTACATATATAATTATATACAGGAGATGCCCAGGTTATACCAGCTGTACATGTATCATTATATACAGAGGATGCCCAGGTTATACCAGCTGTACATATATAATTATATACAGGAGATGCTCAGGTTATACCAGCTGTACATATATAATTATATACAGGAGATACCCAGGTTATATCAGCTGTACATATATAATTATATACAGGAGATGCCCAGGTTATACCAGCTGTACATATATCATTATATACAGGAGATGCCCAGGTTATACCAGCTGTACATATATCATTATATACAGAGGATGCCCAGGTTATACCGGCTGTACATATATAATTATATACAGGAGATACCCAGGTTATACCGGCTGTCCATACAGTATATAATTATATACAGGAGATGTCCAGGTTATACCGGCTGTACATATATAATTATATACAGGAGATGCCCAGGTTATACCGGCTGTACATATATAATTATATACAGGAGATGCCCAGGTTATACCAGCTGTACATATATCATTATATACAGAGGATGCCCAGGTTATACCAGCTGTACATGTATCATTATATACAGAGGATGCCCAGGTTATACCAGCTGTACATATATAATTATATACAGGAGATGCCCAGGTTATACCAGCTGTACATGTATCATTATATACAGGAGATGCCCAGGTTATACCAGCTGTACATATATCATTATATACAGGAGATGCCCAGGTTATACCAGCTGTACATGTATCATTATATACAGGAGATGCCCAGGTTATATCAGCTGTACATATATAATTATATACAGGAGATACCCAGGTTATATCAGCTGTACATATATAATTATATACAGGAGATACCCAGGTTATATCAGCTGTACATATATAATTATATACAGGAGATGCCCAGGTTATACCAGCTGTACATATATCATTATATACAGAGGATGCCCAGGTTATACCGGCTGTACATATATAATTATATACAGGAGATGCCCAGGTTATACCAGCTGTACATGTATCATTATATACAGAGGATGCCCAGGTTATACCAGCTGTACATATATAATTATATACAGGAGATGCTCAGGTTATACCAGCTGTACATATATAATTATATACAGGAGATACCCAGGTTATATCAGCTGTACATATATAATTATATACAGGAGATGCCCAGGTTATACCAGCTGTACATATATCATTATATACAGGAGATGCCCAGGTTATACCAGCTGTACATATATCATTATATACAGAGGATGCCCAGGTTATACCGGCTGTACATATATAATTATATACAGGAGATGCCCAGGTTATACCAGCTGTACATGTATCATTATATACAGAGGATGCCCAGGTTATACCAGCTGTACATATATAATTATATACAGGAGATGCTCAGGTTATACCAGCTGTACATATATAATTATATACAGGAGATACCCAGGTTATATCAGCTGTACATATATAATTATATACAGGAGATGCCCAGGTTATACCAGCTGTACATATATCATTATATACAGGAGATGCCCAGGTTATACCAGCTGTACATATATCATTATATACAGAGGATGCCCAGGTTATACCGGCTGTACATATATAATTATATACAGGAGATACCCAGGTTATACCGGCTGTCCATACAGTATATAATTATATACAGGAGATGTCCAGGTTATACCGGCTGTACATATATAATTATATACAGGAGATGCCCAGGTTATACCGGCTGTACATATATAATTATATACAGGAGATGCCCAGGTTATACCAGCTGTACATATATCATTATATACAGAGGATGCCCAGGTTATACCAGCTGTACATGTATCATTATATACAGAGGATGCCCAGGTTATACCAGCTGTACATATATAATTATATACAGGAGATGCCCAGGTTATACCAGCTGTACATGTATCATTATATACAGGAGATGCCCAGGTTATACCAGCTGTACATATATAATTATATACAGGAGATGCCCAGGTTATACCAGCTGTACATGTATCATTATATACAGGAGATGCCCAGGTTATACCAGCTGTACATATATCATTATATACAGGAGATGCCCAGGTTATACCAGCTGTACATGTATCATTATATACAGGAGATGCCCAGGTTATACCAGCTGTACATGTATCATTATATACAGAGGATGCCCAGGTTATACCAGGTTATTCCCCCTTATGAGGCTGGGGTCACACATGCGTGTTTTACGTACGTAAGAGCGCAAAAACTACGTACGTAAAACTCGCATTACATACGGCACAATGCTTCTCAATGGGGCTGCTCCTATTAGCCGTATATTACGGTTCAGTATTATACGGCGTTCTACGGCCGTACAAAATCGCAGCATGCTGCGTTTGTCAGCGTATTGCGCAAATAATACGCCAATGAAAGTCTATGGGTGCGAGAAAAATACGGATTCCACACGGACCAGCAGTGTGACTTGCGAGAAATACGCAGCGCTGTTAGTGAAAAGCCGGTAATTCAATTGCCGGCTTTTCATTTCTCCTGCACAAACCCGACAGGATATGAGACGTGGTTTACATATAGTAAACCATCTCATATCCCCCTTTTTTTTGCATATTCCACACTACTAATGTTAGTAGTGTGTATGTGCAAAATTTCAGCGATGTAGCTGCTGAAATAAAGGGTTAAATGGCGGAAAAAATTGGCGTGGGCTCCCGCGCAATTTTCTCCGCCAGAGTGGTAAAGCCAGTGACTGAGGGCAGATATTAATAGCCAGGAGAGGGTCCATGGTTATTGGCCCCCCCGTGGCTACAAACATCTGCCCCCAGCCACCCCAGAAAAGGCACATCTGGAAGATGCGCCTATTCTGGCACTTGGCCACTCTCTTCCCACTCCCTGTAGCGGTGGGATATGGGGTAATGAAGGGTTAATGCCACCTTGCTATTGGAAGGTGACATTAAGCCAGATTAATGATGGAGAGGCGTCAATTATGACACCTATCCATTATTAATCCAATTGTTGGAAAGGGTTAAAAAACACACACACATGATTGAAAAGTATTTTAATGAAATAAACACAGCGGTTGTTGTAATAATTTATTGTTCTCTCAAATCCATTTGCAGTCCCTCGCTTGGCAACATAATAAACGCACAAGATACATACCTTCTGATGTACTGTCAGGTCCAACGATGTAATCCATCTGAAGGGGTTAACTAATATTACAGGCAGGAGCCCTGCTAATGCAGCTGTGCTCCGTGCCTGTAATCCCCGGCGAATGAATGAAATGTAGGTCATTGACCTACATTTCATTCATTCGCGGTGATGCGCCCCCTGGTGGATGTCCTCATATGACCTGGAGCGTGGGAAAAAGTTCCCAGGCTGCAGTTCATGAGAACATCCACCAGAGGGCGCCTCACCGCGAATGAATGAAATGTAGGTCAATGACCTACATTTCATTCATTCGCCGGGGATTACAGGCACGGAGCACAGCTGCATTATAGCAGGGCTCCTGCCTGTAATATTAGTTAACCCCTTCAGATGGATTACATCGTTGGACCTGACAGTACATCAGAAGGTATGTATCTTGTGCGTTTATTATGTTGCCAAGCGAGGGACTGCAAATGGATTTGAGAGAACAATAAATTATTACAACAACCGCTGTGTTTATTTCATTAAAATACTTTTCAATCGTGTGTGTGTGTTTTTTAACCCTTTCCTACAATTGGATTAATAATGGAGAGGTGTCATAATTGACGCCTCTCCATTATTAATCTGGCTTAATGTCACCTTTCAATAGCAAGGTGGCATTAACCCTTCATTACCCCATATCCCACCGCTACAGGGAGTGGGAAGAGAGTGGCCAAGTGCCAGAATAGGCGCATCTTCCAGATGTGCCTTTTCTGGGGTGGCTGGGGGCAGATGTTTGTAGCCAGGGGGGGCCAATAACCATGGACTAGGCTATTAATATCTGCCCTCAGTCACTGGCTTTACCGCTCTGGCGGAGAAAATTGCGCGGGAGCCCACGCCAATTTTGTCCGCCATTTAACCCTTTATTTTAGCAGCTACAGCGCAGAAATTTTGCACATACACACTACTAACATTAGTAGTGTGGAATATGCAAAAAAAAGGGGGATATGAGATGGTTTACTGTATGTAATCATGTCTCATATCCTGTCGGGTTTGTGCAGGAGAAATGAAAAGCCGGCAATTGAATTACCGGCTGTTCACAGATATCGCGCTGATTGAAATCTAAATACAGAATATATATATATGTGTCACAATGACATATATATATATATACTGTATATATGTTTTCCCGAACATTTGAGCACATAAATCCATTAGATGTCGGTTTTGCAAGCCTGCGCGAAAATCTCGCAGTACGGATGCCATACGGATTACATACGGAGGATGCCATGCGCAAAATACGCTGACACACCCTGACTACGGATCACTATTTTGGGAACATTTCTCCGTATTACGGCCGTAGTACGGACGTATAATACGTGGCGTATTGTCTTACGCCATGTGTGACCCCAGCCTGAGGCCCCGGCGGCGCTCACCTCTCTGCGGGCTGCGTCCTGCGCGCTGGCTTTGGCTGCGGTCTAATGAGCTGGACTCAGAGATGAACGGGCGACTTCTGGGTTTTGCTTCTGCTGTAAGAGAAAAGGACGGATGAGTGGAAGATACAATGTACCAGACACAAGGTGCTAAGAGCAGCGGCTCCCCCTGCTGGTGGGGCACATGGGTGACGTAACAGTGACTGAAGCACATGCATAACCCCTGCACAAAGAAATGTTCACCACCAGAGCTGCAGTCACTATTCTGCTGTT
Source organism: Ranitomeya variabilis (assembly GCF_051348905.1). Classification (NCBI taxonomy): domain Eukaryota; kingdom Metazoa; phylum Chordata; class Amphibia; order Anura; family Dendrobatidae; genus Ranitomeya; species Ranitomeya variabilis. Next base: position 18,305,795 of record NC_135232.1, read on the forward strand.
ACATTGTGTCTTATCCTCCAGAGCTGCGGTCAGTGTTCTGCTGTTACATTGTGTCTCATCCTCCAGTCACCTCCAGAGCTGCAGTGACTAATCTTTGTTTTTACATCCCAGTCCCATCTTATATTTCCTTGGGTGACCACATAGAGCATGTGCTGTACACACCCTGATCCAGCAGGGGGCAGCGCAAATGGGGGAGATTCTGCCACCTGGTAGAGATAAGAAGAAATCATCACATTGTGGTTGTGTCCTGATGAAGCTCTTGGCGCAGCTCCATCAGCTCCATCCTGACCATCTCTTTCATCCTCTCCATCACCTCCATCTCTTTCATCCTCTCCATCACCTCCATCTCTTCCATCAGCTCCATCCCCTCCGTCAGGTCCATCAGCTCCATCCCCTCCGTCAGGTCCATCATCTCCATCCCCTCCGTCAGGTCCATCATCTCCATCCCCTCCATCTCCTCCATCCTCTCCATCCCCTCCCTGGAGCAGAGAGCACATTTATCCATACATCCCTTTCTACTATTGCCATAGGAAATCATCAGCATTTGTGCTGCAGCTCTGGCTGTGACTGGAGGATGGGCAGATGGAACTTGTGGTGCCTTAACCCATAAAGTAGAAGGAAATTCACACTATGCGGTCAGGAAATAAAGCTTTGGCTGCGGGATGTGAGCGAGCGGCGGCCGGGTGCACTGGCAGCATGGGGCGCTGGTGACCGATTCTCACACCTGGTCTCTGGGGTTCTGTGGTCACAGCTCCCATCCCCCGCTGTACAGACCTCCAGACAAGGGGTGATTCGTGGGCCCCCCTAAAACCGCAGCCCCCCGAGCCCACATTCCCTCACAACGGCTCCTGTGTGCTGATCCGAGCGACTGAGGGTCAGGAAATGAAAAGAACAAGTGGACTGTAAGAAGCGAGCGCATTCCCGGCGAGGCGCTGCTAATTACCTGAGAACTCAGGAGGCCGCAGCGCAGCCGCACTGTACATCCATGCAACACGAGGAGAGGCCTGTGCCCCTCCACTGCCCGCTCCTCACCTTTCCCAGGGCACCTCCATTGCCACTCATGCTCCTCACCTTCACCGGGGGCCGTGGCACCTCCACCACTCGCCTACGCTCCTCACCAGGGGCTGAGGCACCACCACTCGCCTACGCTCCTCATCAGGGGCTGAAGCACCACCACTTGCCCGCGCTCCTCACCAGGGGCTGAGGCACCTCCACCACTCGCCCGCGCTCCTCACCAGGGGCTGAGGCACCTCCACCACTCGCCCGCGCTCCTCACCAGGGGCTGAGGCACCTCCACCATCCACCACTTGCCCGCGCTCCTCAACAGGGGCTGAGGCACCTCTACCACTCGCCCGCACTCCTCACCAGGGGCTGAGGCACCTCCACCACTCTCTCGCGCTATTCACCAGGGGCCGAGGCACTTCCACCACTCGGCCCTGCTCCTCACCTTCACTAGAGACCACAGCACTTCCACCAGCCGCTCCTCACCAGAGGCCGAGGCACCTCCACCGCTTGCCCGGGCACCTCACCTTAACCGGGAGGGCTGCAGCCCCATCCCCCTCCTCACTAGGGGCCAAGGTACCTCTACCTCTCAGGCTGAGGCACCTCCACCATCCACCACTTGCCCGCGCTCCTCAACAGGGGCTGAGGCACCTCTACCACTCGCCCGCACTCCTCACCAGGGGCTGAGGCACCTCCACCACTCTCTCGCGCTATTCACCAGGGGCCGAGGCACTTCCACCACTCGGCCCTGCTCCTCACCTTCACTAGAGACCACAGCACTTCCACCAGCCGCTCCTCACCAGAGGCCGAGGCACCTCCACCGCTTGCCCGGGCACCTCACCTTAACCGGGAGGGCTGCAGCCCCATCCCCCTCCTCACTAGGGGCCGGGGTACCTCTACCTCTCATCCAGCCCTGACGCTATGGAACCAGAAACTTCCCTCCTCACCGGGGGCTGCTGCACCTCCACTGTTCTTCTCACCTTCACTAGGGACTACAGCACTTCCACCGCCAGGTCCTCACACAGGCCACGGCACCTCCACCACCTGCTCCTCACCTTCACTAAGGACCTCACCACTTCCACCGCCAGCTCCTCACAGGAGCCGAGGCACCTCCACCACTCCTCGTCTTCACCACCCACTTCTCACCTTCACTAAAGACCTCACCACTTCCACAGCCAGCTCCTCACAGGTGCCAAGTTACCTTCACCACTCCTCATCTTCACCACCCGCTCCTCACCTTCACTAAGGACCTCACCACTTCCACTGCCAGCTCCTCACACTGGCCGAGCCACCTCTACCACTCCTCATCTTCACCACCCGCTCTCACCTTCACTAAAGATCTCACCACTTCCCCCGCCAGCTCCTCACAGGAGCCGAGGCACCTCCACCATTCCTCCATCTTCATCACCCGCTCCTCACCTTCACTAAGGATCTCACCACTTCCACTGCCAGATCCTCACAGGGGCTGAGGCACCTCCACCGATGCTCATCTTCACCAGGGGCCGCAGCCCCATCCACTAGCCGCTATTCACCTTCACTAGGTAGCACAGCACCTCCACTGCCAGCTCCTCACAGGGGCCGAGGCACCTCCACCGCTGCTCATCTTCACCAGGGGCCGCAGCCCCATCCACTAGCCGCTATTCACCTTCACTAGGTAGCACAGCACCTCCACCGCCAGCTCCTCAGAGGGGCCGAGGCACCTCCACCGCTGCTCATCTTCACCAGGGGCCGCAGCCCCATCCACTAGCCGCTATTCACCTTCACTAGGTAGCACAGCACCTCCACCGCCAGCTCCTCACAGGGGCCGAGGCACCTACACAGCTGCTCATCTTCACCAGGGGCCACAGCCCCATCCTCTAGCCGCTATTCACCTTCACTAGGTAGCACAGCTCCTCCACCGCCAGCTCCTCACAGGGGCAGAGGCATCTCCACCGCTGCTCATCTTCACCAGGGGCCGCAGCTCCATCCACTAGCTGCTATTCACCTTCACTAGGCAGCACAGCACCTCCACCGCCAGCTCCTCACAGGGGCCGAGGCACCTCCACCTCTGCTCATCTTCACCAGGGGCCGCAGCCCCATCCTCTAGCCGCTATTCACCTTCACTAGGTAGCACAGCACCTCCACCGCCAGCTCCTCACAGGGGCCGAGGCACCTCCACCGCTGCTCATCTTCACCAGGGGCCGCAGCCCCATCCACTAGCCGCTATTCACCTTCACTAGGTAGCACAGCTCCTCCACAGCCAGCTCCTCACAGGGGCCGAGGCACCTCCACCGCTGCTCATCTTCACCAGGGGCCGCAGCCCCATCCACTAGCCGCTATTCACCTTCACTAGGTAGCACAGCTCCTCCACCGCCTGCTCCTCACAGGGGGCTGCAGCACCTCCACTGCTGCTCATCTTTACCAGGGGCCACAGCCCCATCCTCTAGCCGCTATTCACCTTCACTAGGTAGCACAGCTCCTCCACCGCCAGCTCCTCACAGGGGCCGAGGCACCTCCACCGCTGCTCATCTTCACCAGGGGCCGCAGCCCCATTCACTAGCCGCTATTCACCTTCACTAGGTAGCACAGCTCCTCCACCGCCAGCTCCTCACAGGGGCCGAGGCACCTCCACAGCTGCTCATCTTCACCAGGGGCCGCAGCCCCATCCACTAGCCGCTATTCACCTTCACTAGGTAGCACAGCTCCTCCACCGCCTGCTCCTCACCAGGGGCCGAGGCACCTCCACCGCTGCTCATCTTCACCAGGGGCCGCAGCCCCATCCACTAGCCGCTATTCACCTTCACTAGGTAGCACAGCACCTCCACCGCCAGCTCCTCACAGGGGGCTGCAGCACCTCCACCGCTGCTCATCTTCACCAGGGGCCGCAGCCCCATCCTCTAGCCGCTATTCACCTTCACTAGGTAGCACAGCTCCTCCACCGCCAGCTCCTCACAGGGGCCGAGGCACCTCCACAGCTGCTCATCTTCACCAGGGGCCGCAGCCCCATCCAATAGCCACTATTCACCTTCACTAGGTAGCACAGCTCCTCCACCGCCTGCTCCTCACAGGGGCCGAGGCACCTCCACCGCTGCTCATCTTCACCAGGGTCCGCAGCCTCATCCACTAGCCGCCATTCACCTTCACTAGGTAGCAACGCTCCTCCACGGCCTGCTCCTCACAGGGGCCGAGGCACCTCCACCGCTGCTCATCTTCACCAGGGGCCGCAGCCCCATCCTCTAGCCGCTATTCACCTTCACTAGGTAGCACAGCTCCTCCACCGCCAGCTCCTCACAGGGGCCGAGGCACCTCCACCGCTGCTCATCTTCACCAGGGGCCGCAGCCCCATCCACTAGCTGCTATTCACCTTCACTAGGTAGCACAGCTCCTCCACCGCCAGCTCCTCACAGGGGCCGAGGCACCTCCACAGCTGCTCATCTTCACCAGGGGCCGCAGCCCCATCCAATAGCCGCTATTCACCTTCACTAGGTAGCACAGCACCTCCACCGCCTGCTCCTCACAGGGGCCGAGGCACCTCCACCGCTGCTCATCTTCACCAGGGGCCGCAGCCCCATCCACTAGCTGCTATTCACCTTCACTAGGTAGCACAGCTCCTCCACCGCCAGCTCCTCACAGGGGCCGAGGCACCTCCACCGCTGCTCATCTTCACCAGGGGCCGCAGCCCCATCCACTAGCCGCTATTCACCTTCACTAGGTAGCACAGCACCTCCACCGCCTGCTCCTCACAGGGGCCGAGGCACCTCCACCGCTGCTCATCTTCACCAGGGGCCGCAGCCCCATCCACTAGCCGCTATTCACCTTCACTAGGTAGCACAGCACCTCCACCGCCAGCTCCTCACAGGGGCCGAGGCACCTCCACCGCTGCTCATCTTCACCAGGGGCCGCAGCCCCATCCACTAGCCACTATTCACCTTCACTAGGTAGCACAGCTCCTCCACCGCCAGCTCCTCACAGGGGCCGAGGCACCTCCACCGCTGCTCATCTTCACCAGGGGCCGCAGCCCCATCCACTAGCCGCTATTCACCTTCACTAGGTAGCACAGCTCCTCCACAGCCAGCTCCTCACAGGGTCCGAGGCACCTCCACCGCTGCTCATCTTCACCAGGGGCCGCAGCCCCATCCACTAGCCGCTATTCACCTTCACTAGGTAGCACAGCACCTCCACCGCCAGCTCCTCACAGGGGCCGAGGCACCTCCACCGCTGCTCATCTTCACCAGGGGCCGCAGCCCCATCCACTAGCCGCTATTCACCTTCACTAGGTAGCACAGCTCCTCCACCGCCAGCTCCTCACAGGGGCCGAGGCACCTCCACCGCTGCTCATCTTCACCAGGGGCCGCAGCCCCATCCAATAGCCGCTATTCACCTTCACTAGGTAGCACAGCACCTCCACCGCCAGCTCCTCACAGGGGCCGAGGCACCTCCACCGCTGCTCATCTTCACCAGGGGCCGCAGCCCCATCCACTAGCCGCTATTCACCTTCACTAGGTAGCACAGCTCCTCCACCGCCAGCTCCTCACAGGGGCCGAGGCACCTCCACCGCTGCTCATCTTCACCAGGGGCCACAGCCCCATCCACTAGCCGCTATTCACCTTCACTAGGTAGCACAGCTCCTCCACCGCCAGCTCCTCACAGGGGCCGAGGCACCTCCACCGCTGCTCATCTTCACCAGGGGCCGCAGCCCCATCCACTAGCCGCTATTCACCTTCACTAGGTAGCACAGCACCTCCACTGCCAGCTCCTCCCAGGGGCCGAGGCACCTCCACCGCTGCTCATCTTCACCAGGGGCCGCAGCCCCATCCACTAGCCGCTATTCACCTTCACTAGGTAGCACAGCACCTCCACCGCCTGCTCCTCACAGGGGCTGAGGCACCTCCACCGCTGCTCATCTTCACCAGGGGCCGCAGCCCCATCCACTAGCCGCTATTCACCTTCACTAGGTAGCACAGCTCCTCCACAGCCAGCTCCTCACAGGGTCCGAGGCACCTCCACCGCTGCTCATCTTCACCAGGGGCCGCAGCCCCATCCACTAGCCGCTATTCACCTTCACTAGGTAGCACAGCACCTCCACCGCCAGCTCCTCACAGGGGCCGAGGCACCTCCACCGCTGCTCATCTTCACCAGGGGCCGCAGCCCCATCCACTAGCCGCTATTCACCTTCACTAGGTAGCACAGCTCCTCCACCGCCAGCTCCTCACAGGGGCCGAGGCACCTCCACCGCTGCTCATCTTCACCAGGGGCCGCAGCCCCATCCACTAGCTGCTATTCACCTTCACTAGGTAGCACAGCTCCTCCACCGCCAGCTCCTCACAGGGGCCGAGGCACCTCCACCGCTGCTCATCTTCACCAGGGGCCGCAGCCCCATCCACTAGCCGCTATTCACCTTCACTAGGTAGCACAGCACCTCCACCGCCTGCTCCTCACAGGGGCCGAGGCACCTCCACCGCTGCTCATCTTCACCAGGGGCCGCAGCCCCATCCACTAGCCGCTATTCACCTTCACTAGGTAGCACAGCACCTCCACCGCCAGCTCCTCACAGGGGCCGAGGCACCTCCACCGCTGCTCATCTTCACCAGGGGCCGCAGCCCCATCCACTAGCCACTATTCACCTTCACTAGGTAGCACAGCTCCTCCACCGCCAGCTCCTCACAGGGGCCGAGGCACCTCCACCGCTGCTCATCTTCACCAGGGGCCGCAGCCCCATCCACTAGCCGCTATTCACCTTCACTAGGTAGCACAGCTCCTCCACAGCCAGCTCCTCACAGGGTCCGAGGCACCTCCACCGCTGCTCATCTTCACCAGGGGCCGCAGCCCCATCCACTAGCCGCTATTCACCTTCACTAGGTAGCACAGCACCTCCACCGCCAGCTCCTCACAGGGGCCGAGGCACCTCCACCGCTGCTCATCTTCACCAGGGGCCGCAGCCCCATCCACTAGCCGCTATTCACCTTCACTAGGTAGCACAGCTCCTCCACCGCCAGCTCCTCACAGGGGCCGAGGCACCTCCACCGCTGCTCATCTTCACCAGGGGCCGCAGCCCCATCCAATAGCCGCTATTCACCTTCACTAGGTAGCACAGCACCTCCACCGCCAGCTCCTCACAGGGGCCGAGGCACCTCCACCGCTGCTCATCTTCACCAGGGGCCGCAGCCCCATCCACTAGCCGCTTTTCACCTTCACTAGGTAGCACAGCTCCTCCACCGCCAGCTCCTCACAGGGGCCGAGGCACCTCCACCGCTGCTCATCTTCACCAGGGGCCGCAGCCCCATCCACTAGCCGCTATTCACCTTCACTAGGTAGCACAGCTCCTCCACCGCCAGCTCCTCACAGGGGCCGAGGCACCTCCACCGCTGCTCATCTTCACCAGGGGCCGCAGCCCCATCCACTAGCCGCTATTCACCTTCACTAGGTAGCACAGCACCTCCACTGCCAGCTCCTCCCAGGGGCCGAGGCACCTCCACCGCTGCTCATCTTCACCAGGGGCCGCAGCCCCATCCACTAGCCGCTATTCACCTTCACTAGGTAGCACAGCACCTCCACCGCCTGCTCCTCACAGGGGCTGAGGCACCTCCACCGCTGCTCATCTTCACCAGGGGCCGCAGCCCCATCCACTAGCCGCTATTCACCTTCACTAGGTAGCACAGCTCCTCCACCGCCAGCTCCTCACAGGGGCCGAGGCACCTCCACCGCTGCTCATCTTCACCAGGGGCCGCAGCCCCATCCACTAGCCGCTATTCACCTTCACTAGGTAGCACAGCACCTCCACCGCCAGCTCCTCACAGGGGCCGAGGCACCTCCACCGCTGCTCATCTTCACCAGGGGCCGCAGCCCCATCCACTAGCCGCTATTCACCTTCACTAGGTAGCACAGCTCCTCCACCGCCAGCTCCTCACAGGGGCCGAGGCACCTCCACCGCTGCTCATCTTCACCAGGGGCCGCAGCCCCATCCACTAGCCGCTATTCACCTTCACTAGGTAGCACAGCACCTCCACTGCCAGCTCCTCCAAGGGGCCGAGGCACCTCCACCGCTGCTCATCTTCACCAGGGGCCGCAGCCCCATCCACTAGCCGCTATTCACCTTCACTAGGTAGCACAGCACCTCCACCGCCTGCTCCTCACAGGGGCTGAGGCACCTCCACCGCTGCTCATCTTCACCAGGGGCCGCAGCCCCATCCACTAGCCGCTATTCACCTTCACTAGGTAGCACAGCTCCTCCACCGCCAGCTCCTCACAGGGGCCGAGGCACCTCCACCGCTGCTCATCTTCACCAGGGGCCGCAGCCCCATCCACTAGCCGCTATTCACCTTCACTAGGTAGCACAGCACCTCCACCGCCAGCTCCTCACAGGGGCCGAGGCACCTCCACAGCTGCTCATCTTCACCAGGGGCCGCAGCCCCATCCACTAGCCGCTATTCACCTTTACTAGGTAGCACAGCTCCTCCACCGCCAGCTCCTCACAGGGGCCGAGGCACCTCCACCGCTGCTCATCTTCACCAGGGGCCGCAGCCCCATCCACTAGCCGCTATTCACCTTCACTAGGTAGCACAGCACCTCCACTGCCAGCTCCTCCAAGGGGCCGAGGCACCTCCACCGCTGCTCATCTTCACCAGGGGCCGCAGCCCCATCCACTAGCCGCTATTCACCTTCACTAGGTAGCACAGCTCCTCCACCGCCAGCTCCTCACAGGGGCCGAGGCACCTCCACAGCTGCTCATCTTCACCAGGGGCCGCAGCCCCATCCACTAGCCGCTATTCACCTTTACTAGGTAGCACAGCTCCTCCACCGCCAGCTCCTCACAGGGGCCGAGGCACCTCCACCGCTGCTCATCTTCACCAGGGGCCGCAGCCCCATCCACTAGCCGCTATTCACCTTCACTAGGTAGCACAGCACCTCCACTGCCAGCTCCTCCAAGGGGCCGAGGCACCTCCACCGCTGCTCATCTTCACCAGGGGCCGCAGCCCCATCCACTAGCCGCTATTCACCTTCACTAGGTAGCACAGCTCCTCCACCGCCAGCTCCTCACAGGGGCCGAGGCACCTCCACCGCTGCTCATCTTCACCAGGGGCCGCAGCCCCATCCACTAGCCGCTATTCACCTTCACTAGGTAGCACAGCACCTCCACCGCCAGCTCCTCCCAGGGGCCGAGGCACCTCCACCGCTGCTCATCTTCACCAGGGGCCGCAGCCCCATCCACTAGCCGCTATTCACCTTCACTAGGTAGCACAGCTCCTCCACCGCCAGCTCCTCACAGGGGCCGAGGCACCTCCACCGCTGCTCATCTTCACCAGGGGCCGCAGCCCCATCCACTAGCCGCTATTCACCTTCACTAGGTAGCACAGCACCTCCACCGCCAGCTCCTCCCAGGGGCCGAGGCACCTCCACCGCTGCTCATCTTCACCAGGGGCCGCAGCCCCATCCACTAGCCGCTATTCACCTTCACTAGGTAGCACAGCACCTCCACCGCCAGCTCCTCACAGGGGCCGAGGCACCTCCACCGCTGCTCATCTTCACCAGGGGCCGCAGCCCCATCCACTAGCCGCTATTCACCTTCACTAGGTAGCACAGCACCTCCACCGCCAGCTCCTCACAGGGGCCGAGGCACCTCCACCGCTGCTCATCTTCACCAGGGGCCGCAGCCCCATCCACTAGCCGCTATTCACCTTCACTAGGTAGCACAGCACCTCCACCGCCTGCTCCTCACAGGGGCCGAGGCACCTCCACAGCTGCTCATCTTCACCAGGGGCCGCAGCCCCATCCTCTAGCCGCTATTCACCTTCACTAGGTAGCACAGCACCTCCACCGCCTGCTCCTCACAGGGGGCTGCAGCACCTCCACCGCTCCTCTTCCAGCCCTGACCCCACGGACCCAGACATTTCCCTCCTCACTTCATGACCCGTCCAGTACTGACCCGAAACCATTGTACGTGCCTCCTTAAAGGCAGTGTCGGGAGCAGAGAACAGAGAGAAGTTGTGCAGACGTCCCGCCGTCCTCTGTGTTTCACCAGTGTATGATCCCTGCGCACTGTCAGGGAATGGAGTCATCACCCAGCAGCCAATTCACCACACCACAGCTCTTCACGGGTGGAGCTGGAGCAAATGCCTCCGCGCTTCTCCCCGAGCGCCGGGAATGAAGACCCTGCCATGTCTGCGGAGCACTGACCAAGGGCTTCATCTATTGCGGAGCCTCCGGGAGACTCGGGAAGCCTGTGATACACTAACGAGCCATGCAGCTGCGTGAGCGACGCACGGCAGGACTTCACCGGCGCACAGCAGTGTAATGATCTGGATCCTCAGTGCCATGGATACAGCGGCCCCGAGCACCAACTGCGGTCACCTCATGGGCTCTGTAGGGCTAAAGCCTCATCATCTGAGCTGCCCTATAGTAACACTGCGCTACCCAGACCAACCAATCACAGCTCGGCTTACAGTTTACCAGAGCAACCAATCACAGCTCAGCTTATACCAGAGCAACCAATCACAGCTCAGCTTATTCCACACCAACCAATCACAGCTCGGTTTATACCAGAGCAACTAGTCACAGCACAGTTTATACCAGACCAACCAATCACAGCTCAGCTTACAAGAGCAACCAATCACAGCTCAGCTTACACCACAGCAACCAATCACAGCTCAGCTTATACCACCATACCAACCAATCACAGATCAGCTTATACCAGACCAACCAATCACAGCACAGTTTATACCAGACCAACCAATCACAGCTCAGCTTACACCAGAGCAACCAATCACAGCTCAGCTTATACCACCATACCAACCAATCACAGATCAGCTTACAGTTTACCAGAGCAACCAATCACAGCTCAGCTTATACCAGACCAACCAATCACAGCTCAGCTTATTCCAAACCAACCAATCACAGCTCAGCTTACACCAGAGCAACCAATCACAGATCAGCTTATACCAGACCAACCAATCACAGCTCAGTTTACACCAGAGCAACTAATCACAGCTCAGCTTATAAAAGAGCAACCAATCACAGCTCAGTTTATACCAGAGCAACCAATCACAGCTCAGTTTATACCAGAGCAACCAATCACAGCTCAGTTTATACGAGACCAACCAATCACAGATCTGCCTATACCAGAGCAACCAATCACGCTCAGCTTGTAGTTTACAATACCAACCAATGACAGCTAAGAATATACCAGAGCAACCAATCACAGCTCAGCTTACAGTTTAGCAGAGCAACCAATCACAGCTCAAGATCTCAGGTTATATTATAACATGTCAATGCTCGGCTTTCACTTTTTACACCCCTGTGATATATATGGGACCTATGTGACATATACGGGGCCACTGTGACATATACGGGGCCACTGTGATATATATACGGGACCCCAGTGATATATATACGGGGCCCCTGTGATATATACGGGGCCCCTGTGATATATACGGGGCCCCTGTGATATATACGGGACCCCTGTGATATATATACGGGACCCCTGTGATATATATACGGGACCCCTGTGATATATACGGGGCCCCTGTGATATATACGGGACCCCTGTGATATATATACGGGACCCCTGTGATATATATACGGGACCCCTGTGATATATATACGGGGCCCCTGTGATATATACGGGACCCCTGTGATATATACGGGACCCCTGTGACATATATACGGGGCCCCGGTGATATATTCGGAGCGCCTGTGACATATACGGGGCCCCTGTGATATATACGGGACCCCAGTGATATATACGGGACCCCAGTGATATATACGGGACCCCTGTGACATATATACGGGGCCCCTGTGATATATATTCGGAGCGCCTGTGACATATACGGGGCCCCTGTGATATATACGGGGCCCCTGTGATATATACGGGGCCCCTGTGATATATACGGGGCCCCTGTGATATATACGGGGTCCCTGTGATATATACGGGGCCACTGTGATATATACGGGGCCCCTGTGATATATACGGGGCCCCTGTTATACATACGGGGCCCCTGTGATATATACGGGGCCCCTGTGATATATACGGGGCCTCTGTGATATATATGGGGCCTCTGTGATATATACGGGGCCCCTGTGATATATACGGAGCCCCTGTGATATATACGGAGCCCCTGTGATATATACGGGGCCCCTGTGATATATACGGGGCCCCTGTTATACATACGGGGCCCCTGTTATACATACGGGGCCCCTGTGATATATACGGAGCCTCTGTGATATATACGGGGCCCCTGTGATATATACGGGGCCCCTGTGATATATACGGAGCACCAGTGATATATACGGGGCCCCTGTGATATATACGGAGCCCCTGTGATATATACGGGGCCCCTGTGATATATACGGAGCCCCTGTGATATATACGGCGCCTCTGTGATATATACGGGGCCTCTGTGATATATACGGAGCGCCTGTGATATATACGGGGCCTCTGTGATATATACGGGGCCCCTGTGATATATACGGGGCCCCTGTGATATATACGGAGCCCCTGTGATATATACGGAGCCCCTGTGATATATAAGGGGCCCCTGTGATATATACGGAGCCCCTGTGATATATACGGAGCCCCTGTGATATATGCGGAGCCCCTGTGATATATACGGGGCCCCTGTGATATATACGGGGCCCCTGTTATACATACAGGGCCCCTGTGATATATACGGGGCCTCTGTGATATATACGGAGCCCCTGTGATATATACGGAGCCCCTGTGATATATACGGGGCCTCTGTGATATATACGGGGCCTCTGTGATATATACGGAGCCCTGTGATATATACGGAGCCCCTGTGATATATACGGGGCCTCTGTGATATATACGGAGCCCTGTGATATATACGGAGCCCCTGTGATATATACGGAGCCCCTGTGATATATACGGAGCGCCTGTGATATATTCGGGACCCCTGTGATATATACGGGACCCCAGTGATATATACGGGACCCCTGTGATATATACGGGGCCCCTGTGATATATTCGGGGCCCCTGTGATATATACGGAGCCCCTGTGATATATACGGGGCGTCTGTGATATATACGGGGCCCCTGTGATATATACGGTGCCCCAGTGATATATACGGGGCCTCTGTGATATATTCGGGGCCCCTGTGATATATACGGGGCCTCTGTGATATATTCGGGGCCCCTGTGATATATACGGGGCCTCTGTGATATATACGGGGCCTCTGTGATATATACGGAGCCCCTGTGATATATACGGAGCCCCGGTGATATATACGGGGCCTCTGTGATATATACGGGGCCTCTGTGATATATACGGAGCCCCTGTGATATATACGGAGCCCCTGTGATATATACGGGGCCTCTGTGATATATACGGAGCCCCTGTGATATATACAGGGCCCCTGTGATATATTTGGGGCCCCTGTGATATATACAGGGCCCCTGTGATATATACGGTGCCCCAGTGATATATTCGGGGCCCTGTGATATATACGGGGCCCCTGTGATATATACGGGGCCTCTGTGATATATACGGGGCCTCTGTGATATATACGGAGCCCCTGTGATATATACGGGGCCCCTGTGATATATTCGGGGCCCCTGTGATATATACAGGGCCTCTGTGATATATACGGGGCCCCTGTGATATATACGGAGCGCCTGTGATATATACGGGGCCCCTGTGATATATACGGAGCGCTTGTGATATATACGGGGCCGCTGTGATATATACGGGGCCCCTGTGATATATACGGAGCCCCTGTGATATATACGGGGCCCCTGTGATATATTCGGGGCCCCTGTGATATATACAGGGCCTCTGTGATATATACGGGGCCCCTGTGATATATACGGAGCCCCTGTGATATATATACGGGGCCTCTGTGATATATACGGAGCCCTGTGATATATACGGGGCCCACATGAACTCTAATCAGTATTCCGTCTCAAGTGGCGTAACTTGAAACTCATGGGCCCCGATGTGAAAGCTCCAACGGGGCCCCCAAATATTTTAAATCTTTAATAGCAATAGTCTTTTTCTATAGGCCAAAGGGACTTTTAGGGCCCCCTAGGCTCCAGGGCCCGGTGCGATTGCAGCCCCTACACCTGTTGTAGTTACACCCCTGTCCGTAGCCCTAGCAGACCCCCAGAACAGCTTTTATTGGGGAAGCATTTGCTGGTCGCTCACTTCCTGGACTGCGCTCACCTCTCTAGGAATGATGGCATACAGAGAGGGGCCGAGCTCGGGGGAGACCCCGCTAATTAACGCCTCGACTCGTAACAACGGTCCAAACTGGGAAATCAAAGGCCAAAGCTAGAATAATAGGAGGAGATGAGTGACTGCAGGAAGCGCACCGGCACTCCGCTCCCCTCCCCTCCCCGATGTGCGGGCCCCTCTCAGGCCTGTGAAGAGTTAATCTGCGAGACCATAATCTAAGCGCCATCACTGACAACATGAAAAGGCGTCTGACAACCTCCATTATCACGGGATCCTGAAAAGCAAAAAACAACAAAACATCCCCTGAGAAGGGCGCGTTGTGCTGGCGGGAAGGTGCGGGTCACACGGAGCAGCTCACCGCCAACTGCACAATGCCAATAGGGGTCCGGGCCCGGTCCCCCGCCCGCGTCATGCCAGGGCCGGCTAATCCCTACACACAGGCCTTTCATGTTCCCGCTTTCAAGTTCACGGCCCTTTCAGCCGGGACGGGCACGGCGCAACAATACCGGCGCATTCCAAAGACTGGGAACTGCTAAGCCCCACTCTGCCAAAGCGGGACGGATGTCAGCTCCTGAGCACTGAATGCAGCTCCTGTCACAGGACGAGGGGGCAGCGAGGGGAACTCTGCCCGCGAAGTCACAACATGACACAAGTAGCACAAGATCTCGAAAATGGCGCCAATCACTAGAAACGCCCGTACCCAACTATCACGGTGTTTTACTCTATACGGCCATTTATGACCCTGAACTCCGCCAATACTGTAGAGAAGACGGGAGGGGAGCAAGAAAAAGAAATAACCGGCCAGAGACGACGATCACTGAGTATACAGCAGCACGGATATTACAGAGGAATACTGAACACCAGTGATATTTACAGAACGACGGAGCATTAAATACATGGCCGCCGGGCACACGCTCCACGCTCGCAAGCGGAGAAAAGTCAATATGTCTCCACATCACTGTATAAAAGTCATTACCAATGTACACAAACACCGAGCGGCGAGAAAGAACAGGCCGGAGACATCCTGCAACGTATACCTGAGGAAGGGGCAGAAATGTCATATTACACTCACGTTACACAGTGTCCTCCCTACTGACAAAGAAGAATGGGGAGGATAATGAGGAAATGTGCAGGTCAGATACCATAATACTGTACTGCCCCTGTATACAAGAATATCACTAAAATAATACTGCCCCTACTGTATATACAAGAAAATCACTAAAATAATACTGCCCCTATATACAAGAATATCACACAAATAATACTGCCCCATATACAAGAATATAACTACTATAATACTGCCCCTATATACAAGAAAATCACTAAAATAATACTGCCCTTATGTACAAGAATATAACTACTATAATACTGCTCCTATATACAAGAATATAACTACTATAATACTGCCCCATATACAAGAATATAACTACTATAATACTGCTCCTATGTACAAGAATATAACTACTATAATACTGCCCCTATATACAAGAATATAACTACTATAATACTGCCCCTATGTACAAGGATATAACTACTATAATACTGCTCCTATGTACAAGAATATAACTACTATAATACTGCCCCTATGTACAAGAAAATAACTACTATAATACTGCCCCTATGTACAAGAATATAACTACTATAATACTGCTCCTATGTACAAGAATATAACTACTATAATACTGCTCCTATATACAAGAATATAACTACTATAATACTGCCCCATATACAAGAATATAACTACTATAATACTGCCCCTATATACAAGAAAATCACTAAAATAATACTGCCCTTATGTACAAGGATATAACTACTATAATACTGCTCCTATGTACAAGAATATAACTACTATAATACTGCCCCTATGTACAAGAAAATAACTACTATAATACTGCCCCTATGTACAAGAATATAACTACTATAATACTGCTCCTATGTACAAGAATATAACTACTATAATACTGCTCCTATGTACAAGAATATAACTACTATAATACTGCTCCTATGTACAAGAATATAACTACTATAATACTGTCCCTATATACAAGAATATAACTACTATAATACTGCCCCTATGTACAAGAATATAACTACTATAATACTGCTCCTATGTACAAGAATATAACTACTATAATACTGCTCCTATGTACAAGAATATAACTACTATAATACTGCCCCTATGTACAAGAATATAACTACTATAATACTGCTCCTATGTACAAGAATATAACTACTATAATACTGCTCCTATGTACAAGAATATAACTACTATAATACTGCCCCTATGTACAACTATATAACTACTATAATACTGCCCCTATGTACAGGAATATAACTACTATAATACTGTCCCTATGCACAAGAATATAACTACTATAATACTGCTCCTATGTACAAGAATATAACTACTATAATACTGCTCCTATATACAAGAATATAACTACTATAATACTGCTCCTATGTACAAGAATATAACTACTATAATACTGCTCCTATGTACAAGAATATAACTACTATAATACTGCCCCTATGTACAAGAATATAACTACTATAATACTGCTCCTATGTACAAGAATATAACTACTATAATACTGCTCCTATGTACAAGAATATAACTACTATAATACTGCCCCTATGTACAACTATATAACTACTATAATACTGCCCCTATGTACAGGAATATAACTACTATAATACTGTCCCTATGCACAAGAATATAACTACTATAATACTGCTCCTATATACAAGAATATAACTACTATAATACTGCTCCTATGTACAAGAATATAACTACTATACTACTGCCCCTATGTACAAGAATATAACTACTATAATACTGCCCCTATGTACAAGAATATAACTACTATAATACTGCCCCATGTGGAAGAATATAACTACTATAATACTGCTCCCCATGTACAAGAATATAACTACTATAATACTGCTCCTATGTACAAGAATATAACTACTATAATACTGCTCCTATATACAAGAATATAACTACTATAATACTCCCCCTATGTACAAAAATATAACTACTATAATACCGCCCCTATGTACAAGAATATAACTACTATAATACTGCCCCATGTGCAAGAATATAACTACTATAATACTGCTCCTATGTACAAGAAAATAACTACTATAATACTGCCCCATGTGCAAGAATATAACTACTATAATACTGCTCCTATGTACAAGAATATAACTACTATAATACTGCCCCTATGTACAAGAATATAACTACTATAATACTGCTCCCTATGTACAAGAATATAAGTACTGTAATACTGCTCCTATGTACAAGAATATAACTACTATACTACTGCCCCTATGTACAAGAATATAACTACTATAATACTGCTCTCTATGTACAAGAATATAACTACTATAACACTGCTCCTATGTACAAGAATATAACTACTATAATACTGCTCCTATATACAAGAATATAACTACTATAATACTGCTCCTATGTACAAGAATATAACTACTATAATGCTGATCCTATGTACAAGAATATAACTACTATAATACTGCTCCTATGTACAAGAATATAACTACTATAATACTGCTCCTATGTACAAGAATATAACTACTATAATACTGCTCCTATATACAAGAATATAACTACTATAATACTGCTCCTATGTACAAGAATATAACTACTATAATGCTGATCCTATGTACAAGAATATAACTACTATAATACTGCTCCTATGTACAAGAATATAACTACTATAATACTGCTCCTATGTACAAGAATATAACTACTATAATACTGCTCCTATGTACAAGAATATAACTACTATAATACTGTCCCTATGTACAAGAATATAAATACTATAATACTGCCCCTATGTACAAGTATATAACTACTATAATACTGCCCCTATGTACAGGAATATAACTACTATAATACTGCCCCTATGTACAAGAATATAACTACTATAATACTGCCCCTATGTACAAGAATATAACTACTATAATACTGCCCCTATGTACAAGAATATAACTACTATAATGCTGCCCCCTATGTACAAGAATATAACTACTATAATACTGCCCCCTATGTACAAGAATATAACTACTATAATACTGCCCCTATGTACAAGAATATAACTACTATAATACTGCCCCTATGTACAAGAATATAACTACTATAATACTGCTCCTATGTACAAGAATATAACTACTATAATACTGCTCCTATGTATAAGAATATAACTGCTATAATACTGCTCCTATATACAAG
Source organism: Ranitomeya variabilis (assembly GCF_051348905.1). Taxonomy (NCBI): domain Eukaryota; kingdom Metazoa; phylum Chordata; class Amphibia; order Anura; family Dendrobatidae; genus Ranitomeya; species Ranitomeya variabilis. The sequence continues at coordinate 18,324,218 of NC_135232.1, forward strand.
AATATAACTACTATAATACTGCCCCCTATGTACAAGAATATAACTACTATAATACTGCCCCCTATGTACAAGAATATAACTACTATAATACTGCCCCTATGTACAGGAATATAACTACTATAATACTGCTCCTATGTACAAGAATATAACTACTATAATACTGCTCCTATGTAAAAGAATATAACTACTATAATACTGTCCCTATGTACAAGAATATAACTACTATAATACTGCTCCTATATACAAGAATATAACTACTATAATACTGCTCCTATGTACAAGAATATAACTACTATAATACTGCCCCTATGTATAAGAATATAACTACTATAATACTGCTCCTATGTACAAGAATATAACTACTATAATACTGCTCCCTATGTACAAGAATATAACTACTATAATACTGCTCCTATATACAAGAATATAACTACTATAATACTGCCCCCTATGTACAAGAATATAACTACTATAATACTGCTCCTATGTAAAAGAATATAACTACTATAATACTGTCCCTATGTACAAGAATATAACTACTATAATACTGCTCCTATATACAAGAATATAACTACTATAATACTGCCCTCTATGTACAAGAATATAACTACTATATTACTGCCCCTATGTACAATAATATAACTACTATAATACTGCCCCTATGTACAAGAATATAACTACTATAATACAGCGACACCGCACATGCAGGCGATATATGGCTGATAATGGCAGCACTTACCGTCAGCGTGTCTCTGAGTGCAGACCATCATGGAGGTGGCGAGCAGCAGGCAGCAGGCTGGGGTCAGCGGATTTGCCATCTGTTTGGGGGGACACAAAGCGCAGCGTTAGGTGGAGGCTGCTGGGGGCCACACTGTATCCGTGGCTCATGTTACTGACAGTGGGGAGGGGGCTCTGGATAGTGGTCTGGGCCGGACATGGCGACTGCTGGAGAAAGACACCAGGTAATAACACTGTCATGTAAGAGGAGGCATCACCGCCTGCACTGCTGAGCACACCCCATAATACCGCACCCCTAGAAGTCTCATCGGATCTGTAGTATGGGGGTATACGTAGAGCCGTGGTCATGTGATTACAGCATCCTGTATACAGACCAGCAGCGATCTCCTGAGTATGACATCACTGGGACATAAGGGGTTAATAGCAGTCCTCCTCATTATCCTGTGTGCAGGGCTCAGTCACTGCACTGATAATGGAGGGCAGGTGTAGCCAGCAGTGATCGGGTTAACCCTAATAAAACAGGATGACCCCCCAGGTCTGCCTCGCTGCCCCCCGCGTCACTCCTGCTGATCTGTCGCTATCACTGGCGAGCGAACGACCCATCATCTTACGCCAACTCATTCCGGCCATCATCCATCACAGCGCAAATCCTGCCAAGTGGAAACCGTCAGCATGTCCAATGGCCCTCGCCAGGAAGCAGATACCACTCATATTATGGTGACACCATGAAGACGGCACCAAACTTTCTGCTACAATGTATCAGGTGAGAAATAGTCGATGCTGTTGGGTTCTCATTCACTGACAGCAAGCAGAGATGTAGGAAATGGTGCGGAAACACAAAGTCTATTAGAAAGCAGCAGTTTGTGTCTCCACACCAGCCCGATATCTCTATAATGGGTCCATTCCCGCGAGGTGTCGGCTGCGGCCCCGACCCTGACAGCCCATCAGGTGTCACCAGGTAGCAGACATTCCGGGGGGCAGCGACATCGGGGAGTTCCTGACACGACTCGGCTCGTTCTGCGCATTCCTCAGGCGCCGCGCGTCAAAACCGTCACCGCTCGCGTTCTTCACACTTCATTTACAAGTGCCCCCGCCAGCCAGGGCCCGCAGGACGGAGACAGATGATCCAACGTGTGAGTGGAGATGGCAACGAACCGAGGACATGAGACCGGGGGGGATAATTCTACCACTGCGTCTCCCAGTCTGACCTTGACCCCAAATCATCCACACAGTGGGCCCCAATACAAAGTCTACCCCAGGGGCCCCACTCTCTGGTCATTAATACAATTGGTCTTCTCATACAGGCTCTAGGGCCCCAGTGCGGCTGCCATCACTGCACGCACCATCGGTATTATCCCCCTGGAGATACAACCTGCAGGAGGCATCCATCACCTACACGTCCTCACAGTCTGTTCAGCCATTTCTTACATTAGAAGTGTGTCCTAGAAAGCTGGGTGACCCCCAGAATGGTCAGTAATGAGGCACAAGGGCTAAGGGGGGCACCAGCACTACAGCTGGCAGTGGAGCATGTGGATTGTGATGGGTATTGGGGCTTCTTCACAAGGTTAGTATTGGGGCATCCTCTTTACTGTTACTTGGGTGGATGGCATTGGGGTACTGGGGATCCTCATTATTTTATCACTGTAGTACGAACCATTACCTTGGTATCCCCAAAACCCCCATCACTGTAGTCACCCTGTAACACCACTTTACATTCAGCATCTGCACAGGAGCGGCAACGACAGAGCATGTACAGGAGAGACGACAGCAGAACATGTATAGGAGAGACGACAGCAGAACATGTACAGGAGAGACGACAGCAGAACATGTATAGGAGAGACGACAGCAGAACATGTACAGGAGAGACGGCGGCGGCAGAACATGTACAGGAGAGATGGGACAGAACATGTACAGGAGAGATGGGACAGAACATGTACAGGAGAGATGGCGGCAGAGCATGTACAGGAGAGACGGCGGCGGCAGAACATGTACAGGAGAGATGGGACAGAACATGTACAGGAGAGATGGCGGCAGAACATGTACAGGAGAGACGGCGGCGGCAGAACATGTACAGGAGAGATGGCGGCAGAACATGTACAGGAGAGACGGGGGCAGAACATGTACAGGAGAGACGACGACAGAACATGTACAGGAGAGATGGCGGCAGAACATGTACAGGAGAGACGACGACAGAACATGTACAGGAGACACGGCGGCAGAACATGTACAGGAGACACGGCGGCTGAACATGTACAGGAGACACGGCGGCAGAACATGTACAGGAGAGACGGCGGCGGCGGCAGAACATGTACAGGAGAGACGACGACAGAACATGTACAGGAGAGACGACGACAGAACATGTACAGGAGAGACGACGACAGAACATATACAGGAGAGACGGCGGCAGAACATGTACAGGAGACACGGCGGCAGAACATGTACAGGAGACACGGCGGCAGAACATGTACAGGAGAGACGACAGCAGAACATGTACAGGAGAGACGGCGGCAGAACATGTACAGGAGACACGGCGGCAGAACATGTACAGGAGACACGGCGGCAGAACATGTACAGGAGAGACGACAGCAGAACATGTACAGGAGAGACGGCGGCGGCAGAACATGTACAGGAGAGATGGCGGCAGAACATGTACAGGAGAGACGGGGGCAGAACATGTACAGGAGAGACGACGACAGAACATGTACAGGAGAGACGGGGGCAGAACATGTACAGGAGAGACGACGACAGAACATGTACAGGAGACACGGCGGCAGAACATGTACAGGAGAGATGGGACAGAACATGTACAGGAGAGATGGCGGCAGAGCATGTACAGGAGAGACGGCGGCGGCAGAACATGTACAGGAGAGATGGCGGCAGAACATGTACAGGAGAGACGACGACAGAACATGTACAGGAGAGACGACGACAGAACATGTACAGGAGACGGCGGCGGCAGAACATGTACAGGAGAGATGGCGGCAGAACATGTACAGGAGAGACGGGGGCAGAACATGTACAGGAGAGACGACGACAGAACATGTACAGGAGAGACGACGACAGAACATGTACAGGAGAGACGACGACAGAACATGTACAGGAGACGGCGGCGGCAGAACATGTACAGGAGAGATGGCGGCAGAACATGTACAGGAGAGACGGGGGCAGAACATGTACAGGAGAGACGACGACAGAACATGTACAGGAGAGACGACGACAGAACATGTACAGGAGAGACGACGACAGAACATGTACAGGAGAGACGACGACAGAACATGTACAGGAGACGGCGGCGGCAGAACATGTACAGGAGAGATGGCGGCAGAACATGTACAGGAGAGACGGGGGCAGAACATGTACAGGAGAGACGACGACAGAACATGTACAGGAGAGACGGCGGCGGCAGAACATGTACAGGAGAGACATAAGCCAACACGACTGAAAAGAAGAAATGAAAGTGTTGCATTGGAAAGGTCACACTGACACAGTCTGCAGCTGAGGAAACAGTGCAGAAAAATAAATTTTGAGGGGAGGAAATAAAAATAACAAAACTACAATACTGTGGTTGCATAAGTGTGAGCACCCTCTTATAATTGGGGATGTGAGTCTTGTTTCCCCCATGTTACATAGTAGTCAGTGTTCAGCCGCCGCCATTCACAGTTATCCTGAATAACCCAGAGAAAGTGTTGCTGTGCTAGGAGGGTTCTCCTGACAGTTTCTGGTTGTAAACAGCTGACAACACAGCAAAGGATCTCATTGTGGAAAGTTGTCAGTCAGGAGAAGGGAACAAAAACATTTCCCAGACATTAGAGTATGGATACTGTGAAGACATCAACAAGCATGGGCTGAAATGTGGCACAACAGTGATTTTAGCTAAAACTGGACTTTCCTCAAACATTGATGAAAAGAGACTGCTAAAGGGCCGACCGCAACATTAAAGGAGCTGCAGGAATTTCTCACCAATCCTGGTTGGGTTCTGCATGTGACATAAATCTCTTGTATTCTTCATATGTCCGGACTGTGAGGTTAGGGAAAAGATGGAAGCTTTTTCTTACAAATTAGAACATTCAAGCTCGGCTATATTCTGCCAAATCCTCCATCACATCTGCCAAAAGCATGAAAACATGTTATGTCTGATGAGACAGATGGGGAACTTTTTGGTATGTTTGAGACAAAGCCAACAGCGGTCGTTACCAGAAGATTACCATCCCCACATAAGGCATGGTGGAGGCAGAATTGTGCTCTGTGGCTGTGTTTAGCACCTGGAGCTAGTGAAGGTGGAGGGAATAATGGACAGTTCAAATATCAGTCGATTTTACATCAAAACCTTCCGGCCTCTGCTAAAAAGCTAAAGATGAAGAGGAATCTATGAAGAATTGGGGAAACATAAAAGGTAAATGGTAAAAAATGTATATATTGTACGGTCTGGCCATCAGTATAATAAATAGGGTCTTCATATAGCGCTGTATCAGCCGGTCACCAACCAGTATGTGTACAGTACAGAGACAGAGGGCTATTAGAGCAGCACTCCTCCTTGTCCTCCTCCTCTTCCTCTTCTCATCACAGTGGTTATCCTCTTAATAAATAGCAGTCATCATATTATACAGCACTGTGTACTTACAATTGCTCATTTTTCCCTTTTAACCCTAATAATTCTCCTATTTTCCATTAGGACTATGACATCACGTGATTAATAACAGACGGGCCGAATCCTTCTAAGCTCTATGTAGAAACAGGACATCTCTTTTCAGTATGAGTCATGAGTCAATGCAAGTCCCTGGCAAGAGAAGGGGGCAGGTGGGTCAGGAGGAGGATGATAATTGAAGGGACAAGAGACTTCCTGTTTTACATAGAGCAGAGAAAAGAGAAGAATTATCTGGGTAGAAAGGCAAAATGAGCAATTGCACATGCACAATGCTGTATAATATGCTGATTGCAATGCATAAAAGGAATACAACTTTTGATAGGAGGAGGAGGAGTGCTTATTTACATGCATGGAGGATAGGCACAGATGCTGCAAGGGACCTGATTTGGAGGGAAATGTTGAAAGAGCAAAACTTGAATAGTTAGATAAGTGAGGTTATAGGCTAGTCTAAAGAAGTGCGGTTTTAGGACACGCTTAAAACTGAGGGTAATGGGAATTAATCAAATTGTCCTGTGTAGTGCATTCCAGAGAAATGGCGCAGCATGAGAGAAGTCTTGGAGGGGAGAGTGGGAGGATCGGATTATTGAGAATGTTAGTCTAAGGTAATTAGCAGAATGGAGGGCACAAGTAGGGTGGTAGACAGGGAGTGGATAGGGTGGTAGACTAAGATAAGGAGATGTATGGTGGTTTGAACAGTGGCGGGCACGGGTAGGGTGGTAGACTGAGAAGAGGAGAAGATGTAGGAGGTGCTGAACCGTGGAGAGCACGGGTAGGGTGGTAGACTGAGAAGAGGAGGAGATGTAGGTGGTGCTGAACCGTGGTGAGCACGGGTAGGGTGGTAGACAGACGAGGAGGAGATGTAGGGTGTTGCTGAACCGTGGAGGGCACGGGTAGGGAGGTAGACTGAGACGAGGAGATGTAGGGTGGTGCTGAACCGTGGAGGGCACGGGTAGGGTGGTAGACAGACGAGGAGGAGATGTAGGGTGTTGCTGAACCGTGGAGGGCACGGGTAGGGAGGTAGACTGAGACGAGGAGATGTAGGGTGGTGCTGAACCGTGGAGGGCACGGGTAGGGTGGTAGACTGAGAAGAGGAGGAGATGTAGGGTGGTGCTGAACTGTGGAGGGCACGGGTAGGGTGGTAAACTGAGATGATGAGATGTAGGTAGTGCTGGACCGTGGAGGGCACGGGTAGGGTGATAGACTGAGACGAGGAGGAGTTGTAGGGTGGTGCTGAACCGTGGAAGGCACGGGTAGGGAGGTAGACTGAGAAGAGGAGGAGATTGGAGGGGAGAGTGGGAGGATCGGATTATTGAGAATGTTAGTCTAAGGTAATTAGCAGAATGGAGGGCACAGGTAGGGTGGTAGACAGGGAGTGGGTAGGGTGGTAGACTAAGATGAGGAGATGTATGGTGGTTTGAACAGTGGCGGGCACGGGTAGGGTGGTAGACTGAGAAGGGTGGTGGTGGTAGACAGACGAGGAGGAGATGCAGGTGGTGCTGAACTGTGGAGGGCACGGGTAGGGTGGTAGACTGAGAAGAGGAGGAGATGTAGGGTGGTGCTGAACTGTGGAGGGCACGGGTAGGGTGGTAAACTGAGATGATGAGATGTAGGTAGTGCTGGACCGTGGAGGGCACGGGTAGGGTGATAGACTAAGACGAGGAGGAGATGTAGGGTGGTGCTGAACCATGGAGGGCACGGGTAGGGAGGTAGACTGAGACGAGGAGGAGATGTAGGGTGGTGCTGAACCGTGGAGGGCACGGGTAGGGTGGTAGACTGAGAAGAGGAGGAGATGTAGGTGGTGCTGAACCGTGGAGGGCATGGGTAGGGAGGTAGACTGAGACGAGGAGATGTAGGGTGGTGCTGAACCGTGGAGGGCACGGGTAGGGTGGTAGACTGAGACGAGGAGGAGATGCAGGTGGTGCTGAACTGTGGAGGGCACGGGTAGGGTGGTAGACTGAGAAGAGGAGGAGATGTAGGGTGGTGCTGAACTGTGGAGGGCACGGGTAGGGTGGTAAACTGAGATGATGAGATGTAGGTAGTGCTGGACCGTGGAGGGCACGGGTAGGGTGATAGACTGAGACGAGGAGGAGATGTAGGGTGGTGCTGAACCATGGAGGGCACGGGTAGGGAGGTAGACTGAGACGAGGAGGAGATGTAGGGTGGTGCTGAACCGTGGAGGGCACGGGTAGGGTGGTAGACTGAGAAGAGGAGGAGATGTAGGTGGTGCTGAACCGTGGAGGGCATGGGTAGGGAGGTAGATTGAGATGAGGAGGAGATGTAGGGTGGTGCTGAACCGTGGAGGGCACGGGTAGGGTGGTAGACTGAGACGAGGAGGAGATGTAGGTGGTGCTGAACCGTGGAGGGCACGGGTAGGGTGGTAGACAGACGAGGAGATGTAGGGTGGTGCTGAACCGTGGAGGGCACGGGTAGGGTGGTAGACTGAGATGAGGAGGAGATGTAGGTGGTGCTGAACCGTGGTGAGCACGGGTAGGGTGGTAGACAGATGAGGAGGAGATGTAGGTGGTGCTGAACCGTTGCGAGCACGGGTAGGGTGGTAGACTGAGAAGAGGAGATGTAGGTGGTGCTGAACTGTAGAGGGAACGGGTAGGGTGGTAGACTGAGATGAGGAGATGTAGGGTGGTGCTGAACCGTGGAGGGCACGGGTAGGGTGGTAGGCTGAGATGAGGAGATGTAGGTGGTGCTGAACTGTGGAGGGCACGGGTAGGGTGGTAGACTGAGATGAGGAGGAGATGTAGGGTGGTGCTGAACCATGGCGAGCATGGGTAAGGTGGTAGACTGAGAAGAGGAGATGTAGGTGGTGCTGAAACGTGGAGGGCACGGGTAGGGTGGTAGACTGAGATGAGGAGGAGATGTATGGTGGTGCTGAACCGTGGAGGGCACGGGTGGGGTGGTAGACTGAGACGAGGGAGATGTAGAGTGGCGCTGAACCATGGAGGGCATGGGTAGGGTGGTAGACTTAGATGAGGAGATGTAGGTGGTGCTGAACCATGGAGGGCACGGGTAGGGAGGTAGACTGAGACGAGGAGGAGATGTAGGGTGGTGCTGAACCGTGGAGGGCACGGGTAGGGTGGTAGACTGAGAAGAGGAGGAGATGTAGGTGGTGCTGAACCGTGGAGGGCATGGGTAGGGAGGTAGATTGAGATGAGGAGGAGATGTAGGGTGGTGCTGAACCGTGGAGGGCACGGGTAGGGTGGTAGACTGAGACGAGGAGGAGATGTAGGTGGTGCTGAACCGTGGAGGGCACGGGTAGGGTGGTAGACAGACGAGGAGATGTAGGGTGGTGCTGAACCGTGGAGGGCACGGGTAGGGTGGTAGACTGAGATGAGGAGGAGATGTAGGTGGTGCTGAACCGTGGTGAGCACGGGTAGGGTGGTAGACAGACGAGGAGGAGATGTAGGTGGTGCTGAACCGTTGCGAGCACGGGTAGGGTGGTAGACTGAGAAGAGGAGATGTAGGTGGTGCTGAACTGTAGAGGGAACGGGTAGGGTGGTAGACTGAGATGAGGAGATGTAGGGTGGTGCTGAACCGTGGAGGGCACGGGTAGGGTGGTAGGCTGAGATGAGGAGATGTAGGTGGTGCTGAACTGTGGAGGGCACGGGTAGGGTGGTAGACTGAGATGAGGAGGAGATGTAGGGTGGTGCTGAACCATGGCGAGCATGGGTAAGGTGGTAGACTGAGAAGAGGAGATGTAGGTGGTGCTGAAACGTGGAGGGCACGGGTAGGGTGGTAGACTGAGATGAGGAGGAGATGTATGGTGGTGCTGAACCGTGGAGGGCACGGGTGGGGTGGTAGACTGAGACGAGGGAGATGTAGAGTGGCGCTGAACCATGGAGGGCATGGGTAGGGTGGTAGACTTAGATGAGGAGATGTAGGTGGTGCTGAACCATGGAGGGCACGGGTAGGGTGGTAGACTGAGATGAGGAGATGTAGGGTGGTGATGAACCGTGGAGGGCACGGGTAGGGTGGTAGACTGAGATGAGGAGGAGATGTAGGGTGGTGCTGAACCATGGCGAGCACGGGTAGGGTGGTAGACTGAGAAGAGGAGATGTAGGTGGTGCTGAACCGTGGAGGGCACGGGTAGGGTGGTAGAATGAGATGAGGAGGAGATGTAGGGTGGTGCTGAACAGTGGAGGGCACGGGTAGGGTGGTAGACTGTGATGAGGAGGAGATGTAGGGTGGTGCTGAACCATGGCGAGCACGGGTAGGGTGGTAGACTGAGATGAGGAGATGTAGGGTGGTGCTGAACCGTGGCGAGCATGGGTAAGGTGGTAGACTGAGAAGAGGAGATGTAGGTGGTGCTGAACCGTGGAGGGCACGGTAGAGTGGTAGACTGAGATGATGAGGAGATGTAGGTGGTGCTGAACCGTGGAGGGCACGGGTAGGATGGTAGACTGAGTTGAGGGAGATGTAGGGTGGCGCTGAACCATGGAGGGTACGGGTAGGGTGGTAGACTGGGATGAGGAGATGTAGGTGGTGCTGAACCGTGGAGGACACGGGTAGGGTGGTAGACTGAGATGAGATGTATGGTGGTGCTGAACCGTGGAGGTCACGGTTAGGGTAGTAGACTGAGACGAGGGAGATGTAGGGTGGCGCTGAACCATGGAGGGTACGGGTAGGGTGGTAGACTGGGATGAGGAGATGTAGGTGGTGCTGAACCGTGGAGGACACGGGTAGGGTGGTAGACTGAGATGAGATGTATGGTGGTGCTGAACCGTGGAGGTCACGGTTAGGGTGGTAGACTGAGATGAGGAGGAGATGTAGGTGGTGCTGAACCGTGGAGGGCACGGGTAGGGTGGTAGACTGAGATCAAGAGATGTACGGTGGTGCTGAACCGTGGAGCGCTTTGTGGGTGAGAGTGATAAGTTTATATTGGACTCTGTATCGGATGGGTAACCAGTGCAGTGACTGGCACAGGGTGGAGGCATCGGTGTAACGGTTGGTGAGGAATATGGTCCTAGCTGCTGCATTGAGGACAGATTGGAGAGGGGAGAGTTTAGTAAGAGGGAAGTTCTGGAATAATCCTACACAAGTCCAGACCTGAACCTAAGGAACAATCTGCAGTGACCTGAAGAGGGCGCCGTACATCAGGGGTGTGTAGACTTCTTATATCCACTGACTGATCTATATCCCTGATACAGTGGGCACGCCTGCAGTATAAAGTAAGAGGTTTTCTGTGAGTGCATTACTACTGATTGTCAGTGTGGAGGCTCCTGCTGCACTACAGACAGTAAAGTGAGCCCCCCAGGAGTCTCCCCGTTATCACATCCCGGGCCCAGATGGGTTAACCGCGCCTTGGCTTATACAGACGTCTGGACGCGCTCACCCGATATTAGCCTAATGGATGCGGACGGGTGCAGCATTCTCCAGCGGATTCCAAAATAAGACTTTCTGAGGTTTTAATAAGAGAGAAGCGAAAGGAATGTCAATAAGAGGTGCGCAGGATCTCTGCCCATTAACCCCCGCACTGCCGCTGCCACGCAAGCCACATCCACACATTATGTATTATTCATAGGTAACAGGTTTTATGCAGATTCCCCCAGATACTCCTGACAGCCCCTCACCCACATTGTATCTATATGTTGGGGGGCCAGGAGGAGACCACCACTGTCCAGAAGAACAGTCCCAGAAGACAAGACGCAAGATGGACGTCTGTAAGACCAGAAACTCATCTCACGGGAAGCTCTTACGGCCACTGAGGTCACACTGCAGGAGGTGACAATGAGCGAAAGAGGCACACATGACAACTACATGGGGGTGATGGGAGAAGACCACCAGTGTACAAGAAGAACAGTCCCAGTACACATGATGCTGGAGAATGCCTTCAAGAAACTAGAACTTCAAGCAACAGTACTGAGGCCACAGTGCAGGAGATGACAATTAGAGAGAAAAGGACACCCATGAAAACTACAAGGGAATGATGGGAGAAGACCACCAGTGCACATGAAAAACAGTCCCAGTACACATGATGCTGGAGAATGCCTTCAAGAAACTAGAACTTCAAGCAACAGTACTGAGGCCACAGTGCAGGAGATGACAATTAGAGAGAAAAGGACACCCATGAAAACTACATGGGGGTGATGGGAGAAGACCACCAGTGTACATGAAAAACAGTCCCAGTACACATGATGCTGGAGAATGCCTTCAAGAAACTACAACTTCAAGCAATAGTACCGAGGCCACAGAGCAGGAGATGACAATTAGAGAAAAAAGGACACCCATGACAACTACAAGGGGGTGATGGGAGAAGACCACCAGTGTACATGAAAAACAGTCCCAGTACACATGATGCTGGAGAATGCCTTCAAGAAACTAGAACTTCAAGCAATAGTACCGAGGCCACAGAGCAGGAGATGACAATTAGAGAGAAAAGGACACCCATGAAAAGTACATGGGGGTGATGGGAGAAGACCACCAGTGTACATGAAAAACAGTCCCAGTACACATGATGCTGGAGAATGCCTTCAAGAAACTAGAACTTCAAGCAATAGTACCGAGGCCACAGAGCAGGAGATGACAATTAGAGAGAAAAGGACACCCATGAAAAGTACATGGGGGTGATGGGAGAAGACCACCAGTGTACATGAACAGTCCCAGTACACATGATGCTGGAAGATGTCTCTAAGGTGCCAAAACTTCATAGTACAGGATGCCCTCACCAGTACTGAGGCGACCAATAGAGGGGCACATGTGATATTTATATGAGAGAACCCAGGTGGAGATCACCAGTGTCCCAGAGCACAACATGCCGGCAGATGCGTAGCCATGTGGACATACTGATAACTGCAGTGTAAAGCATGGAGGTGTAGACACAATTATGTGGCCTCAGGACCAGAAGAACCGGATATCTGCAGATTAACCCTCCTTAAGCTCATCCTGATCCTCCTCTTTCATGAACAGAATGACAGGACAGCAGTGACGACTGACACAACAATGCAGGGGAGAACGGGCAGTGTTCCCTTACCCCTCCAATATAAGCACGGTGGTGGGGTCATTAGTGGTGCCCCCACGCAGGGGCCCATACCATGGAGTGTGGGGGAGGGGAGCCCACGTCTGACTGCAGCAGAGTGCACTGGTCACGCTGGCGGTGCGGGCAGACAGCTTGGCAGAGTAGACGTGAAGCCTGAGGACGCGTCTGTTACACCTGGCACAAGCGTCGGTGACATATTGCAGGCAGACGGGATGTTGGGCCAGTGGCTTCCAGGTTTAATGCCACCAAGTCCTCCGAGCCAATAAACAAATCAGCAAACGCTTAATATCCGAGAGCCGATGCCTGGCTGGGGACGAGCTGTGACGGTCCGGCTGGGGACGAGCTGTCACGGTCCGGCTGGGGACGAGCTGTGACGGTCCGGCTGGGGACGAGCTGTGACGGTCCGGGCGCGGGGACAAGCTGTGACGGTCCGGGCGCGGGGACAAGCTGTGACGGTCCGGGCGCGGGGACAAGCTGTGACGGTCCGGGCGTGGGGACAAGCTGTGACGGTCCGGACGGGGACGAGCTGTGACGGTCCGGACGGGGACGAGCTGTGACGGTCCGGACGGGGACGAGCTGTGACGGTCCGGGCGCGGGGACAAGCTGTGACGGTCCAGACAGGGACAAGCTGTGACGGTCCGGCTGGGGACGAGCTGTGACGGTCCGGACGGGGACGAGCTGTGACGGTCCGGCTGGCGACGAGCTGTGATGGTCCGGACGGGGGGAGCTGTGACGGTCCAGACAGGGACGAGCTGTGACGGTCCGGATGGGGGGGGAGCTGTGACGGTCCGGACGGGGACGAGCTGTCACGGTCCGGCTGGGGACGAGCTGTGACGGTCCGGGCGCGGGGACAAGCTGTGACGGTCCGGGCGCGGGGACAAGCTGTGACGGTCCGGGCGCGGGGACAAGCTGTGACGGTCCGGACGGGGACGAGCTGTGACGGTCCGGACGGGGACGAGCTGTGACGGTCCGGACGGGGACGAGCTGTGACGGTCCGGACGGGGACGAGCTGTGACGGTCCGGGCGCGGGGACAAGCTGTGACGGTCCGGACAGGGACAAGCTGTGACGGTCCGGCTGGGGACGAGCTGTGACGGTCCGGACGGGGACGAGCTGTGACGGTCCGGCTGGCGACGAGCTGTGATGGTCCGGACGGGGGGAGCTGTGACGGTCCAGACAGGGACGAGCTGTGACGGTCCGGATGGGGGGGAGCTGTGACGGTCCGGACGGGGGGGGGGGGGGGGGGGAGCTGTGACGGTCCGGACGGGGGGGGGGAGCTGTGACGGTCCGGACGGGGGGGGGAGCTGTGACGGTCCGGACGGGGGGGGGGGGGGGAGCTGTGACGGTCCGGACGGGGGGGGGGGGAGCTGTGACGGTCCGGACGGGAGGGGGGAAGCTGTGACGGTCCGGACGGGGGGCAGCTGTGACGGTCCGGACGGGGGGAGCCGTGTTGGTCCGGACGGGGGGGAGCTGTGACGGTCCGGACTGGGGGGAGCTGTGACGGTCCGGACTGGGGGGAGCTGTGACGGTCCGGACTGGGGGGAGCTGTGACGGTCCGGACTGGGGGGAGCTGTGACGGTCCGGACTGGGGGGAGCTGTGACGGTCCGGACTGGGGGGAGCTGTGACGGTCCGGACTGGGGGGAGCTGTGACGGTCCGGACTGGGGGGAGCTGTGACGGTCCGGACTGGGGGGACCTGTGACGGTCCGGACGTGGACGAGCTGTGACGGTCCGGACGGGGGGGGGGGAGCTGTGACGGTCTGGACGGGGACGAGCTGTGACGGTCCGGACGTGGACGAGCTGTGACGGTCCGGACAGGAGGGAGCTGTGACGGTCCGGACGGGGGGGGGGGGGAGCTGTGACGGTCCAGACGGGGGGGAGCTGTGACGGTCCGGACGGGGAGAGCTGTGACGGTCCGGACTGGGGGGAGCTGTGACGGTCCGGACGGGGGGAGCTGTGACGGTCCGGACAGGGGGGGGGGGAACTGTGACAGTCTGGACTGGGGGGAGCTGTGACGGTCCGGACTGGGCGGAGCTGTGACGGTCCGGACAGGGAGGGGGGGAGCTGTGACGGTCTGGACTGGGGGGAGCTGTGACGGTCCGGACTGGGGGGAGCTGTGACGGTCCGGACTGGGGGGAGCTGTGACGGTCCGGACTGGGGGGAGCTGTGATGGTCCGGACGGGGGGAAGCTGTGACGGTCCGGACGGGGGGAAGCTGTGACGGTCCGGACGGGGGGAAGCTGTGACGGTCCGGACTGGGGGGAGCTGTGACGGTCCGGACTGGGGGGAGCTGTGACGGTCCGGACGGGGGGAAGCTGTGACGGCCTGGACGGGGGGAAGCTGTGACGGTCCGGACGGGGGGGAGCTGTGACAGTCCAGGCGCGGGGAGCTGTGACAGTCCGGGTGCGGGGAGCTGTGACAGTCCGGGTGCGGGGAGCTGTGACAGTCCGGGTGCGGGGAGCTGTGACAGCCCCGTTCATCTCATGGCAATTTACTAACCTTCAGTGATCAGATGTGATTAATGAGCTGCTGAAGACGGAGCCAGCAGGGGGGAAGCTGCCAGGGCCTGGAAATCTGGGATTAACCCCATCTGTGCCCTGTAAGCCCAGGGTGCCAACAGAGATGGTGGTGCCAACCGAAACAATGGTGCCAACCAGATGTGGCATCATCTTCAGCCGGGTACCGATCAGTCTGTCATATGTGAAAAGTAATCACTGCATAATAGAAGTTCTGCAGCTGGAAAAGTGAACGGGAGCATCCTTCCTCACATCCCGAGGGGTTTGTTACAATGTACTCTCTTGTCATCTGCATTGACACATAGTAACGAACCCTCTGCTGTATAGACACCTTGTATCTACTGATGGTTCTTCAGTTACATCCCAGATAATGGAGGGTCCCGATCCGGTCGCTGCACCTATCCAGGAGGATGACATGAAGTTTTGGTATTTTCCTCAAGTGTTTGCTGTGATGGATGAGAAAGTAGAGAGGGCTCTGGATTGGGAGTTCTGGATTGGGAGTTCTGGAGTGGGGGACTCAGGAGTAGGGGTTCCGGAGTGGGGGCTCCAGAATGGGAGCTCCGGAGCTGGAGTTTTAGAGTAGGGGCTCAGGAGTAGAGGTTCCGGAGCGATGACTCTGGAGTGGGGGCTCCAGAGCTCTGGAGCAGAGGGCTGAAGAGTAGGGGTTCCGGAGTGGGGGCTCTGGAGTGGTGGGCTCAGAGAGTAGGAGCTCTGGAGCAGGGGGGTGAAGAGTAGGCGTCCTGGAGCAGGGGATGTGGAGTGGGGGCTACGGAGTGGTGGGCTCAGGAGTAGGAGCTTTGGAGCAGGGGGCTGAAGAGTAGGGGTTCTGGAGCAGGGGATGCGGAGTGGGAGCTGCGGAGTGGGGGCTACGGAGTGATGGACTCAGGAGTAGGAGCTTTGGAGCAGGGGGTTGAAGAGTAGGGGTTCTGGAGCAGGGGATGCGGAGTGGGAGCTGCGGAGTGGGGGCTACGGAGTGGTGGACTCAGGAATAGGAGCTCTGGAGCAGGGGGCTGAAGAGCAGGAGTTCCGGAGCAGGGGATGCAAAGTGGGTGCTGCGAAGTGGTGGGCTCAGGAGTAGGAGCTTTGGAGCAGGGGGTTGAAGAGTAGGGGTTCTGGAGCAGGGGATGCGGAGTGGGAGCTGCGGAGTGGGGGCTACGGAGTGGTGGACTCAGGAGTAGGAGCTTTGGAGCAGGGGGCTGAAGAGCAGGGGTTCCGGAGCAGGGGATGCGGAGTGGGTGGTGCGGAGTGGGGGCTACGGAGTGGTAGACTCAGGAGTAGGAGCTTTGGAGCAGGGGGCTGAAGAGTAGGGGTTCCGGAGCAGGGGATGCGGAGTGGGTGGTGCGGAGTGGGGGCTACGGAGTGGTGAACTCAGGAGTAGGAGCTTTGGAGCAGGGGGCTGAAGAGTAGGGGTTCTGGAGCAGGGGCTGCGGAGTGGGGGCTACGGAGTGGTGGACTCAGGAGTAGGAGCTCTGGAGCAGGGGGCTGAAGAGCAGGGGATGCGGAGTGGGAGCTGCGGAGTGGGGGCTACGGAGTGGTAGACTCAGGAGTAGGAGCTTTGGAGCAGGGGGCTGAAGAGCAGGGGATGCGGAGTGGGTGGTGCGGAGTGGTGGACTCAGGAGTAGGAGCTTTGGAGCAGGGGGCTGAAGAGTAGGGGTTCTGGAGCAGGGGCTGCGGAGTGGGGGCTACGGAGTGGTGGACTCAGGAGTAGGAGCTCTGGAGCAGGGGGCTGAAGAGCAGGGGATGCGGAGTGGGAGCTGCGGAGTGGGGGCTACGGAGTGGTAGACTCAGGAGTAGGAGCTTTGGAGCAGGGGGCTGAAGAGTAGGGGTTCCGGAGCAGGGGATGCGGAGTGGGTGGTGCGGAGTGGGGGCTACGGAGTGGTAGACTCAGGAGTAGGAGCTTTGGAGCAGGGGGCTGAAGAGTAGGGGTTCTGGAGCAGGGGCTGTGGAGTGGGGGCTACGGAGTGGTGGACTCAGGAGTAGGAGCTTTGGAGCAGGGGGCTGAAGAGCAGGGGATGCGGAGTGGGTGGTGCGGAGTGGTGGACTCAGGAGTAGGAGCTTTGGAGCAGGGGGCTGAAGAGTAGGGGTTCTGGAGCAGGGGCTGTGGAGTGGGGGCTACGGAGTGGTGGACTCAGGAGTAGGAGCTCTGGAGCAGGGGGCTGAAGAGTAGGGGTTCCGGAGCAGGGGATGTGGAGTGGGGGCTGCGGAGTGGGGGCTCAGGATCGGAACGGTTCGCCCAGATCACAGGGGGATGGTTGAGAGCTCCATTTTTCTCATTAACCTCAAATCGAATAGGCTCCCACTTTCCTGGTTGACGCTGGGTCCGTAGAAATGACGGGGTGCTGACAGAGACATCATGATAAGCCCTGACACCCCGGACGTTAGGCTTAAAGGACATTTCCATGTCGGATATTTCTGGAACTTTCTGATTGGTCCTGTAGACGACTCTCGGCCAACGCAGCCGGCAGCAGGGACCGTCCACCGAGCTGACAACCGTGAGGGCACAGAAGGAGCCGGACGCCGTCGTGTGCTGTGTCTGTGGCGACCAGCGCTGCCGTCTTCTGAACCCAGCCTAAGTGACGCCATTAACGGGACGGACCCTGGAGCCCCGTACAGCGCCCGGCACCTTCAGCCCCACCACAAATCCCCTCACAATGTGATGCGCTGCTGCACCATTAACACCTGCTCGCGGCACGGACAGCTCCGGGACCCCGCACTCACCGTGCCATTACTCCAGTAATCCCCGGGATTAGGGACACTGCCAAGACTGGGGGGCGGCGAGAAGGAAGACCCTACAGATACTGGGGAGGAAGAGCCGCCGCACACCGCCCAGGGGGCGCACCACAGCGGGGCAGCACTGCGCTCAATGACCTGCGCCTGAGAGCTAAGAGATAATAGATAACAGATAGATAGATAATAGAGAGATGATAGATAATAGATAGATAGATAATAGATAGATAATAGATAGATAATAAATAATAGATAAATAATAGATAGATAATAGATGATAGATAGATAATAGATAGATAATAGATAGATGATAGATAATAGATGATAGATAACACAGGTCAACAAAAAAAAAATTTTTTTCTGGTGTCCAAAATATTTTAATGAATTTGGGGTATTTTTGGGGTGCTGATTCTGAATATGCTATCAGTTTTGCCAGATTGGCTCAAGTTTTTGACATTTTTGGTATCTTATTTATAGCACTTGTTGGTAAATGCGACGCATCATCTCATTAATTTCTTTGGATTAGTACTTGAACTGAGCAGTTCTCAATATAGTTTTGTGTTAATTAGTGTTCTAAAAGTTTGTTCATAGCTTGATTTTTGCACTAACTTTATGTTGTTGTCTGTTTTCCAGTGAAAAGCATGAACTCATCAAGAAGAAGTTGTCTTAACGATCCAGACTCATTCTGTTACATTTGTGGTGAATACACACTGCCAAAACATAGAAGAAACATAACAGACTTCGTAAAAAAAAGTGTATTCTGCCTATTTTGGGGTTATGCTTGGGGACCAAGACAAGTTTTGGGCACCACACATAGTGTGCAAAGCATGTATCGAATTATTACGAAAATGGAGCAAAGGACAAAGAAAAAGCTTCAAATTTGGTGTTCCAATGGTGTGGAGAGAGCCAAAAAATCATCATGATGACTGTTATTTCTGTGCAGTGCAAGTGCAAGGATTCAATAAGCATAAGAAACGAAAATGGGAGTAACATGGAATCTGCAAGAAGGCCTGTCCCTCATTGTGAAGATGTGCCTGTACCTGTGTGTACCATAAATAACAGTCATCATGATGATTTTTTGGCTCTCTCCACACCATTGGAACACCAAATTTGAAGCTTTTTCTTTGTCCTTTGCTCCATTTTCGTAATAATTCGATACATGCTTTGCACACTATGTGTGGTGCCCAAAACTTGTCTTGGTCCCCAAGCATAACCCCAAAATAGGCAAAATACACTTTTTTTACGAAGTCTGTTATGTTTCTTCTATGTTTTGGCAGTGTGTATTCACCACAAATGTAACAGAATGAGTCTGGATCGTTAAGACAACTTCTTCTTGATGAGTTCATGCTTTTCACTGGAAAACAGACAACAACATAAAGTTAGTGCAAAAATCAAGCTATGAACAAACTTTTAGAACACTAATTAACACAAAACTATATTGAGAACTGCTCAGTTCAAGTACTAATCCAAAGAAATTAATGAGATGATGCGTCGCATTTACCAGCAAGTGCTATAAATAAGATACCAAAAATCTCAAAAACTTGAGCCAATCTGGCAAAACTGATGACATATTCAGAATCAGCACCCCAAAAATACCCCAAATTCGATGAAATATCTTTGGCACCAAAAATGCTGTTGACCAGTGTAATAGATAGATACATTGTTGCTTTTCCGCGGTCCCGGGACACATCGGATGACGCTCCGCACCTTGAAGCGGTGTCTGATTTTCGGGGTCAGTGACGCTGGTTTCTGGGGCACGTTCACACCTCGCTTCTTTTCTAACCACCTCTGACAAGCCTTGTATCCGCCATAATATGCGACTTTTTCTCACCATAAACCCGAGATCAGCGCTCGACAATCATTCTGCAGCGAGTCCCAGCAATGGCGGCTGTGATGGTTTTACTGGGAATCGGCGTGGTGGGGGTTAATATAATCTGCGTCCGCTGTGGGTGATCCCACCTGTACAGGCGGATACCACTTACACAATGTCACCACTCCGGCTACACAGGGGTTAACTGCTGCCCACCCCGGGCTTTCCCTGCCCCGGCTGTGTCATGGGGGGCTGCTGCCATTCATGGGGGATTAGCCAGATGATTCATATGATCAGGACACATTGTTCAGTTAAAGCCATTCTATGGAAGAGGCTGAAGCCCCCAGAGACTTACAGTAAATCCCTGCGACCAATGAACTGTGGGGGCCGACGATGGGAACTGTGGGGGCCGACGGTGGGAACTGTGGGGGCCGACGGTGGGAACTGTGGGGGCCGACGATGGGAACTGTGGGGGGCCGACGATGGGAACTGTGGGGGGCCGACTATGGCAACTGTGGGGGCCGACTATGGCAACTGTGGGGGCCGACTATGGCAACTGTGGGGGCCGACTATGGCAACTGTGGGGGCCGACTATGGCAACTGTGGGGGCCGACTATGGCAACTGTGGGGGCCGACTATGGCAACTGTGGGGGCCGACTATGGCAACTGTGGGGGCCGACTATGGCAACTGTGGGGGCCGACGATGGGACCTGTGGGGGCCGACGATGGGAACTGTGGGGGCCGACGATGGGAACTGTGGAGGCCGACGATGGGAACTGTGGGGGCCGACGATGGGAACTGTGGGGGCCGACGATGGGAACTGTGGGGGCCGACGATGGGAACTGTGGGGGCCGACTAAGGGAACTGTGGGGGCCGACTATGGCAACTATGGGGGCTCGACTATGGGGGCCGACTATGGCAACTGTGGGGGCCGACTATGGGAACTGTGGAGGCCGACTATGGGAACTGTGAGGGCCAACTATGGCAACTGTGGGGGCCGACTATGGGAACTGTGGAGGCCGACTATGGGAACTGTGGGGCCCGACTATGGCAACTGTGGGGGCCGACTATGGCAACTGTGGGGGCCGACTATGGCAACTGTGGGGGCCGACTATGGCAACTTTGGGGGCCGACTATGGCAACTATGGGGACCGACTATGGCAACTATGGGGGCCGACTATGGGAACTGTGGGGGCCGACTATGGGAACTGTGGGGGCCGACTGTGGCAACTGTGGGGGCCGACTATGGCAACTGTGGGGGCCGACTGTGGCAACTGTGGGGGCCGACTATGGCAACTGTGGGGGCCGACTATGGGAACTGTGGGGGCCGACTATGGGAACTGTGGGGGCCGACTAAGGGAACTGTGGGGGCCGACTATGGGAACTGTGGGGGCCGACTATGGGAACTGTGGGGGCCGACGATGGGAACTGTGGGGGCCGATGATGGGAACTGTGGGGGCCGACGATGGGAACTGTGGGGGCCGACTATGGCAACTATGGGTGCTCGACTATGGGGGCCGACTATGGCAACTGTGGGGGCCGACTATGGGAATTGTGAGGGCCAACTATGGCAACTGTGGGGGCCGACTATGGGAACTGTGGAGGCCGACTATGGGAACTGTGGGGGCCGACTATGGCAACTGTGGGGGCCGACTATGGCAACTGTGGGGGCCGACTATGGCAACTGTGGGGGCCGACTATGGCAACTGTGGGGGCCGACTATGGCAACTGTGGGGGCCGACTATGGCAACTGTGGGGGCCGACTATGGCAACTGTGGGGGCCGACTATGGCAACTGTGGGGGCCGACTATGGCAACTGTGGGGGCCGACTATGGCAACTGTGGGGGCCGACTATGGCAACTGTGGGGGCCGACTATGGCAACTGTGGGGGCCGACTATGGCAACTGTGGGGGCCGACTATGGCAACTGTGGGGGCCGACTATGGCAACTGTGGGGGCCGACTATGGCAACTGTGGGGGCCGACTATGGCAACTGTGGGGGCCGACTATGGCAACTATGGGTGCTCGACTATGGGGGCCGACTATGGCAACTGTGGGGGCCGACTATGGGAACTGTGGGGGCCGTCTATGGGAACTGTGGAGGCCGACTATGGGAACTGTGGGGGCCGACTATGGGAACTGTGGGGGCCGACTGTGGCAACTGTGGGGGCCGACTGTGGCAACTGTGGGGGCCGACTGTGGCAACTGTGGGGGCCGACTATGGCAACTGTGGGGGCCGACTATGGGAACTGTGGGGGCCGACTAAGGGAACTGTGGGGGCCGACTATGGGAACTGTGGGGGCCGACTATGGCAACTGTGGGGGCCGACTATGGCAACTGTGGGGGCCGACTATGGCAACTGTGGGGGCCGACTATGGCAACTGTGGGGGCCGACTATGGCAACTGTGGGGGCCGACTATGAGAACTGTGGGGGCCGACTATGAGAACTGTGGGGGCCGACTATGAGAACTGTGGGGGCCGACTATGAGAACTGTGGGGGCCGACTATGAGAACTGTGGGGGCCGACTATGGCAACTGTGGGGGCCGACTATGGCAACTGCGGGGGCCGACTATGGCAACTGTGGGGGCCGACTATGGCAACTGTGGGGGCCGACTATGGCAACTGTGGGGGCCGACTATGGCAACTGTGGGGGCCGACTATGGCAACTGTGGGGGCCGACTATGGCAACTGTGGGGGCCGACTATGGCAACTGTGGGGGCCGACTATGGCAACTGTGGGGGCCGACTATGGCAACTGTGGGGGCCGACTATGGCAACTGTGGGGGCCGACTATGAGAACTGTGGGGGCCGACTATGAGAACTGTGGGGGCCGACTATGAGAACTGTGGGGGCCGACTATGAGAACTGTGGGGGCCGACTATGAGAACTGTGGGGGCCGACTATGAGAACTGTGGGGGCCGACTATGAGAACTGTGGGGGCCGACTATGGCAACTGTGGGGGCCGACTATGGCAACTGTGGGGGCCGACTATGGCAACTGTGGGGGCCGACTATGGCAACTGTGGGGGCCGACTATGGCAACTTTGGGGGCCGACTATGGCAACTATGGGGGCCCACTGTGGCAACTGTGGGGGCCGACTGTGGCAACTGTGGGGGCCGACTATGGGAACTGTGGGGGCCGACTGTGGCAACTGTGGGGCCGACTGTGGCAACTGTGGGGGCCGACTATGGCAACTGTGGGGGCCGACTATGGCAACTGTGGGGGCCGACTATGGCAACTGTGGGGGCCGACTATGGCAACTGTGGGGGCCGACTATGGCAACTGTGGGGGCCGACTATGGCAACTGTGGGGGCCGACTATGGCAACTGTGGGGGCCGACTATGGCAACTGTGGGGGCCGACTATGGCAACTGTGGGGGCCGACTATGGCAACTGTGGGGGCCGACTATGGCAACTGTGGGGGCCGACTATGAGAACTGTGGGGGCCGACTATGAGAACTGTGGGGGCCGACTATGAGAACTGTGGGGGCCGACTATGGCAACTGTGGGGGCCGACTATGGCAACTGTGGGGGCCGACTATGGCAACTGTGGGGGCCGACTATGGCAACTGTGGGGGCCGACTATGAGAACTGTGGGGGCCGACTATGGCAACTGTGGGGGCCGACTATGGCAACTGTGGGGGCCGACTATGGCAACTGTGGGGGCCGACTATGGCAACTGTGGGGGCCGACTATGGCAACTGTGGGGGCCGACTATGAGAACTGTGGGGGCCGACTATGGCAACTGTGGGGGCCGACTATGGCAACTGTGCGGTTGCAAAGTTAACAGTGCAAGAATCGGGCACCATATTTAGACAAGGTCATGGGCGGTCACCAGATACTGATGATGGAGGTGACGGGCGGTCACCAGATACTGATGATGGAGGTGACGGGCGGTCACCAGATACTGATGATGGAGGTGAGGAGCGGTCACCAGATACTGATGATGGAGGTGACGGGCGGTCACCAGATACTGATGATGGAGGTGAGGAGCGGTCACCAGATACTGATAATGGAGGTGACGGGCGGTCACCAGATACTGATGATGGAGGTGACGGGCGGTCACCAGATACTGATGATGGAGGTGAGGAGCGGTCACCAGATACTGATGATGGAGGTGAGGAGCGGTCACCAGATACTGATGATGGAGGTGAGGAGCGGTCACCAGATACTGATGATGGAGGTGAGGAGCAGGCTTTGTTTACACGTCATGTTTTTGCTGCTTACAGGTTTTGCTGCATTTTTATTGCTCCGTTTTTGTCGTCTCTTGCGCCTGTTGATAGAGTTTAGTGACAGCTGCGATTCTGCGGCTTTATTGCACTGACTCGCTGCTTTCTATGGGTGAATAAACACTGCAAAAATGCTGAAAAAAGTCACACGCTGCCGTCTTCAAAAACGCAGATGTTTTCCGAACCAGTAAAGAAAAAAACAACGTGTGTGCAGGAGATGTCTGAACTCTCGGAGCTTTGCTGACGCGGTAGAATCTGCATTAAAAAAACTCAGCAAAAACGCAACGTGTGAACAGAGACTAACGCTTCTGCCCAGTGCTGTGTAAACACCTGATGACATCACGCAGCACAGCTGTGATGTCACTCACTATCTGCAGTAATCATCCACACTGTGAGAGTGCCGGGCTCAAGTGATGTGATGTTACATCAAGCTGCCGGCAGCTCCTGTGAAATCACCGACCAATGACGTCCCTGATGTTCTCGATGGTGACAAGTCCGGAGACGCTGCCGCAGCTCCTGTGTAATCACTGACAAATGATGTGCCCGATGTGCTGGATGGAGACAAGTCTGGAGACGCTGCCGGCAACTCCTGTGTAATCACCGACCCATGATGTCCCTGATGTGCTCGATAGAGTCAAGTCTGGAAACGCTGCCGGCAGCTCCTGTGTAATCACCGACCCATGATGTCCCTGATGTGCTCGATAGAGTCAAGTCCATAGATGCTGCCGGCAGCTCCTGTGTAATCACCGACCCATGACGTCCCTGATGTGCTCGATGGAGACAAGTCCATAGATGCTGCCGGCAGCTCCTGTGTAATCACCGACCCATGAAGTCCCCGATGTGCTGGATGGAGACAAGTCCATAGATGCTGCCGGCAGCTCCTGTGTAATCACCGACCCATGAGGTCCCCGATGTGCTGGATGGAGACAAGTCTGGAGACGCTGCCGGCAGCTCCTGTGTAATCACCGACCCATGACGTCCCTGATGTGCTGGATGGAGACAAGACCAGGGATGCTGCAGCCATAGGAGCAGGTTTAGGCCACGCACACAGCTCACAGTCATACGAAGAACATGCAGCCTGTGGTTGTGGTTTTGGAAAATGACTATTGGGATACTTGGAGAAATGGCCGCACCACTGAGCCACCGAATCAACGTAACGAGCTGGATTGAGGATTAGAGGGTGCGGCCACCGTACATTACACTGTAATCCCGGAGCTGTGTGACGTTCCCTCATGAAGACCTCTTCACTGACCTCACCCACCGCTCTCAGGCTATCATGGTGCAAAGCGACACGGCAATGGAGGCTGGACGGGAGGTCTGTCCTCTTCAGCGATGAGTCCGGCTTTTGTCTTGATGGCCGGAGATTGGTCTGGAGACCACGTGGATGACACCACAAAGAGGCCGTCATGAGGGAAGGTGGCAGCGGTCCTGCTCCCGGGATTATGGGAGGTTCTGAGGATGTGGCCTCCATGTTTCCTCATCTGCAGTAACGTCTCCGTCCGGTGATTTCCACCATTCCGATCTGCTATTGTGCGCCCTCAGGGCACGGCGTGAGTGGCGGTGGGTAACGCGAGGCATATGGCCAGCTGCTGCCTCCGTTTGATGGGGCCCCTCCATCCAGGAGCAGGGGGTCCGTCAGGTGGTGGGTGCCGAGATCAGAGCGCGTCGAGGGGGATAGCGCTCAGTCGCAGCGCCCGGGGTCACGCTTCTTACTGGAAACACAAGGGAGTCACAACGTGATAATGAAACACAAGCCTGCGCTGCCGTCCACATGCAGAGCGCCAGCTCCTGCGCTCACCGGCAGCACAGCCGCCATCCTCTTAAAGGGACGGCCCAGAGAGGAGAACATAACGCTCAGTCATTGTCTAGTGAGACCTTTGTAACTATCGGATACTTGGGTCTTACTACTAGACCCTGGTCCTGATCCAGTACCGTGCACACTGCTGGGGGTTTGTTACACTGTATCAGCGCAGCACAGCACACATCGCTTCCTGTGATCACGGTTTGGCACAGTGTATCAGTAGTGATAGGAGATTAGATTGTGAGCTCTGGGGTCAGGGATGATGGGAGTAGTGATACATTGTGTGATTGGAGATTAGATTGTGAGCTCTGGGGTCAGGGATGATGGGAGTAGTGATACACTGTGTGATAGGAGATTAGATTGTGAGCTCTGGGGTCAGGGATGATGGGAGTAGTGATACATTGTGTGATTGGAGATTAGATTGTGAGCTCTGGGGTCAGGGATGATGGGAGTAGTGATACATTGTGTGATTGGAGATTAGATTGTGAGCTCCGGGGTCGGGGATGATGGGAGTAGTGATACACTGTGTGATAGGAGATTAGATTGTGAGCTCCGGGGTCAGGGATGATGGGAGTAGTGATACATTGTGTGATAGGAGATTAGATTGTGAGCTCCGGGGTCGGGGATGATGGGAGTAGTGATACACTGTGTGATAGGAGATTAGATTGTGAGCTCTGGGGTCGGGGATGATGGGAGTAGTGATACACTGTGTGATAGGAGATTAGATTGTGAGCTCCGGGGTCGGGGATGATGGGAGTAGTGATACATTGTGTGATAGGAGATTAGATTGTGAGCTCCGGGGTCGGGGATGATGGGAGTAGTGATACACTGTGTGATAGGAGATTAGATTGTGAGCTCCGGGGTCGGGGATGACGGGAGTAGTGATACACTGTGTGATAGGAGATTAGATTGTGAGCTCTGGGGTCGGGGATGATGGGAGTAGTGATACACTGTGTGATAGGAGATTAGATTGTGAGCTCTGGGGTCGGGGATGATGGGAGTAGTGATACATTGTGTGATAGGAGATTAGATTGTGAGCTCCGGGGTCGGGGATGATGAGAGTAGTGATACACTGTGTGACAGGAGATTAGATTGTGAGCTCCGGGGTCGGGGATGATGGGAGTAGTGATACATTGTGTGATAGGAGATTAGATTGTGAGCTCCGGGGTCGGGGATGATGGGAGTAGTGATACACTGTGTGATAGGAGATTAGATTGTGAGCTCTGGGGTCAGGGATGATGGGAGTAGTGATACATTGTGTGATAGGAGATTAGATTGTGAGCTCCGGGGTCGGGGATGATGGGAGTAGTGATACACTGTGTGATAGGAGATTAGATTGTGAGCTCTGGGGTCAGGGATGATGGGAGTAGTGATACACTGTGTGATAGGAGATTAGATTGTGAGCTCTGGGGTCGGGGATGATGGGAGTAGTGATACATTGTGTGATAGGAGATTAGATTGTGAGCTCCGGGGTCGGGGATGATGGGAGTAGTGATACACTGTGTGATAGGAGATTAGATTGTGAGCTCTGGGGTCGGGGATGATGGGAGTAGTGATACACTGTGTGATAGGAGATTAGATTGTGAGCTCTGGGGTCGGGGATGATGGGAGTAGTGATACACTGTGTGATAGGAGATTAGATTGTGAGCTCCGGGGTCGGGGATTATGGGAGTAGTGATACACTGTGTGATAGGAGATTAGATTGTGAGCTCTGGGGTCGGGGATGATGGGAGTAGTGATACACTGTGTGATAGGAGATTAGATTGTGAGCTCCGGGGTCGGGGATGATGGGAGTAGTGATACATTGTGTGATAGGAGATTAGATTGTGAGCTCCGGGGTCGGGGATGATGAGAGTAGTGATACACTGTGTGACAGGAGATTAGATTGTGAGCTCCGGGGTCGGGGATGATGGGAGTAGTGATACACTGTGTGATAGGAGATTAGATTGTGAGCTCCGGGGTCAGGGATGATGGGAGTAGTGATACTCTGTGTGATAGGAGATTAGATTGTGAGCTCTGGGGTCAGGGATGATGGGAGTAGTGATACACTGTGTGATAGGAGATTAGATTGTGAGCTCTGGGGTCGGGGATGATGGGAGTAGTGATACACTGTGTGATAGGAGATTAGATTGTGAGCTCTGGGGTCAGGGATGATGAGAGTAGTGATACACTGTGTGATAGGAGATTAGATTGTGAGCTCTGGGGTCAGGGATGATGGGAGTAGTGATACACTGTGTGATAGGAGATTAGATTGTGAGCTCTGGGGTCGGAGATGATGGGAGTAGTGATACACTGTGTGATAGGAGATTAGATTGTGAGCTCTGGGGTCGGGGATGATGGGAGTAGTGATACACTGTGTGATAGGAGATTAGATTGTGAGCTCTAGGGTCAGGGATGATGGGAGTAGTGATACATTGTGTGATAGGAGATTAGATTGTGAGCTCTGGGGTCGGGGATGATGGGAGTAGTGATACACTGTGTGATAGGAGATTAGATTGTGAGCTCCGGGGTCGGGGATGATGGGAGTAGTGATACTCTGTGTGATAGGAGATTAGATTGTGAGCTCTGGGGTCAGGGATGATGGGAGTAGTGATACACTGTGTGATAGGAGATTAGATTGTGAGCTCCGGGGTCGGGGATGATGGGAGTAGTGATACTCTGTGTTATAGGAGATTAGATTGTGAGCTCCGGGGTCGGGGATGATGGGAGTAGTGATACTCTGTGTGATAGGAGATTAGATTGTGAGCTCTGGGGTCAGGGATGATGGGAGTAGTGATACACTGTGTGATAGGAGATTAGATTGTGAGCTCTGGGGTCGGGGATGATGGGAGTAGTGATACACTGTGTGATAGGAGATTAGATTGTGAGCTCTGGGGTCGGGGATGATGGGAGTAGTGATACAGAAGACACTACACCCCGCTCCTCCTGCAGTCGTCTCTTACCTTGTCGGTGCCACCTGTCAGCTCATGAACTGAGCGCTGCTCCTGGGGAGACGTCTGCAGCTGCCGATATCTGCACAAAAAGGAAAGCGGAAAAGTTTACACCTAAGATCAGGACGGACAACTGACATAGGACTGACACGGCACTGACATAGGACTACTGAGTGACATAGGACTGACACGGCACTGACATAGGACTACTGAGTGACACAGGACTAGCACCGGACACAGCGATGACGAGTGACGCTGCTCCGGACTCTGTTCCCCGTCGCTCTGAAACATTCTGTGACTTATAAAAAATCAAAACTGAGGAATAAGAAGAAAAATCTGATAACTCTGAATCCTCCGCAGTACGGGGAACATAAAGAGGCGCAGAGAAGAGGCGGCAACGGGCGCAAATGGGAACAAGGACAGGAGGAAACACCAAGAGAGGCAGAAAAGTGACACAAACGCAGGAATGAAGTGAGTACATAGACAGAGGTTTACCTCTTCCCTCTCCCTGTCCCGTCTCTTCCCTCTCCCTGTCCCGTCTCTTCCCTCTCTGTCCCGTCTCTTCCCTCTCCCTGTCCCGTCTCTTCCCTCTCTCTGTCCCGTCTCTTCCCTCTCCCTGTCCCGTCTCTTCCCTCTCCCTGTCCCGTCTCTTCCCTCTCCCTGTCCCGTCTCTTCCCTCTCCTTGTCCCGTCTCTTCCCTCTCCCTGTCCCGTCTCTTCCCTCTCCTTGTCCCGTCTCTTCCCTCTCCTTGTCCCGTCTCTTCCCTCTCCCGTCTCTTCCCTCTCCCTGTCCCGTCTCTTCCCTCTCCCTGTCCCGTCTCTTCCCTCTCCCTGTCCCGTCTCTTCCCTCTCCTTGTCCCGTCTCTTCCCTCTCCCTGTCCCGTCTCTTCCCTCTCCTTGTCCCGTCTCTTCCCTCTCCTTGTCCCGTCTCTTCCCTCTCTCGTCTCTTCCCTCTCCTTGTCCCGTCTCTTCCCTCTCCCTGTCCCATCTCTTCCCTCTCCCTGTCCCGTCTCTTCCCTCTCCCTGTCCCGTCTCTTCCCTCTCCCTGTCCCGTCTCTTCCCTCTCTCTGTCCCGTCTCTTCCCTCTCCTTGTCCCGTCTCTTTTCTCTCCTTGTCCCGTTTCTTCCCTCTCCCTGTCCCGTCTCTTCCCTCTCCCTGTCCCGTCTTTTCCCTCTCTCTGTCCCGTCTCTTCCCTCTCCTTGTCCCGTCTCTTCCCTCTCCTTGTCCCGTCTCTTCCCTCTCCCTGTCCCGTCTCTTCCCTCTCCCTGTCCCATCTCTTCCCTCTCCCTGTCCCGTCTCTTCCCTCTCTGTCCCGTCTCTTCCATCTCCCTGTCCCGTCTCTTCCATCTCCCTGTCCCATCTCTTCCCTCTCCTTGTCCCGTCTCTTCCCTCTCTGTCCCGTCTCTTCCCTCTCTGTCCCGTCTCTTTCCTCTCCCGTCTTTTCCCTCTCCCTGTCCCTTCTCTTCCCTCTCTGTCCCTTCTCTTCCCTCTCTGTCCCGTCTCTTCCCTCTCCCTGTCCCGTCTCTTCCCTCTCCCTGTCCCGTCTCTTCCCTCTCCCTGTCCCGTCTCTTCCCTCTCCCTGTCCCGTCTCTTCCCTCTCCTTGTCCCGTCTCTTCCCTCACCCTGTCCCGTCTCTTCCCTCTCCTTGTCCCGTCTCTTCCCTCTCCCTGTCCCGTCTCTTCCCTCTCCCTGTCCCGTCTCTTCGCTCTCCCTGTCCCCTCTCTTCCCTCTCCCTGTCCCCTCTCTTCCCTCTCCCTGTCCCATCTCTTCCCTCTCCCTGTCCCGTCTCTTTCACCTCCTTGTCCGGTCTCTTCCCTCTCCCGTCTCTTCCCTCTCCTTGTCCCGTCTCTTCCCTCCCCCTGTCCCGTCTCTTCCCTCTCCCTGTCCTGTCTCTTCCCTCTCTCTGTCCCGTCTCTTCCCTCTCCTTGTCCCGTCTCTTCCCTCTCCTTGTCCCGTCTCTTCCCTCTCCCTGTCACGTCTCTTCCCTCTCCCTGTCCCGTCTCTTCCCTCTCCCTGTCCCGTCTCTTCCCTCTCTGTCCCGTCTCTTCCCTCTCCTTGTCCCGTCTCTTCCCTCTCTGTCCCGTCTCTTCCCTCTCTGTCCCGTCTCTTCCATCTCTCTGTCCCGTCTCTTTCCTCTCCCGTCTCTTCCCTCTCCCTGTCCCTTCTCTTCCCTCTCTGTCCCTTCTCTTCTCTCTCTGTCCCGTCTCTTCCCTCTCTGTCCCGTCTCTTCCCTCTCCCTGTCCCTGTCCCGTCTCTTCCCTCTCCCTGTCCCGTCTCTTCCCTCTCTCTGTCCCGTCTCTTCCATCTCCCTTCTCTTCCCTCTCTGTCCCGTCTCTTCCCTCTCCCTTCTCTTCCCTCTCTGTCCCGTCTCTTCCCTCTCCCTTCTCTTCCCTCTCTATCCCGTCTCTTCACTCTCTGTCCTGTCTCTTCCCTCTCTGTCCCGTCTCTTCCCTCTCCCTTCTCTTCCCTCTCTCTATCACGTCTCTTCCCTCTCTCTGTCCTGTCTCTTCCCTCTCTCTGTCCCGTCTCTTCCTTCTCTATGTCCTGTCTCTTCCCTCTCTCTGTCCCGTCTCTTCCCTCTATCTGTCCCGTCTCTTCCCTCTCTCTGTCCCATCTCTTCCCTCTATCTGTCCCGTCTCTTCCCTCTCCTTCCTGTCTCTGCTCTCTTTCCCTTGTCTCTCAGCATTCTGTCCTGTCTCTCCTATCTCTGAGCTTTGTCCCATCCCTGCGCTTTCTGCAGTCTCTGTGCGCTCTACTGTCTCTGCACTCTCTCTCCCGTCTCTGCTGTCTCTGTGCTCTCTGTCCCGTCTCTGCGCTCTCTGTCCCGTCTCTGCGCTCTCTGTCCCGTCTCTGCCCCGTCTCTGCGCTCTCTGCTCTGTCTCTGCCCCGTCTCTGCGCTCTCTGCTCATTCTCTGCGCTCTCTGTACGGTCTCTGCTGTCTCTGCGCTCCCTGTCCCGTCTCTGCGCTCTCTGTCCGGTCTCTGCTGTCTCTGCACTTCCTGTCCCGTCTCTGTCCCGTCTCTGCTGTCTCTGCCCCGTCTCTGCTGTTTCTGTGCTCTCTGTCCTGTTTCTGCGCTCCCTGCTCTGTCTCTGCGCTCCCTGTCCCGACTCTGCTGTCTCTGCGCTCTCTGTCCCGTCTCTGCACTCCCTGTCGCGTCTCAGTCCTGTCTCTGCTGTCTCTGAGCTCTCTGCCCCGTCTCTGCTGTTTCTGTGCTCTCTGTCCTGTTTCTGCGCTCCCTGCTCGTCTCTGCACTCTCTCCCGTCTCTGCTGTCTCTGCGCTCCCTGTCCCGACTCTGCTGTCTCTGCGCTCTCTGTCCCGTCTCTGCTGTCTCTGCACTCCCTGTCCCGTCTCTGTCCCGACTCTGCTGTCTCTGAGCTCTCTGCCCTGTCTCTGCTGTTTCTGTGCTCTCTATCCTGTTTCTGCACTCCCTGCTCCGTCTCTGCTGTCTCTGTCCCGTCTCTGCGCTCTCTGTCCCGTCTCTGCGCTCTCTGTCCCGTCTCTGCGCTCTCTGTCCCGTCTCTGCGCTCTCTGCCCCGTCTCTGCTGTTTCTGTGCTCTCTGTCCTGTCTCTGCACTCCCTGTCCCGTCTCTGCTGTCTCTGCGCTCCCTGTCTCGTCTCTGCGCTCCCTGTCTCGTCTCTGCACTCCCTGTCCCATCTCTGCGCTCCCTGTCCCGTCTCTGCTGTCTCTGCGCTCCCTGTCTCGTCTCTGCTGTCTCTGCGCTCCCTGTCCTGTCTCTGCGCTCCCTGTCCCGTCTCTGCTGTCTCTGCGCTCCCTGTCCCATCTCTGCGCTCCCTGTCCCGTCTCTGCTGTCTCTGCGCTCCCTGTCCTGTCTCTGCGCTCCCTGTCCCGTCTCTGCTGTCTCTGCGCTCCCTGTCCCATCTCTGCGCTCCCTGTCCCATCTCTGCGCTCCCTGTCCCATCTCTGCGCTCCCTGTCCCGTCTCTGTCCCATCTCTGCGCTCCCTGTCCCGTCTCTGTCCCATCTCTGCGCTCCCTGTCCCGTCTCTGTCCCATCTCTGCGCTCCCTGTCCCGTCTCTGTCCCATCTCTGCGCTCCCTGTCCCGTCTCTGTCCCATCTCTGCGCTCCCTGTCCCGTCTCTGTCCCATCTCTGCGCTCCCTGTCCCGTCTCTGTCCCATCTCTGCGCTCCCTGTCCCGTCTCTGTCCCATCTCTGCGCTCCCTGTCCCGTCTCTGTCCCATCTCTGCGCTCTCTGTGTCCCGGCTCCTTCCTCTTCTTCACTTTCTGTCTCTTTCGATACTTAATGTCTGGAAAATGTTTCTGCTTCTAAACTCCGTGTTCCTGCGCCAAATCCTGAGTGTTCCCTGAGGAGGAAGAAGCTTTATCCCCGAGAACTGCGGCCTGTCCTCATCACAGGGGAAGTACAGAGATACATCAGCTGCAGAGCATCGCAGCCTCCACCGATGTATTCTGCAGATTATTACACCACTGACCTCTCTGCAGAGCATCGCTCCTCCACCTCCTTACAGATACATAGTGATATATCCTGCAGATCATTACACCGCTGACCTCTCTGCAGAGCATCACTCCTCCTCCTCCTGACAGATACAGTGATATATCCTGCAGATTATTACACCACTGACCTCTCTGCAGAGCATCGCTCCTCCACCTCCTGACAGACACATAGTGCTATATCCTGCAGATTATTACACCACTGACCTCTCTGCAGAGCATCGCTCCTCCTCCTCCTGACAGACACATAGTGCTATATCCTGCAGATTATTACACCACTGACCTCTCTGCAGAGCATCGCTCCTCCACCTCCTGACAGATACACAGTGATATATCCTGCAGATTATTACACCACTGACCTCTGCAGAGCATCGCTTCTCCACCTCCTGACAGATACACAGTGATATATCCTGCAGATTATTGCACCACTGACCTCTCTGCAGAGCATCGCTCCTCCACATCCTGACAGATATATAGTGATATATCCTGCAGATTATTACACCACTGACCTCTCTGCAGAGCATCGCTCCTCCACATCCTGACAGATAGTGATATATCCTGCAGATTATTACACCACTGACCTCTGCAGAGCATCGCTCCTCCACCTCCTGACAGATACACAGTGATATATCCTGCAGATTATTACACCACTGACCTCTCTGCAGAGCATCGCTCCTCCACCTCCTGACAGATACATAGTGATATATCCTGCAGATTATTACACCACTGACCTCTGCAGAGCATCGCTCCTCCACCTCCTGACAGATACATAGTGATATATCCTGCAGATTATTACACCACTGACCTCCCTGCAGAGCATCGCTCCTCCACCTCCTGACAGATGCACAGTGATATATCCTGCAGATTATTACACCACTGACCTCTCTGCAGAGCATCGCTCCTCCATCTCCTGACATACATAGTGATCTATCCTGCAGATTATTACACCTCTGACCTCTCTGCAGAGCATCGCTCCTCCATCTCATGACAGATACATAGTGATCTACCCTGCAGATTATTACACCTCTGACCTCTTTGCAGAGCATCGCTCCTCCACCTCCTGACAGATACATAGTGATATATGCTGCAGATTATTACACCACTGACCTCTCTGCAGAGCATCGCTCCTCCACCTCCTGTCAGATACACAGTGATATATCCTGCAGATTATTACAACAGAGACCTCTCTGCAGAGCATCACTCCTCCTCCTCCTCCTGACAGATACATAGTGATATATCCTGCAGATTATTACACCACTGACCTCTCTGCAGAGCATCGCTCCTCCATCTCCTGACACATACATAGTGATATATCCTGCAGATTATTACACCACTGACCTCTCTGCAGAGCATCGCTCCTCCATCTCCTGACAGATACATAGTGATATATCCTGCAGATTATTACACCACTGACCTCTCGGCAGAGCATCGCTCCTCCACCTCCTGACAGATACATAGTGATATATCCTGCAGATTATTACACCACTGACCTCTCTGCAGACCATCGCTCCTCCACATCCTGACAGATATATAGTGATATATCCTGCAGATTATTACACCACTGACCTCTCTGCAGAGCATCGCTCCTCCACCTCCTTACAGATAGTTATATATATCCTGCAGATTATTACACCACTGACCTCTCTGCAGAGCATCGCTCCTCCACCTCCTGAGATACATAGTGATATATCCTGCAGATTATTACACCACTGACCTCTCTGCACAGCATCGCTCCTCCACCTCCTGACAGATACATAGCGATCTATCCTGCAGATTATTACACCACTGACCTCTCTGCAGAGCATCGCTCATACACCTCATGACAGATACATATTGATATATCCTGCAGATTATTACACCGCTGACCTCTCTGCAGAGCATCACTCCTCCTCCTCCTGACAGATACAGTGATATATCCTGCAGATTATTACACCACTGACCTCTCTGCAGAGCATCGCTCCTCCTCCTCCTGACAGACACATAGTGCTATATCCTGCAGATTATTACACCACTGACCTCTCTGCAGAGCATCGCTCCTCCACCTCCTGACAGATACACAGTGATATATCCTGCAGATTATTACACCACTGACCTCTCTGCAGAGCATCGCTTCTCCACCTCCTGACAGATACACAGTGATATATCCGGCAGATTATTGCACCACTGACCTCTCTGCAGAGCATCGCTCCTACACCTCCTGACAGATACATATTGATATATCCTGCCGATTATTACACGACTGAACTCTCTGCAGAGCATCGCTCCTCCACCTCCACCTCCTGACAGATACATAGTGATATATCCTGCAGATTATTGCACCACTGACCTCTCTGCACAGCATCGCTCCTCCACCTCCTGACAGACACATAGTGATATATCCTGCAGATTATTACACCACTGACCTCTCTGCAGAGCATCGCTCCTCCACCTCCTGACAGACACCTAGTGAAATATCCTGCAGATTATTACACCACTGACCTCTCTGCAGAGCATCGCTCCTCCTCCTCCTGACAGATACATAGTGATATATCCTGCAGATTATTGCACCACTGACCTCTCTGCAGAGCATCGCTCCTCCTCCTCCTGACAGATACATAGTGATATAGCCTGCAGATTATTACACCACTGACCTCTCTGCAGAGCATCGCTCCTCCACCTCCTGACAGATATATAGTGATATATCCTGCAGATTATTACACCACTGAACTCTCTGCAGAGCATCGCTCCTCCACCTCCACCTCCTGACAGATACATAGTGATATATCCTGCAGATTATTGCACCTCTGACCTCCCTGCAGAGCATCGCTCCTCCACCTCTTGACAGATACATAGTGATATATCCTGCAGATTATTACACCACTGACCGCTCTGCAGAGCATCGCTCCTCCACCTCCTGACAAGATACATAGTGATATATCCTGAAGATTATTGCACCACTGACCTCTCTGCAGAGCATCGCTCCTCCTCCTCCTGACAGATACATAGTGATATATCCTGCAGATTATTGCACCACTGACCTCTCTGCAGAGCATCGCTCCTCCATCTCCACAGATACATAGTGATCTATCCTGCAGATTATTACACCTCTGACCTCTCTGCAGAGCATCGCTCCTCCACCTCCTGACAGATACATAGTGATATATCCTGCAGATTATTACACCACTGACCTCTCTGCAGAGCATCGCTCCTCCACCTCCTGACAGATACATAGTGATATATCCTGCAGATTATTACACCACTGAACACTCTGCAGAGCATCGCTCCTCCACCTAAACCTCCTGACAGATACATAGTGATATATCCTGCAGATTATTGCACCACTGACCTCCCTGCAGAGCATTGCTCCTCCACCTCCTGACATACATAGTGATATATCCTGCAGATTATTACACCACTGAACTTTCTGCAGAGCATCGCTCCTCAACCTCCTGACAGATACATAGATATATATCCTGCAGATTATTACACCACTGACCTCTCTGAAGAGCATCGCTCCTCCATCTCCTGACAGATACATAGTGATCTATCCTGCAGATTATTACACCTCTGACCTCTATGCAGAGCATCGCTCCTCCACCTCCTGACAGATACATAGTGATATATCCTGCAGATTATTACACCACTGACCTCTCTGCAGAGCATCGCTCCTCCTCCTCCTGACAGATACATAGTGATATATCCTGCAGATTATTGCACCACTGACCTCTCTGCAGAGCATCGCTCCTCCACCTCCTGACAGATACATAGTGATCTATCCTGCAGATTACACCTCTGACCTCTCTGCAGAGCATCGCTCCTCCTCCTACTGACAGATACATAGTGATATATATAAACTGCAGATTATTACACCACTGACCTCTCTGCAGAGCATCGCTCCTCCATCTCCTGACAGATACATAGTGATATATCCTGCAGATTATTACACCACTGACCTCTCTGCAGAGCATCGCTCCTCCACCTCCTGACAGATACATAGTGATATATCCTGCAGATTATTGCACCACTGACCTCCCTGCAGAGCATTGCTCCTCCACCTCCTGACATACATAGTGATATATCCTGCAGATTATTACACCACTGAACTTTCTGCAGAGCATCGCTCCTCCACCTCCTGACAGATACATAGTGATATATCCTGCAGATTATTACACCACTGACCTCTCTGCAGAGCATCGCTCCTCCACCTCCTGACAGATACATAGTGATATATCCTGCAGATTATTACACCACTGACCTCTCTGCAGAGCATCGCTCCTCCACCTCCTGACAGATACATAGTGATATATCCTGCAGATTATTACACCACTGACCTCTCTGCAGAGCATCGCTCCTCCACCTCCTGACTCATACACAGTGATATATCCGGCACATTATTATACCACTGACCTCTCTGCAGAGCATCGCTCCTCCACCTCCTGACAGATACATAGCGATAGATCCTGCAGATTATTACACCACTGACCTCTCTGCAGAGCATCGCTCCTCCACCTCCTGACAGATACATAGTGATATATCCTGCAGATTATTACACCACTGACCTCTCTGCAGAGCATCGCTCCTCCACCTCCTGACAGATACATAGTGATATATCCTGCAGATTATTACACCACTGACCTCTCTGCAGAGCATCGCTCCTCCACCTCCTGACATATACATAGTGATATATCCTGCAGATTATTACACCATTGACCTCTCTGCAGAGCATCGCTCCTCCACCTCCTGACAGATACATAGTGATATATCCTGCAGATTATTACACCACTGACCTCTCTGCAGAGCATCGCTCCTCCACCTCCACCTCCTGACAGATACATAGTGATATATCCCGCAGATTATTACACCTCTGACCTCTCTGCAGAGCATCGCTCCTCCATCTCCTGACAGATAAATAGTGATATATCCTGCACATTATTACACCACTGTCGTCTCTGCAGAGCATCGCTCCTCCACTTCCTGACAGATACAGTGATATATCCTGCAGATTATTGCACCACTGACCTCTCTGCAGAGCATTGC
The DNA here is from genome assembly GCF_051348905.1 of Ranitomeya variabilis. Classification (NCBI taxonomy): domain Eukaryota; kingdom Metazoa; phylum Chordata; class Amphibia; order Anura; family Dendrobatidae; genus Ranitomeya; species Ranitomeya variabilis. The sequence goes on from NC_135232.1 coordinate 18,362,083, forward strand.
TCCTCCATCTCCTGACAGATACATAGTGATATATCCTGCAGATTATTACACCACTGACTTCTCTGCAGAGCATCGCTCCTCCACCTCCTGACATATACATAGTGATATATCCCGCAGATTATTACACCTCTGACCTCTCTGCAGAGCATCGCTCCTCCATCTCCTGACAGATAAATAGTGATATATCCTGCACATTATTACACCACTGTCGTCTCTGCAGAGCATCGCTCCTCCACCTCCTGACAGATACATAGTGATATATCCTGCAGATCATTACACCGCTGACCTCTCTGCAGAGCATCGCTCCTCCACCTCCTGACAGATACATAGTGATATATCCTGCAGATTATTACACCGCTGACCTCTCTGCAGAGCATCGCTCCTCCACCTCCTGACAGATACACAGTGATATATCCTGCACATTATTACACCACTGACCTCTCTGCAGAGCATCGCTCCTCCACCTCCTGACAGATACACAGTGTTATATCCTGTAGATTATTACACTTCTGACCTCTCTGCAGAGCATCGCTCCTCCACCTCCTGACATATAGTGATATATCCTGCAGATTATTACATCACTGACTTCTCTGCAGAGCATCGCTCCTCCACCTCCTGACATATAGTGATATATCCTGCAGATTATTACACCACTGACCTCTCTGCAGAGCATCGCTCCTCCACCTCCTGACAGATACACAGTGATATATCCTGCAGATTATTACACCACTGACCTCTCTGCAGAGCATCTCTCCTCCACCTCCTGACAGATACATAGTGATATATCCTGCAGATTATTACACCACTGACCTCTCTGCAGAGCATCGCTCCTCCACCTCCTGACAGATACATAGTGATATATCCTGCAGATTATTACACCACTGAACTCTCTGCAGAGCATCGCTCCTCCACCTCCTGACAGATACATAGTGATATATCCGGCACATTATTACACCACTGACCTCTCTGCAGAGCATCGTTCCTCCATCTCCTGACAGATAAATAGTGATATATCCTGCAGATTATTACACCACTGACCTCTCTGCAGAGCATCGCTCCTCCTCCTCCTCCTGACAGATACATAGTGATATATCCTGCACATTATTACACCACTGACCTCTCTGCAGAGCATCGCTCCTCCTCCTCCTGACAGATACATAGTGATATATCCTGCAGATTATTACACCACTGACCTCTCTGCAGAGCATCGCTCCTCCACCTCCTGACAGATATATAGTGATAAATCCTGCAGATTATTACACTACTGACCTCTCTGCAGAGCATCGCTCCTCCATCTCCTGACATACATAGTGATATATCCTGCAGATTATTACACCTCTGACCTCTCTGCAGAGCATCGCTCCTCCATCTCCTGACAGATACATAGTGATCTATCCTGCAGATTATTACACCTGTGACCTCTTTGCAGAGCATCGCTCCTCCACCTCCTGTCAGATACACAGTGATATATCCTGCAGATTATTACACCAGAGACCTCTCTGCAGAGCATCGCTCCTCCTCCTCCTCCTGACAGATGCATAATGATATATCCTGCAGATTATTACACCACTGACCTCTCTGCAGAGCATCGCTCCTCCATCTCCTGACAGATACATAGTGATATATCCTGCAGATTATTACACCACTGACCTCTCTGCAGAGCATCGCTCCTCCATCTCCTGACAGATACATAGTGATATATCCTGCAGATTATTACACCACTGACCTCTCTGCAGAGCATCGCTCCTCCACCTCCTGACAGATACATAGCGATCTATCCTGCAGATTATTACACCACTGACCTCTGCAGAGCATCGCTCCTACACCTCCTGACAGATACATATTGATATATCCTGCAGATTATTACACCACTGAACTCTCTGCAGAGCATCGCTCCTCCACCTCCACCTCCTGACAGATACATAGTGATATATCCTGCAGATTATTGCACCACTGACCTCCCTGCAGAGCATCGCTCCTCCACCTCCTGACAGATACAGAGTGATATATCCTGCAGATTATTACACCACTGACCTCTCTGCAGAGCATCGCTCCTCCACCTCCTGACAGATATATAGTGATATATCCTGCAGATTATTACACCACTGAACTCTCTGCAGAGCATCGCTCCTCCACCTCCTGATAGATACATAGTGATATATCCTGCAGATTATTGCACCACTGACCTCCCTGCAGAGCATCGCTACTCCACCTCCTGACAGATACATAGTGATGTATCCTGCAGATTATTGCACCACTGAAGTCTCTGCAGAGCATCGCTCCTCCTCCTCCTGACAGATACATAGTGATACATCCTGCAGATTATTGCACCACTGACCTCTCTGCAGAGCATCGCTCCTCCATCTCCACACAGATACATAGTGATCTATCCTGCAGATTATTACACCACTGACCTCTCTGCAGAGCATAGCTCCTCCACCTCCTGACAAGATACATAGCGATAGATCCTGCAGATTATTACACCACTGACCTCTCTGCAGAGCATCGCTCCTCCACCTCCTGACAGATACAGTGATATATCCTGCAGATTATTACACAACTGACCTCTCTGCAGAGCATCGCTCCTCCACCTCCTGACAGATACATAGTGATATATCCAGCAGATTATTACACCACTGACCTCTCTGCAGAGCATCGCTCCTCCATCTCCTGACAGATACATAGTGATATATCCTGCAGATTATTACACCACTGACCTCTCTGCAGAGCATCGCTCCTCCACCTCCTGACAGATACATAGTGATATATCCTGCAGATTATTGCACCACTGACCTCTCTGCAGAGCATCGCTCCTCCACCTCCACACAGATACATAATGATCTATCCTGCAGATTATTACACCACTGAACTCTCTGCAGAGCATCGCTCCTCCTCCTCCTGACAGATACATAATTATTACACCACTGACCTCCCTGCAGAGCATCGCTCCTCCACCTCCTGACAGATACATAGTGATATATATAAACTGCAGATTATTACACCACTGACCTCTCTGCAGAGCATCGCTCCTCCACCTCCTGACAGATACATAGTGATATATCCTGCAGATTATTACACCACACCGCTAACCTCTCTGCAGAGCATCACTCCTCCTCCTCCTGACAGATACAGTGATATATCCTGCAGATTATTACACCGCTGACCTCTCTGCAGAGCATCGCTCCTCCACCTCATGACAGATACAGTGATATATCCTGCAGATTATTACACCACTGACCTCTCTGCAGAGCATCGCTCCTCCACCTCCTGACAGATACATAGCGATATATCCTGCAGATTATTACACCACTGACCTCTCTGCAGAGCATCGCTCCTCCACCTCCTGACAGATACATAGTGATATATCCTGCAGATTATTACACCACTGACCTCTCTGCAGAGCATCGCTCCTCCACCTCCTTACAGATACATAGTGATATATCCTGCAGATTATTACACCGCTAACATCTCTGCAGAGCATCACTCCTCCTCCTCCTGACAGATACAGTGATATATCCTGCAGATTATTACACCACTGACCTCTCTGCAGAGCATCGCTCCTCCACCTCCTGACAGATACATAGCGATATATCCTGCAGATTATTACACCACTGACCTCTCTGCAGAGCATCGCTCCTCCACCTCCTTACAGATACATAGTGATATATCCTGCAGATCATTACACCGCTGACCTCTCTGCAGAGCATCACTCCTCCTCCTCCTGACAGATACAGTGATATATCCTGCAGATTATTACACCACTGACCTCTCTGCAGAGCATCGCTCCTCCACCTCCTGACAGACACATAGTGCTATATCCTGCAGATTATTACACCACTGACCTCTCTGCAGAGCATCGCTCCTCCTCCTCCTGACAGACACATAGTGCTATATCCTGCAGATTATTACACCACTGACCTCTCTGCAGAGCATCGCTCCTCCACCTCCTGACAGATACACAGTGATATATCCTGCAGATTATTACACCACTGACCTCTGCAGAGCATCGCTTCTCCACCTCCTGACAGATACACAGTGATATATCCTGCAGATTATTGCACCACTGACCTCTCTGCAGAGCATCGCTCCTCCACATCCTGACAGATATATAGTGATATATCCTGCAGATTATTACACCACTGACCTCTCTGCAGAGCATCGCTCCTCCACATCCTGACAGATAGTGATATATCCTGCAGATTATTACACCACTGACCTCTGCAGAGCATCGCTCCTCCACCTCCTGACAGATACACAGTGATATATCCTGCAGATTATTACACCACTGACCTCTCTGCAGAGCATCGCTCCTCCACCTCCTGACAGATACATAGTGATATATCCTGCAGATTATTACACCACTGACCTCTGCAGAGCATCGCTCCTCCACCTCCTGACAGATACATAGTGATATATCCTGCAGATTATTACACCACTGACCTCCCTGCAGAGCATCGCTCCTCCACCTCCTGACAGATGCACAGTGATATATCCTGCAGATTATTACACCACTGACCTCTCTGCAGAGCATCGCTCCTCCATCTCCTGACATACATAGTGATCTATCCTGCAGATTATTACACCTCTGACCTCTCTGCAGAGCATCGCTCCTCCATCTCATGACAGATACATAGTGATCTACCCTGCAGATTATTACACCTCTGACCTCTTTGCAGAGCATCGCTCCTCCACCTCCTGACAGATACATAGTGATATATGCTGCAGATTATTACACCACTGACCTCTCTGCAGAGCATCGCTCCTCCACCTCCTGTCAGATACACAGTGATATATCCTGCAGATTATTACAACAGAGACCTCTCTGCAGAGCATCACTCCTCCTCCTCCTCCTGACAGATACATAGTGATATATCCTGCAGATTATTACACCACTGACCTCTCTGCAGAGCATCGCTCCTCCATCTCCTGACAGATACATAGTGATATATCCTGCAGATTATTACACCACTGACCTCTCTGCAGAGCATCGCTCCTCCATCTCCTGACAGATACATAGTGATATATCCTGCAGATTATTACACCACTGACCTCTCGGCAGAGCATCGCTCCTCCACCTCCTGACAGATACATAGTGATATATCCTGCAGATTATTACACCACTGACCTCTCTGCAGACCATCGCTCCTCCACATCCTGACAGATATATAGTGATATATCCTGCAGATTATTACACCACTGACCTCTCTGCAGAGCATCGCTCCTCCACCTCCTTACAGATAGTTATATATATCCTGCAGATTATTACACCACTGACCTCTCTGCAGAGCATCGCTCCTCCACCTCCTGAGATACATAGTGATATATCCTGCAGATTATTACACCACTGACCTCTCTGCACAGCATCGCTCCTCCACCTCCTGACAGATACATAGCGATCTATCCTGCAGATTATTACACCACTGACCTCTCTGCAGAGCATCGCTCATACACCTCATGACAGATACATATTGATATATCCTGCAGATTATTACACCGCTGACCTCTCTGCAGAGCATCACTCCTCCTCCTCCTGACAGATACAGTGATATATCCTGCAGATTATTACACCACTGACCTCTCTGCAGAGCATCGCTCCTCCTCCTCCTGACAGACACATAGTGCTATATCCTGCAGATTATTACACCACTGACCTCTCTGCAGAGCATCGCTCCTCCACCTCCTGACAGATACACAGTGATATATCCTGCAGATTATTACACCACTGACCTCTCTGCAGAGCATCGCTTCTCCACCTCCTGACAGATACACAGTGATATATCCGGCAGATTATTGCACCACTGACCTCTCTGCAGAGCATCGCTCCTACACCTCCTGACAGATACATATTGATATATCCTGCCGATTATTACACGACTGAACTCTCTGCAGAGCATCGCTCCTCCACCTCCACCTCCTGACAGATACATAGTGATATATCCTGCAGATTATTGCACCACTGACCTCTCTGCACAGCATCGCTCCTCCACCTCCTGACAGACACATAGTGATATATCCTGCAGATTATTACACCACTGACCTCTCTGCAGAGCATCGCTCCTCCACCTCCTGACAGACACCTAGTGAAATATCCTGCAGATTATTACACCACTGACCTCTCTGCAGAGCATCGCTCCTCCTCCTCCTGACAGATACATAGTGATATATCCTGCAGATTATTGCACCACTGACCTCTCTGCAGAGCATCGCTCCTCCTCCTCCTGACAGATACATAGTGATATAGCCTGCAGATTATTACACCACTGACCTCTCTGCAGAGCATCGCTCCTCCACCTCCTGACAGATATATAGTGATATATCCTGCAGATTATTACACCACTGAACTCTCTGCAGAGCATCGCTCCTCCACCTCCACCTCCTGACAGATACATAGTGATATATCCTGCAGATTATTGCACCTCTGACCTCCCTGCAGAGCATCGCTCCTCCACCTCTTGACAGATACATAGTGATATATCCTGCAGATTATTACACCACTGACCGCTCTGCAGAGCATCGCTCCTCCACCTCCTGACAAGATACATAGTGATATATCCTGAAGATTATTGCACCACTGACCTCTCTGCAGAGCATCGCTCCTCCTCCTCCTGACAGATACATAGTGATATATCCTGCAGATTATTGCACCACTGACCTCTCTGCAGAGCATCGCTCCTCCATCTCCACAGATACATAGTGATCTATCCTGCAGATTATTACACCTCTGACCTCTCTGCAGAGCATCGCTCCTCCACCTCCTGACAGATACATAGTGATATATCCTGCAGATTATTACACCACTGACCTCTCTGCAGAGCATCGCTCCTCCACCTCCTGACAGATACATAGTGATATATCCTGCAGATTATTACACCACTGAACACTCTGCAGAGCATCGCTCCTCCACCTAAACCTCCTGACAGATACATAGTGATATATCCTGCAGATTATTGCACCACTGACCTCCCTGCAGAGCATTGCTCCTCCACCTCCTGACATACATAGTGATATATCCTGCAGATTATTACACCACTGAACTTTCTGCAGAGCATCGCTCCTCAACCTCCTGACAGATACATAGATATATATCCTGCAGATTATTACACCACTGACCTCTCTGAAGAGCATCGCTCCTCCATCTCCTGACAGATACATAGTGATCTATCCTGCAGATTATTACACCTCTGACCTCTATGCAGAGCATCGCTCCTCCACCTCCTGACAGATACATAGTGATATATCCTGCAGATTATTACACCACTGACCTCTCTGCAGAGCATCGCTCCTCCTCCTCCTGACAGATACATAGTGATATATCCTGCAGATTATTGCACCACTGACCTCTCTGCAGAGCATCGCTCCTCCACCTCCTGACAGATACATAGTGATCTATCCTGCAGATTACACCTCTGACCTCTCTGCAGAGCATCGCTCCTCCTCCTACTGACAGATACATAGTGATATATATAAACTGCAGATTATTACACCACTGACCTCTCTGCAGAGCATCGCTCCTCCATCTCCTGACAGATACATAGTGATATATCCTGCAGATTATTACACCACTGACCTCTCTGCAGAGCATCGCTCCTCCACCTCCTGACAGATACATAGTGATATATCCTGCAGATTATTGCACCACTGACCTCCCTGCAGAGCATTGCTCCTCCACCTCCTGACATACATAGTGATATATCCTGCAGATTATTACACCACTGAACTTTCTGCAGAGCATCGCTCCTCCACCTCCTGACAGATACATAGTGATATATCCTGCAGATTATTACACCACTGACCTCTCTGCAGAGCATCGCTCCTCCACCTCCTGACAGATACATAGTGATATATCCTGCAGATTATTACACCACTGACCTCTCTGCAGAGCATCGCTCCTCCACCTCCTGACAGATACATAGTGATATATCCTGCAGATTATTACACCACTGACCTCTCTGCAGAGCATCGCTCCTCCACCTCCTGACTCATACACAGTGATATATCCGGCACATTATTATACCACTGACCTCTCTGCAGAGCATCGCTCCTCCACCTCCTGACAGATACATAGCGATAGATCCTGCAGATTATTACACCACTGACCTCTCTGCAGAGCATCGCTCCTCCACCTCCTGACAGATACATAGTGATATATCCTGCAGATTATTACACCACTGACCTCTCTGCAGAGCATCGCTCCTCCACCTCCTGACAGATACATAGTGATATATCCTGCAGATTATTACACCACTGACCTCTCTGCAGAGCATCGCTCCTCCACCTCCTGACATATACATAGTGATATATCCTGCAGATTATTACACCATTGACCTCTCTGCAGAGCATCGCTCCTCCACCTCCTGACAGATACATAGTGATATATCCTGCAGATTATTACACCACTGACCTCTCTGCAGAGCATCGCTCCTCCACCTCCACCTCCTGACAGATACATAGTGATATATCCCGCAGATTATTACACCTCTGACCTCTCTGCAGAGCATCGCTCCTCCATCTCCTGACAGATAAATAGTGATATATCCTGCACATTATTACACCACTGTCGTCTCTGCAGAGCATCGCTCCTCCACTTCCTGACAGATACAGTGATATATCCTGCAGATTATTGCACCACTGACCTCTCTGCAGAGCATTGCTCCTCCATCTCCTGACAGATACATAGTGATATATCCTGCAGATTATTACACCACTGACTTCTCTGCAGAGCATCGCTCCTCCACCTCCTGACATATACATAGTGATATATCCCGCAGATTATTACACCTCTGACCTCTCTGCAGAGCATCGCTCCTCCATCTCCTGACAGATAAATAGTGATATATCCTGCACATTATTACACCACTGTCGTCTCTGCAGAGCATCGCTCCTCCACCTCCTGACAGATACATAGTGATATATCCTGCAGATCATTACACCGCTGACCTCTCTGCAGAGCATCGCTCCTCCACCTCCTGACAGATACATAGTGATATATCCTGCAGATTATTACACCGCTGACCTCTCTGCAGAGCATCGCTCCTCCACCTCCTGACAGATACACAGTGATATATCCTGCACATTATTACACCACTGACCTCTCTGCAGAGCATCGCTCCTCCACCTCCTGACAGATACACAGTGTTATATCCTGTAGATTATTACACTTCTGACCTCTCTGCAGAGCATCGCTCCTCCACCTCCTGACATATAGTGATATATCCTGCAGATTATTACATCACTGACTTCTCTGCAGAGCATCGCTCCTCCACCTCCTGACATATAGTGATATATCCTGCAGATTATTACACCACTGACCTCTCTGCAGAGCATCGCTCCTCCACCTCCTGACAGATACACAGTGATATATCCTGCAGATTATTACACCACTGACCTCTCTGCAGAGCATCTCTCCTCCACCTCCTGACAGATACATAGTGATATATCCTGCAGATTATTACACCACTGACCTCTCTGCAGAGCATCGCTCCTCCACCTCCTGACAGATACATAGTGATATATCCTGCAGATTATTACACCACTGAACTCTCTGCAGAGCATCGCTCCTCCACCTCCTGACAGATACATAGTGATATATCCGGCACATTATTACACCACTGACCTCTCTGCAGAGCATCGTTCCTCCATCTCCTGACAGATAAATAGTGATATATCCTGCAGATTATTACACCACTGACCTCTCTGCAGAGCATCGCTCCTCCTCCTCCTCCTGACAGATACATAGTGATATATCCTGCACATTATTACACCACTGACCTCTCTGCAGAGCATCGCTCCTCCTCCTCCTGACAGATACATAGTGATATATCCTGCAGATTATTACACCACTGACCTCTCTGCAGAGCATCGCTCCTCCACCTCCTGACAGATATATAGTGATAAATCCTGCAGATTATTACACTACTGACCTCTCTGCAGAGCATCGCTCCTCCATCTCCTGACATACATAGTGATATATCCTGCAGATTATTACACCTCTGACCTCTCTGCAGAGCATCGCTCCTCCATCTCCTGACAGATACATAGTGATCTATCCTGCAGATTATTACACCTGTGACCTCTTTGCAGAGCATCGCTCCTCCACCTCCTGTCAGATACACAGTGATATATCCTGCAGATTATTACACCAGAGACCTCTCTGCAGAGCATCGCTCCTCCTCCTCCTCCTGACAGATGCATAATGATATATCCTGCAGATTATTACACCACTGACCTCTCTGCAGAGCATCGCTCCTCCATCTCCTGACAGATACATAGTGATATATCCTGCAGATTATTACACCACTGACCTCTCTGCAGAGCATCGCTCCTCCATCTCCTGACAGATACATAGTGATATATCCTGCAGATTATTACACCACTGACCTCTCTGCAGAGCATCGCTCCTCCACCTCCTGACAGATACATAGCGATCTATCCTGCAGATTATTACACCACTGACCTCTGCAGAGCATCGCTCCTACACCTCCTGACAGATACATATTGATATATCCTGCAGATTATTACACCACTGAACTCTCTGCAGAGCATCGCTCCTCCACCTCCACCTCCTGACAGATACATAGTGATATATCCTGCAGATTATTGCACCACTGACCTCCCTGCAGAGCATCGCTCCTCCACCTCCTGACAGATACAGAGTGATATATCCTGCAGATTATTACACCACTGACCTCTCTGCAGAGCATCGCTCCTCCACCTCCTGACAGATATATAGTGATATATCCTGCAGATTATTACACCACTGAACTCTCTGCAGAGCATCGCTCCTCCACCTCCTGATAGATACATAGTGATATATCCTGCAGATTATTGCACCACTGACCTCCCTGCAGAGCATCGCTACTCCACCTCCTGACAGATACATAGTGATGTATCCTGCAGATTATTGCACCACTGAAGTCTCTGCAGAGCATCGCTCCTCCTCCTCCTGACAGATACATAGTGATACATCCTGCAGATTATTGCACCACTGACCTCTCTGCAGAGCATCGCTCCTCCATCTCCACACAGATACATAGTGATCTATCCTGCAGATTATTACACCACTGACCTCCCTGCAGAGCATAGCTCCTCCACCTCCTGACAAGATACATAGCGATAGATCCTGCAGATTATTACACCACTGACCTCTCTGCAGAGCATCGCTCCTCCACCTCCTGACAGATACAGTGATATATCCTGCAGATTATTACACAACTGACCTCTCTGCAGAGCATCGCTCCTCCACCTCCTGACAGATACATAGTGATATATCCAGCAGATTATTACACCACTGACCTCTCTGCAGAGCATCGCTCCTCCATCTCCTGACAGATACATAGTGATATATCCTGCAGATTATTACACCACTGACCTCTCTGCAGAGCATCGCTCCTCCACCTCCTGACAGATACATAGTGATATATCCTGCAGATTATTGCACCACTGACCTCTCTGCAGAGCATCGCTCCTCCACCTCCACACAGATACATAATGATCTATCCTGCAGATTATTACACCACTGAACTCTCTGCAGAGCATCGCTCCTCCTCCTCCTGACAGATACATAATTATTACACCACTGACCTCCCTGCAGAGCATCGCTCCTCCACCTCCTGACAGATACATAGTGATATATATAAACTGCAGATTATTACACCACTGACCTCTCTGCAGAGCATCGCTCCTCCACCTCCTGACAGATACATAGTGATATATCCTGCAGATTATTACACCACACCGCTAACCTCTCTGCAGAGCATCACTCCTCCTCCTCCTGACAGATACAGTGATATATCCTGCAGATTATTACACCGCTGACCTCTCTGCAGAGCATCGCTCCTCCACCTCATGACAGATACAGTGATATATCCTGCAGATTATTACACCACTGACCTCTCTGCAGAGCATCGCTCCTCCACCTCCTGACAGATACATAGCGATATATCCTGCAGATTATTACACCACTGACCTCTCTGCAGAGCATCGCTCCTCCACCTCCTGACAGATACATAGTGATATATCCTGCAGATTATTACACCACTGACCTCTCTGCAGAGCATCGCTCCTCCACCTCCTTACAGATACATAGTGATATATCCTGCAGATTATTACACCGCTAACATCTCTGCAGAGCATCACTCCTCCTCCTCCTGACAGATACAGTGATATATCCTGCAGATTATTACACCACTGACCTCTCTGCAGAGCATCGCTCCTCCACCTCCTGACAGATACATAGTGATATATCCTGCAGATTATTACACCACTGACCTCTCTGCAGAGCATCGTTCCTCCACCTCCTGACAGATACACAGTGATATATCCTGCAGATTATTACACCACTGACCTCTCTGCAGAGTATCGCTCCTCCATCTCCTGACAGATACATAGTGATATATCCTGCAGATTATTACACCTCTGACCTCTCTGAAGAGCATCGCTTCTCCACCTCCTGACAGATAAACAGTGATATATCCTGCAGATTATTACACCGCTGACCTCTCTACAGAGCATCACTCCTCCACCTCCTGACATATACATAGTGATATATCCCGCAGATTATTACACCTCTGACCTCTCTGCAGAGCATCGCTCCTCCACCTCCTGACAGATACATAGTGATATATCCTGCAGATTATTACACCGCTGACCTCTCTACAGAGCATCACTCCTCCACCTCCTGACATATACATAGTGATATATCCCGCAGATTATTACACCTCTGACCTCTCTGCAGAGCATCGCTCCTCCACCTCCTGACAGATACATAGCGATAGATCCTGCAGAGTATTACACCACTGACCTCTCTGCAGAGCATCGCTCCTCCACCTCCTGACAGACACATAGTGCTATATCCTGCAGATTATTACACCACTGACCTCTCTGCAGAGCATCGCTCCTCCACCTCCTGACAGATACATAGTGACATATTCTGCAGATTATTACACCACTGACCTCCCTGCAGAGCATCGCTCCTCCTCCTCCTGACAGACACATAGTGATATATCCTGCAGATTATTACACCACTGACCTCTCTGCAGAGCATCGCTCCTCCACCTCCTGACAGATACACACTTGATATATCCTGCAGATTATTACACCACTGAACTCTCTGCAGAGCATCGCTCCTCCACCTCCTGACAGATACATATTGATATATCCTGCAGATTATTACACCACTGACCTCTCTGCAGAGCATCGCTCCTCCTCCTCCTGACAGACACATAGTGCTATATCCTGCAGATTATTACACCACTGACCTCTCTGCAGAGCATCGCTCCTCCACCTCCTGACAGATACATATTGATATATCCTGCAGATTATTACACCACTGACCTCTCTGCAGAGCATCGCTCCTCCACATCCTGACAGATATATAGTGATATATCCTGCAGATTATTACACCACTGACCTCTCTGCAGAGCATCGCTCCTCCTCCTCCTCACAGATACATAGTGATATATCCTGCAGATTATTATGCCACTGACCCCCTGCAGAGCATTGCTCCTCCTCCTCCTGACAGATACATAGTGATATATCCTGCAGATTATTACACCACTGACCTCTCTGCAGAGCATCGCTCCTCCACCTCCTGACAGATACATAGTGATATATCCTGCAGATCATTACACCGCTGACCTCTCTGCAGAGCATCGCTCCTCCACCTCCTGACAGATACACAGTGATATATCCTGCAGATTATTACACCACTGACCTCTCTGCAGAGCATCACTCCTCCACCTCCTGACAGATACACAGTGATATATCCTGCAGATTATTACACCACTGACCTCTCTGCAGAGCATCGCTCCTCCACCTCCTGACAGATACATAGTGACATATTCTGCAGATTATTACACCACTGACCTCTCTGCAGAGCATCGCTCCTCCTCCTCCTGACAGACACATAGTGATATATCCTGCAGATTATTACACCACTGACCTCTCTGCAGAGCATCGCTCCTCCACCTCCTGACAGATACACACTGATATATCCTGCAGATTATTACACCACTGACCTCTCTGCAGAGCATCGCTCCTCCACCTCCTGACAGATACATATTGATATATCCTGCAGATTATTACACCACTGACCTCTCTGCAGAGCATCGCTCATCCTCCTCCTGACAGACACATAGTGCTATATCCTGCAGATTATTACACCACTGACCTCTATGCAGAGCATCGCTCCTCCTCCTCCTCACAGATACATAGTGATATATCCTGCAGATTATTATGCCACTGACCCCCTGCAGAGCATTGCTCCTCCTCCTCCTGACAGATACATAGTGATATATCCTGCACATTATTACATTACTGACTTCTCTGCAGAGTGTCGCTCCTCCACCTCCTGACAGATACATAGTGATATATCCTGCAGATTATTACACCACTGACCTCTCTGCAGAGCATCGCTCCTCCACCTCCTGACAGATACATAGTGATATATCCTGCAGATCATTACACCGCTGACCTCTCTGCAGAGCATCGCTCCTCCACCTCCTGACAGATACATAGTGATATATCCTGCAGATTATTACACCGCTGACCTCTCTGCAGAGCATCGCTCCTCCACCTCCTGACAGATACACAGTGATATATCCTGCACATTATTACACCACTGACCTCTCTGCAGAGCATCGCTCCTCCACCTCCTGACAGATACACAGTGTTATATCCTGTAGATTATTACACTTCTGACCTCTCTGCAGAGCATCGCTCCTCCACCTCCTGACATATAGTGATATATCCTGCAGATTATTACACCACTGACCTCTCTGCAGAGCATCGCTCCTCCACCTCCTGACAGATACATAGTGATATATCCTGCAGATTATTACACCACTGACCTCTCTGCAGAGCATCGCTCCTCCTCCTCCTCCTGACAGATACATAGTGATATATCCTGCACATTATTACACCACTGACCTCTCTGCAGAGCATCGCTCCTCCTCCTCCTGACAGATACATAGTGATATATCCTGCAGATTATTACACCACTGACCTCTCTGCAGAGCATCGCTCCTCCACCTCCTGACAGATATATAGTGATAAATCCTGCAGATTATTACACTACTGACCTCTCTGCAGAGCATCGCTCCTCCATCTCCTGACATACATAGTGATATATCCTGCAGATTATTACACCTCTGACCTCTCTGCAGAGCATCGCTCCTCCATCTCCTGACAGATACATAGTGATCTATCCTGCAGATTATTACACCTGTGACCTCTTTGCAGAGCATCGCTCCTCCACCTCCTGTCAGATACACAGTGATATATCCTGCAGATTATTACACCAGAGACCTCTCTGCAGAGCATCGCTCCTCCTCCTCCTCCTGACAGATGCATAATGATATATCCTGCAGATTATTACACCACTGACCTCTCTGCAGAGCATCGCTCCTCCATCTCCTGACAGATACATAGTGATATATCCTGCAGATTATTACACCACTGACCTCTCTGCAGAGCATCGCTCCTCCATCTCCTGACAGATACATAGTGATATATCCTGCAGATTATTACACCACTGACCTCTCTGCAGAGCATCGCTCCTCCACCTCCTGACAGATACATAGCGATCTATCCTGCAGATTATTACACCACTGACCTCTGCAGAGCATCGCTCCTACACCTCCTGACAGATACATATTGATATATCCTGCAGATTATTACACCACTGAACTCTCTGCAGAGCATCGCTCCTCCACCTCCACCTCCTGACAGATACATAGTGATATATCCTGCAGATTATTGCACCACTGACCTCCCTGCAGAGCATCGCTCCTCCACCTCCTGACAGATACAGAGTGATATATCCTGCAGATTATTACACCACTGACCTCTCTGCAGAGCATCGCTCCTCCACCTCCTGACAGATATATAGTGATATATCCTGCAGATTATTACACCACTGAACTCTCTGCAGAGCATCGCTCCTCCACCTCCTGATAGATACATAGTGATATATCCTGCAGATTATTGCACCACTGACCTCCCTGCAGAGCATCGCTACTCCACCTCCTGACAGATACATAGTGATGTATCCTGCAGATTATTGCACCACTGAAGTCTCTGCAGAGCATCGCTCCTCCTCCTCCTGACAGATACATAGTGATACATCCTGCAGATTATTGCACCACTGACCTCTCTGCAGAGCATCGCTCCTCCATCTCCACACAGATACATAGTGATCTATCCTGCAGATTATTACACCACTGACCTCTCTGCAGAGCATCGCTCCTCCACCTCCTGACAAGATACATAGCGATAGATCCTGCAGATTATTACACCACTGACCTCTCTGCAGAGCATCGCTCCTCCACCTCCTGACAGATACAGTGATATATCCTGCAGATTATTACACAACTGACCTCTCTGCAGAGCATCGCTCCTCCACCTCCTGACAGATACATAGTGATATATCCAGCAGATTATTACACCACTGACCTCTCTGCAGAGCATCGCTCCTCCATCTCCTGACAGATACATAGTGATATATCCTGCAGATTATTACACCACTGACCTCTCTGCAGAGCATCGCTCCTCCACCTCCTGACAGATACATAGTGATATATCCTGCAGATTATTGCACCACTGACCTCCCTGCAGAGCATCGCTCTTCCACCTCCTGACAGATACATAGTGATATATCCTGCAGATTATTACACCACTGAACTCTCTGCAGAGCATCGCTCCTCCACCTCCTGACAGATATATAGTGATAAATCCTGCAGATTATTACACTACTGACCTCTCTGCAGAGCATCGCTCCTCCATCTCCTGACATACATAGTGATATATCCTGCAGATTATTACACCTCTGACCTCTCTGCAGAGCATCGCTCCTCCATCTCCTGACAGATACATAGTGATCTATCCTGCAGATTATTACACCTGTGACCTCTTTGCAGAGCATCGCTCCTCCACCTCCTGTCAGATACACAGTGATATATCCTGCAGATTATTACACCAGAGACCTCTCTGCAGAGCATCGCTCCTCCTCCTCCTCCTGACAGATGCATAATGATATATCCTGCAGATTATTACACCACTGACCTCTCTGCAGAGCATCGCTCCTCCATCTCCTGACAGATACATAGTGATATATCCTGCAGATTATTACACCACTGACCTCTCTGCAGAGCATCGCTCCTCCATCTCCTGACAGATACATAGTGATATATCCTGCAGATTATTACACCACTGACCTCTCTGCAGAGCATCGCTCCTCCACCTCCTGACAGATACATAGCGATCTATCCTGCAGATTATTACACCACTGACCTCTGCAGAGCATCGCTCCTACACCTCCTGACAGATACATATTGATATATCCTGCAGATTATTACACCACTGAACTCTCTGCAGAGCATCGCTCCTCCACCTCCACCTCCTGACAGATACATAGTGATATATCCTGCAGATTATTGCACCACTGACCTCCCTGCAGAGCATCGCTCCTCCACCTCCTGACAGATACAGAGTGATATATCCTGCAGATTATTACACCACTGACCTCTCTGCAGAGCATCGCTCCTCCACCTCCTGACAGATATATAGTGATATATCCTGCAGATTATTACACCACTGAACTCTCTGCAGAGCATCGCTCCTCCACCTCCTGATAGATACATAGTGATATATCCTGCAGATTATTGCACCACTGACCTCCCTGCAGAGCATCGCTACTCCACCTCCTGACAGATACATAGTGATGTATCCTGCAGATTATTGCACCACTGAAGTCTCTGCAGAGCATCGCCCCTCCTCCTCCTGACAGATACATAGTGATACATCCTGCAGATTATTGCACCACTGACCTCTCTGCAGAGCATCGCTCCTCCATCTCCACACAGATACATAGTGATCTATCCTGCAGATTATTACACCACTGACCTCTCTGCAGAGCATCGCTCCTCCACCTCCTGACAAGATACATAGCGATAGATCCTGCAGATTATTACACCACTGACCTCTCTGCAGAGCATCGCTCCTCCACCTCCTGACAGATACAGTGATATATCCTGCAGATTATTACACAACTGACCTCTCTGCAGAGCATCGCTCCTCCACCTCCTGACAGATACATAGTGATATATCCAGCAGATTATTACACCACTGACCTCTCTGCAGAGCATCGCTCCTCCATCTCCTGACAGATACATAGTGATATATCCTGCAGATTATTACACCACTGACCTCTCTGCAGAGCATCGCTCCTCCACCTCCTGACAGATACATAGTGATATATCCTGCAGATTATTGCACCACTGACCTCTCTGCAGAGCATCTCTCCTCCACCTCCACACAGATACATAATGATCTATCCTGCAGATTATTACACCACTGAACTCTCTGCAGAGCATCGCTCCTCCTCCTCCTGACAGATACATAATTATTACACCACTGACCTCCCTGCAGAGCATCGCTCCTCCACCTCCTGACAGATACATAGTGATATATATAAACTGCAGATTATTACACCACTGACCTCTCTGCAGAGCATCGCTCCTCCACCTCCTGACAGATACATAGTGATATATCCTGCAGATTATTACACCACTGACCTCTCTGGAGAGCATCACTCCTCCTCCTCCTGACAGATACAGTGATATATCCTGCAGATTATTACACCGCTGACCTCTCTGCAGAGCATCGCTCCTCCACCTCATGACAGATACAGTGATATATCCTGCAGATTATTACACCACTGACCTCTCTGCAGAGCATCGCTCCTCCACCTCCTGACAGATACATAGCGATATATCCTGCAGATTATTACACCACTGACCTCTCTGCAGAGCATCGCTCCTCCACCTCCTGACAGATACATAGTGATATATCCTGCAGATTATTACACCACTGACCTCTCTGCAGAGCATCGCTCCTCCACCTCCTTACAGATACATAGTGATATATCCTGCAGATTATTACACCGCTAACATCTCTGCAGAGCATCACTCCTCCTCCTCCTGACAGATACAGTGATATATCCTGCAGATTATTACACCACTGACCTCTCTGCAGAGCATCGCTCCTCCACCTCCTGACAGATACATAGCGATATATCCTGCAGATTATTACACCACTGACCTCTCTGCAGAGCATCGCTCCTCCACCTCCTGACAGATACATAGTGATATATCCTGCAGATTATTACACCACTGACCTCTCTGCAGAGCATCGTTCCTCCACCTCCTGACAGATACACAGTGATATATCCTGCAGATTATTACACCACTGACCTCTCTGCAGAGTATCGCTCCTCCATCTCCTGACAGATACATAGTGATATATCCTGCAGATTATTACACCTCTGACCTCTCTGAAGAGCATCGCTTCTCCACCTCCTGACAGATAAACAGTGATATATCCTGCAGATTATTACACCACTGACCTCTCTGCAGAGCATCGCTCCTCCACCTCCTGACAGATACATAGTGATATATCCTGCAGATTATTACACCGCTGACCTCTCTACAGAGCATCACTCCTCCACCTCCTGACATATACATAGTGATATATCCCGCAGATTATTACACCTCTGACCTCTCTGCAGAGCATCGCTCCTCCACCTCCTGACAGATACATAGCGATAGATCCTGCAGAGTATTACACCACTGACCTCTCTGCAGAGCATCGCTCCTCCACCTCCTGACAGACACATAGTGCTATATCCTGCAGATTATTACACCACTGACCTCTCTGCAGAGCATCGCTCCTCCACCTCCTGACAGATACATAGTGACATATTCTGCAGATTATTACACCACTGACCTCCCTGCAGAGCATCGCTCCTCCTCCTCCTGACAGACACATAGTGATATATCCTGCAGATTATTACACCACTGACCTCTCTGCAGAGCATCGCTCCTCCACCTCCTGACAGATACACACTTGATATATCCTGCAGATTATTACACCACTGAACTCTCTGCAGAGCATCGCTCCTCCACCTCCTGACAGATACATATTGATATATCCTGCAGATTATTACACCACTGACCTCTCTGCAGAGCATCGCTCCTCCTCCTCCTGACAGACACATAGTGCTATATCCTGCAGATTATTACACCACTGACCTCTCTGCAGAGCATCGCTCCTCCACCTCCTGACAGATACATATTGATATATCCTGCAGATTATTACACCACTGACCTCTCTGCAGAGCATCGCTCCTCCACATCCTGACAGATATATAGTGATATATCCTGCAGATTATTACACCACTGACCTCTCTGCAGAGCATCGCTCCTCCTCCTCCTCACAGATACATAGTGATATATCCTGCAGATTATTATGCCACTGACCCCCTGCAGAGCATTGCTCCTCCTCCTCCTGACAGATACATAGTGATATATCCTGCAGATTATTACACCACTGACCTCTCTGCAGAGCATCGCTCCTCCACCTCCTGACAGATACATAGTGATATATCCTGCAGATCATTACACCGCTGACCTCTCTGCAGAGCATCGCTCCTCCACCTCCTGACAGATACACAGTGATATATCCTGCAGATTATTACACCACTGACCTCTCTGCAGAGCATCACTCCTCCACCTCCTGACAGATACACAGTGATATATCCTGCAGATTATTACACCACTGACCTCTCTGCAGAGCATCGCTCCTCCACCTCCTGACAGATACATAGTGACATATTCTGCAGATTATTACACCACTGACCTCTCTGCAGAGCATCGCTCCTCCTCCTCCTGACAGACACATAGTGATATATCCTGCAGATTATTACACCACTGACCTCTCTGCAGAGCATCGCTCCTCCACCTCCTGACAGATACACACTGATATATCCTGCAGATTATTACACCACTGACCTCTCTGCAGAGCATCGCTCCTCCACCTCCTGACAGATACATATTGATATATCCTGCAGATTATTACACCACTGACCTCTCTGCAGAGCATCGCTCATCCTCCTCCTGACAGACACATAGTGCTATATCCTGCAGATTATTACACCACTGACCTCTATGCAGAGCATCGCTCCTCCTCCTCCTCACAGATACATAGTGATATATCCTGCAGATTATTATGCCACTGACCCCCTGCAGAGCATTGCTCCTCCTCCTCCTGACAGATACATAGTGATATATCCTGCACATTATTACATTACTGACTTCTCTGCAGAGTGTCGCTCCTCCACCTCCTGACAGATACATAGTGATATATCCTGCAGATTATTACACCACTGACCTCTCTGCAGAGCATCGCTCCTCCACCTCCTGACAGATACATAGTGATATATCCTGCAGATCATTACACCGCTGACCTCTCTGCAGAGCATCGCTCCTCCACCTCCTGACAGATACATAGTGATATATCCTGCAGATTATTACACCGCTGACCTCTCTGCAGAGCATCGCTCCTCCACCTCCTGACAGATACACAGTGATATATCCTGCACATTATTACACCACTGACCTCTCTGCAGAGCATCGCTCCTCCACCTCCTGACAGATACACAGTGTTATATCCTGTAGATTATTACACTTCTGACCTCTCTGCAGAGCATCGCTCCTCCACCTCCTGACATATAGTGATATATCCTACAGATTATTACATCACTGACTTCTCTGCAGAGCATCGCTCCTCCACCTCCTGACATATAGTGATATATCCTGCAGATTATTACACCACTGACCTCTCTGCAGAGCATCGCTCCTCCACCTCCTGACAGATACACAGTGATATATCCTGCAGATTATTACACCACTGACCTCTCTGCAGAGCATCGCTCCTCCACCTCCTGACAGATACATAGTGATATATCCTGCAGATTATTACACCACTGAACTCTCTGCAGAGCATCGCTCCTCCACCTCCTGACAGATACATAGTGATATATCCGGCACATTATTACACCACTGACCTCTCTGCAGAGCATCGTTCCTCCATCTCCTGACAGATAAATAGTGATATATCCTGCAGATTATTACACCACTGACCTCTCTGCAGAGCATCGCTCCTCCTCCTCCTCCTGACAGATACATAGTGATATATCCTGCACATTATTACACCACTGACCTCTCTGCAGAGCATCGCTCCTCCTCCTCCTGACAGATACATAGTGATATATCCTGCAGATTATTACACCACTGACCTCTCTGCAGAGCATCGCTCCTCCACCTCCTGACAGATATATAGTGATAAATCCTGCAGATTATTACACTACTGACCTCTCTGCAGAGCATCGCTCCTCCATCTCCTGACATACATAGTGATATATCCTGCAGATTATTACACCTCTGACCTCTCTGCAGAGCATCGCTCCTCCATCTCCTGACAGATACATAGTGATCTATCCTGCAGATTATTACACCTGTGACCTCTTTGCAGAGCATCGCTCCTCCACCTCCTGTCAGATACACAGTGATATATCCTGCAGATTATTACACCAGAGACCTCTCTGCAGAGCATCGCTCCTCCTCCTCCTCCTGACAGATGCATAATGATATATCCTGCAGATTATTACACCACTGACCTCTCTGCAGAGCATCGCTCCTCCATCTCCTGACAGATACATAGTGATATATCCTGCAGATTATTACACCACTGACCTCTCTGCAGAGCATCGCTCCTCCACCTCCTGACAGATACATAGCGATCTATCCTGCAGATTATTACACCACTGACCTCTGCAGAGCATCGCTCCTACACCTCCTGACAGATACATATTGATATATCCTGCAGATTATTACACCACTGAACTCTCTGCAGAGCATCGCTCCTCCACCTCCACCTCCTGACAGATACATAGTGATATATCCTGCAGATTATTGCACCACTGACCTCCCTGCAGAGCATCGCTCCTCCACCTCCTGACAGATACAGAGTGATATATCCTGCAGATTATTACACCACTGACCTCTCTGCAGAGCATCGCTCCTCCACCTCCTGACAGATATATAGTGATATATCCTGCAGATTATTACACCACTGAACTCTCTGCAGAGCATCGCTCCTCCACCTCCTGATAGATACATAGTGATATATCCTGCAGATTATTGCACCACTGACCTCCCTGCAGAGCATCGCTACTCCACCTCCTGACAGATACATAGTGATGTATCCTGCAGATTATTGCACCACTGAAGTCTCTGCAGAGCATCGCTCCTCCTCCTCCTGACAGATACATAGTGATACATCCTGCAGATTATTGCACCACTGACCTCTCTGCAGAGCATCGCTCCTCCATCTCCACACAGATACATAGTGATCTATCCTGCAGATTATTACACCACTGACCTCTCTGCAGAGCATCGCTCCTCCACCTCCTGACAAGATACATAGCGATAGATCCTGCAGATTATTACACCACTGACCTCTCTGCAGAGCATCGCTCCTCCACCTCCTGACAGATACAGTGATATATCCTGCAGATTATTACACAACTGACCTCTCTGCAGAGCATCGCTCCTCCACCTCCTGACAGATACATAGTGATATATCCAGCAGATTATTACACCACTGACCTCTCTGCAGAGCATCGCTCCTCCATCTCCTGACAGATACATAGTGATATATCCTGCAGATTATTACACCACTGACCTCTCTGCAGAGCATCGCTCCTCCACCTCCTGACAGATACATAGTGATATATCCTGCAGATTATTGCACCACTGACCTCCCTGCAGAGCATCGCTCTTCCACCTCCTGACAGATACATAGTGATATATCCTGCAGATTATTACACCACTGAACTCTCTGCAGAGCATCGCTCCTCCACCTCCTGACAGATACATAGTGATATATCCTGCAGATTATTGCACCACTGACCTCTCTGCAGAGCATCGCTCCTCCACCTCCACACAGATACATAATGATCTATCCTGCAGATTATTACACCACTGAACTCTCTGCAGAGCATCGCTCCTCCTCCTCCTGACAGATACATAATTATTACACCACTGACCTCCCTGCAGAGCATCGCTCCTCCACCTCCTGACAGATACATAGTGATATATATAAACTGCAGATTATTACACCACTGACCTCTCTGCAGAGCATCGCTCCTCCACCTCCTGACAGATACATAGTGATATATCCTGCAGATTATTACACCACACCGCTAACCTCTCTGCAGAGCATCACTCCTCCTCCTCCTGACAGATACAGTGATATATCCTGCAGATTATTACACCACTGACCTCTATGCAGAGCATCGCTCCTCCTCCTCCTCACAGATACATAGTGATATATCCTGCAGATCATTACACCGCTGACCTCTCTGCAGAGCATCGCTCCTCCACCTCCTGACAGATACACAGTGATATATCCTGCACATTATTACACCACTGACCTCTCTGCAGAGCATCGCTCCTCCACCTCCTGACAGATACACAGTGTTATATCCTGTAGATTATTACACTTCTGACCTCTCTGCAGAGCATCGCTCCTCCACCTCCTGACATATAGTGATATATCCTACAGATTATTACATCACTGACTTCTCTGCAGAGCATCGCTCCTCCACCTCCTGACATATAGTGATATATCCTGCAGATTATTACACCACTGACCTCTCTGCAGAGCATCGCTCCTCCACCTCCTGACAGATACACAGTGATATATCCTGCAGATTATTACACCACTGACCTCTCTGCAGAGCATCGCTCCTCCACCTCCTGACAGATACATAGTGATATATCCTGCAGATTATTACACCACTGAACTCTCTGCAGAGCATCGCTCCTCCACCTCCTGACAGATACATAGTGATATATCCGGCACATTATTACACCACTGACCTCTCTGCAGAGCATCGTTCCTCCATCTCCTGACAGATAAATAGTGATATATCCTGCAGATTATTACACCACTGACCTCTCTGCAGAGCATCGCTCCTCCTCCTCCTCCTGACAGATACATAGTGATATATCCTGCACATTATTACACCACTGACCTCTCTGCAGAGCATCGCTCCTCCTCCTCCTGACAGATACATAGTGATATATCCTGCAGATTATTACACCACTGACCTCTCTGCAGAGCATCGCTCCTCCACCTCCTGACAGATATATAGTGATAAATCCTGCAGATTATTACACTACTGACCTCTCTGCAGAGCATCGCTCCTCCATCTCCTGACATACATAGTGATATATCCTGCAGATTATTACACCTCTGACCTCTCTGCAGAGCATCGCTCCTCCATCTCCTGACAGATACATAGTGATCTATCCTGCAGATTATTACACCTGTGACCTCTTTGCAGAGCATCGCTCCTCCACCTCCTGTCAGATACACAGTGATATATCCTGCAGATTATTACACCAGAGACCTCTCTGCAGAGCATCGCTCCTCCTCCTCCTCCTGACAGATGCATAATGATATATCCTGCAGATTATTACACCACTGACCTCTCTGCAGAGCATCGCTCCTCCATCTCCTGACAGATACATAGTGATATATCCTGCAGATTATTACACCACTGACCTCTCTGCAGAGCATCGCTCCTCCATCTCCTGACAGATACATAGTGATATATCCTGCAGATTATTACACCACTGACCTCTCTGCAGAGCATCGCTCCTCCACCTCCTGACAGATACATAGCGATCTATCCTGCAGATTATTACACCACTGACCTCTGCAGAGCATCGCTCCTACACCTCCTGACAGATACATATTGATATATCCTGCAGATTATTACACCACTGAACTCTCTGCAGAGCATCGCTCCTCCACCTCCACCTCCTGACAGATACATAGTGATATATCCTGCAGATTATTGCACCACTGACCTCCCTGCAGAGCATCGCTCCTCCACCTCCTGACAGATACAGAGTGATATATCCTGCAGATTATTACACCACTGACCTCTCTGCAGAGCATCGCTCCTCCACCTCCTGACAGATATATAGTGATATATCCTGCAGATTATTACACCACTGAACTCTCTGCAGAGCATCGCTCCTCCACCTCCTGATAGATACATAGTGATATATCCTGCAGATTATTGCACCACTGACCTCCCTGCAGAGCATCGCTACTCCACCTCCTGACAGATACATAGTGATGTATCCTGCAGATTATTGCACCACTGAAGTCTCTGCAGAGCATCGCTCCTCCTCCTCCTGACAGATACATAGTGATACATACTGCAGATTATTGCACCACTGACCTCTCTGCAGAGCATCGCTCCTCCATCTCCACACAGATACATAGTGATCTATCCTGCAGATTATTACACCACTGACCTCTCTGCAGAGCATCGCTCCTCCACCTCCTGACAAGATACATAGCGATAGATCCTGCAGATTATTACACCACTGACCTCTCTGCAGAGCATCGCTCCTCCACCTCCTGACAGATACAGTGATATATCCTGCAGATTATTACACAACTGACCTCTCTGCAGAGCATCGCTCCTCCACCTCCTGACAGATACATAGTGATATATCCAGCAGATTATTACACCACTGACCTCTCTGCAGAGCATCGCTCCTCCATCTCCTGACAGATACATAGTGATATATCCTGCAGATTATTACACCACTGACCTCTCTGCAGAGCATCGCTCCTCCACCTCCTGACAGATACATAGTGATATATCCTGCAGATTATTGCACCACTGACCTCCCTGCAGAGCATCGCTCTTCCACCTCCTGACAGATACATAGTGATATATCCTGCAGATTATTACACCACTGAACTCTCTGCAGAGCATCGCTCCTCCACCTCCTGACAGATACATAGTGATATATCCTGCAGATTATTGCACCACTGACCTCTCTGCAGAGCATCGCTCCTCCACCTCCACACAGATACATAATGATCTATCCTGCAGATTATTACACCACTGAACTCTCTGCAGAGCATCGCTCCTCCTCCTCCTGACAGATACATAATTATTACACCACTGACCTCCCTGCAGAGCATCGCTCCTCCACCTCCTGACAGATACATAGTGATATATATAAACTGCAGATTATTACACCACTGACCTCTCTGCAGAGCATCGCTCCTCCACCTCCTGACAGATACATAGTGATATATCCTGCAGATTATTACACCACACCGCTAACCTCTCTGCAGAGCATCACTCCTCCTCCTC
Source organism: Ranitomeya variabilis (assembly GCF_051348905.1). Lineage (NCBI taxonomy): Eukaryota > Metazoa > Chordata > Amphibia > Anura > Dendrobatidae > Ranitomeya > Ranitomeya variabilis. Next base: position 18,389,168 of record NC_135232.1, read on the forward strand.
CTGACAGATACAGTGATATATCCTGCAGATTATTACACCACTGACCTCTATGCAGAGCATCGCTCCTCCTCCTCCTCACAGATACATAGTGATATATCCTGCAGATTATTATGCCACTGACCCCCTGCAGAGCATTGCTCCTCCTCCTCCTGACAGATACATAGTGATATATCCTGCACATTATTACATTACTGACTTCTCTGCAGAGTGTCGCTCCTCCACCTCCTGACAGATACATAGTGATATATCCTGCAGATTATTACACCACTGACCTCTCTGCAGAGCATCGCTCCTCCTCCTCCTCACAGATACATAGTGATATATCCTGCAGATCATTACACCGCTGACCTCTCTGCAGAGCATCGCTCCTCCACCTCCTGACAGATACATAGTGATATATCCTGCAGATTATTACACCGCTGACCTCTCTGCAGAGCATCGCTCCTCCACCTCCTGACAGATACACAGTGATATATCCTGCACATTATTACACCACTGACCTCTCTGCAGAGCATCGCTCCTCCACCTCCTGACAGATACACAGTGTTATATCCTGTAGATTATTACACTTCTGACCTCTCTGCAGAGCATCGCTCCTCCACCTCCTGACATATAGTGATATATCCTACAGATTATTACATCACTGACTTCTCTGCAGAGCATCGCTCCTCCACCTCCTGACATATAGTGATATATCCTGCAGATTATTACACCACTGACCTCTCTGCAGAGCATCGCTCCTCCACCTCCTGACAGATACACAGTGATATATCCTGCAGATTATTACACCACTGACCTCTCTGCAGAGCATCGCTCCTCCACCTCCTGACAGATACATAGTGATATATCCTGCAGATTATTACACCACTGAACTCTCTGCAGAGCATCGCTCCTCCACCTCCTGACAGATACATAGTGATATATCCGGCACATTATTACACCACTGACCTCTCTGCAGAGCATCGTTCCTCCATCTCCTGACAGATAAATAGTGATATATCCTGCAGATTATTACACCACTGACCTCTCTGCAGAGCATCGCTCCTCCTCCTCCTCCTGACAGATACATAGTGATATATCCTGCACATTATTACACCACTGACCTCTCTGCAGAGCATCGCTCCTCCTCCTCCTGACAGATACATAGTGATATATCCTGCAGATTATTACACCACTGACCTCTCTGCAGAGCATCGCTCCTCCACCTCCTGACAGATATATAGTGATAAATCCTGCAGATTATTACACTACTGACCTCTCTGCAGAGCATCGCTCCTCCATCTCCTGACATACATAGTGATATATCCTGCAGATTATTACACCTCTGACCTCTCTGCAGAGCATCGCTCCTCCATCTCCTGACAGATACATAGTGATCTATCCTGCAGATTATTACACCTGTGACCTCTTTGCAGAGCATCGCTCCTCCACCTCCTGTCAGATACACAGTGATATATCCTGCAGATTATTACACCAGAGACCTCTCTGCAGAGCATCGCTCCTCCTCCTCCTCCTGACAGATGCATAATGATATATCCTGCAGATTATTACACCACTGACCTCTCTGCAGAGCATCGCTCCTCCATCTCCTGACAGATACATAGTGATATATCCTGCAGATTATTACACCACTGACCTCTCTGCAGAGCATCGCTCCTCCATCTCCTGACAGATACATAGTGATATATCCTGCAGATTATTACACCACTGACCTCTCTGCAGAGCATCGCTCCTCCACCTCCTGACAGATACATAGCGATCTATCCTGCAGATTATTACACCACTGACCTCTGCAGAGCATCGCTCCTACACCTCCTGACAGATACATATTGATATATCCTGCAGATTATTACACCACTGAACTCTCTGCAGAGCATCGCTCCTCCACCTCCACCTCCTGACAGATACATAGTGATATATCCTGCAGATTATTGCACCACTGACCTCCCTGCAGAGCATCGCTCCTCCACCTCCTGACAGATACAGAGTGATATATCCTGCAGATTATTACACCACTGACCTCTCTGCAGAGCATCGCTCCTCCACCTCCTGACAGATATATAGTGATATATCCTGCAGATTATTACACCACTGAACTCTCTGCAGAGCATCGCTCCTCCACCTCCTGATAGATACATAGTGATATATCCTGCAGATTATTGCACCACTGACCTCCCTGCAGAGCATCGCTACTCCACCTCCTGACAGATACATAGTGATGTATCCTGCAGATTATTGCACCACTGAAGTCTCTGCAGAGCATCGCTCCTCCTCCTCCTGACAGATACATAGTGATACATACTGCAGATTATTGCACCACTGACCTCTCTGCAGAGCATCGCTCCTCCATCTCCACACAGATACATAGTGATCTATCCTGCAGATTATTACACCACTGACCTCTCTGCAGAGCATCGCTCCTCCACCTCCTGACAAGATACATAGCGATAGATCCTGCAGATTATTACACCACTGACCTCTCTGCAGAGCATCGCTCCTCCACCTCCTGACAGATACAGTGATATATCCTGCAGATTATTACACAACTGACCTCTCTGCAGAGCATCGCTCCTCCACCTCCTGACAGATACATAGTGATATATCCAGCAGATTATTACACCACTGACCTCTCTGCAGAGCATCGCTCCTCCATCTCCTGACAGATACATAGTGATATATCCTGCAGATTATTACACCACTGACCTCTCTGCAGAGCATCGCTCCTCCACCTCCTGACAGATACATAGTGATATATCCTGCAGATTATTGCACCACTGACCTCCCTGCAGAGCATCGCTCTTCCACCTCCTGACAGATACATAGTGATATATCCTGCAGATTATTACACCACTGAACTCTCTGCAGAGCATCGCTCCTCCACCTCCTGACAGATACATAGTGATATATCCTGCAGATTATTGCACCACTGACCTCTCTGCAGAGCATCGCTCCTCCACCTCCACACAGATACATAATGATCTATCCTGCAGATTATTACACCACTGAACTCTCTGCAGAGCATCGCTCCTCCTCCTCCTGACAGATACATAATTATTACACCACTGACCTCCCTGCAGAGCATCGCTCCTCCACCTCCTGACAGATACATAGTGATATATATAAACTGCAGATTATTACACCACTGACCTCTCTGCAGAGCATCGCTCCTCCACCTCCTGACAGATACATAGTGATATATCCTGCAGATTATTACACCACACCGCTAACCTCTCTGCAGAGCATCACTCCTCCTCCTCCTGACAGATACAGTGATATATCCTGCAGATTATTACACCACTGACCTCTATGCAGAGCATCGCTCCTCCTCCTCCTCACAGATACATAGTGATATATCCTGCAGATTATTATGCCACTGACCCCCTGCAGAGCATTGCTCCTCCTCCTCCTGACAGATACATAGTGATATATCCTGCACATTATTACATTACTGACTTCTCTGCAGAGTGTCGCTCCTCCACCTCCTGACAGATACATAGTGATATATCCTGCAGATTATTACACCACTGACCTCTCTGCAGAGCATCGCTCCTCCACCTCCTGACAGATACATAGTGATATATCCTGCAGATCATTACACCGCTGACCTCTCTGCAGAGCATCGCTCCTCCACCTCCTGACAGATACATAGTGATATATCCTGCAGATTATTACACCGCTGACCTCTCTGCAGAGCATCGCTCCTCCACCTCCTGACAGATACACAGTGATATATCCTGCACATTATTACACCACTGACCTCTCTGCAGAGCATCGCTCCTCCACCTCCTGACAGATACACAGTGTTATATCCTGTAGATTATTACACTTCTGACCTCTCTGCAGAGCATCGCTCCTCCACCTCCTGACATATAGTGATATATCCTGCAGATTATTACATCACTGACTTCTCTGCAGAGCATCGCTCCTCCACCTCCTGACATATAGTGATATATCCTGCAGATTATTACACCACTGACCTCTCTGCAGAGCATCGCTCCTCCACCTCCTGACAGATGATACAGTGATATATCCTGCAGATTATTACACCACTGACCTCTCTGCAGAGCATCGCTCCTCCACCTCCTGACAGATACATAGTGATATATCCTGCAGATTATTACACCACTGACCTCTCTGCAGAGCATCGCTCCTCCACCTCCTGACAGATACATAGTGATATATCCTGGAGATTATTACACCACTGACCTCTCTGCAGAGCATCGTTCCTCCATCTCCTGACAGATAAATAGTGATATATCCTGCAGATTATTACACCACTGACCTCTCTGCAGAGCATCGCTCCTCCTCCTCCTCCTGACAGATACATAGTGATATATCCTGCACATTATTACACCACTGACCTCTCTGCAGAGCATCGCTCCTCCTCCTCCTGACAGATACATAGTGATATATCCTGCAGATTATTACACCACTGACCTCTCTGCAGAGCATCGCTCCTCCACCTCCTGACAGATATATAGTGATAAATCCTGCAGATTATTACACTACTGACCTCTCTGCAGAGCATCGCTCCTCCATCTCCTGACAGATACATAGTGATCTATCCTGCAGATTATTACACCTGTGACCTCTTTGCAGAGCATCGCTCCTCCACCTCCTGTCAGATACACAGTGATATATCCTGCAGATTATTACACCAGAGACCTCTCTGCAGAGCATCGCTCCTCCTCCTCCTCCTGACAGATGCATAATGATATATCCTGCAGATTATTACACCACTGACCTCTCTGCAGAGCATCGCTCCTCCATCTCCTGACAGATACATAGTGATATATCCTGCAGATTATTACACCACTGACCTCTCTGCAGAGCATCGCTCCTCCATCTCCTGACAGATACATAGTGATATATCCTGCAGATTATTACACCACTGACCTCTCTGCAGAGCATCGCTCCTCCACCTGACAGATACATAGCGATCTATCCTGCAGATTATTACACCACTGACCTCTGCAGAGCATCGCTCCTACACCTCCTGACAGATACATATTGATATATCCTGCAGATTATTACACCACTGAACTCTCTGCAGAGCATCGCTCCTCCACCTCCACCTCCTGACAGATACATAGTGATATATCCTGCAGATTATTGCACCACTGACCTCCCTGCAGAGCATCGCTCCTCCACCTCCTGACAGATACAGAGTGATATATCCTGCAGATTATTACACCACTGACCTCTCTGAAGAGCATCGCTCCTCCACCTCCTGACAGATATATAGTGATATATCCTGCAGATTATTACACCACTGAACTCTCTGCAGAGCATCGCTCCTCCACCTCCTGATAGATACATAGTGATATATCCTGCAGATTATTGCACCACTGACCTCCCTGCAGAGCATCGCTACTCCACCTCCTGACAGATACATAGTGATGTATCCTGCAGATTATTGCACCACTGAAGTCTCTGCAGAGCATCGCTCCTCCTCCTCCTGACAGATACATAGTGATACATCCTGCAGATTATTGCACCACTGACCTCTCTGCAGAGCATCGCTCCTCCATCTCCACACAGATACATAGTGATCTATCCTGCAGATTATTACACCACTGACCTCTCTGCAGAGCATCGCTCCTCCACCTCCTGACAAGATACATAGCGATAGATCCTGCAGATTATTACACCACTGACCTCTCTGCAGAGCATCGCTTCTCCACCTCCTGACAGATACACAGTGATATATCATGCAGATTATTACACAACTGACCTCTCTGCAGAGCATCGCTCCTCCACCTCCTGACAGATACATAGTGATATATCCAGCAGATTATTACACCACTGACCTCTCTGCAGAGCATCGCTCCTCCATCTCCTGACAGATACATAGTGATATATCCTGCAGATTATTACACCACTGACCTCTCTGCAGAGCATCGCTCCTCCACCTCCTGACAGATACATAGTGATATATCCTGCAGATTATTGCACCACTGACCTCCCTGCAGAGCATCGCTCTTCCACCTCCTGACAGATACATAGTGATATATCCTGCAGATTATTACACCACTGAACTCTCTGCAGAGCATCGCTCCTCCACCTCCTGACAGATACATAGTGATATATCCTGCAGATTATTGCACCACTGACCTCTCTGCAGAGCATCGCTCCTCCACCTCCACACAGATACATAATGATCTATCCTGCAGATTATTACACCACTGAACTCTCTGCAGAGCATCGCTCCTCCTCCTCCTGACAGATACATGATTATTACACCACTGACCTCCCTGCAGAGCATCGCTCCTCCACCTCCTGACAGATACATAGTGATATATATAAACTGCAGATTATTACACCACTGACCTCTCTGCAGAGCATCGCTCCTCCACCTCCTGACAGATACATAGTGATATATCCTGCAGATTATTACACCACACCGCTAACCTCTCTGCAGAGCATCACTCCTCCTCCTCCTGACAGATACAGTGATATATCCTGCAGATTATTACACCGCTGACCTCTCTGCAGAGCATCGCTCCTCCACCTCATGACAGATACAGTGATATATCCTGCAGATTATTACACCACTGACCTCTCTGCAGAGCATCGCTCCTCCACCTCCTGACAGATACATAGCGATATATCCTGCAGATTATTACACCACTGACCTCTCTGCAGAGCATCGCTCCTCCACCTCCTGACAGATACATAGTGATATATCCTGCAGATTATTACACCACTGACCTCTCTGCAGAGCATCGCTCCTCCACCTCCTTACAGATACATAGTGATATATCCTGCAGATTATTACACCGCTAACATCTCTGCAGAGCATCACTCCTCCTCCTCCTGACAGATACAGTGATATATCCTGCAGATTATTACACCACTGACCTCTCTGCAGAGCATCGCTCCTCCACCTCCTGACAGATACATAGCGATATATCCTGCAGATTATTACACCACTGACCTCTCTGCAGAGCATCGCTCCTCCACCTCCTGACAGATACATAGTGATATATCCTGCAGATTATTACACCACTGACCTCTCTGCAGAGTATCGCTCCTCCATCTCCTGACAGATACATAGTGATATATCCTGCAGATTATTACACCTCTGACCTCTCTGAAGAGCATCGCTTCTCCACCTCCTGACAGATAAACAGTGATATATCCTGCAGATTATTACACCACTGACCTCTCTGCAGAGCATCGCTCCTCCACCTCCTGACAGATACATAGTGATATATCCTGCAGATTATTACACCGCTGACCTCTCTACAGAGCATCACTCCTCCTCCTCCTGACAGATAGTGATATATCCTGCAGATTATTGCACCACTGACCTCTCTGCAGAGCATCGCTCCTCCATCTCCACACAGATACATAGTGATCTATCCTGCAGATTAGTACACCTCTGACCTCTCTGCAGAGCATCGCTCCTCCACCTCCTGACAGATACATAGCGATAGATCCTGCAGAGTATTACACCACTGACCTCTCTGCAGAGCATCGCTCCTCCACCTCCTGACAGACACATAGTGCTATATCCTGCAGATTATTACACCACTGACCTCTCTGCAGAGCATCGCTCCTCCACCTCCTGACAGATACATAGTGACATATTCTGCAGATTATTACACCACTGACCTCCCTGCAGAGCATCGCTCCTCCTCCTCCTGACAGACACATAGTGATATATCCTGCAGATTATTACACCACTGACCTCTCTGCAGAGCATCGCTCCTCCACCTCCTGACAGATACACACTGATATATCCTGCAGATTATTACACCACTGAACTCTCTGCAGAGCATCGCTCCTCCACCTCCTGACAGATACATATTGATATATCCTGCAGATTATTACACCACTGACCTCTCTGCAGAGCATCGCTCCTCCTCCTCCTGACAGACACATAGTGCTATATCCTGCAGATTATTACACCACTGACCTCTATTCAGAGCATCGCTCCTCCACATCCTGACAGATACATAGTGACATATTCTGCAGATTATTACACCACTGACCTCTCTGCAGAGCATCGCTCCTCCACCTCCTGACAGATACAGTGATATATCCTGCAGATTATTACACCTCTGACCTCTCTGCAGAGCATCGCTCCTCCACCTCCTGACACATACATCACAGTTATATGATCAGCTATGATTTTCTGTTATCAGCCATGTAGTATGTGTATAATATAACGGGAGGTGACGGCTGCGATGATGGAGGCGGCGATCAGACAAGGACCCGCGGAGGAGCTGACAGGACGTGATGGACAAGCCGCAGACGAATGAGCCGGTCATGGCAGTGGCCGCTCCGGCAGGTGAGGGAACAGCGAAGATAAAGCGACAAGTGACGGGGAGATGTGTGGAGTCAGCGCGGGGAATATCGCCCATCACTCGCACGGTGACTCCAATCAGCATCGATGTGATCTGAGGCTGCGCTGCCATTTATCACACACCCGCAGCCACTGCAGAGCCTCTGTATCAGCGTCCATCACTCGAGGACCATGTGCCGGCCACTATATATGCCAAAGGGGGCAGCGAGGGATGGAGAGAGCCTCATACCAGTACCAGAGTGTGGGGCCACGGGGAAAGTTATCCCAGGGGCCAAATTCTGGAGTTAGAGCAAGAGACAGGATCAGGGCTAGGGTTGGGGCTAAGGTTAGGGTTAGGACTAGGGTTGGGGTTAGGCTACTGTTGAGAGTACAGATAGGGGTAGGAGTAGGATTGGGGTTAAGGTTAGGGTCAGGACTAGGGTTGGGGTTAAGGTTAGGGTTAGGACTAGGGTTGGGGTTAAGGTTAAGGTCAGGACTAGGGTTGGGGTTAAGGTTAGGGTTAGGACTAGGGTTAGGGTTGGGGCTAAGGGTAGGGTCAGGACTAGGGTTGGGGTTAAGGTTAGGGTTAGGACTAGAGTTGGGGTTAAGGTTAGCGTTAGGACTAGGGTTGGGGTTAAGGTTAGGGTTAGGCTACTGTTGAGAGTACAGTTAGCGGTAGGACTAGGGTTGAGGTTTGGACTATGGCTGGAGCTAAGGTTTGTGATAGGACTACGGTTTGGTTTAAGGATAGACTTAGGACTTGGGTGGAGGCTAAAGTTCAGCATTTGGGTTGTGGTTGGGGCTAAGGTCACCATTTATAACAAATCATCATTAGGCATTAAAGTATTCACATCAATAACAAATAACAAAAACCTACATAAAAAAATATAATGTAATAGTCAGATTTTGACGACGGCAGCAAAAAATTAACCAGATAAGAATGTAAATCAGCCGCCATTGACAGTTCCGAGTTATACCACCATCTATTCTACAATGTTTCATGGCCTCATTTTGTGGGCGAGTACAAGTATTAAGTATCGGTGAGAGTTCATTGCAGAAGTCATCTGCCATAGTAATCACATCTCACACATTTGATGGCTTTCATTAACACATCACAGTTCGGATATCAGCAATTTCCTCAATCTAATTAGAGAAGATAGTGTAAACTAAACAATAGAAAAACAAATATTACACAGGATCAAAACCCAGCCTCATCTATCAACAGCGAGTACCAAATAATGTCACTGGGGAAACAACACAGAAAAAAAAGGACACAGAACAAATAAGATACACTACTATAATACTGCCCCTATGTACAAGAATATAACTACTATAATACTGCTCCTATGTACAAGAATATAACTACTATAATACTGCCCCTATGTACAAGAATATAACTACTATAATACTGCCCCCTATATACAAGAATATAACTACTATAATACTTCCCCCTATGTACAAGAATATAACTACTATAATACTGCCCCTATGTACAAGAATATAACTACTATAATACTGCCCCTATGTACAAGAATATAACTACTATAATACTGCCCCTATGTACAAGAATATAACTACTATAATACTGCCCCTATGTACAAGAATATAACTACTATAATACTGCTCCTATGTACAAGAATATAACTACTATAATACTGCTCCTATGTACAAGAATATAACTACTATAATACTGCCCCTATGTACAAGAATATAACTACTATAATACTGCCCCTATGTACAGGAATATAACTACTATAGTACTGCCCCTATATACAAGAATATAACTACTATAATACTGCCTCCTATGTACAAGAATATAACTACTATAATACTGCTCCTATGTACAAGAATATAAATACTATAATACTGCCCCTATGTACAAGAATATAACTACTATAATACTGCCCCTATGTACAAGAATATAACTACTATAATACTGCTCCTATGTACAAGAATATAACTACTATAATACTGCTCCTATGTACAAGAATATAACTACTATAATACTGCTCCTATGTACAAGAATATAACTACTATAATACTGCCCCTATGTACAAGAATATAACTACTATAATACTGCCCCTATGTACAAGAATATAACTACTATAATACTGCCCCTATGTACAGGAATATAACTACTATAATACTGCCCCTATGTACAAGAATATAACTACTATAATACTGCCCCTATGTACAGGAATATAACTACTATAGTACTGCCCCTATGTACAGGAATATAACTACTATAGTACTGCCCCTATATACAAGAATATAACTACTATAATACTGCCCCTATGTACAAGAATATAACTACTATAATACTGCCCCTATGTACAAGAATATAACTACTATAATACTGCCCCTATATACAAGAATATAACTACTATAATACTGCTCCTATGTACAAGAATATAACTACTATAATACTGCCCCTATGTACAAGAATATAAATACTATAATACTGCCCCTATGTACAAGAATATAACTACTATAATACTGCCCCTATGTACAAGAATATAACTACTATAATACTGCTCCTATGTACAAGAATATAACTACTATAATACTGCTCCTATGTACAAGAATATAACTACTATAATACTGCTCCTATGTACAAGAATATAACTACTATAATACTGCCCCTATGTACAAGAATATAACTACTATAATACTGCTCCTATGTACAAGAATATAACTACTATACTACTGCTCCTATGTACAAGAATATAACTACTATAATACTGCTCCCTATGTACAAGAATATAACTACTATAATACTGCTCCTATGTACAAGAATATAACTACTATAATACTGCTCCCTATGTACAAGAATATAACTACTATAATACTGCTCCTATGTACAAGAATATAACTACTATAATACTGCCCCTGTGCAGTGAGTACATCCCCTTGTATTACAGATACATGCTATGACTATGATGTGGGGGATGACGATTGTATTATTACACACATATCGCGGCTATGTATATGGCCCCTCTGTATACGGCCCCTCTGTATACGGCCCCTCTGTGTACGGCCCCTCTGTGTACGGCCCCTCTGTGTACGGCCCCTCTGTGTACGGCCCCTCTGTGTACGGCCCCTCTGTGTACGGCCCCGCTGTATACGGCCCCGCTGTATACGGCCCCTCTGTATACGGCCCCTCTGTATACAGACCTCCCCCGTAGACAGATATTGAGCAGGGTGAATAATTCATGCTGATGCTCTCAGGTCTGGGAGTCGGTGCCATACTCTCCTCCGTGGAGCCCGGGATCCTTTATCCCCAGTGACCAGAGAGACGAGGCCGCAGATGATGCTGGACTGCTCGCGATCAGGGGGATTCTCATATATTCTATCACTGAACAATATTTCCATAAACAAATCACTTCTGGAATATTTTATGACCAGACGATCGGGGTCCGAGGGTCCATATGTCGCCCGCTGACAGTCCTCATAATGTGATATCAGGGTCCTGGGAGGAAGGTATTATATACGACCCCATGACATGGACGGACCCCGGTAGGGATGTAGCATGGGGGTCCTGGAGTTTCGCGCAGACTGTTATCATGTGTATAATGGACAGTGTGAGGAAATGTAACAATGACGCCGGACTGGAACCGAGCGCCATATCCCACCATTCATGTAACGTTAGACCGCAGAGAATCCTGCCGTGGAATATTCCGAGCACATTTCCCGTGCAGCAGTTGAATTTCTGATCAATATTTCATGTCTCGGACACAGAAGAGACGACTTGACCTTTTCAATGACAACAAGAGCCGTCTATGGGATCCGAGCTTAGATCCTGGGCAGTCAATCATTCCTATGGGCGGGGGAGGGGCGTCCTTCATGTAAATCTGTCACCTGAGGACCAGCGCTGATGTACTCCTTCTACGCTGTGACTTGCACTTAGACATAATTGGACTCTCACACGTTTTATCACCGGTATCTAATATTGATCGCTGCTAATTCCTTCAGCAAAACAGTTATCTAAAAATGAGCCACAATGTGACTGCTCTTACAGTAAAGAACCCTTGCTCTACCAAAGTCAAAAATGGTCACATCTTCTCTAGAACTTAATATCAATTTCCTCTTGTTTTACTTACAAACCAGGTTAAGAAAAATCAGGAGGTGGTACTTAGTGTAAAGCCAAGTTTCCGAATCTGACTGCTCTTACAGTAAAGAACCCTTGCTCTACCAAAGCCAAACATGGTCACATCTTCTCTAGAACTTATTTTGAATTTCATCGTGATTTACTTACAAACCAGGCTAAGAAAAATTAGGAGGTGGTCTTCGTGTAAAGCCAAGTCTCCTTACCTGACTGCTCTGACAGTAAAGAACCCTTGCTTTATTGAAGGCACAATTACTTCTCCTCTGGAACGTAATACAAATACCATCGTGCTCAGTTGATAGGCTGCTTAGAATGAAGAATATTTCATTTTAAAGCCTAATTTGATTGTGCATCTGCTCTTACAGTGAAGAATCCTTCCTATGATATTGGTTAAGCTTTCATTATTACAAGTAATGAAAGAAAGGCACTTAGCATTTACTAGAAAATGCAATACTTCAGTAAAAAAAAAGCATGCTTTCATAATAGGACTGCTCTTACAGTAAAGAACCAGTTTTACTCACAGTATATTCAATTATTTTCTAGGCCTAGTGTATTACACCTTATCTGGAATATTAAGATATGAAATATTGACATTCAGTATTAACCTTTCATATACAATATTTTATTATAAAGCAGAGTTGCACAATGTAATAGCTTTAACAGTAAATAACCCCTCCTATTCTTATGGTAAAAGCATCTATCCTCATGGCCAGCAATATCCCATCTTGACTTGGAAGATCAAAAGGCGAGACTTAGAATTGATCTTGAATATATTTCTCTATAGACTCAAATTATATAGCAAGACTGCTCGTAAAGTAAAAAACCCTTCCAATACTGAACGCAAAACGTTTTCTACCCTAGACCTAGTCGACATCACCTTGTTCTAGTTACATGCCATACATGAAAACATGGCCCTTATTTACCTAGAACGAAGGACATGTTACTATTCAGCAAATGTTCCTAGTGTCATAGCTCTTACAGTAAAGAATCCTTCCCATACCAAAACCCTTTCTTGTAGACTTCATCAAGACTGGAATAGGAAAAGATCAATAGGTGGCACGTAGGATTGAGTATACTTAATATTTGACTATACTGTGACTGCTCTAACAGAAAAGAACCCTTCCTATCAAATTGGTGAGTCCTTCATTCATAAACCTTTTGAATGCCAACTTGATCATAAGAAAGATGTCAGTATGGATCTAACATATATAATCCTTGGGGTTCCTCAAACAATGGCAGCAGGAAGATTGTCACTTTTACTGTAGAGATGGACTCATTTCATCCATCATAAAAAGGTTAAGAAAAAAGTAGAAAATCTCAGACCAGAATAAAGCCTCAGTCAGGACCACAGGAGCTTCACCCAAAGTTTGCTCCCAGAAAGTCTCGAGTCCCCGCTGTTCTTTACGTCACGCTCCCCACGTCTCGACAGATGAATTCTTATTCTCGAGTACAGTGTGAAAGGCCCATTCCAAGGTCACAGGGAAGATTTAATGAGTCCTCGTCCTGGTGCCTCCTCGTTACCTGTCCCTCCGTCAGCGATTCTACACATTCAGCCAACTCATCGGAATCATCGGCGTAAGGTCACGAATCCAGAAATGATGTCAGCGCTCGCAGAGGAGCATCCAGCCATCCGCAGCAGGTCACAGCTTCATTCCGACAAGGTTACCAGGGGGCTGCGCAGGGTTAATGGGAGTCTCACCCCAACTCCAATCCATCGGGGTGGGAAATCCTCCTCCACAATGTTATTAGTGGGGCCAGTCGTCCACCTCCAGCAAGAAGCGACGGATTAAACGGCCATCGAGCTATTGATGACCTGAACGACACATTTCCATCCACATCAATAATATTACCAGACCATGTAACAAGAGACGGTTTCCCGGGACTCTGCCCCATCATCTTCCAGCACCTTGTGAACAATACGGGAGGGTTTGGCATCCTGAAAACGGAAGCGTTCCGAAAGGCTTTATGACCCACGCGGATGAGAAGTTGGAAGGAATAAAAAAAAATTAAAAAAAGAGTAAAGTAAAAAATGTTATTATTTATATAAACCAGGGTGGTTACAGACTTGAGAAGAAGTCGCCATGTTCCATGATTCTCTGCCGATATGTGGAGAGGAGGCACCGGTCATGGATCACACTGGATCTGTCACACAAAAAAATTGTAGAAATATCCAAAATTTGCCACAAGGTGGAATTAGTGACCAGTTCCAAAAAAAAGCAGCGAGCAAAGAACTGGGCAAGGAGACAACATACTATTGAGAGACGCAAGAAGAAAATGTGAGAAGGCAACAGAAGGGACCATGAGAGAAGGACGTATGGAAGAGTGAGGGATTAAATTCAATGCTGGCCAGGATTTAAGACCAGGCACTGCATCCACCACTTCACTTCCTCGACCACAACTACCCATAAGAAAATAATTTGAGTCACAAGTGATGGTTCGAAAGTCACCACCAAATGGGGGTTGTCTTCTGCTGGAACTTTTTGGCCTATTTTTGTCCCTTTTGACCAAATGGGGTTGCCTTCTGATGGAACCTTTTGGCCTATTTTTGTCCTTTTTTTTTTTTTTTTTTTTTTTTTTTTAAAAAATATGGAACGCTTCACGAATTTGCGTGTCATCCTTGCGCAGGGCCATGCTAATCTTCTCTGTATCGTTCCAATTTTAGTATATGTGCTGCCGAAGCGAGCACTATTTTTGTCCTTTTTGACCAAATAAGGTTGTCTTCTGCTGGAACTTCTTGGCCTATTTTGGTCCCTTTTGACCAAATGGGGTTGTCTTCTGCTGGACGTTTGGACCATTTTTCTAAATTTTGGCCCATCAGAGCACATAATCCTTTGCTCCATAGCTGGTTCAACCTGACCAGTTCCAAAAAACGTAATGGGCAAAGACCTGGCCAGATAGATGACAAATTGTTGAGAGATGCAAGGAGAAAATGCAAGAATGCAACAGGGAGGGAGACATGGAAGCGTCAGGGATTGCACCAAATGTTGGTCAGGATTTAACACCTGGAGATGCTTCCACCACCCTACATCCCTAACCACATTTTGAGCACAACATCCCATACAATTTAGGGGCAAGAAATGGTTTCAAAGTCACAATCAAATGGGGTTGTTTTCTGCTGGAACTTTTTTTGCCTATTTTTGTCCCTTTTGATCCATCAGATCAGAGGAACTTTTGCTTCTTGGATGCCTCAGCATGACCCCAAATGTTAAGAAAGCAGAAAGTGGCCCAAGATTAAACCTTGAAGGTCACCTGTTGCCAACTCCACCACTGATCCTCGCCTCGGTCTATTGGCCTGAGACATCCGGCAGCAGAACACCTTGGAAATTCCAATAAACCCATAATAACCACATTATCGTTCATGAGGAACACTAAACACTTCATCGTGAGCTGGAGAGTCCAACAATTTACAACCAATATCCTGAAAAAAGAGAAAGTACCAGCAGCTCGGGCCAAGGCTTCTTTAAGTAATTTGTGATCAATTATGAGAACCTTCAGTCTTGGCCACTGATCTCGGAGACTTGGCTGTCGTTTCCTGATGCGGTGGAGGCGTCTATCCAGGTTTGGGGCCAACGGCTGGAAGAGGAATCAAGGAATCGCAGCCGGAGCTGCTAAATGCTTTAGACATTCTGAAGAAGTCTCCTGGAAGGTCTGGAAACTTCACGGAACTTCGTCCTGGTGTGAGTTTCATGTTGGTCCAATAAAAGGTGCAAAAAGTTGCAACAAGTCCAATTTTATTTTTTTTTCTACGTCCAATGGAGATAGCAAAAATGTACGAGGAGGAGGAAAAACATAAAATGAGCTCATTGTTAGAGGGAGCACAAGGGGACGAGCGCACACTGAAACCATATGGAGAAACATCTCACCTAACGGGGAATGTGGACCCGGCCATAGACGCCTCCCGTCTATCTGTACGCCAGGACGAGGTTTCTGAGCCAAGACATTGTAAGGGAAGGATGTATAGATCCTGTAAGCTGTGCTCAGACGACACACCCAGAACAGACATGAGGACGGGCCCCCGGGGACCCACAGGTATTTTAAGGTGAAAAAAAAAAGTATTATTATCTGGAAAATAAAAAGAGATTATGTCCCATATACAGAACACATAGAACGCACCGGATACAATAGTATCAAACCTAGAAGACAGAATGGCGGACTAATCGCGAGTTCTCACCACATGGCGGACTGTCCGATCTATTATCTGATAGGGGCAATCCCATCAATCCCGACACTTTACGATCCCGGCTTCCTTGTCTTGTACGTCCGCGCAGAATTATATATTGTCACTATCGCGCGGTGTGATTGTCAGAATGTCAGCGCTGATCCGGCAGCATCTCTTCCTCTCCAGGAGCTCGGAACTACGTCTGCCACCGAACCACATAAATAAATGCAATGATTTATCTTCAGACACAAAACTGGTGTAAAAATAATAGAAAAGCGATTTATCACACACAAACAATCAGCGGCTTCCACCGTGTATTGTTTCCTCTGATACATGAGGCACGTCAGCGCAACATGGACGGAGCTGTGATAAATACAAGGCCTGCAGCTCTGCACGATGAATGAGCGGCATCACTGCACCACAAGTCCCAGACAAACAGAACACGGCCTTATACCTACACCGAAAAATATACAAAACACGTACAGAGGAAAAAGGAAGAATACAACTACCATAATACAGACCACTATGTATAAAAGTATAACTACTAAAATACTGCCCCCTATGTACAAGAATGTAACTACTATAATACTGCTCCTATGTACAAGAATATAACTACTATAATACTGCTCCTATGTACAAGAACATAACTACTATAATACTGCTCCTATGTACAAGAATATAACTACTATAACACTGCCCCCTATGTACAAGAATATAACTACTATAATACTGCTCCTATGTACAAGAATATAACTACTATAATACTGCCCCTATGTACAAGAATATAACTACTATAATACTGCTCCTATGTACAAGAATATAACTACTATAATACTGTCCCTATATACAAGAATATAACTACTATAACACTGCCCCCTATGTACAAGAATATAACTACTATAATACTGCCCCTATGTACAAGAATATAACTACTATAATACTGCTCCTATGTACAAGAATGTAACTACTATAATACTGCCCCTATGTACAAGAATATAACTACTATAATACTGCCCCTACGTACAAGAATATAATTACTATAATACTGCTCCTATGTACAAGAACATAACTACTATAATACTGCTCCTATGTACAAGAATATAACTACTATAATACTGCCCCTATGTACAAGAATATAACTACTATAATACTGCTCCTATGTACAAGAATATAACTACTATAATACTGCTCCTATGTACAAGAACATAACTACTATAATACTGCTCCTATGTACAAGAATATAACTACTATAATACTGCCCCCTATGTACAAGAATATAACTACTATAATACTGCTCCTATGTACAAGAATATAACTACTATAATACTGCCCCTATGTACAAGAATATAACTACTATAATACTGCCCCTATGTACAAGAATATAACTACTATAATACTGCTCCTATGTACAAGAATATAACTACTATAATACTGCTCCTATGTACAAGAACATAACTACTATAATACTGCTCCTATGTACAAGAATATAACTACTATAATACTGCCCCCTATGTACAAGAATATAACTACTATAATACTGCTCCTATGTACAAGAATATAACTACTATAATACTGCCCCTATGTACAAGAATATAACTACTATAATACTGCTCCTATGTACAAGAATATAACTACTATAATACTGTCCCTATATACAAGAATATAACTACTATAACACTGCCCCCTATGTACAAGAATATAACTACTATAATACTGCCCCTATGTACAAGAATATAACTACTATAACACTGCCCCCTATGTACAAGAATATAACTACTATAATACTGCCCCTATGTACAAGAATATAACTACTATAATACTGCTCCTATGTACAAGAATGTAACTACTATAATACTGCCCCTATGTACAAGAATATAACTACTATAATACTGCCCCTACGTACAAGAATATAATTACTATAATACTGCCCCTATGTACAAGAATATAACTACTATAATACTGCCCCTATGTACAAGAATATAACTACTATAATACTGCCCCTATGTACAAGAATATAACTACTATAATACTGCTCCTATGTACAAGAATATAACTACTATAATACTGCCCCTATGTACAAGAATATAACTACTATAATACTGCCCCCTATGTACAAGAATATAACTACTATAATACTGCCCCTATGTACAAGAATATAACTACTATAATACTGCCCCTATGTACAAGAATATAACTACTATAATACTGCTCCTATGTATAAGAATATAACTACTATAATACTGCTCCTATGTACAAGAATATAACTACTATAATACTGCCCCTATGTACAAGAATATAACTACTATAATACTGCCCCTATGTACAAGAATATAACTACTAGAATACTGCCCCCCTTGTACAAGAATATAACTACTATAATACTGCTCCTATGTATAAGAATATAACTACTATAATACTGCTCCTATGTACAAGAATATAACTACTATAATACTGCCCCTATGTACAAGAATATAACTACTATAATACTGCCCCTATGTACAAGAATATAACTACTATAATACTGCCCCCCTTGTACAAGAATATAACTACTATAATACTGCTCCTATGTATAAGAATATAACTACTATAATACTGCTCCTATGTACAAGAATATAACTACTATAATACTGCCCCTCTTGTACAAGAATATAACTACTATAATACTGCTCCTATGTACAAGAATATAACTACTATAATACTACTCCTATGTACAAGAATATAACTACTATAATACTACTCCTATGTACAAGAATATAACTACTATAATACTGCTCCCTATGTACAAGAATATAACTACTATAATACTGCTCCTATGTACAAGAATATAACTACTATAATACTGCTCCTATGTACAAGAATATAACTACTATAATACTGCCCCTATGTACAGGAATATAACTACTATAATACTGCTCCTATGTACAAGAATATAACTACTATAATACTGCTCCTATGTACAAGAATATAACTACTATAATACTGCTCCTATGTACAAGAATATAACTACTATAATACTGCCTCCTATGTACAAGAATATAACTACTATAATACTGCTCCTATGTATAAGAATATAACTACTATAATACTGCTCCTATGTACAAGAATATAACTACTATAATACTGCCCCTATGTACAAGAATATAACTACTATAATACTGCCCCCTTGTACAAGAATATAACTACTATAATACTGCTCCTATGTACAAGAATATAACTACTATAATACTGCTCCTATGTATAAGAATATAACTACTATAATAAAGCTCCTATGTACAAGAATATAACTACTACTAGATGGCAGCCCGATTCTAAAGAATCGGGAGTCTAGAATCCATATATACTTTATTTATTCAAATGTAAGAATAATACAATTAATAAATAATAGTAAGAAAGAACAAAAAATGGCTGCACTCACCAGCTCTTGACAATTCTTGTTATTTAAGGTACAGTTACACAGGATCCATGAACATGCTTATGAGGGGAGTGATGAAAGACATCAGACAACAACTTTGCGTGTTGTGGCAAATGCCACAACAACGGTTCTTTGCTTAAGAACAATAATGTAAATAATAAATAATATGTATCAATAACTATGTATATTGGTATGTTCTTTCTTGGCACAAATTGCAGGAAGTAGTATTCTAGGCAATTATATATTAGATGGGCATTACCTGAAGGAAATACATGGTGCATGAACAGCGCTACCAGCTTTACAGCAGCACTTTTCACACACGGGACTGGGGGGCGCGCTTACTTTTGCACCCGGGGCCCGGGGGCGCGCTTACTTTTGCACCCGGGGGCGCACTTACTTTTGCACCCGGAGGCGCACTTACTTTTGCACCCGGGGGCGCACTTACTTTTGCACCCGGGGGCGCACTTACTTTTGCACCCGGGGGCGCACTTACTTTTGCACCCGGGGGCGCACTTACTTTTGCACCCGGGGCGCACTTACTTTTGGGGCCGCACTTACTTTTGGTGGGCGGGGCTCCTCGACCTTCGATTTGGTTGGTGGGGCCCCTCGTCCTCCGATTTGGTGGGTGGGGACCCTCGGCCTCCGATTTGGTGGGCGGGGACCGGCCTCCGATTTGGTGGGCGGGGACCCTCGGCCTCCGATTTGGTGGGCGGGGACCCTCGACCTCCGATTTGGTGGGCGGGGACCCTCGGCCTCCGATTTGGTGGGCGGGGACCCTCGGCCTCCGATTTGGTGGGCGGGGACCCTCGGCCTCCGATTTGGTGGGCGGGGCCCCTCGGCCTCCGATTTGGTGGGCAGGGGACCCTCGGCCTCCGATTTGGTGGGCGGGGACCCTCGGCCTCCGATTTGGTGGGCGGGGACCCTCGGCCTCCGATTTGGTGGGCGGGGCCCCTCGGCCTCCGATTTGGTGGGCGGGGACCCTCGGCCTCCGATTTGGTGGGCGGGGACCCTCGGCCTCCGATTTGGTGGGCGGGGACCCTCGGCCTCCGATTTGGTGGGCGGGGACCCTCGGCCTCCGATTTGGTGGGCGGGGACCCTCGGCCTCCGATGTGGTGGGCGGGGCCCCTCGGCCTCCGCTTTGGTGGGCGTGGCCAGGCCCCTCGGCCTCCGCTTTGGTGGGCATGGCCGCTCGGCCTTCGATTTGGTGGGCGGGGCTCCTCGGCCTCCGATTTGGTTGGCGAAGCCCCTCGGCCTCCGATTTGGTTGGCGGGGACCCTCGGCCTCCGATTTGGTGGGCGGGGCCCCTCGGCCTCCGATTTGGTTGGCGGGGCCCCTCGGCCTCCGATTTGGTGGGTGGGGACTCTCGGCCTCCGATTTGGTGGGCGGGGACCCTCGGCCTCCGATTTGGTGGGCGGGGACCCTCGGCCTCCGATTTGGTGGGCGGGGACCCTCGGCCTCCGATTTGGTGGTCGGGGACCCTCGGCCTCCGATTTGGTTGGTGAAGCCCCTCGGCCTCCGATTTGGTTGGCAGGGCCCCTCGGCCTCCGATTTGGTGGGCGGGGACTCTCAGCCTCCGATTTGGTGGGCGGGGACCCTCGGCCTCCGATTTGGTGGGCGGGGACCCTCGGCCTCCGATTTGGTGGGCGGGGACCCTCGGCCTCCGATTTGGTGGTCGGGGACCCTCGGCCTCCGCTTTGGTGGGCGGGGCCCCTCGGCCTCCGATTTGGTGGGCGGGGTCCCTCTGCCTCCGATTTGGTGTGCGGGGACCCTCGGCCTCCGCTTTCGTGGGCGGGGCCCCTCGACCTTCGATTTGGTGGGCGGGGCTCCTCGGCCTCCGATTTGGTTGGTGGGGCCCCTCGGCCTCCAATTTGGTGGGCGGGGACCCTCGGCCTCCGATTTGGTGGGCGGGGACCCTCGGCCTCCGCTTTGGTGGGTGGGGCCCGTCGGCCTCCGATTTGGTGGGCGGGGCCCCTCGGCCTCCGATTTGGATGGTGTGGACCCTCGGCCTCCGATTTGGTGGGCGGGGCCCCTCGGCCTCCGATTTGGTTGGCGGGGCCCCTCGGCCTCCGATTTTGTTGGCGGGGACTCTCGGGCTCCGATTTGGTGGGCGGGGACCCTCGGCCTCCGATTTCGTAGGCGGGGACCCTCGGCCTCCGATTTGGTGGGCAGGGACCCTCGGCCTCCGCTTTGGTGGGCGGGGCCCCTCGGCCTCCGCTTTGGTGGGCGGGGCCCCTCGGCCTCCGATTTGGTGGGCGGGGTCCCTGTGCCTCCGATTTGGTGTGCAGGGACCCTCGGCCTCCGATTTGGTGGGCGGGGCCCCTCGGCCTCCGATGTGGTGGGCGGGGCCCCTCAGCCTCCGCTTTTGTGGGCGGGGCCAGGCCCCTCGGCCTCCGCTTTGGTGGGCGGGGCCGCTCGGCCTTCGATTTGGTGGGCGGGGCTCCTCGGCCTCCGATTTGGTTGGCGAAGCCCCTCGGCCTCCGATTTGGTTGGCGGGGCCCCTCGGCCTCCGATTTGGAGGGCGGGGACTCTCGGCCTCAGATTTGGTGGGCGGGGACCCTCGGCCTCCGATTTGGTGGGCGGGGACCCTCGGCCTCCGATTTGGTGGGCGGGGACCCTCGGCCTCCGATTTGGTGGGCGGGGCCCCTCGGCCTCCGATTTGGTGGGCGGGGTCCCTCTGCCTCCGATTTGGTGTGCGGGGACCCTCGGCCTCCGCTTTCGTGGGCGGGGCCCCTCGACCTTCGATTTGGTGGGCGGGGCTCCTCGGCCTCCGATTTGGTGGGCGGGGACCCTCGGCCTCCGATTTGGTGGGTGGGGCCCGTCGGCCTCCGATTTGGTGGGCGGGGCCCCTCGGTCTCCGATTTGGATGGTGTGGACCCTCGGCCTCCGATTTGGCGGGCGGGGACCCTCGGCCTCCGATTTGGTGGGCGGGGACCCTCGGCCTCCGATTTGGTTGGCGGGGCCCCTCGGCCTCCGATTTGGTTGGCGGGGCCCCTCGGCCTCCGATTTGGTGTGTGCTCTGCCTGGGGCCACTGTGCTCTGCCTGGGGCCCCTCTGCTCTGCCTGGGGCCCCATATGCTGCCTGGGGCCCCTGTGCTCTGCCTGGGGCCCCTGTGCTCTGCCTGGGGCCCCATGTTCTGCCTGGGGCCCCTGTGCTCTGCCTGGGGCCACTGTGCTCTGCCTGGGGCCCCATGTTCTGCCTGGGGCCACTGTGCTCTGCCTGGGGCCCCATAAGCTGCCTGGGGCCCCTGTGCTCTGCCTGGGACCACTGTGCTCTGCCTGGGGCCCCATATGCTGCCTGGGGCCCCTGTGCTCTGCCTGGGGCCACTGTGCTCTGCCTGGGGCCCCATATGCTGCCTAGGGGCCACTGTGCTCTGCCTGGGGCCCCATATGCTGCCTGGGGCCCCTGTGCTCTGCCTGGGGCCCCATATGCTGCCTGGGGCCCCTGTGCTCTGCCTGGGGCCCCATGTTCTGCCTGGGGCCCCTGTGCTCTGCCTGGGGCCACTGTGCTCTGCCTGGGGCCCCATATGCTGCCTGGGCCCCTGTGCTCTGCCTGGGGCCCCATATGCTGCCTGGGGCCCCTGTGCTCTGCCTGGGGCCCCTGTGCTCTGCCTGGGGCCCCATATGCTGCCTGGGGCCCCTGTGCTCTGCCTGGGGCCACTGTGCTCTGCCTGGGGCCCCATATGCTGCCTGGGGCCCCTGTGCTCTGCCTGGGGCCCCATATGCTGCCTGGGGCCCCTGTGCTCTGCCTGAGGGCCACTGTGCTCTGCATGGGGCCCCATAGGCTGCCTGGGGCCCCTGTGCTCTGCCTGGGACCACTGTGCTCTGCCTGGGGCCCCATATGCTGCCTGGGGCCCCTGTGCTCTGCCTGGGGCCACTGTGCTCTGCCTGGGGCCCCTGTGCTCTGCCTGGGGCCACTGTGCTCTGCCTGGGGCCCCATATGCTGCCTGGGGCCCCTGTGCTCTGCCTGGGTGTAGGACTCTGGTGACGTCACTTATCTCCGGACATTAGCTCCGGACATTATCTCCGGACATTAGCTCCGGACAAAGCCACGGAAGTTGGCAGAAATTGCAGGAAGTTGTATTCTAGGCAATTATATATTAGATAATACTGCCCCTATGTACAAGAATATAACTACTATAATACTGCCCCTATGTACAAGAATATAACTACTATAATACTGCCCCTATGTACAGGAATATAACTACTATTGCCCTTTATGTGGCCGTGCAGTGACAGACCACAGGTGTTTATTCTGATGGATAGTAATGACGGCTGCTCTGGGGGCTGTACTTTTTGGATGTTTCGGGGTCAGCGTTTTGGATGCCCCCTGTGCCTTGTACACGGGGTCTCGGGGTCCTATGAGGTCGCAGCCACTGGGCAGCTTCCTTACAATGACATTTCAGGGGTCTGTGACTACAGTAGGCGCACTGTGGCTCCTGAAGGGTTAAATATGAATTTTGTGCCGCCGCTGTCCCCCCACCCCGGATTTCCCCCGTCACCTCTCCAGCCTCCCTGTGCTAATCAGACCAGGAGGTAACAGTGTGATCTGCGGAGGGTCCGGGCCGCCCGCCATCATTAGTAATGTATGCTGATATATTCAGCTCCGGGAGATTTCCGAGAAGCCGCGCTGACATCATTCACATCCTCGCTGAGAACCTGGAAATCTGCTGACAACCACTGCAGATCTGCTCCGCAGGTGTCAGTCTTCACTACAGGTGTAGCATTATATTCATGAATCAGGACACTCAGGATGAGCAGAGCCAGATAGGGTCACCAAGTCATAATACTGTATATGTGACCTACAGGCGAGTCCTGGTGGGAGCAGGACCCTCAGATGTTAGCAGGAGACCCTCCTGTGCCGCTCCTTACCATGTGAAGTGAAGGCATTCCTGCAGGACAATGGCCACACAGAGGCTTTGTGCTGACAGATAAGAGCAGCCCTACGGCCCACCCAGGACCAAGGCGGTGACCCCACTGTGGCCGGACTCCCCTCACAGCCAGGACATCCACTCTGGACCCCAATACAATATAATGTAAAGTCGGCAGATCTGCGACCAATCACATCTGCCGATCTCATTGGAGGGAGAAAGATCCGAGAGATCCAAGACTCATTATCATTACTCCGGAAACACCTGACATCAAGGAATTATCACACCCCAAAATCAATATATAACCAGACCAGACCCTCCAAACTAAGCCAGAGCCTTACTCTAGTACTGACCCCAAACCACTCCCCTAAACTAGCACAGACCCCAAACCAGACCCCTAAACTAATACTGACCCCCAAACTAGACCCCTAAACTAATATGGACACCAGACCCCTAAACTAACACTGACCCCTAAACTACACACCTAAACTAGTACTGACCCCAAACCAGACCCCTAAACTAATACGGACACCAGACCCCTAAACGAATACTGACCCCCAAACCACACCCCTTAACTAGTACTGACCCCAAACCAGACCCGTAAACTAGCAGAGACCGCAAACCAGACCCCTAAACTAGTACTGACCCCAAACCAGACCCCTAAACTAATATGGACACCAGACCCCTAAACTAATACTGACCCCCAAACCACACCCCTTAACTAGTACTGACCCCAAACCAGACCCCTAAACTAATATGGACACGTTTACAAACGTGAATTGGCCGCTGCAGATTCGCAGCAGTTTTCCATGCATTGTACACTCCCATGTAAACCTATGGAAAACAAAATCTGCAGTGCACATGCTGCGGAAAAAACTGCGCAGAAATGCAGCATTGTTTATTCCGCAGCATGTCAATTCTTTGTGCGGATTCCGCAGCATGTCAATTCTTTGTGCGGATTCCGCAGCGGTTTACACCTGCTCCATAATAGTAATCTGCAGGTGTAAATCCGCACAAAATTTGCAAAAAAATTGCGGTAAATCCACAGTAATTCCGCAGGAAATCCGCAGTGCGGATTGCCTCCGGAATTACCAAAATCAGTCCGGAAAAATCCGCAGAGTAATCCGCAGCGTGTGCACATAGCCTTATAGCTGTGAATTCCGCAGGTGGCGACCGATACCAGATGGAATAACCCGGCTCTCACAAGCCAATTCCTTCAGGGTCTCCCTGAAAGGTTAAAGGAGGCGTAAGCAGTGTATGAGACCTGTGTCTCTGGAGGCGGCCATGTCCTTCGCTACTCGGGGGGATAGACACCTGCGGGACAGATGGGTAAGACCGCCTGCTTCTGAGCCCTCTTTCCGGGGCAGTACCCTGGTGTCAGAGGGAAGGTCCGGGGGTGAACCTATACTTGTGGAGTTAGAAGAGCCCATGCAGTTGGGGTGCGTTCATGTCGTATGTTTCTACCCACATTTGCAAGAAAAGGGGTGTGTGTTTTTTTGTGGGGTGAAGGGACACTTTATTGGGGCATGTCCTGTGATTCCAAAGCAAAAAAGAGACTTGATTAACCCTTGGGAGCCTTGAGCTTGATAATCAAGGGGTGTGCTTGTCTTCAACCTGCAATTCTCGTTTTGTCCTGACAGAAGAGGTGGTGCTAGAGAGCAGGTCTGAAAACATTTCTGCGCTTGTGGACAGTGGAGCTGGAGTCAGTATGGTGGATGCTGAGTTTTCTAGAACTCATGGCTTTGTCTGACTTGGCAGAACCTCTTCCTCTTTGCGCCAGCACCTCTCGCAGAGAGAATACTGACCCAGATTGTTCATATCATAAGACTGAAGGTGAGGTCTTCGCATTATGAAGTAATCCCTTGTTATGTCCTGAAGGGTCTCCACGCTCCAGTGGTTCGGGGTTTGCCCTGGTTGGTGAAGCATAATCCAACTGTGGCTTGGCAATCCAGAGAGATTGTGAGGTCTGGAGATTACTGTCATGGTAACTGCCTAAGCGTTTCCCCTTCTGCTGTGTCTACAGACATGCCCCAATTTTGCATAAGGTGGTAGGCATCTCGGCCTTGTTCCCTGACCTGGAGGGTGAGGTGTTGGAGGCTCAGGTGGACGCCCCTGCTTGCTGCTCTCCAGGGAGGTTATTTGTGCCGTCTAAATTGTGCAGCAAAGTAATTAGAGAATATCAGAACTCTGTGCTTGCTGGCAACCCAGGTGGTAAGGCAACCACGGACCTCCTTTCTTGCCATTTTTGGTGGCCTGGGTGGCATTGGGATGTGGTTGAACAAGTGTCTCACTGCAATGTGTGCGCACCTTCTAAAGTACCGCATACCCGACCATCTAGTCCTGTTTCACTGCTTCCTGTTCCTAACAGGGTCAGGACAGACAGGTATAAACGTATGACTTTGCCAGGTCCGGACCTGAATGTGAATGACTTTGTGTGGTTGTCTACCAGAAATATCAGGTCGAGGGTTCCTTCCCGAAAGTTGGGACCTAGATTCACTGGTCCCTATGGGATAACTGCCGTCATTGGCCCAGCAGCGTTTCATCCTGAGCTACCTCAGGCTCTTAAGATCTACAACGTTTTTCACAGGTCTTTCCTGAAGAGATATGTAGAACCTCTTGAGCCCTCACCCCTACCGCCTCCCCAGTAATGGTTGATGGAAACCTAAAGTCTTAAATTTCGAGGATTGTAGATTCTTGCCTCCGATGTAGTTCCCTACAATACTTGGTGCACTGGAGGGGTTATGGTCCAGAGGAAAGGATGTGGCGTTCTGCATCAGAGATGAACGCCCCCAGGCCGGTTTGTTCGTTCCACACCTCTAAGGCCGGCGTAACACTAGAGAGTTTTACGGACGTATGAGCGCAGAAAATACGTCCGTAAAATACGCATTACACACGGCCCAATGAATCTCTATGGGGCTGCTCCTATCAGCCATATATTACGCATCCGTAATATACGGTATTGTACGGCCGTAGAAAATCGCAGCATGCTGCGTTTGTCAGCGTATTGCGCAAAAAATCCGCCAATGAAAGTCTATGGGGGCGAGAAAAATACGGATTACACAGGGACCAGCAGTGTGACTTGCGAGAAATACGCAGCGGTGTTAGTGAAAAGCCGGTAATTCAATTGCCGGCTTTTCCTCTCTCCTTCACAAACCCGACATGATATGAGACATGATTACATACAGTAAACCATCTCATATCCCCTTTTTTTTGCATATTCCACACTACTAATGTTAGTAGTGTCTATGTGCAAAATTTGGGCGCTGTAGCTTGAAAAATAAAGGGTTAAATCACGGAAAAAATAGGCGTGGGCTCCCGTGCAATTTTCTCCACCAGAGTGGTAAAGCCAGTGACTGAGGGCAGATATTAATAGCCTAGAGAGGGTCCATGGTTATTGGCCCCCCCGGCTAAAAAAAATCTGCCCCCAGCCACCCCAGAAAAGGCACATCTGGAAGATGCGCCTATTCTGGCACTTGGCCACTCTCTTCCCACTCCCGTGTAGCGGTGGGATATGGGGTAATGAAGGGTTAATGTCACCTTGCTATTGTAAGGTGACATTAAGCCAGATTAATAATGGAGAGGCGTCAATTATGACACCTATCCATTATTAATACAATAGTACGAAATGGT
Organism: Ranitomeya variabilis; assembly: GCF_051348905.1. Classification (NCBI taxonomy): domain Eukaryota; kingdom Metazoa; phylum Chordata; class Amphibia; order Anura; family Dendrobatidae; genus Ranitomeya; species Ranitomeya variabilis. The sequence continues at coordinate 18,417,632 of NC_135232.1, forward strand.
TAATAAAACACACACACATTATTACAAAGTACTTTAATGAAATAAAGACACAGGGTGTTGTAATATTTTATTAGACTCTTAATCCACCTGAAGACCCTCGTTCTGTTAAAAAGGAAAAATAAAAAATCAACAATATCTCATACCTTCCGTCGCTCAGGTCAAGTCCCACGAAGTAAATCCATCTGAAGGGGTTAAATCATTTTACACCCAGGAGCTCTGCTAATGCAGTCGCTCCTGTGTGTAAAACCCCGGGGAATGAATGAAATGCAGGGGAATGTCCTGTAGTTACTTTGAGTCACGGTGATGCGAGCCCTGTTGGATGTCCTCATATGAACTGGAGCGTGGGAACTTTTCCCAGGCTCCAGTTCATGAGGACATCCAGCAGAGGGCGCATCACCGCAACTCAAGGTAACTACAGGTCACCCTGCTTTCCATTCATTCCCCGGGTTTTTACAGGCAGGGGCGGCTGCATTAACAGGCTTCTGCTTGTAAAATTAGTTAACCCTTTTAGATGGATTTACAATGTGGGACAGAACGACGGAAGGTATGGAATATTGTTGTTTTTTTTTTTAACTTTGTTTCAGGTGACAAAGGTCTTCAGGTGGATTAAGAGTCTAATAAAATATTACAACACACTGTGTCTTTATTTCATTAAAGGACTTTGTAATAATTTGTGTGTGTTTTATTAACCATTTCGTACTATTGTATTAATAATGGATAGGTGTCATAATTGACGCCTCTCCATTATTAATCTGGCTTAATGTCACCTTACAATAGCAAGGTGACATTAACCCTTAATTACCCCATATCCCACCGCTACACGGGAGTGGGAAGAGAGTGGCCAAGTGCCAGAATAGGCGCATCTTCCAGATGTGCCTTTTCTGGGGTGGCTGGGGGCAGATGTTTTTAGCCAGGGGGGGCCAATAACCATGGACCCTCTCCTGGCTATTAATATCTGCTCTCAGTCACTGGCTTTACCATTCTGGTGGAGAAAATTGCGCAGGAGCCCACGACAATTTTTTCCGCGATTTAACCCTTTAATAGCTAGAGGGCCCAAATTTTGCACATACACACTACTAACAGTAGTGTGGAATATGCAAAAAAAAAAAAGGGATATGAGATGGTTTACTGTATGTAAACCATGTCTCATATCATGTCGGGTTTGTGAAGGAGAAATGAAAAGCCGGCAATTGAATTACCGGCTTTTCTGCTATATCGCGCTGAATTAAATATATATATACATGTATTACGGCCGTAAAAAACGAACCGTATTGTCTTACGCCTAGTGTGACGCCGGCCTAATCCTGAGAAACCTGGTCCTGGGTGTCCAGAGGCCACTTGTAGAAGGGGGTACTGTCATGGATGTGTCAGAGGCTGCAGACCGAAGCTCTTCATCTGTCTACAGAAGGTCTCAGCAGTTTGCTTTGCAGTCTTCTGCCTGGTCCCACACAGTTCCCACACAGCCTCACACAGTTCCCATACAACCCCTGTGTGAAGGTGTGATATGCTATGTGGGTATCATTTTTGTGTACATTTCTATTTTACTTATTTTCATGGTGTTCCTCTTGTAGAAGAAGTTATTTGCTAATTGATGAATGGCTGTTGCTGCCATCTGATATCAGCCCCCACAGCACTGTATTGTTTGCTAATATGCTAATGACATGTTGACCTAGCTTGTTGAAACAATTAGCCTCTGAGACCTTCCCCCTCTTGACCTGTGAATGAGGAGGGAGACTTAAATATCAGGGAGGTGTGACACAGATCAGTCCTGTGTGGAATCATGATGGGTTCACAGCATCTTAGAGAGAAAGAAGAGTAAATGGACTATGCTATCCTCTCTGCTGGATTGTTGGACATTTCATCCTGTTACTGAACTGCATTCGTGTTCTGGAATATTTTATCCTTTGTGTGGTGGATCGTATATGGACCTTTCGTATTTTTGCCTAAATAAAGGTCTTCGAACTGTTTACTATACTCTAGCTCTGTTGATTGTGTGATATCGGAGAAGGACCCCGTGACAATTGGTGGCAAGCAGAGGGATCTACAGAGTGTAACCTAATGGAGAAACACAGACAGAGTAAGTGCAGAAAATGGACTGTATCCAGTTTACCGGGGAGAGCCAGAGACCTGGGCCTGAACTACCAGGGACTGACTAAAGAGGCCTTAATTGATCTACTGGTGGGTGCTAGCCCGGCCACCTCCTCCCAGATGTTTGAAGGACAAGCGCAGGAGACAGGGATCCCCACCCCAAAAAGCCAGTGGGTGGTGTGCTACGAAGAAGAGATGGTGGTTCTGGGCCCAGGCGTCTCTCAGAAGTACAAGGAGGAGGCTGCCCGCCGGGCACAGCGGAGACAAGAAGCAATGGATTGAAAGAGGGAGTAACGCAATGTGGAATGTAAACCCAACGATCCGGGAGCCTGTACGGATCACCCGGACAGAGTTTAAGCCATTTGATGAGGCTTTTGGAGATGTGGAGGGGTTCTTCAAGGACTTTGAGCAGCAGTGTGCTGTGATGGAGGTGCCCCACTCTGGCTGGATGCGTTTGTTAGTGGGACTCCTGAACGGTAGCATGGCGGAGGCTTACCGAACTATTGACTCACAGCGGAATCGGGATTATAACATTGTAAAGCAGACTATCCTGGATTACCATGCTGTCACCCCAGACTCATATAGGGCCAAGTTCCGAGACCTCCCATGCACTACGGGGGGATCGTTTAGGATGTATGCATGTCGGAGATGGCTGAAAGCAGAAAATGCCTTTACTGTGGAAGATGTTATACAGGCATTCCTATTAGAACAATGTCTTGCCAAGTGCCCCGCAGAGGTACGGGAATGGGTCCGGGAGTGCACGCCGTGCACCGTGGATAGAGCTGCAGCCCTGGCCGATGAAGCCCTTACTATCCGACCTCAATGGAGGAGGCTTCTGGACAATGAACCATGGCCTTCTCCTGCGCCCCATCTCCCTCTGATTACATCTGCCCCTCCACCCAGCCGCAGGCCGATGACAATCACAGCTCACAATCCTGGGACCCAACAATTCCGACCACGACCTGGGGGTATCACAGAGAGGAGATGTTACGATGTGGGCAACCTGGACATGCAGTTTGGCTGTCCCTCAAGAATTCGGAGGATGCCCCACGCAGCCCAACCTCGTCCAGTAAATCTTGTGCACTCCATCCCTCCTGAGAAAGAAGCTACCACCCCCCCACCAGAGTGGACCACTGACCACGGCACCATAGATACCCCTACTGGAATGTACGGACTCCGGCCTTTTGTCCTTTAGCTACCCAGAGCAACGGCAACGCCACCTGCAGGATGTCTTAATTGATGGAAACAAAGTGTCAGGATTTAGAGACACGGGGGCATTCCTGACTATCGCTGACCCCCGTATGGTTCGACCTGAGGCAATTCACCAGGGTCCGGGAAATACCATTTTCTTGGCTGGGGGTGTCCGCAAATATATTCAGTGAGCTTTGGTACATTTGGATTATGGTTTTGGAGAAAAACTGTGTTGGATTGGAGTTATGGGAGGACTTCCTGCAGATATCCTCCTTGGAAATGACATTGGGGAGTTACAAAGTCATTTTTTGGGAGCAGAAGGTCCGTGGGCCTCTCACTCTTCTGAAAGAACAATTGGAGGGAGATATTGCAGATACTGGAACGCCCATCATTCCCTCCGTTCTAGAGTTCAGAGACTGTCTCGCCCAGCTAGCTACCTTGGCTAATGAACATCAGCGAACGGCCCAGTCCAGTCAAAAAGCCTGGTATGACCATAAAGCCAGGACCCGGGAATTTATGAACAAGTGCTCACGATTATTGCAACCCCTGCCGCTGTACAAGGAACTATAAACTATTGAGCAATGTGGACTAAAGTGAGCAGGCCAGAGGTCTGTGTAGACCTCATAGCGTGCTCACTTACTATGAGGGGGGAGAGGTTGTGATGGTGTGATATGCTATGTGGGTATCATTTTTGTGTACATTTCTATTTCATTTATTTTCATGGTGTTCTCTTTTAGAAGGAGTTATTTGCTAATTGATGAATGGCTGTTGCTGCCATCTGATATTAGCCCCCACAACATTGTATTGTTTGCTAATATGCTAATGACATGTTGACATAGCTTGTTGAAACAATCAGCCTCTGAGACCTTCCCCCTCCTGACCTGTGAATGAGCAGGGAGACTTAAATATCAGAGAGGTGAGACACAGATCAGTCCTGTGTGGAATAATGATGTGTTCACAGCACCTCAGAGAGAAAGAAGAGTATATGGACTATGCTATCCTCTGTCTGCTGGATTGTTGGACTTTTATCCTGTTACTGAACTGCATTCGTGTTCTGAACTATTTTATCCTTTGTGTGGTGGATCGTATATGGACCTTTCATATTTTTGCCTAAATAAATGTCTTGGAATTGTTTACTATACTCTAGCTCTGTTGATTGTGTGATATCGGAGAAGAACCCCGTGACACCCTGTACTGGCCCGCACAGTTCCCATACAGCCCCTGTACAGCCCATATTGATCGGCTGCAGTCCCCAGAGTGATTTCTGCTTGGCCCGGTATCTTCTGCTCTCATTCTCTTTGATCTCCGCGTTTCGCTTTTCACCGAGCGATAATCTTACTCTCTAGTTGTTTTGAGCTAGATCCTTTGTGATCCCTTTAGGTATAGAATAAGGACAGGACCCCCCGTTGTGCCCGTCATCCCCAGGTCAGTCTAAGGGACAGGGAAGCAGGGACTCTGGGTTAGATTTGGCTATGTGCTGATGCTAGATTAGCAGAATATTGGCCATCAGGTGCCAGATTACTGAATTTGAGCGATGTGACCTGGGAGTGATGCTGCCTGGTGACCACCACTCGCTCCGGCAACGTTCAGGTGGTGGTGGCTGACAGACGGTCATGCTCTGCTGCATCTTTATGAGCGTCCATATTAATTCTCTGCTCTTAGATGATATTATTTTCATGCTTCAGATCACTAATTAATCCTCCTGGCAGGACGTAGCGGGGGAACGCGCTGATTACTGCAACTGCATCTTGAAGATTTCAATTAATTTACCTCCACATCATAATTCTGCCATTTCTGTTGTGTCCACACAGCGATGTGCTGCACGTCTGCAGAGTCTCACTCCTAAGTCTTATTAAGGGTCAGTGGAAGTACCACCACGACACCACAGTGGCACCACCACACCACCAATAACACAGTGCCACTACCACACCACCAATAACATAGTGCCACCACCACACCACCAATAACACAGTGCCACCACCACACCACCAATAACACAGTGCCACCACCACACCACCAATAACACAGTGCCACCACCACACCATCAATAACAGTGCCACCACACCACCAATAACAGTGCCACCACCACACCACCAATAACAGTGCCACCACCACACCACCAATAACACAGTGCCACCACCACACCACCAATAACACAGTGCCACCACCACACCACCAATAACACAGTGCCACCACCACACCACCAATAACACAGTGCCACCACCACACCATCAATAACAGTGCCACCACACCACCAATAACAGTGCCACCACCACACCACCAATAACAGTGCCACCACCATACCACCAAAAACACAGTGCCGCTACCACCAATAACACAGTGCCGCTACCACCAATAACAGTGCCACCACACCACCAATAACAGTGCCACCACACCACCAATAACAGTCCCACCACCAATAACACAGTGCCACCACACCACCAATAACACAGTGCTACCACCATACCACCAATAACACAGTGTCACCACACCACCAATAACACAGTACCACCACCACACCACCAATAACACAGTGCAAGCACCACAGTGTTGTGAATTCTGCTCTTGGGCTCCCTCCGGTGGTTATAAGTGGTAGTGCTGCTGTCTCTGGATCGCAGCATTCATCAGGTGTGTCAAGTTTTTGCAATCCTGACTGGGCTATTTAGTCTTGCTTCACCCTTTAGTCAGTGCCAGTTGTCCATTGTTCCTGGAGGATTCACATCCTTGCCTGCTCTCTCCTGCTTTGCTGTTCCTTTCAACAAAGATAAGTTCTGGCCTTTATTTTTGCTGGCCACATGCTGTGGCCTTATTGTTCAGTTCTTTTCCATGTTTTTGTCTTGTCCAGCTTGGTCTAAATAAGGATTTGTTTAGCCAAGCTGGTATCTCTGGAGTTGCAGATATACCCTCCATATCTTTAGTTAGCTGTGGAGATTTTTGTATTTTCTGTGGTGGATATTTTCTAGTGTTTTAATACTGACCGCATAGTACTCTGTCCTATCCTTTCTATTTAGCTAGAAGTGGCCTCCTTTGCTAAATTCTGATTTCAGTCTGTGTATGTTTTTTCACTCTCCTCTCACAGTCAATATTTGTGGGGGGCTGGCTATCCTTTGGGAATTTTCTCTGAGGCAAGATAGTTTTCCCTTTTCTATCTCTAGGGGTAATTAGTCCTCCGGCTGTGTCGAGATGTCTAGGGAGTGATAGGTACATTCCACGGCTATTTCTAGTTGCGGTGTTAAGTTCAGGGTCTGCGGTCAGTACAGGTACCACCTTCTCCAGAGTACGTCTCATGCTGCTCTTAGGCCACCAGATCATAACACCACAGTGCCACAACCACACCACCAATAACACAGTGCCACCACCACACCATCAATAACACAGTGCCACCACCACACCATCAATAACACAGTGCCACCACCACACCACTAATAACACAGTGCCACCACAACAGTGCCACCACCACACCACCAATAACACAGTGCCACAACAGTGCCACCACACCAATAACACAGTGCCACCACACCACCAATAACAGTGCCACCACACCACCAATAACAGTGCCACCACCACACCACCAATAACAGTGCCACCACCACACCACCAATAACAGTGCCACCACACCACCAATAACAGTGCCACCACACCACCAATAACAGTGCCACCACACCACCAATAACAGTGCCACCACCACACCACCAATAACAGTGCCACCACCACGCCACCAATAACACAGTGCCACCACCACGCCACCAATAACACAGTGCCACCACCACACCACCAATAACTCAGTGACACCACCACATCACCAATAACACAGCCACCACCACACCACCAATAACACAGTGCCACCACACCACCAATAACACAGTGCCACCACCACACCACCAATAACACAGTGCCACCACCACACCACCAATAACACAGTGCCACCACCACACCACCAATAACAGTGCCACCACCACACCACCAATAACAGTGCCACCACCACACCACCAATAACACAGTGCCACCACCACGCCACCAATAACACAGTGCCACCACCACACCATCAATAACTCAGTGACACCACCACATCACCAATAACTCAGTGACACCACCACATCACCAATAACACAGTGCCACCACACCACCAATAACACAGTGCCACCACCACACCACCAATAACACAGTGCAACCACCACATCACCAATAACACAGTGCCACCACCACACCACCAATAACACAGTGCCACCACCACACCACCAATAACACAGTGCCACCACCACACCACCAATAACAGTGCCACCACCACACCACCAATAACACAGTGCCACCACACCACCAATAACACAGTGCCACCACCACACCCCCAATAACACAGTGCCACCACTACACCACCAATAACACAGTGCCACCACCAATAACACAGTGCCACCACCAAATCACCAATAACACAGTGCCACCATTACACCACCAATAACACAGTGCCACCACCACACCCCCAATAACACAGTGCCACCACTACACCACCAATAACACAGTGCCACCACTACACCACCAATAACACAGTGCCACCACCACACCACCAATAACACACTGCCACCACACTAATAACACAGTGCCACCACACCACCAATAGCACATTGCCACCACCACACCACCAATAATACAGTGCCGCCGCCACCAATTACACAGTGCCACCACCAATAATACAGTGCCACCACCACACCACCAATAACACAGTGCCACCACCACACCACCAATAACACAGTGCCACCACACCAATAAAACAGTGCCACCAGCACACCACCAATAACACAGTGCCACCACCTCACCACCAACAGTGCCACCACCACAGTGCCACCACCACACCACCAATAACAGTGCCACCACCAATACCACAGTGCCACCACCACACCACCAATAACACAGTGCCACCACCACACCACCAATAACACAGTGCCACCACCACACCAATAACACAGTGCCACCACCACACCACCAATAACACAGTGCCACCACCACACCAATAACAGTGCCACCACCACAGTGCCACCACCACACCACCAATAACAGTGCCACCACCAATAACACAGTGCCACCACCACACCACCAATAGCACAGTGCCACCACCACACCACCAATAACACAGTGCCACTACCCCACCACTAATAACACAGTGCCACTACCACACCACTAATAACACAGTGCCAACACCACACCACCAATAACAGTGCCACCACTACACCACCAATAACAGTGCCACCACCACACCATCAATAACAGTGCCACCACCACACCACCAATAACACAGTGCCACCACCAATAACAGTGGCACCACCACACCAATAACACAGTGCCACCACCACACCACCAATAACACAGTGCCACCACCACACCACCAATAACACAGTGCCACCACACCATCAATAACAGTGCCACCACACCACCAATAACAGTGCCACCACACCACCAATAACAGTGCCACCACCATACCACCAATAACACAGTGCCGCTACCACCAATAACACAGTGCCGCTACCACCAATAACACAGTGCCAGCCACCACACCACCAATAACAGTGCCACCACACCACCAATAACACAGTGCAAGCACCACAGTGTTGTGAATTCTGCTCTTGGGCTCCCTCCGGTGGTTATAAGTGGTAGTGCTGCTGTCTCTGGATCGCAGCATTCATCAGGTGTGTCAAGTTTTTGCAATCCTGACTGGGCTATTTAGCCTTGCTTGACCCTTTAGTCAGTGCCAGTTGTCCATTGTTCCTGGAGGATTCACATCCTTGCCTGCTCTCTCCTGCTTTGCTGTTCCTTTCAACAAAGATAAGTTCTGGCCTTTATTTTTGCTGGCCACATGCCGTGGCCTTATTGTTCAGTTCTTTTCCATGTTTTTGTCTTGTCCAGCTTGGTCTGAATAAGGATTTGTTTAGCCAAGCTGGTATCTCTGGAGTTGCAGATATACCCTCCATATCTTTAGTTAACTGTGGAGATTTTTGTATTTTCTGTGGTGGATATTTTCTAGTGTTTTAATACTGACCGCATAGTACTCTGTCCTATCCTTTCTATTTAGCTAGAAGTGGCCTCCTTTGCTAAATTCTGATTTCAGTCTGTGTATGTTTTTTCCCTCTCCTCTCACAGTCAATATTTGTGGGGGGCTGGCTATCCTTTGGGAATTTTCTCTGAGGCAAGATAGTTTTCCCTTTTCTATCTCTAGGGGTAATTAGTCCTCCGGCTGTGTCGAGATGTCTAGGGAGTGATAGGTACATTCCACGGCTATTTCTAGTTGCGGTGTTAAGTTCAGGGTCTGCGGTCAGTACAGGTACCACCTTCTCCAGAGTACGTCTCATGCTGCTCTTAGGCCACCAGATCATAACACCACAGTGCCACAACCACACCACCAATAACACAGTGCCACCACCACACCATCAATAACACAGTGCCACCACCACACCACTAATAACACAGTGCCACCACAACAGTGCCACCACCACACCACCAATAACACAGTGCCACAACAGTGCCACCACCACACCAATAACACAGTGCCACCACACCACCAATAACAGTGCCACCACACCACCAATAACAGTGCCACCACCACACCACCAATAACAGTGCCACCACACCACCAATAACAGTGCCACCACCACACCACCAATAACAGTGCCACCACCACACCACCAATAACAGTGCCACCACCACACCACCAATAACACAGTGCCACCACCACGCCACCAATAACACAGTGCCACCACCACACCACCAATAACTCAGTGACACCACCACATCACCAATAACACAGTGCCACCACCACACCACCAATAACACAGTGCCACCACCACACCACCAATAACACAGTGCAACCACCACATCACCAATAACACAGTGCCACCACCACACCACCAATAACACAGTGCCACCACCACACCACCAATAACAGTGCCACCACCACACCACCAATAACAGTGCCACCACCACACCACCAATAACACAGTGCCACCACCACGCCACCAATAACACAGCGCCACCACCACACCACCAATAACTCAGTGACACCACCACACCACCAATAACACAGTGCCACCACCACACCCCCAATAACACAGTGCCACCACACCACCAATAACACAGTGCCACCACTACACCACCAACACAGTGCCACCACCACACCACCAATAACACACTGCCACCACACTAATAACACAGTGCCACCACACCACCAATAGCACATTGCCACCACCACACCACCAATAACACAGTGCCGCCGCCACCAATAACACAGTGCCACCACCAATAATACAGTGCCACCACCACACCACCAATAACAGTGCCACCACCACACCGCCAATAACAGTGCCACCACACCAATAAAACAGTGCCACCAGCACACCACCAATAACACAGTGCCACCACCTCACCACCAACAGTGCCACCACCACAGTGCCAAAACCACACCACCAATAACAGTGCCACCACCAATACCACAGTGCCACCACCACACCACCAATAACACAGTGCCACCACCACACCAATAACACAGTGCCACCACCACACCACCAATAACACAGTGCCACCACCACACACACCAATAACAGTGCCACCACCACAGTGCCACCATCACACCACCAATAACAGTGCCACCACCAATAACACAGTGCCACCATCACACCACCAATAACACAGTGCCACCACCACACCACCAATAACACAGTGCCACGACACCACCAATAACACAGTGCCACTACCCCACCACTAATAACACAGTGCCACTACCACACCACTAATAACACAGTGCCAACACCACACCACCAATAACAGTGCCACCACTACACCACCAATAACAGTGCCACCACCACACCACCAATAACAGTGCCACCACACCACCAATAACACAGTGCCACCACCAATAACACAGTGGCACCACCACACCAATAACACAGTGCCACCACCACACCACCAATAACACAGTGCCACTACCACACCACCAATAACATAGTGCCACCACCACACCACCAATGACAGTGCCACCACCACACCACCAATAACAGTGCCACCACACCACCAATAACAGTGCCACCACACCACCAATAACAGAGTGCCACCACCACACCACCAATAACAGTGCCACCACATCATCAATAACACAGTGCCACCACCACACCACCAACACAGTGCCACCACACCACCAATAACACAGTGCCACTACACCACCAATAACACAGTGCCACCACACCACCAATAACACAGTGCCACTACGCCACCAATAACACAGTGCCGCCACACCACCAATAACACAGTGCCACCCAACAATATGTCAGGGATCCCGGGGAGGATATCTTTATCGTCGTCACTACTCACACCAATCTTCATCAACCGGGCTTGTTTGATTGCCCCTGGTTCCTTCTGAAGGGGATTTATCTATATCCCACTTCTTAGTTCCGGTTTGGAACTTGCAGCTCTCTGGCGCCCACTTTACCCTTAGGTCAGATCAGGTACTGCACATAGCGTAATTAGTCGCCAGAAAGGCTGCCTGCTACGTACTGGCTACTGGGCACGCTGCAGTGAGGGCAATATAACTACTCTCACACAGGCGGGAACAATAATTCTCAACGCCACCGTCACTACAAAGATTCCCAGTCACACAGAACAAAGTATGCTGCCACCAGCTCTGATTCCACAAGGGTTAACGGGTCCAGAGCCAACCCAAATCAGTAGTGTAATTCACTTCAGAGGAAGCGACAGTTCGTTTATAGGGCAGAGACAGACAAGCTAGAAAATTATATATTTTACTCCATAAAAAGGTAGGCAGTGTTTACAAAGTATAAAAGATATTATAAAGAAGACAAATTTATGTGTACATTACAGATTACAAATAAAAAGGGATTAAAACTGAAAAACCCTCACAGCGTAGAGTGGCTTTACGGGATTGGTTGTCTGCAGTTTAAAAGCCATAAACTGCTCACACACTGGTATCAAATTGCACAGTGTCTCTGCCATTGGGCTTTGTTTGTTGTATGAGCGAATGCAGAGGGGGAGAAAGTGGAGTCGAAGCTGCAGTGTGTGGGTTTGTGACATGGTACTTTCTAGAACTAATCTCACATTATGACATTTTTACATTATCATGACAATGAGCTTCTATTGTTCTATTAAAGTGATATATAGGGGCATCGATCCGGACTAGAGTTATAAGAATTATATATTCCGGATGTCCATCGATAAATCTATAACCACCTGAAAGCACTAGAAGCTAAACCCAACGAGTGCAAAGTGCGGGTTTCTCCGTAAGCAGTTCAGGTAACTACTCAGTGCTTACATTTAAAAGAATCCCCCTGATGTGGGGCACATTCTGATCATCGTGTCTTTCGTATACGTGATTCATACACCGAGCCAGGCATTAAAATAGTTTTCATAATTCTAAGTAAAGGGAAGGTTTCAGCCTCTCAGTGAGGTCACAACAGGGGGGAGGGCTTTTGTTTTAGGCTGGGAAATAACTGTGTGAAGCAGGAGTCTTCAGGGTCTTTTGTCTGGAGTCTAGCTGCTGTACAGACGTGTTATGCATTTAGATGTGTGCATTCTGCTCAGCACATGGCCAGCCATGATGATACAATGACATAACGACCTGTAAGTGTTCTTTTTTATTTTAATCCCATTTTATTTGTAGTTGTATTGTACATATGATTTGTCTCCTTTATAATATCTTTTTATACCTCTGTAAACACTGCCTATACCTTTTTGGAGTAAAATATAAAATTACTAGCTTGTCTCTCCTTGTTCTATAACAAACTGTTGCGTCCTCTGAAGTGAATTACGCTACTAATCTGCGTTGGCTCCCGGCCCATTAATAATTAAGAAATCGGAGCTGGTGGCAACGGATTTGTCCTGTGCGTTGGGAGGCTTTGTAGCAACGGTGGCGTTGATAATTATTGTTCCTGCCTGGGTGGGAGTAGTTATATTGCCCTCGCTGCAGTGTGCCCATTAGCCAGTACATAGCTGGCAGCCTTTCTGGCAACTAATTACCTGAGGTGCAGTACCCTGACTGACCTGAGGGTAAGGGGGGGTGCCAGAGAGCTGCAAGTTCCAAACCGGAACAGGGAAGTGGGATATAGATAAATCCCCTTCAGAAGGAACCAGGGGCAACCAAACAACCCCGATTCGCGACAAATTGGTGTGAGTGGTGGGGATAATGAAGGTATTTTCCCCATCAACCGTGACAGACTGGTGGGATTCCGGTGGGATTCATGACACCAGGTACTACAAAACAGTGTCACCGCTACCTGGTACTACAGAACACAGTATCACCGCTACCTGATACTACAGAACACAGTATCACCGCTACCTGGCACTACAGAACACAGTATCACCGCTACCTGGCACTACAGAACACAGTATCACCGCTACCTGGTACTACAGACCACAGTATCACCGCTACCTGGTACTACTGAACACAGTATCACCGCTACCTGGCACTACAGAACACAGTATCACCGCTACCTGGCACTACAGAACACAGTATCACCGCTACCTGGTACTACAGAACACAGTATCACCGCTACCTGGCACTACAGAACACAGTATCACAGCTACCTGGTACTACAGAACACAGTATCACAGCTACCTGGTACTACAGAACACAGTATCATCGCTACCTGGTATTACAGAGCACAGTATCACGGCTACCTGGTACTACAGAACACAGTATCATCACTACTTGGCACTACAGAACACAGTATCACGGTTACCTGGTACTACAGAACACAGTATCACCGCTACCTGGTACTACAGAACACAGTATCACGGTTACTTGGTACTACAGAACACAGTATCACCGCTACCTGGTACTACAGAACACAGTATCACTGCTACCTGGTACTACAGAACACAGTATCACCGCTACCTGGTACTATAGAACACAGTATCACCGCTACCTGGCACTACAGAACACAGTATCACCGCTACCAGGTACTACAGACCACAGTATCACCGCTACCTGGTACTACAGAACACAGTATCACCGCTACCTGGCACTACATAACACAGTATCACCGCTACCTGGTACTACAGAACACAGTATCACCGCTACCTGGCACTACAGAACACAGTATCATCGCTACCTGGCACTACAGAACACAGTATCACCGCTACCTGGTACTACAAAACACAGTATCATCGCTACCTGGTACTACAGAACACAGTATCACGGTTACTTGGTACTACAGAACACAGTATCACTGCTACCTGGTACTACAGAACACAGTATCACTGCTACCTGGTACTACAGAACACAGTATCACCGCTACCTGGTACTACAGAACACAGTGTCACCGCTACCTGGCACTACAGAACACAGTATCACGGTTACTTGGTACTACAGAACACAGTATCACCGCTACCTGGTACTACAGAAGACAGTATCACAGCTACCTGGTACTACAGAAGACAGTATCACCGCTACCTGGCACTACAGAACACAGTATCACCGCTACCTGGCACTACAGAACACAGTATCACAGCTAACTGGGACTACAGAACACAGTATCACCGCTACCTGGTACTACAGAACACAGTATCACGGTTACTTGGTACTACAGAACACAGTATCACCGCTACCTGGTACTACAGAACACAGTATCACCGCTAACTGGGACTACAGAACACAGTATCACCGCTACCTGCACAACCAAACACAGTATCACCGCTACCTGGTACTATAGAACACAGTATCACCGCTACCTGGCACTACAGAACACAGTATCACCGCTACCAGGTACTACAGACCACAGTATCACCGCTACCTGGTACTACAGAACACAGTATCACCGCTACCTGGCACTACAGAACACAGTATCACCGCTACCTGGTACTACAGAACACAGTATCACCGCTAACTGGGACTACAGAACACAGTATCACCGCTACCTGCACAACCAAACACAGTATCACCGCTACCTGGTACTATAGAACACAGTATCACCGCTACCTGGCACTACAGAACACAGTATCACCGCTACCAGGTACTACAGACCACAGTATCACCGCTACCTGGTACTACAGAACACAGTATCACCGCTACCTGGCACTACAGAACACAGTATCACCGCTACCTGGTACTACAGAACACAGTATCACCGCTACCTGGCACTACAGAACACAGTATCATCGCTACCTGGCACTACAGAACACAGTATCACCGCTACCTGGTACTACAAAACACAGTATAATCGCTACCTGGTATTACAGAGCACAGTATCACGGCTACCTGGTACTACAGAACACAGTATCACCGCTACGTGGTACTACAGAACACAGTGTCACCGCTACCTGGCACTACAGAACACAGTATCACGGTTACCTCTTACTACAGAACAGAGTATCACGGTTACTTGGTACTACAGAACACAGTATCACCGCTACCTGGTGCTACAGATCACAGTAACACCGCTACCTGGTACTACAGAACACAGTATCACCGCTACCTAGTACAACCAAACACAGTATCACCGCTACCTGGCACTACAGAACACAGTATCACCGCTACCTGGTAATACAGAACACAGTATCACCGCTACCTGGTACTACAGAACACAGTATCACCGCTACCTGGCACTACAGAACACAGTATCACGGTTACCTGGTACTACAGAACACAGTATCACCGCTACCTGGTACTACAGAACACAGTATCACGGTTACTTGGTACTACAGAACACAGTATCACCGCTACCTGGTACTACAGAAGACAGTATCACCGCTACCTGGTACAACCAAACACAGTATCACCGCTACCTGGTACTATAGAACACAGTATCACCACTACCTGGCACTACAGAACACAGCATCACGGTAACCTGGTACTACAGAACACAGTACCACCACTAACTGGGACTACAGAACACAGTATCACCGCTACCTGGTACAACCAAACACAGTATCACCACTACCTGGTACTATAGAACACAGTATCACCGCTACCTGGTACTACAGAACACAGTATCACCGCTACCTGGTACAACCAAACACAGTATCACCGCTA
The DNA here is from genome assembly GCF_051348905.1 of Ranitomeya variabilis. NCBI lineage: Eukaryota > Metazoa > Chordata > Amphibia > Anura > Dendrobatidae > Ranitomeya > Ranitomeya variabilis. The sequence goes on from NC_135232.1 coordinate 18,433,932, forward strand.
CCTGGCTCTACAGCACACAGTATGACCACTACCTGGCACTACAGAGCACAGTATCACTGCTACCTGGTAATACAGAACACAGTATCACCGCTACCTGGTGCTACAGAACACAGTATCACCGCTACCTGGTACTACAGAACACAGTATCACCGCTACCTGGTACTACAGAACACAGTATCACCGCTACCTGGTACTACAGAACACATTATCACCGCTGCCTCGTACTACAGAACACAGTATCAGTGCTACCTGGTACTACAGAACACAGTATCACCGCTACCTTGTACTACAGAACACAGTATCACCACCACCTGGTACTACAGAACACAGTATCACCATCACCTGGTACTACAGAACACAGTATCACCGCTACCTTGTACTACAGAACACAGTATCAGTGCTACCTGGTACTACAGCACACAGTATCACCACTACCTGGCACTACAGAACACAGTATCACTGCTACCTGGTAATACAGAACACAGTATCACCGCTACCTGGTACTACAGAACACAGTATCACCGCTACCTGGTACTACAGAACACAGTATCACCGCTACCTGGTACTACAGAACACAGTATCACCGCTACCTGGTACTACAGAACACAGCATCACCGCTACCTGGCACTACAGAACACAGTATCACCGCTACCTGGTACTACAGAACACAGTATCACCGCTACCTGGTACTACAGAACACAGCATCACCGCTACCTGGTACTACAGAACACAGGATATCCCATGTGTATGAGCATAGTGGGAGCTGTGGGCAGCGGCCGTGTGATAAACCGCAGGGCAGCGCCGCGGGAGGGGAACCTGCCTGATGCTGATAGAAACACAATCTCTCCTCAATACATCAATCATCGGAGTTTCATAGCATGCTGGGGTTTGTATTCCTCAATAAGTGAACTGCAGGACCCCAAATGCGGCAAAGCATGCTGGGGTTTGCAGTCTCCCTCTCATATAGAATGCTGGGACTTGTAGTCTCCCTCTCTTATAGAATGCTGGGACTTGTATTCTCCCTCCCACATAGAATCACAGAGTGCTTACATGGGACTGAAGGTGACAGCTACTGCATCAAGTGCACTCACAAAGTACTTACATAGGACTGCAGGTGACAGCTACTGCATTATCTGCACTCAGAGAGGTGTCACAAAGTGTTTACATGGGACTGCGGGTGACAGCCACTGCATTACCTGCAGCCACAGGGGTATCACAGAGTTCTTACGTTGGACTGCAGGTGACAGCTACTGCATTTTCTGCACTGACAGAATGTTGAAACTTTTGTCTCCCCTCATATAGAATGATGGGACTTGTAGTTCCCCCTCTCAGATAGAATCCTGGGACTTGTAGTCTCCCTCTCACATAGAATGCTGGGACTTGTAGTCGCTCCTCTGGGACTCAGACTCCCTGACACCAGCACACTATAGGATCCTTGGGTTCTGGCAGGACATGATGGGACTTGTAGTCCTACAAATGACTTGTGACAGGACAATCTGTACTCACCGGTGAGCGCAGTGCGGTCGGGTGCGATGCCCAGAGCAGTGTGGTGTACGTGCCAACCCCAGCGCCCAGTGCAGAGCCTGAGACCGAGGAGGCCAGTGAGACCCTTCCTCTAATCCCCGAACATGATTGATGAATTCTTTCATAGCCCATCTGAATGGAAATGAGTGTAAGGAGATTAGAGGCATGTGACCCTCCTGAGGGGCGAGGAATGTACCCGGGTGACAGCAAATCACCATGAATGGAGACCAGCATTCCTGAGAACAACAGCAGCAGCAAAACAGGCAGCAGAGTCCAGGGCGATCACAGAGCGCTTACATGGGACTGCAGGTGACAGCTACTGCACTATCTGCACTCACAGAGGTGTCACAGAGCGCTTACATGGGACTGCAGGTGACATTTACTGCACTCAGAGAGGTGTCACAGAGCGCTTACATGGGACTGCAGGTGACAGCTACTGCACTATCTGCACTCACAGAGGTGTCACAGAGCGCTTACATGGGACTGCAGGTGACAGCTACTGCACTATCTGCACTCACAGAGGTGTCACAAGGCGCTTACATGGGACTGCAGGTGACAGCTACTGCACTGTCTGCACTCACAGAGGTGTCACAGAGCACTTACATGGGACTGTAGGTGACAGCTACTGCACTATCTGCACTCACAGAGGTGTCACAAGGTGCTTACATGGGACTGCAGGTGACAGCTACTGCACTATCTGCACTCACAGAGGTGTCACAGGGTGCTTACATGGGGCTGCAGGTGACAGCTACTGCATTACCTCCACTCACAGAGGTGTCACAGGGTGCTTACATGGGACTGCAGGTGACAGCTACTGCAAAATCTGCACTCAGAGGTGTCACAGAGTGCTTACATGGGACTGTAGGAGACAGCTACTCCATTATCTGCACTCAGAGAGATGTCACAGGGTGCTTACATGGGACTGCAGGTGACAGCTATTGCATTATCTGCACTCAGATCTCACAGGTTGCTTACATGGGACTGCAGGTGACAACTACTGCATTATCTGCACTCAGAGATTGATCTGTGAGTGATAAATATTTCATCGGCTTTCAGACTGTGGTGGTCTCAGCCAGTCGTGATTAACAGGGGCGAGACGACGAGGGGAGATCTCATCTGGACCCGTCTGGGATCCTCTGCTCACATTAACCCCTCAGCAGTGCGGCCCCCACCGGCTGCCAGGACCCCCAGAGCACAACCCTCCATTTCACCTTTATTTCTACAGTGAGGTTCTTTCTGATAATCCAAATTTTCCAGTAACGGAGATCAGCGTCATTCAGGGGCAGTGCCCCCTAGGGTCCTGTCACCAGCTGAGGGGGCACAGGGATAATGCCGGGCGGTGTCCCCTAGGGTCCTGTCACCAGCTGAGGGGCACAGGGATAATGCCGGGCGGTGTCCCCTAGGTTCCTGTCACCAGCTGAGGGGCACAGGGATAATGCCGGGCGGTGTCCCCTAGGGTCCTGTCACCAGCTGAGGGGCACAGGGATAATGCCGGGCGGTGTCCCCTAGGGTCCTGTCACCAGCTGAGGGGGCACAGGTATAATGCCGGGCGGTGTCCCCTAGGGTCCTGTCACCAGCTGAGGGGCACAGGGATAATGCCGGGCGGTGTCCCCTAGGTTCCTGTCACCAGCTGAGGGGCACAGGGATAATGCCGAGCGGTGTCCCCTAGGGTCCTGTCACCAGCTGAGGGGCACAGGGATAATGCCGGGCGGTGTCCCCTAGGGTCCTGTCACCAGCTGAAGGGGCACAGGTATAATGCCGGGCGGTGTCCCCTAGGGTCCTGTCACCAGCTGAGGGGGCACATGTATAATTCCGGGCGGTGCCCCCTAGGGTCCTGTCACCAGCTGAGGGGCACAGGGATAATGCCGGGCGGTGCCCCCTAGGGTCCTGTCACCAGCTGAGGGGCACAGGTATAATGCCGGGCGGTGTCCCCTAGGGTCCTGTCACCAGCTGAGGGGGCACAGGGATAATGCCGGGCGGTGTCCCCTAGGGTCCTGTCACCAGCTGAGGGGGCACAGGGATAATGCCGGGCGGTGTCCCCTAGGGTCCTGTCACCAGCTGAGGGGGCACAGGGATAATGCCGGGCGGTGTCCCCTAGGGTCCTGTCACCAGCTGAGGGGGCACAGGGATAATGTCGGGCGGTGTCCCCTAGGGTCCTGTCACCAGCTGAGGGGGCACAGGGATAATGCCGGGTGGTGTCCCCTAGGGTCCTGTCACCAGCTGAGGGGGCACAGGGATAATGCCGGGTGGTGCCCCCTAGGGTCCTGTCACCAGCTGAGGGGGCACAGGGATAATGCCAGGCGGTGCCCCCTAGGGTCCTGTCACAGCTGAGGGGGCACAGGTATAATGCCGAGCGGTGTCCCCTAGGGTCCAGTCACCAGCTGAGGGGCACAGGGATAATGCCGGGCGGTGTCCCCTAGGGTCCTGTCACCAGCTGAGGGGGCACAGGGATAATGCCGGGCGGTGCCCCCTAGGGTCCTGTCACCAGCTGAGGGGCACAGGGATAATGCCGGGCGGTGTCCCCTAGCGTCCTGTCACCAGATGAGGGGGCACAGGGATAATGCCGGGCGGTGCCCCCTAGGGTCCTGTCACCAGCTGAGGGGGCACAGGTATAATGCCGGGCGGTGTCCCCTGGGGTTCTGTCACCAGCTGAGGGGCACAGGGATAATGCCGGGCGGTGTCCCCTAGGGTCCTGTCACCAGCTGAGGGGGCACAAGGATAATGCCGGGCGGTGTCCCCTAGGGTCCTGTCACCAGCTGAGGGGGCACAGGGATAATGCCGGGCGGTGTCCCCTGGGGTTCTGTCACCAGCTGAGGGGCACAGGGATAATGCCGGGCGGTGTCCCCTAGGGTCCTGTCACCAGCTGAGGGGGCACAGGTATAATGCCGGGCGGTGCCCCCTAGGGTCCTGTCACCAGCTGAGGGGCACAGGGATAATGCCGGGCGGTGTCCCCTAGGGTCCTGTCACCAGCTGAGGGGGCACAGGTATAATGCCGGGCGGTGCCCCCTAGGGTCCTGTCACCAGCTGAGGGGCACAGGGATAATGCCGGCCGGTGTCCCCGCTATCGTGTCACATGATCAGCGACTTTGTAGAAACTTCCACTAATTTATGACCCCTAGAAGTGTAACTGAGCCGCGGCCACAAGCTTGGGGGTCTCACCAATGTCCACGCCACATACAGCACATGCTTCACTACATACAGGAGGGCAACCTGACGGAACGGAGCTGAGCGGGGGGCTTCATCTGTGCGGACAAATCCTACACTGAGCACCCAGCGCTATAGAAACAGAGAACCCCTCCAGGAAACAAGCCCCGAGAACCTGCAATCCACAACACTGTACTCTATCTACAGTGTCTTGCGAAAGTATTCATCCCCCTGGAACTTTCCAGCCTTTCCCACATATCATGCTTCAAACATAAAGATACAAATGTAAATTTTTGGTGAAGAATCAACAACAAGTGGAACACAATTGTGAAGTTGAACGAAATTTATTGGTTATTTTAAATGTTTGTGGAAAACTGAAAAGTGGGGCGTGCAATATTATTCGGCCCCTGTAACTTAATACTTTGTTGCGCCACCTTTTGCTGCGATTACAAGTCTCTTGGGGTTTGTCTCTGTCAGTTTTGTACATCGAGAGACTGAAATTCTCGCCCGTTCTTCCTTGGCAAACAGCTCGAGCTCAGTGAGGTTTGATGGAGATCGTTTGTGAACAGCAGTTTTCAGCTCTTTCCACAGATTCTCGATTGGATTGAGGTCTGGACTGTGACTTGGCCATTCTAACACCTGGATACGTTTATTTGTGAACCATTCCATTGTAGATTTTGCTTTATGTTTGGGATCATTGTCTTGTTGGAAGACAAATCTCCGTCCCAGTCTCAGGTCTTTTGCAGACTCCAACAGGTTTTCTTCAAGAATAGTCCTGTATTTGGCTCCATCCATCTTCCCATCAATTTTAACCATCTTCCCTGTCCCTGCTGAAGAAAAGCAGGCCCAAACCATGATGCTGCCACCACCATGTTTGACAGTGGGGATGGTGTGTTCAGGGTGATGAGCTGTGTTGCCTTTACACCAAACATATCGTTTGGCATTGTTGCCAATAAGTTAGATTTTGGTTTCATCTGACCAGAGCACCTTCTTCCACATGTTTGGTGTCTCCCAGGTGGCTTGCTGCAAACTTTAAATTACACTTTTTATGGATATGTTTGAGAAATGGCTTTCTTCTTGCCACTCTTCCATAAAGGCCAGATTTGTGCAGTGTACGACTGATTGTTGTCCTATGGACAGACTGTCCCACCTCAGCTGTAGATCTCTGCAGTCCATCCAGAGTGATCATGGGCCTCTTGGCTGCATCTCTGATCAGTCTTCTCCTTGTTTGAGATGAAAGTTTAGAGGGATGGCCGGGTCTTGGTAGATTTGCAGTGGTATGATACTCCTTCCATTTCAACATGATCGCTTGCACAGTGCTCCTTGGGATGTTTAAAGTTTTGGAAATAATTTTGTATCCGAATCCGGCTTTAAACTTCTCCACAACAGTATCACGGACCTGCCTGTTGTGTTCCTTGGTCTTCATGATGCTCTCTGTGCTTCACACAGAACCCTGAGACTATCACAGAGCAGGTGCATTTATACGGAGACTTGATTACACACAGGTGGATTATATTTATCATCATTAGGCATTTAGGACACATTGGATCATTCAGAGATCCACAATGAACTTCTGCACTGAAAGTAAAGGGGCAGAATAATATTGCACGCCCCACTTTACAGTTTTGGAATTTCCACAGAAATTTTAAATAACCAATAAATTTCGTTCCAATATTTTCGCAAGGCTCTGTAGGAATAGTGACATCATTGCACCTGGGAAGTAATCAGTTAAAATGTCACAGATTAGAAATGCAGTGACTGTAACAATGTATTGCAGAAATCACTGAGCGCTCAGCACAGACGGGTTGATGTATCAGATCCAGAATAATATAAAGGCCCCTGCACCTGTCACCCTGCACTTTCTGCACCTGTCACCCAACACTTCTTGCACCTGTCACCCTGCACTTCCTGCATCTGTCATCCTGCACTTTTTTCACCTGTCACCCCGCACTTCCTGCGTCTGTCGCCCCCTGCACTTCCTGCACCTGTCACCCTACAGTACCTGAACCTGTCACCCCGCACTTCCTGCGTCTGTCGCCCCCTGCACTTCCTGCACCTGTCACCCTACAGTTCCTGAACCTGTCACCCCGCACTTCCTGCGTCTGTCGCCCCCTGCACTTCTTGCACCTGTCACCCTACAGTACCTGAACCTGTCACCCCGCACTTCCTGCGTCTGTCGCCCCCTGCACTTCTTGCACCTGTCACCCTACAGTTCCTGAACCTGTCACCCTGCACTTCCTGCGTCTGTCGCCCCCTGCACTTCCTGCACCTGTCACCCTACAGTTCCTGAACCTGTCACCCCGCACTTCCTGCGTCTGTCGCCCCCTGCACTTCTTGCACCTGTCACCCTACAGTACCTGAACCTGTCACCCCGCACTTCCTGCGTCTGTTGCCCCCTGCACTTCTTGCACCTGTCACCCTACAGTTCCTGAACCTGTCACCCCGCACTTCCTGCGTCTGTCGCCCCCTGCACTTCTTGCACCTGTCACCCTACAGTTCCTGAACCTGTCACCCCGCACTTCCTGCGTCTGTTGCCCCCTGCACTTCTTGCACCTGTCACCCTACAGTTCCTGAACCTGTCACCCTGCACTTCCTGCGTCTGTCGCCCCCTGCACTTCTTGCACCTGTCACCCTACAGTTCCTGAACCTGTCACCCTGCACTTCCTGCGTCTGTTGCCCCCTGCACTTCTTGCACCTGTCACCCTACAGTTCCTGAACCTGTCACCCTGCACTTCCTGCGTCTGTCGCCCCCTGCACTTCTTGCACCTGTCACCCTACAGTTCCTGAACCTGTCACCCCGCACTTCCTGCGTCTGTCGCCCCCTGCACTTCCTGCACCTGTCACCCTACAGTTCCTGAACCTGTCACCCCGCACTTCCTGCGTCTGTCGCCCCCTGCACTTCTTGCACCTGTCACCCTACAGTTCCTGAACCTGTCACTCCGCACTTCCTGCGTCTGTCGCCCCCTGCACTTCCTGCACCTGTCACCCTACAGTTCCTGAACCGGTCACCCCGCACTTCCTGCGTCTGTCGCCCCCTGCACTTCTTGCACCTGTCACCCTACAGTTCCTGAACCTGTCACCCCGCACTTCCTGCGTCTGTCGCCCCCTGCACTTCTTGCACCTGTCACCCTACAGTTCCTGAACCTGTCACCCCGCACTTCCTGCGTCTGTCGCCCCCTGCACTTCCTGCACCTGTCACCCTACAGTTCCTGAACCTGTCACCCCGCACTTCCTGCGTCTGTCGCCCCCTGCACCTGTCACCCTACAGTTCCTGAACCTGTCACCCCGCACTTCCTGCGTCTGTCGCCCCCTGCACTTCTTGCACCTGTCACCCTACAGTTCCTGAACCTGTTACCCCGCACTTCCTGCGTCTGTCGCCCCCTGCACTTCTTGCACCTGTCACCCTACAGTTCCTGAACCTGTCACCCCGCACTTCCTGCATCTGTCGCCCCCTGCACTTCCTGCACCTGTCACCCTACGGTTCCTGAACCTGTCACCCTGCACTTCCTGCGTCTGTCGCCCCCTGCACTTCCTGCACCTGTCACCCTACAGTTCCTGAACCTGTCACCCCGCACTTCCTGCGTCTGTCGCCCCCTGCACTTCCTGCACCTGTCACCCTACAGTTCCTGAACCTGTCACCCCGCACTTCCTGCGTCTGTCGCCCCCTGCACTTCTTGCACCTGTCACCCTACAGTTCCTGAACCTGTCACCCCGCACTTCCTGCATCTGTCGCCCCCTGCACTTCCTGCACCTGTCACCCTACGGTTCCTGAACCTGTCACCCTGCACTTCCTGCGTCTGTCGCCCCCTGCACTTCCTGCACCTGTCACCCTACAGTTCCTGAACCTGTCACCCCGCACTTCCTGCGTCTGTCGCCCCCTGCACTTCCTGCACCTGTCACCCTACAGTTCCTGAACCTGTCACCCCGCACTTCCTGCGTCTGTCGCCCCCTGCACTTCCTGCACCTGTCACCCTACAGTTCCTGAACCTGTTAGGCTACTTTCACACATCAGGTTTTCAGTGTCAGGCTAAATCCGGCGAATATTGGAAAAACTGGATCCGGCGCAGATTTTGAAAAACTGATGCGACGGATCCGTTTTTTTTTACGGATCCAGCTAGCCTATCTAGATTATTAGATAAAAAAAAATTTGGAACATGCTCAGTTTAAAAAACCGGATCAGGCCACCGGATCCACCTTTTTCCGGATCCGGCACCTTTCCGGCTCCCATTGGCTTTTATTGTAGCCGGAATCCGGCGCTTCAAGCTTTTTCGCCGGAGACAAAAAACATTGCAGTAGACTTTTTTTCAGACACCGGAATCGGAATTTTAGCCGGATCCGGAAAAAAATGGAAGGAACGCAGGGCCATGCGGCACGATCAGGCGCTAATACAAGTCAATGGGGGAAAAACTGGTTACGGTTTTTATTTTTTCCGGTACTGGTTTTTCTCTAAAGAGCCGGATTTAGCCTGAAACAAAAAGACGGATGTGTGAAAGTAGCCTTAGGCTAGGTTCACATTGCGTTAATGGGTTAACGCTAACGGACTGCGTTGCATGGTGAAATTGTCGCAATTAACGCCATGCAACGGGTCCGTTAGCGCACCCATTGACGGCAATGTGAATCTGATCTCTAGCGCATCGCTAGCGCATGCCATTTTCGGCACGCGCTAGCGATGTGCCGTTATTTGCTGCTTGCATCGTCCGAGGTGCACCCGAGGTCCGTTCCTCGCTAGCGCAGATCGGGGATCTGCGCTAGCGGGATCGGCAAACGCGATCCCTATAGATACATTGCGTTAGCGCAATCCGCTAGCGCTATGCGCTTAATGGATTGCCCTAACGCAATGTGAACCTAGCCTTACTCTACACTTCCTGCACCTGTTATCCTACACTTGTCATTCTGCACTTCCTGCATCTCTCACTCATCTATTCCTGCACTTATCACCCTGCACTTCCTGCACTTATCACCCTGCACTTCCTGCACCTGTTACTCTGAATTTCCTTCACCGGTCAACCTCCACTTGTCACCCTGCACTTTCTACAACTCTCACCCTGCACTTTCTGCACCTGTCACCCTGTACTTTCTGCACCTCTCATCCTGCACTTGTCACCCTGCACTTTCTACATCTCTCACCCTGCACTTTCTGCATCTCTCACCCTGCACTTTCTGCATCTCTCACCCTGCACTTTCTGCATCTCTCACCCTGCACTTTCTGCATCTCTCACCCTGCACGTTCTGCACCTCTCACCCTGCACGTTCTGCACCTCTCACCCTGCACGTTCTGCACCTCTCACCCTGCACGTTCTGCACCTCTCACCCTGCACTTTCTGCACCTCTCATCCTGCACTTGTCACCCTGCACTTTCTACATCTCTCACCCTGCACTTTCTGCACCTGTCACCCTGCACTTTCTGCACCTCTCATCCTGCACTTGTCACCCTGCACTTTCTGCACCTGTCACCCTGCACTTTCTGCACCTCTCATCCTGCACTTGTCACCCTGCACTTTCTACATCTCTCACCCTGCACTTTCTGCACCTGTCACCCTGCACTTTCTGCACCTCTCATCCTGCACTTGTCACCCTGCACTTTCTACATCTCTCACCCTGCACTTTCTGCACCTGTCACCCTGCACTTTCTGCACCTCTCATCCTGCACTTGTCACCCTGCACTTTCTACATCTCTCACCCTGCACTTTCTGCACCTGTCACCCTGCACTTTCTGCACCTGTCACCCTGCACTTTCTGCACCTCTCATCCTGCACTTGTCACCCTGCACTTTCTACATCTCTCACCCTGCACTTTCTGCACCTGTCACCCTGCACTTTCTACATCTCTCACCCTGCACTTTCTGCACCTGTCACCCTGCACTTTCTGCACCTGTCACCCTGCACTTTCTGCACCTCTCATCCTGCACTTGTCACCCTGCACTTTCTACATCTCTCACCCTGCACTTTCTGCACCTCTCATCCTGAACTTGTCACCCTTCACTTTCTGCACTTGTCACCCTGCACTTTCTGCATCTTTCACCCTGCACCTCTCATCCTGCACTTGTCACCCTGCACGTTCTGCACCTGTCACCCTGCACTTTCTGCATCTCTCACTCTGCACTTTCTGCACCTCTCATCCTGCACTTGTCACCCTGCACTTTCTGCACCTGTCACCCTGCACTTTCTGCATCTTTCACCCTGCACTTTCTGCACCTCTCATCCTGCACTTGTCACCCTGCACTTTCTGCATCTTTCACCCTGCACTTTCTGCATCTCTCATCCTGCACTTTCTGTACCTGTCACCCTGCACTTTCTGCATCTCTCACCCTGCCCTTTCTGCACCTGTCACCCAGCACTTTCTGCACCTGTCACCCTGCACTTTCTGCACCTGTCACCCTGCACTTCATGTACCTGTCACCCTGCACTTCCTGCATCTGTCACTCTGCACTTTCTGCACCTGTTATCCTGCACTTCCTGCACCTGGCACTCTGCACTTCCTGTACCTGTTATCCTGCACCTGTCACTCTGCACTTCCTGTACCTGTTATCCTGCACTTTGTGCACCTGTCACCCAGCACTTTCTGCACCTGTCACCCAGCACTTTCTGCACCTGTCACCCAGCACTTCCTGCACCTGTCACCCAGCACTTTCTGCACCTGTTACCCTGCACTTCCTGCGCCTGTTATCCTGCACTTTCTGCAGCTGTTACCCAGCACCTTCACAGATATAAAATATGTAGTATGCTAGTATATAAGGAGAATCAACATATAAAAACATTTATTTTTATTAATGGCAAGACAAAAAAGCACACAGACGTATAAACAAATAAAAGGGCTGACAGGCTATATATACAAAAATGAGGTGAGCCTACAATAAAGCCACCGCCTGTCCTCATCTATAGCAACCGATCACAAGATACCCAACAAAATAGATCAACATCTGCAGAAATGGAAAGATATAATTTGTACGGACACAAAGTGATGATCCAACAATTGAAGCTAATAACAATGCAATCAAACCAAAAACAATAAATACATACAATGTACACAGTGCAAAGAAATATTCCTCAAAGAGTAATAATGTCACATAGAATAGTGTATGATATTGTAACTATCAGCACAAATAACCATCAGAATTAAAAATATAATATGGCATGATAAATATAGAAACACAAGGAACCTGCGCCATAAGGCAGTAATAGGATGGGGAGCAGAGACCCCAGGCGTATCGCCACCCATCTGTGGCTTCCTCAGGGGTGAAGTGTGTCTGTCATCCCGCGCCTGTCATCCCGCGCCTGTCATCCCGCGCCTGTCGTCCCACGCCTGACGTCCCGCGCCTGTCGTCCTGCGCCTGTCATCCTGCCCCGTCATCCTGCCCCCGTCATCCTGCCCCCGTCATCCTGCCCCCGTCATCCTGCTCCTGTCATCCCGCGCCTGTCATCCTGCGCCTGTCATCCCGCGCCTGTCATCCTGCCCGTCATCCTGCGCCTGTCGTCCTGCGCCTGTCATCCTGCACCTGTCATCCTGCCCGTCATCCTGCTCCTGTCATCCTGCCCGTCATCCTGCGCCTGTCATCCTGCCCCTGTCATCCTGCTCCTGTCATCCTGCCCCCGTTATCCTGCGCCTGTCACCCTGCGCCTGTCATCCTGCCCCTGTCATCCTGCTCCTGTCATCCTGCTCCTGTCATCCTGCGCCTGTCATCCTGCGCCTGTCATCCTGCCCCCGTCATCCTGCCCCCGTCATCCTGCTCCTGTCATCCTGCCCCCGTCATCCTGCCCCCGTCATCCTGCTCCTGTCATCCTGCTCCTGTCATCCTGCTCCGGTCATCCTGCCCCTGTCATCCTGCGCCTGTCACACTGCGCCTGTCATCCTGCGCCTGTCACACTGCGCCTGTCATCCTGCCCCCGTCATCCTGCCCCCGTCATCCTGCTCCTTTCATCCTGCGCCTGTCATCCTGCGCCTGTCATCCTGCCCCTGTCATTCTGCGCCTGTCATCCTGCACCTGTCATCCTGCCCCTGTCATCCTGCGCCTGTCATCCTGCCCCTGTCATTCTGCTCCTGTCATTCTGCCCGTCATCCTGCTCCTGTCATCCTGCCCCTGTCATCCTGCCCGTCATCCTGCCCCTATCATCCTGCCCCTGTCATCCTGCCCCTGTCATCCTGCTCCTGTCATCCTGCTCCTGTCATCCTGCTCCTGTCATCCTGCCCATCATCCTGCCCCTGTCATCCTGCGCCTGTCACCCTGCGCCTGTCATCCTGCGCCTGTCATCCTGCTCCTGTCATCCTGCCCCTGTCATCCTGCGCCTGTCATCCTGCCCGTCATCCTGCTTCTGTCATCCTGCCCCTGTCACCCTGCGCCTGTCATCCTGCGCCTGTCATCCTGCGCCTGTCATCCTGCCCGTCATCCTGCTCCTGTCATCCTGCCCCTGTCATCCTGCCCCTGTCATCCTGCCCGTCATCCTGCCCCCGTCATCCTGCCCCCGTCATCCTGCTCCTGTCATCCTGCTCCTGTCATCCTGCTCCGGTCATCCTGCCCCTGTCATCCTGCGCCTGTCACACTGCGCCTGTCATCCTGCGCCTGTCACACTGCGCCTGTCATCCTGCCCCCGTCATCCTGCCCCCGTCATCCTGCTCCTTTCATCCTGCGCCTGTCATCCTGCGCCTGTCATCCTGCCCCTGTCATTCTGCGCCTGTCATCCTGCACCTGTCATCCTGCCCCTGTCATCCTGCGCCTGTCATCCTGCCCCTGTCATTCTGCTCCTGTCATTCTGCCCGTCATCCTGCTCCTGTCATCCTGCCCCTGTCATCCTGCCCGTCATCCTGCCCCTATCATCCTGCCCCTGTCATCCTGCCCCTGTCATCCTGCTCCTGTCATCCTGCTCCTGTCATCCTGCTCCTGTCATCCTGCCCATCATCCTGCCCCTGTCATCCTGCGCCTGTCACCCTGCGCCTGTCATCCTGCGCCTGTCATCCTGCTCCTGTCATCCTGCCCCTGTCATCCTGCGCCTGTCATCCTGCCCGTCATCCTGCTTCTGTCATCCTGCCCCTGTCACCCTGCGCCTGTCATCCTGCGCCTGTCATCCTGCCCGTCATCCTGCTCCTGTCATCCTGCCCCTGTCATCCTGCCCCTGTCATCCTGCCCCTGTCATCCTGCCCCTGTCATCCTGCCCCTGTCATCCTGCGCTTGTCATCCTGCGCCTGTCATCCTGCGCCTGTCATCCTGCCCCTGTCATCCTGCGCCTGTCATCCTGCGCCTGTCACCCTGCGCCTGTCATCCTGCTCCTGTCATCCTGCTCCTGTCATCCTGCCCGTCATCCTGCTCCTGTCACCCTGCGCCTGTCATCCTGCCCCTGTCACCCTGCGCCTGTCATCCTGCGCCTGTCATCCTGCCCGTCATCCTGCTCCTGTCATCCTGCCCCTGTCATCCTGCCCCTGTCATCCTGCCCCTGTCATCCTGCCCCTGTCATCCTGCCCCTGTCATCCTGCGCTTGTCATCCTGCGCCTGTCATCCTGCTCCTGTCATCCTGCCCCTGTCATCCTGCGCCTGTCATCCTGCGCCTGTCACCCTGCGCCTGTCATCCTGCTCCTGTCATCCTGCTCCTGTCATCCTGCCCGTCATCCTGCTCCTGTCACCCTGCGCCTGTCATCCTGCCCCTGTCATCCTGCCCCTGTCATCCTACGCCTGTCACCCTGCACCTGTCATCCTGCCCCGGTCATCCTGCCCCTGTCATCCTGCGCCAGACACCCTGCGCCTGTCATCCTGCGCCTGTCATCCTGCTCCTGTCATCCTGCTCCTGTCATCCTGCTCCTGTCATCCTGCTCCTGTCATCCTGCTCCTGTCACCCTGCGCCTGTCATCCTGCTCCTGTCATCCTGCCCCTGTCATCCTGCCCCTGTCATCCTGCCCCTGTCACCCTGCGCCTGTCATCCTGCGCCTGTCATCCTGCGCCTGTCACATTTGTTACAGTGTTGCAATGTTTGCTGGTCAGATACTGGGTCGCATTGCTGGACCTGTGCTGTTCTGTTTTGTATCTGACAAGTTGATACATTTGTTACAATAATGCAGCTGTTGTAACTGATGGAGGAGTCGTTACTCGGCAGGGGAGCGCGCCATTAATAGTTGGCGCAGGTGTAACAAGCTGCTGGATTCGAAGCATAAAAAAATGATTGGATGCCATGTTTACTGACATCATTGTGCATTTTGTCCTCTACCTTGAGCATATGACGTCCCCCTGAGGCCGAGACCTGCCGACCGAAAACTTCCAGAAGCCGGAGGAGCGGGTGCTGGTTCCTCTGCCCTTATAATGGCTTACAGATGTCGGCAGCTCATACACTTTCTGCCTGGGAGAAAGCAAATTCGGTCACTTTACAATTTCGCACCTCGGCCTCAGGACTCCTCGAATCTCAGGGGGCAAAACGCTGCATCCAGGCCACACTTGTAAAACCATCACTGAAGGAGCGCCGTGGCGGAGCGGGGATGGGTGCAGAGCTGAAGACATATCTGAGAGGCACGCGGACAACAAGACCCTGATTTTTTGCGCCATTTCAGTTCAATCTAGTTTTTAAAGAATCGCCATTCGAGCTCCTCCTGAAGACGGTGCCAGGTGGATACCTCTACCGTGTCGCCCCTCCACCATTGTTCCTGCAATCTGACAGCTGCTGTGACTGTACGGATCACGCCCGCACCTCGGCCGCTCGCTACGTGTGACCTCGTGAACCGTCGTGGGAGTGACGGTTTATTCTCGTCGTGCCCGAGTAACATGAAAGAAGAGAATGTGGTAGCGTTTATCCGTAATGTAGAGCGACGGACGCGGTCTGGAGGGCGGCCGGGATTCGTGTCTGAGACCTGTAACCAGCTGTGCGAGCGCAGCCGCCGCTCCGTCAGAAAGTGACGCTAACGCGTCCTGACAGCTCCACGCACAAGACAAACAAACAGAAGGAATCGCTAACACAGAAGAGTCCGACTTCACACAAACCACAACAGATCTCCCCAAAAACACCACGCCTGCCAGAGAAACCGCCGGGAGGAGGAACCGGCCTCCCCAACCATGGACACAGCGTGGAAACTGCAGAGAAGGGGACTCAGATGGATAGATAAATGAAGAGAGTACTTAAAAAGTATTCACACCCCCTGAACTTTTCCACATTCTTCCCGTTACACCCAAAAACTTAAAATGTATTTTATTGGGATTTTTTGTGATACAACACAAGGTAACAAGTATACAAGTAAGTATTTTAAAAACATAAATCTGAACATTGTTCTTTGCATTAGTATTCAGCCCCCCTGTAGTCTGATGCCCCTAAATAAAATCCTGAGTGACCAATCGCCTGCAGAAATCTCATAATTAGTACATTACATCCCCCTGGGTGTGATTTGTTCTCAGTGTAACTACAGCTGTTCTGTGAAGGCCTCAGAGGTTTGTGTGAGAACATTAGGGATCAAACAGCATCATGTAAACCAAGGAGCTCACCAGGCAGGTCAGGGATAAAGTTGTGGAGAAGGATAAAGCAGGGTTAGGTTATAAAAAATAGCACGAGCTCTGAACATCTCACGGAGCATCAATCCATCATCCAACAATGGAAGGAGTATGACACAAGTGCAAACCTCCCAAGACATGGCCGTCCACCTAAACTGGCATCCCAAGCAAGGAAAGTGCTAATTAGAGAAGCAGCCAAGAGGCCGATGGGCACTGGAACAGCTGCTGAGATCTAAAGCTCAGGGGGGAGAATCTGCCCTCAGGACAACTATTAGGTGCCTACTCTGCAAATCTGCCCTTTATGGAAGAGCAGAAAGAAGAAAGACATTTGTGAAAGCCATGAAAAGGCATGTAGGGGACACAGCGAGGATGTGGAAGAAGGGGCTCTGGTCATATGAGACCAAAGGAGAATTGTCTGGGCTAAAAGAAAAACGCTATGTGTTATAGAAAACTAACCCTGCACATCAGCCTGAAAACACCATCTCCAACATCATTCATGGTGGTGACAGCATCCTGCTGTGGGGAGGCTTTTCTTCAGCAGGGGCAGGGAAGCTGGTCACAGGTGATGGGAAGATGGATGGAGCTACAGTAAATACAGAGCAATTCTGGAGGAAAACCTGTAAGAGGCTGCAGAAGACTTGAGACTGGGGCGAAGGTTCACCTTCTCACTGGACAGTGACCCCAAACATCCTGCAGAGCTACAATGGAGGGTTTATATCAGAGAATATTGATATGTGAGAATGGTCTAGTCACCGTCCAGACCCAAATCACTATTTGTGCAGAGCTGGAGAGACGGACCCCAAAAGACTGCAGCAGTAACTGCAGAGATAGGTGGTCCTACAAAGTACTGACTCAGGGGGCTCAATACAAATTCTCAGATTTAGCTTTATAAAATAATTAGGAAACCTCGTATCATTTCCTTTACACATCACAAATATTTGTTACTTTGTGTTATATCACAGAAAATCCCAATAAAATACATTTCAGTTTGCGGGTGTAACGTGAAAAATGTGGAAAAGTTCTCGGGGTATGAAGACTTTTTCAAGGCACTGAAGATATGGAATACAATGGACATACAGTGTAATGTAAAAGCAGCCACACATTAATAATTGATCAAAATGCAATCTGGGGATCAGGAGGAGGGACTACAAGTGTCAGCGGCAGGGGAGCAACATCAGCCCTTTGTAACCCCTCCTCCACCCAACGCCTGTGCCCCGAGACCCCCCACGATCCTCCATGACCACATGAGGGTCTTACAAGGTCCTCGGCCAAAAGTAAAAATCAGCAAGAAAGATAAACTAATACATTGTAGACGGATACAAGAACGCTGCGGGGAACCGTCCACCCCTCACTATCTGCTGTATGTCCTCATCTCCTGAAATACTCTGTGCCACGGGAACATCCTCCTCCTCTCACTACGTAACGGCAGTCTGACTTCCCAGGTAACACACCATAAAATGCTCTGTGCTGCTGTGCCGACAATGCAATGACTGGTAACTGACAGCCTTCCGTGACGAGGCCGGCTGCAGATGACCCCAGTGATCAGTCCTAGCTTTGGTGACGTTTGCTGGATACATTGTATCGTGTTCCCATGTCAGCAGTCCCATGTAAGGAGAATATGACGGGATCTTGGGGAATATGGCGGCTGGTGCTGACAGATTCCATATGGTCGGAGCTGGTAACATTTCTTTCCCTCGTCCCTCATGGCCGGTCCCGGATGTCTCCGCTCCAGCTTCTCGCCTTCCTTCCTGTCTGGAAGGTTTAATGTCCCGGTAATTAGGAGAATGATAAATGGCGCAGCGAGTCGAGCGCCCGCTCTCCTGCCCTCATAATCGGGTTAGGCCTAAAAGCCCATTTATTCCACTTTCCACCCTCCGTCCCCCGAACCAATCTGCTCAGTGACTCCGGCAGATCCCCCCAGACACAATATGTGGAGGATCAGGGGCCGCAGACGCCCACCGGCCCGCCGAACCCACCAGAGATGTGTGCTGCTAGGAGGACCGCACAAAGCCGCCGCCTGAGAGCCGACAGGAAGGCAGCACAGCACCGGCAAGGTACATGCACAGATACCCTGATGATCATCTCCACCAGCCCCATGTAAATGGCCAGAAATCTCCGAGAAACCTGATGATCATCTCCACCAGCCCCATGTAAATGGCCAGAAATGTCTATGGGATACCTGATGATCATCTCCACCAGCCCCATGTAAATGGCCAGAAATCTCTAAGAGATACGTGATGATCATCTCCACCAGCCCCATGTAAATGGCCAGAAATCTCCGAGAAACCTGAGGATCATCTCCACCAGCCCCATGTAAATGGCCAGAAATCTCTAAGAGATACGTGATGATCATCTCCACCAGCCCCATGTAAATGGCCAGAAATCTCAGAGAAACCTGAGGATCATCTCCACCAGCCCCATGTAAATGGCCAGAAATGTCTATCGGATACCTGATGATCATCTCCACCAGCCCCATGTAAATGGCCAGAAATGTCTATGGGATAACTGATGATCATCTCCACCAGCCCCATGTAAATGGCCAGAAATCTCAGAGAAACCTGATGATCATCTCCACCAGCCCCATGTAAATGGCCAGAAATCTCCACAATCACCCAGTTAATTCTTAGTGTCGCAGAAGAGGGGGATGAAGATGCAGAATGCTGTGAGAGTGAGCAGACATGGAGAACACGTGCTCTCCTCCTCTCTCCCGTTTCCTAATCTCTCTCTTCTCTCTTTCTTCCCTTTGTTTCTTGATTTCTATTTTTCTCTCTTGTCCTCGCTCTTACTCTGCTGCTTTCTTGACCCTTTTCTCTCTTTTGCGCCTCTTTCTTATTCTCTCCTGCCTTCTCTCCTCTTTCCCGGTCTCTTCTGTCTTCTTCTCTCTCGTCTTGTCTCTTTTGCTCCCTCTCTTACCTGTCCTGATTATTTCTTTCTTGTTCTTTTTGTCTCCTTTCTATTTCTTATTCTTTCTCTCCCCTGCTTCCCTGTCCTCTCTTTCTCATCTCTCTCTTCTGTGTTCATATTCTCTCCCTCGCTCAAAACACCTGCTCCCTATACTGACATTTTGTCCAATATCTCTCTCCTCCTTTTCTCTCACACGCTTTCTTGCTCTCCCTCTCTCTCTCCTCCTTTCTTGTCCTCTTTCTCTCTCTCCTGCTTTCTTCTTCTCCTCTTTCTTTTCCCCTCCCTTGCTCTCTCATGGTCTTGTCATCTCCCCACCTGTCTTGTGCTTTCTTGTTCTCTCTCTCCTCTTCCTTGCTCTCTCTTCCTCTCTCCCGTTTTCTTGTCCTCTCTCCTGCTTTCTCCTCTTTCTTTTCCTTTCGCTCTCTCTTGCTGTCTCCTGGTCTCTTGTCATCTCCCCACCTATCTCGTGCTCTCTTGTTCTCTTTCTCCTCTCTTCCTTTCCTCTCTCTCTCTTCTCTCTTGCTTTCTTGTCCTCTCTCCTGCTTTCTTCTTCTCTTTCGTTTCCTCTCCTTTGTTCTCTCTCTCTCTCTCTCTCGCTCTCTCCTGGTTTCTTGTCCTTTCTCCTGCTTTCTTCTTCTCTTTCTTTTCCTCTCTCTTGCTCTCGTCATCTCTCCACCTGTCTCGCGCTCTCTTGTTCTCTTTCTCCTCGTCTCCTTTGCTCTCTCTTCTCTCTTGCGCTCTCCTGTTTTCTTGTCCTCTCTCCTGCTTTCTTCTCTTTCTTTTCCACTCCCTTGCTCTCTCTCTTGCTCTCTCCTGGTTTCTTGTCCTCTCTCCTGCTTTCCTTTTCTCTTTTTTTTCATCTCCTCCTTTGCTCTCATCTCTCTTGCTCTCTCCTGTTTTCTTGTCCTCTCTCCTGCTTTCTTCTCTTTCTTTTCCACTCCCTTGCTCTCTCTCGCTCTCTCCTGGTTTTTTTGTCCTCTCTCCTGCTTTCCTTTTCTCTTTTTTTTCATCTCCTCCTTTGCTCTCATCTCTCTTGCTCTCTCCTGTTTTCTTGTCCTCTCTCCTGCTTTCTTCTCTTTCTTTTCCTCTCCCTTGCTCTCTCTCGCTCTCTCCTGTTTTCTTGTCCTCTCTCCTGCTTTCCATTTCTCTTTCTTTTCCTCTCCTCCTTTGCTCTCTCATCTGTTGCTCTCTCCTGGTTTCTTGTCCTCTCTCCTGCTTTCTCCTTTTTCTTTTCCTCTCCCTTGCTCTCTATCGCTCTCTCCTTGTTTCTTGTCCTCTCTCCTGCTTTCCTTTTCTCTTTCTTTTCCTCTCCTCCTTTGTTCTTTTATCTCTCTTGCTCTCTCCTGTTTTCTTGTCCTCGCTCCTGCTTTCTTCTCTTTCTTTTCCTCTACCTTGCTCTCTCTCTCCTGGTTTCTTGTCCTCTCTCCTGCTTTCCTTTTCTCTTTCTTTTCCTCTCCTCCTTTGCTCTCTCCTATCTCTTGCTCTCTCCTGTTTTCTTGTCCTCGCTCGTGCTTTCTTTTTCTCTTTCTTTTCCTCTCCCTTGCTCTCTCATCTCTCTTGCTCTCTCCTGTTTTCTTGTCCTCACTCGTGCTTTCTTCTTCTCTTTCTTTTCCTCTCCCTTGCTCTCTCATCTCTCTTGCTCTCTCCTGGTCTTGTCATCTCTCCACCTGTCTCATGCTCTCTTATTCTCTCTTTCTCCTCCTTTGCTCTCTCTGATCTGGTGTGATGTTCTGCATCAGCTGCCAGGCAGGAGGCTCCTCCACCTCATCAGTATAATGGGTTGGAAGCGTCCACACCGAGGGTCCCGGGAAGACCAGGCCAATAACAATGATGGAAAGACCTCAGACATCTCCACTGTTTACTAAATTACTTATTGACTTCTCACCGTCATCACTTCACCCGAGAGTTCAGCCAAAGTCTACACAGCCGAGGGGGCAGAACCAACATTATCCATCCATCTAATGGTTTGATATACAATTCTGTCTCATCGCTTCATCACTTTGTAACTCCAAATAATGGCAATAAAAGCGAATAATATCCGGACCCCGATGTTCTTACCTTTATGTCTGACGCTCCGGTGATGTCATAAGTGAAGATAATTCTTGACTTTTCTCAGGTTCCTTGTATCCTAAAGACCAAAGAAGACACAGAGCTTTAGATGGTGGAGAAGACGCGGCGTCACATCGCACCACTGTCCATGGTTCTGTAGAGATCAGTACCAGAACCGAAGCCCTCACAGATCCATTATGTCACAGGGACCCCCCAGCATTAGTCACTTTCTGTATATAGAGTTTTTTATCCAATCTGATAACTGGGAAGAAATACACTAATAATGACCTGCTTTGTAATCCACCCAAAGATGATCTGTCCTGTATTCCCCAGAGGATGATCTGCCCTGAATCCCCTGGAGGATGATCTGCCCTGAATCCCCTGGAGGATGATCGGCCCTGAACTCCCTGGAGGATGATCTGCCCTGAACTCCCTGGAGGATGATCTGCCCTGAATGGCCTAGAGGATGATCTCTCATGAAATCCCTGGAGGATGATCTGCCCTGAATGGCCTAGAGGATGATCTGCCCTGAAATCCCTGGAAGATATCTTTCCTGAATAAACAGAGGACGATCTGTCCTGAACTTCCTGAAGGATGATCTGTCCTGAATCAAAAGTTTTGAATACATTTTTAAAAATCATTAAATTGTTTTTAATGAAAACCATCTCACCAAAAGTCTCAGTAAGATAAAGACCCCTGATGAGCATCCAACAGGACGGACCTGAAGATAAACTGGGAAAATAATTCATAAATAAAAAAAAATCTTATATTTAGGTGGAGAAGGTGCTGTGCCAAAAATTGGTGCCAAACTGTACATTGGAGGCATGTCAGCAGGGATTACACAGTACCTGGGGCTTATGTATCCTACAGCTGGCCCATATGGCTGCTATATGTCCTGAGATAGTGGAAGCCCACCTTAGGTTGTCACACTCAAGGGAATCACAACCATAATAAAGAGAACACCCAACACTAAACTCATGGCACCTTTCTCTCCTTAAAACCAGACCTTGCTGTCCTTGCGTGGTGGTATAAACTGAATCGATGATGGGTGCTATGATGTCCTGATGTGGTTCTCAACTATTTCCATGCCTGATGCAATGTCAGGAGTGATATTAGGGTGACATGAGAACATGAGCCCTAACATGGTATACTATTTTTTCATATACCTACTTGTCACCTCACTTAGGCTGCCGTCACACTAGCAGTATTTGGTCAGTATTTTACATCAGTATTTGTAAGCCAAAACCAGGACTGGAACAATTAGAGGAAAAAGTATAATAGAAACATATGCACCACTTCTGCATTTATCACCCACTCCTGGTTTTGGCTTGCAAATACTGATGTAAAATACTGACCAAATACTGCTAGCGTGACGGCAGACTTAAAGTGAACAAAGCCTATAACTTCTCAGCATGAACAGAACACAGCCTATCAGTTGTCACTATGCTGACAGCTGAGCAACCCACATTAGGAAAGGATACCGCAATGGGCACTAGCCTTAGCCCCTGAACCCATGGCAGTTCCAGCCAAGTTATAGCCTAAAGTAACATACTTTTACACTGCATTTGGTTCATGAAAACAACAGACTATTAATTAATTCCAGATTCAGATTTACTCAAGGATTATTATTGCATAATTGTTGGAACCAGGCGATTAGGGGCCAATTAATAGAATTTAACTGCACAGCTATACAAGAGTCCTAAGGACTAACTAGTGGAGTTATGCCATTCAGATGGCTGATTGTGGCTGCCGGTCTATGGCGCTGCCCTGCCCAACAGCAATGGGACAGACCGGTCACCAAGAACAGCTTCAGGGGGCAATAAGACACCGGGGTCTGGAGCCAAACAGCCTCATTACTATTCACATTTTCAGTTTTGTGCATTTTGCGGTCGGATTCTCGGAACATCTGGCCGCAATTCTCCATTTATTAGAAAATAAACTTATATGTGAGAATCCGGCATTAATTGGAAGGAGCAGATCCCGTCTGCTACATTAATGTGCACAGGGCCTGGGCGGCAGACGGTCCCCGGACCGGGCCTGGCAGGTGAACGCAATCCAATTATATACCATGTTTACCAATTAAGTTTACACGTCGCGCAGACAGCACAAACGGGCAGAAAAATTATTTCCTAAATCATTTCTGGCACAGACGGCACCAAGTGCAATAAACAATTATTAATAAGGAGAAGAGAGCTTTCTCTATTTCAACGACGTTAACCCCTAATTTCCCACAAAGCGGCCACATCGCCGCAGATAAAACTCTCGGAAAATCCAATAATTAAATCCGAGCACCTGCTCCAATACAACAAATAGGAACCACTTATCTGGGGAATTGGAGCCTTACAGAGATACAAATTCATTTATTTCCAACTTGTAAAAAAAAACAAAAAAAACAAGAAAATCCCTTGAAACGTCCGCCGCCGCTGGTGCTTTGAGAGGTGTTCATTTCATACGGCCAGAGTGTTAGTCCTCTGCACTGTCACGCCGGAGCAAAAAGGATCAGTGTTCTGTGAACACGTGGGCAACGCAACGCAGAAACTGCAGCCAACATAGCTGGGACGGACATCGCCACTGATAAACTGCGGAGGGAGGGAAGTCAAGGCTAGAAGACAAGGTCTGCTACCAAATGCAATGCAATTGGATCCAGAGCGGAGGATCCTACAACCCCCTGGGATCCAGAGCGGAGGATCCTACAATCCCGTGAGATCCAGAGCGGAGGATCCTACAACCCCCTGGGATCCAGAGCGGAGGATCCTACAACCCCGTGAGATCCAGAGCAGAGGATCCTACAATCACCTGGGATCCAGAGCAGAGGATCCTACAATCCCCTGGGATCCAGTGCAGAGGATCCTACAATCCCCTGGGATCCAGTGCGGAGGATCCTACAATTTCCTGGGATCCAGAGCGGAAGATCCTACAACCACTTGGGATCCAGAGTGGAGGATCCTACAACCACAAAACAGAATTCATTGTCTTTCCCCCATCTCACGCGACCCCTCCAGCAAACCTATCCATTACAGTGCATGGCTGCCCACTCTCCCCAGTCCCACAAGCTCGCTGCCTCGGGGTAATCCTTGACGCTGATCTCTCCTTCAAACCGCATATCCAAGTCCTTTCCACTTCCTGCCGCCTTCAACTCAAAAATATTTCACGGATCCGTACATTCCTCAACGAAGAATCTACAAAAACCCTAGTCCATGCCCTCATCATCTCCCGCCTTGACTACTGGAACCTGCTCTATGGCCTCCCTTCTAACACTCTCGCACCCCTCCAATCTATTCTAAACTCTGCTGCCCGACTAATCCACCTGCCCCCCGCTATTCCCCGGCCTCTCCCCTCTGTCAATCCCTTCACTGGCTCCCCATTACACTGAGACTCCAGTACAAAACCCTAACCATGACATACAAAGCCATCCACAACCTGTCTCCTCCATACATCTGTGACCTCGTCTCCCGGTACTTTCCTGCACGCAACCTCCGATCCTCACAAGATCTCCTTCTCTACTCCCCTCTTATCTCCTCTTCCCACAATCGCATACAACACATCAGACTCTCACCTACCATCGAAACCTTCAAAAAGAGCCTGAAGACCCACCTCTTCCGACAAGCCTACACCTGCAGTAACCACCGATCGACCAAACCGCTGCACGACCAGCTCTATCCTCACCTACTGTATTCTCACCCATCCCTTGTAGATTGTGAGCCCTCGCGGGCAGGGTCCTCTCTCCTCCTGTACCAGTCGTGACTTGTATTGTTTAAGATTATTGTACTTTTTTTTATGCATACCCCTCCTCACATGTAAAGCGCCATGGAATAAATGGCGCTATAATAATAAATAATAATAATAATAATAATAATCCAGAGGGGAAGATCCTACAACCCCCTGGGATCCAGAGCAGAGGATCCTACAACCCCCTGGGATCCAGAGCGGAGAATCCTACAACCCCCTGGGATCCAGAGTGGAGGATCCTACAACCCCCTGGGATCCAGAGCGGAGGATCCTACAATCCCCTGGGATCCAGGGCGGAGGATCCTACAACCACCTGGGATCCAGAGCGGAGGATCCTACAACCACCTGGGATCCAGAGCGGAGGATCCTACAACCACCTGGGATCCAGAGTGGAGGATCCTACAATCTCCTAGGATCCAGGGCGGAGGATCCTACAATCTCCTGGGATCCAGAGCGGAGGATCCTACAATCTCCTGGGATCCAGAGCGGAGTATCCTACAATCTCCTGGGATCCAGAGCGGAGGATCCTACAATCTCCTGGGATCCAGAGCGGAGGATCCTACAATCTCCTGGGATCCAGAGCTGAGGATCCAGCCTCTTCTATCTCCTGTAAGAAATGTTACATAACCTTACAAATATCTGCAACATTATAACACAGTGCAGCACAGCGCCCCCTGCCTGCGAGCAGCGCCATCGCACCTACGTCTGGCCCAGATCATCTGTCACTTAAAAGGTTAAAGCCACATCTGGATGTGAGAGGGAAATCCGAGCATTTGCTCCGTGCACAGATAGTGTGCGCCCCAGGTAACCCTAAACCCATGTAGCCTGTGTGTAAAGAGCTTAAGTGGCTCAATAACTGCACAGCTCATTAACTCTTACATGAATGTACACAGCCGCCCCACTGGGGGGATCTGCTCTAAGCATGGACCCCTGACATGGAGGGTAACCTGCGGATAGGAAGCTGCCACCAAAATAGAGCGCGGTATTAACGAGCCACAATGCCACAGGTTCATCATTCATTGATCTCCTCTGGGCATCTTTTTATTGAGAAAAAAATAAAACGAGAGTCAATGAGAAATCAAATAATAATGATTAACTATAAAAGTGTAAAAATATTAATAAATATGAACAACAATAAAATAATTATTATATATTGACAACATTAATAGTAATAATGCAATGATGCAGTAATTACAATATTGTAAAATAGTAATCTAAAAAGAATAATATTAATTTTGTCAAAAAATAATAATTGAAAAAAATAATAACTCAAAATAATAATACAGTAATATTCATAGTTATGGCAAATAATAAAAATTATAAACTAAAAAGAAATAATACACATTAATAATTTAAAAATGGCAACAAAAAAACTTTTGTAAAACAAAAGTAATAATCTAAAACGTAATAATATAGTAATAAATCGATTAATCATTTTTATTTTTATTTATTTATTTTAATAATTTTTCTCAGTTAGAATTTATATATTTTTTATATAAAGGGTTAATCTTTTCTCGATGAAGTCACCTTTGATTCACAGTTTGCAATCAAATAAAGAAATAAAGAAAAGTCTATACAAAATAATAATAAGAAGAACAATAACAATAATAATAAAGTAGTCATCCATGCAGATTAGTATATACATTTTTCTTAAAAAAAATTTTTTTTTTTTTAAATTTTGCTAATTTGCGATTTAAAATAAAATTCCTCTATTCTGGCATGATTGTGTCCCAAGATGTGGGATGATCACATATTCTGGATTATCAGATTACAATGATTGGCTGGAGATGAACCATGTGTTCTGCAGTGTGGCCCCTCCCACTATAGGGCTCAGTTTGGCCCCCTGTACCCGGGGGTCTTGAACTTTTTTCCCTTCCACCTCCTATCCCCATGTTCTGGGCCCTTCTCTCTTAGGGCGGCACCGGCTGCTCCTCTATAGTTTGTACCATGGAGGCGAAATCCCACAGACGTCAGTAAAGCTGAGGCCGGCTGCTCAGGCCGTGATTCCTGCATCATTCATGGGATTGGGATTTTTGCAGCATATTATCTGCCATGCAACGTTCAGTTCTGCTCCTGCAGATGGAGCAGACTTTATCTCCTCCCCCGACCCAGAGAGCGGTAGTGACTGACGCCTGGATCACGGGGACACGAGCACACGGGGCATGAGGACACATGGACACAAGGGCAAGGGGACATGAGGACAAAAGGGCACGGGGACACGAGCACACGGGGGCATGAGGACACATGGACACAAGGGCAAGGGGACACAAGCACAAAAGGGCACGGGGACACAAGCACACGGGGGCATGAGGACACAAGGACACATGAGGACAAAAGGGCACGGGGACACGAGCACTCAGGGGCATAAGGACACAAGGGCAAGGGGACATGAGGACAAAAGGGCACAGGGACACGAGCACACGGGGGCATGAGGACACAAGGACACAAGGGCAAGGGGACATGAGGACAAAAAGGCACGGGGACACGAGCACACGGGGGCATGAGGACACATGGACACAAGGGCAAGGGGACAAGAGGACAAAAAGGCACGGGGACACGAGCACACGGGGGCATGAGGACACATGGACACAAGGGCAAGGGGACATGAGGACAAAAGGGCACGGGGACACAAGCACACGGGGGCATGAGGACACATGGACACAAGGGCAAGGGGACACGAGCACAAAAGGGCACGGGGACACAAGCACACGGGGGCATGAGGACACATGGACACAAGGGCAAGGGGACATGAGGACAAAAGGGCACGGGGACACGAGCACACGGGGGCATGAGGATACATGGACACAAGGGCAAGGGGACATGAGAACAAAAGGGCACGGGAACACGAGCACACGGGGGCATGAGGACACATGGACACAAGGGCAAGGGGACATGAGGACAAAAGGGCACGGGGACACGAGCACACGGGGGCATGAGGACACAAGGGCAAGGGGGCATGAGGACAAAAGGGCACGGGGACACGAGCACACGGGGGCATGAGGACACAAGGACACATGAGGACAAAAGGGCACGGGGACACGAGCACTCAGGGGCATAAGGACACAAGGGCAAGGGGACATGAGGACAAAAGGGCACAGGGACACGAGCACACGGGGGCATGAGGACACAAGGACACAAGGGCAAGGGGACATGAGGACAAAAAGGCACGGGGACACGAGCACACGGGGGCATGAGGACACATGGACACAAGGGCAAGGGGACATGGGGACATGAGGACAAAAGGGCACGGGGACACGAGCAAACGGGGGCATGAGGACACATGGACACAAGGGCAAGGGGACATGAGGACAAAAGGGCACGGGGACACGAGCACACGGGGGCATGAGGACACATGGACACAAGGGCAAGGGGACATGAGGACAAAAGGGCACGGGGACACGAACACATGGGGGCATGAGGACACAAGGGCAAGTGGACATGAGGACAAAAGGGCACGGGGACACGCGCACACAGGGGCATGAGGACACAAGGGCAAGGGGACATGAGGACAAAAGGGCACGGGGACACGAGCACACAGGGGCATAAAGACACATGGACACAAGGGCAAGGGGACATGAGGACAAAAGGGCACGGGGACACGAGCACACAGGGGCATTAAGGACACATGGACACAAGGGCAAGGGGACATGAGGACAAAAGGGCACGGGGACACGAGCACACGGGGGCATGAGGACACAAGGGCAAGGTGACATGAGGACAAAAGGGCACGGGGACACGAGCACACAGGGGCATGAGGACACAAGGGCCAGGGGACATGAGGACAAAAGGGCACGAGGACACGAGCACACAGGGGCATGAGGACACAAGGGCCAGGGGACATGAGGACAAAAGGGCATGGGGACACGAGCACACGGGGACATCTGATCCCGGCACTCACTGAAGGCTGCTGACAATCTTTGCCGGACGCCTCCTGAGGACAGATAAGGAGGACAGTTCTGTAAATGCCCATCAAGATGTCAATCACATCACACACCTTCCAAGAAACCCCTCCAGCCCTGGCAGCAAGTCTTCATAGGAGCCCTGTGACCCCGCTGCATGATGTGCAATACCGCCGAAGGGGAGAAGACGCTGGAAATCAGAGGACAAGAGGAATATGACACATCATAGATTCGCAGCTGTCCAGGGCACAACTAATGCCGTCATACAATGCTTATATATATTTACAGTACAGACCAAAAGTTTGGACACACCCTCTCATTTAAAGATTTTTCTGTATTTTCACAACTATGAAAATTGTACATTCACACTGAAGGCATCAAAACTATGAATTAACACATGTGGAATTATATACTTAACAAAAAAGTGTGACACAACTGAAATTACTTCTTATATTCTAGGTTCTTCAAAGTAGCCACATTTTGCTTTGATTACTGCTTTGCACACTCTTGGCATTCTCTTGATGAGCTTCAAGAAGTAGTCACCGGGAATGGTCTTCCAACAATCTTGAAGGAGTTCCCAGAGATGCTTAGCACTTGTTGACCCTTTTGCCTTCACTCTGCGGTCCAGCTCTCCCCAAACCATCCCGATTGGGTTCAGGTCTGGTGACTGTGGAGGCCAGGTCATCTGGCGTAGCACCCCATCACACTCCTTCTTGGTCACATAGCCCTTACACAGCCTGGAGGTGTG
This sequence comes from Ranitomeya variabilis, assembly GCF_051348905.1. Taxonomy (NCBI): domain Eukaryota; kingdom Metazoa; phylum Chordata; class Amphibia; order Anura; family Dendrobatidae; genus Ranitomeya; species Ranitomeya variabilis. The sequence goes on from NC_135232.1 coordinate 18,463,384, forward strand.
TTTGGGGTCATTGTCCTGTTGAAAAATAAATGATGTTCCAACTAAACGCAAACCGGATGGAATAGCATGCCGCTGCAAGATGCTGTGGTAGCCATGCTGGTTCAGAATGCCTTCAATTTTGAATAAATCCCCAACAGTGTCACCAGCAAAGCCCCCCCCACACCATCACACCTCCTCCTCCATGCTTCACGGTGGGAACCAGGCATGTAGAGTCCATCCGTTCACCTTTTCTGCGTCGCACAAAGACACGGTGGTTGGAACCAAAGATGTCAAATTTGGACTCATCAGACCAAAGCACAGATTTCCACTGGTCTAATGTCCATTCCTTGTGTTCTTTAGCCCAAACAAGTCTCTTCTGCTTGTTGCCTGTCCTTAGCAGTGGTTTCCTAGCAGCTATTTTACCATGAAGGCCTGCTGCACAAAGTCTCCTCTTAACAGTTGTTGTAGAGATGTGTCTGCTGCTAGAACTCTGTGTGGCATTGACCTGGTCTCTAATCTGAGCTGCTGTTAACCTGCGATTTCTGAGGCTGGTGACTCGGATAAACTTACTCTCAGAAGCAGAGGTGACTCTTGGTCTTCCTTTCCTGGGGTGGTCCTCATGTGAGCCAGTTTCTTTGTAGCGCTTGATGGTTTTTGCCACTGCACTAGGGGACACTTTCAAAGTTTTCCCAATTTTTCGGACTGACTGACCTTCATTTCTTAAAGTAATGATGGCCACTCGTTTTTCTTTACTTAGCTTCTTTTTTCTTGCCATAATACAAATTCTAACAGTCTATTCAGTAGGACTATCAGCTGTGTATCCAACAGACTTCTGCTCAACACAACTGATGGTCCCAACCCCATTTATAAGGCAAGAAATCCCACTTATTAAACCTGAGAGGGCACACCTGTGAAGTGAAAACCATTCCCAGTGACTACCTCTTGAAGCTCATCAAGAGAATGCCAAGAGTGTGCAAAGCCGTCATCAAAGCAAAAGGTGGCTACTTTGAAGAACCTGGAATATAACACATAATTTCAGTTGTTTCACCCAGTGTCAGACCATCAGAGGAGGAGACCTCCACGGAGGAGACCACCGAGCCCGCACAGACACATGCAGAGCAGAGATAGGGATGAGATAAAGACCCTGCTCAATGCACTGTGCAGCATACTAATGTGACTGGATGGAACCAAGCACTTCTATAAAACAGTCAGAAATCCAGTTTGTCCCACACAGCTATACTCATTACAAGGTATATACACACAAAATACACAGAAGAATGTCTTCACTTACAATCAGCAGCTGGAATATCCAGGGTCTCAACGCCTCAACTTTTGGATCTAAAACAAAGGATCCTGATTTTATACAAAGACTGAAAAATATAGACATTCAGATCCTCCTGGAAACATGGACCAGAGCCAAAAACAAATCCCTGGTGCCTATTGGATACAAGGAATTCTCGGTCCATTCCCAGAAAAATAAAAACACCAAACAGGGCCGGGGCTCAGGAGGAGTATTGATCTGGTATAAAGAGGAGCTCCACCCGTACATCAAACTGGTGAAGAAAGGAGGCAGCCACATGTGGATCAGAATCAGCAGCTCCATCCTCACCTGCCAGTCTGATGTCCACCTCTGTGCCACCTATATACCACCGCCAGAGTCCCCCTACTTCAATCCAGACTGCTTCGAGATCTTACAAAGAGAAGCCGCCCATTATCAGGCCCTGGGCAAAGTTCTCATCTTTGGAAACCTCAATGCAAGAACAGGGAGAGAGAGAGACTTCCTGACCACGGATGGAAACATCTACATACTTGGAGCAGAGAATGACGACCAAGACCCTGTACACACTGAGAGAAACAGCTATGACAGTACAGTCAACAAAAGTGGCAGAAAGCTCCTGAACGTATGTAGAAGTTTAGGACTTCATATCCTTAATGGACGAAGCAAGGGTGACTCCTTAGGAAGGTATACACTAAACTCCCATGTAGGGAGGAGTGTAGTAGACTACGCCATTACAGATCTGAACCTGGCAGATGTCAGCGCCCTCATAGTCACCCCACAAACGCACCTGTCAGACCACAGCCAACTTCTTCTGTACATGAAATCTACAGAGAAACCATCCACTCAGAAGCCACAGCAGAGCGGCCTCCATCCTATAAATGGTCAAAAATGTTGGCACTAAAGTACAAAGAAGCTTCCAGCAGACCTGAAATACAGCAGATGCTGTACCACTTCTACAACCTCGAGTACAAGCCAAACCCAGAGGGAGTGAGCCAAGCCGCAAAGGACCTCAACAATATATTCCACGCAATGGCCAGACTGTCCGACCTTAAAAAAGTCAACTACAAGAGACCAAAAGAAACACAGGTCAATGGCTGGTTTGACAAAGAATGTAAAGCTGTACGGAAGACTCTGAGAACAGCCTCCAACAAGAAACACAGAGACCCCAACCACCTGGGTCTGAGGGAAGCCTATGACTCCATACAAAGGCAGTACAAAACCCTCCTCAGGAGGAAGAAGCAGAGTTACATCTCTACCAAGCTTAACCAACTCCAAGACGCCCTCCAGGACAACTCCTTCTGGGAACTATGGAACCACATGGGCACCAAAGACAAGAAAAACAACACCCATATCCAAAATGGCAACCTCTGGCTCTAATACTTCAGAGACCTCTATAAAGACATTCCAAAGGAAGAACTAAGCCAAGAACAGGAAAACATAATGGCGAAACTAAAAGCAATGGAGGAAAAAATCAAAAACTTCCAAAACCCGGTGGATACACCTATAACGCTACAGGAAGTAGCCGAGAGACTCTCCTCCATAAGATGTAGAAAAGCCAGTGGCCTGGACGGAATCCTACCAGAAATGCTGAAGTACAGCCCACCAGAAATACAGGCTGCAATGGTTAAACTCTTCAATATTGTGCTGAGTGCTGGCTACTTCCCTCGTACCTGGAACCAAGGCCTCATCACACCCATCCACAAGAGTGGGGACAGGTATGACCCAGCCAACTACAGAGGCATATGTGTCAGCAGCAACCTGGGAAAACTGTTCAACAGTATCCTGAACAAGAGGATCCTCACCTTCCTCACCGAGCACAACGTCCTCAGCAAGAGCCAAGCAGGGTTCATGCCGAACCACCGAACCACTGACCACATCTACACTCTGCACAGCCTCATTCAGAGACACGTCTACAATACAAAGAATGGGAAGATATACGCCTGCTTTGTGGACTTTAAAAAGGCCTTTGATTCAGTGTGGCACCCGGGCTTATTCCTGAAACTGCTGGAGAGCGGAATAGGAGGAAAGACCTACGATGTCATCAAAAGCTCCTACACTGAGAACCGCTGCAGCGTGAGTGTGAACGGCAGAAGAACGGCTTATTTCCAGCAGAACCGCGGGGTCAGACAAGGCTGCAGCCTAAGTCCAACACTCTTCAACATTTACATCAACGAGCTGGCTACCGCCCTGGAATCCTCCTCAGCACCAGGTCTCACACTCCACGACACGCAGGTGAAATTCCTGCTGTATGCAGATGACCTGCTGCTGCTGTCACCAACCGAGAAAGGCCTCCAGGACAACCTGAAAATCCTAGAGAAATTCAGCTCCACCTGGGCTCTACCGGTCAACCTAAAGAAAACCAACACCATGGTGTTCCAGAGGAGAAAGAGAAGATCAGACCAGCACCCAACATTTGTCCTCAACAACTGCGACCTCACAGGAACGGACAAATATACCTACCTGGGCCTAGAGATTCACCGGTCAGGGAGCTTCAAACAAGCCATAGAGACCCTGAAAGACAAGACCTGCAAAACCTTCTATGCCATCCAAAGGAAACTCTACCATCTGAAGCCACCAGTGAGGGTCTGGCTAAAAATCTTCGACTCCATCATCGCCCCAATCCTCCTGTATGGCAGCGAAGTCTGGGGTCTTCACCTACCCAGACTGGTCAAGGTGGGATTCCAGTCCAACAGAAATATTCCACCTGGAATTCTGCAAGCACCTTCTCCAGGTCCACCGGAGCACCTCCAACAGTGCTTGTCGGGCCGAGCTGGGCAGATTCCCTCTACACCTAATAGTTCTAAAGATGGCGCTGTCATTCCGTGCTCACCTGCATAGGAGCAATCCAAGCTCCCATCACCATAAAGCCCTGATACATGTAGGTGAAACAGAAAAACCAGAACCCTCGGAACAGCCAAGCCAAACCCAACCGGACCAGAACACCAATCACAACAACCTGACAAAAGCCGGAATCAGGAAGATGGCAGAAGAAGGCCAGGAGAGGTATGTCAGTGACTGGAAGAATGATATCAACAACTCACAGAAACTGATCATGTACCGGAGTCTACAGAGAGACTACAGACTGGCCCCATATCTGGAGAAACTCCCGGACCCCAGAGATCGCAAGATCCTGAGCCGATATAGACTCAGTGCCCACAGTCTGGCCATCGAATGTGGCCGACACAGGCAGAACTACAAGCCCAGGGAGGAAAGACTGTGCCAACACTGTGATCAGGAGGCCATAGAGGACGAAACCCACTTCCTGCTACACTGCTCCAAATACTCAGCAGTGAGGGACACTCACTTCAGGAGACTCTCACATCTCTTCCCGGACTTCATCACCATGAAGGAGGAAGAGAAAACATATATCCTGCTGGGAGAAGATGAGAGAGCAGTGGAGATAGCAGCGCGGTATGTGAGCGAATGTCATAGACTGCGGGAAAGACAGCCATGATATGCCATGGACTATAGCCCCCACAATTGATCTGCCCCCATCCACCTCCCCTATGCCATGGACTATAGCCCCCACCCTGGATCTGCCCCCATCCACCTCCCCTATGCCATGGACTATAGCCCTCACCCTGGATCGGCCCCCATCCACCTCCCCTACAGCTCCCACCCAACATCCCCACAGTCCCTATCCCTATTGCCTTTATACACTTGCTTTGGCAAAACTGATGTGTATTTGGTCCTGCCAATAAAGCTTCTTTGAGTATTGAGTATTGAGTTTCACACTTTTTTGTTAAGTATATAACTCCACATGTGTTAATTCATAGTTTTGATGCCTTCAGTGTGAATGTACAATTTTCATAGTCATGAAAATACAGAAAAAACTTTAAATGAGAAGGTGTGTCCAAACTTTTGGTCTGTATTGTATATACACCGCTACTCCGTACAGCATAACACTACAATACCGTGATGGCTTATCACTCATATATAATACCAGATGTTCAGGACACAAATAATACCGCCATACAATGCCTACTTCCATTCAGTAATACAATAATATTACAGAATTCCGCCTGCAGACCATTGTCATATTTTGCCCATATAAAACAGCTATTAAGTGCACAAGTAATACCGCCATTCACTGCCTATATAGAACTGCAATATATCCTACTGTATATCTCTGAAACTGGGTGCCTGCATGATTTATCTATTCAGTGCACATATGATGCCGCCATGCACCACCTATATAACACTGCAAATCACTACCGTATAGTGGCCACACAATACAGCTATTTAGTGCCCAAATAATACCGCCATGCACTGCTTATAGTACATCGCAATATACTGCCTGTACAGAAGGATGAAAGGAACTCGGAGGAAACCAAGAGACGAAGATGCAAAAAAAAGATCTGGCAAATTCCTGAGAAGATCCTAGAAATAGGGTGTAGAAACTGGTGACAGTGGGAACTGGGGTGTAGGAACTGGTGACAGTGGGAACTGGGGTGTAGGAACCGGTGACAGTGGGAACTGGGGTGTAGGAACCAGTGACAGTGGGAACTGGGGTGTGGGAACCGGTGACAGTGGGAACTGGGGTGTAGGAACCGGTGACAGTGGGAACTGGGGTGTAGGAACCGGTGACAGTGGGAACTGGGGTGTAGGAACCGGTGACAGTGGGAACTGGGGTGTAGGAACCGGTGACAGTGGGAACTGGGGTGTAGGAACCGGTGACAGTGGGAACTGGGGTGTAGGAACCGGTGACAGTGGGAACTGGGGTGTAGGAACCGGTGACAGTGGGAACTGGGGTGTAGGAACCAGTGACAGCGGGAACTGGGGTGTAGGAACCGGTGACAGCGGGAACTGGGGTGTAGGAATCGGTGACAGCGGGAACTGGGGTGTAGGAACCGGTGACAGTGGGAACTGGGGTGTAGGAACTGGTGACAGTGGGAACTGGGGTGTAGGAACTTGTGACAGTGGGAACTGGGGTATAGAAACTGGTGACAGTGGGAACTGGGGTCGTCGGGGTAGAGGATGGTAAATGGTAACTAATAGTTCTAGATGGCGGATATGGTATAACGTTACGGGCGGTGGTCTGGGCCCCGGGCAGTGTATATCTGGTGACGGGTGGTGATCTGGGCCCCGGGCATTGTATATCTGGTGACGGGCGGTGATCTGGGCCCCAGGCAGTGTATATCTGGTGACGGACGGTGATCTGGGCCCCGGGCAGTATATATCTGGTGACGGGCGGTGATCTGGGCCCCGGGCAGTGTATATCTGGTGACGGGCGGTGATCTGGGCCCCGGGCAGTGTATATCTGGTGACGGACGGTGATCTGGGCCCCGGGCAGTATATATCTGGTGGCGGGCGGAGATCTGGGCCCCGGGCAGTGTATATCTGGTGACGGACGGTGATCTGGGCCTCGGGCAGTATATATCTTGACGGGCAGAGATCTGGGCCCCGGGCAGTGTATATCTGGTGACGGGCGGTGATCTGGGCCCCAGGCAGTGTATATCTGGTGACGGGCGGTGATCTGGGCCCCGGGCAGTGTATATCTGGTGACAGGCGGTGATCTGGGCCCCGGGCAGTGTATATCTGGTGACGGTTGGTGATCTGGGCCCCGGGCAGTGTATATCTGGTGACGGTCGGTGATCTGGGCCCCGGGCAGTGTATATCTGGTGACGGACGGTGATCTGGGCCCCGGGCAGTATATATCTTGACGGGCAGAGATCTGGGCCCCGGGCAGTGTATATCTGGTGACGGGCGGTGATCTGGGCCCCGGGCAGTGTATATCTGGTGACGGTTGGTGATCTGGGCCCCGGGCAGTGTATATCTGGTGACGGTCGGTGATCTGGGCCCCGGGCAGTGTATATCTGGTGACGGTCGGTGATCTGGGCCCCGGGCAGTGTATATCTGGTGACGGTCGGAGATCTGGGCCCCGGGCAGTGTATATCTGGTGACGGGCGGTGATCTGGGCCCCGGGCAGTGTATATCTGGTGACGAGCGGTGATCTGGGCCCCGGGTAGTGTATATCTGGTGACGGGCGGTGATCTGGGCCCCGGGCAGTGTATATCTGGTGACGGGTGGTGATCTGGTCCCCGGCCGGCCGGTATCTCTCGCAGCTAACCTTCTAGTAAAGATACTTTAGTAATCTTTGGGTCATTATTCACGATTCGCACACATTTTGCGCCGTGTCGGACGCCGCCGTCCCGCTGTAAATCTCCGTTTAACCCCTTCAGTCACCCCTCGCTCTGCCCCGATTAAGCTGCTGAGCATCTCCGGTGTTCAGGGATTTGTATATTTAATGACATTACATGGCGAGTCGTCCTCTGGCGCTGGCATCGCGGCCTCATTATCCGCTCCCATTGTGGTGCCCGCTTTCCAACAATTTCAGCAGATTAATAATTGATGCGGCATAATTAGAGCAGCCATTAGGCTCGCTTCCTGTTTTCTATCACTGCCTCATCACCAGGAGTCGGCCCCTCTGCTCCTCTCTATCGCTGTTCTTCTGTCTTGCGATGTTTGCACAGGGGCCCAAATGGCGACGGCGCCCCCCGAAGGCGACAGTAAGAAATGGATCGTGCTGACAATTCGGGGAAGCGCTGAACTTCTCTGATCGCTATGAACTCGCCGTGGCCTCTGTGTGATGACAGCTGCACTTCTGTTGCATTGTATCAGACGCCTGTTATTTACTTGTTTACCAAATGTATCCGACAATCAGCAAACAGGAAGCAGAGAAAGATCTACTGGATCTGCCCCGGCGTCCGTCTCCATATCTCACCATCTGCATCCAGTCTGCATTGTGGGAGTTGTAGTGCGCACATCAGAGGTATCTATGGAAGGCACTGTCTGGTCTATGGAAGGCACTGTCTGGTGCAGGCCCTCACTGCTGCCCCCTAATGATGACTGCTGGTGATAGCCTGCAGAATTGTGATTGCAGCTCTGGATGTGAACTTACAACTGCAGTGTTACAGAGGATCTGCCTTGTAGAGGAGAACAACAATGGAGCCATTGGGAGGACATTCCACGAGAAGGAGATGGTGGGAGTGGTGGGCGCAGTGCCCCGGGGTGACGAGCGCTGCTGCAGTTTATAAATAGCCTCATTTATTCTCTGAGCCCCATTCTTCATCTCTGAGATTTTGGGACTGAACACGACTTGTCCTAAACCCTTCAGACCAAGTCCATTCAGAAAACCCTGCAAGGGTCACCGACATCCGAACGTCAGGAGAGAGGCGCGGAGGTCTAGAAATGATCACATCATGAAGGCTATCAGGACATGCTCGGACTTGTTGTTTTGTTACAACTGAAGACGCAGAGATTGTAAACGAGGGATCTAGAAGCTATAATACCACACACAAGTTGTAGACAGGGGGAGTACTGTGTATGGAAGAAGGCAGAGGTCTTTCTCTAATCCTGGACAATAAGGGAGGAGCTTATATACACTCTGCAGGGGAGGAGCTTATACACACTAGGCAGGGGAGGAGCTTATACACACTAGGCAGGGGAAGAGCTTATATACACTCTGCAGGGGAGGAGCTTATACACACTATGCAGGGGAAGAGCTTATACACACTATGCAGGGGAGGAGCTTATACACACTAAGCAGGGGAGGAGCTTATACACACTAAGCAGGGGAGGAGCTTATACACACTAAGCAGGGGAGGAGCTTATACACACTATGCAGGGGAGGAGCTTACACACTATGCAGGGGAGGAGCTTATACACACTATGCAGGGGAGGAGCTTATACACACTATGCAGGGGAGGAGCTTATACACACTATGCAGGGGAGGAGCTTATACACACTATGCAGGGGAGGAGCTTATACACACTATTCAGGGGAGGAGCTTATATACACTCTGCAGGGGAGGAGCTTATACACACTATGCAGGGGAGGAGCTTATACACACTATTCAGGGGAGGAGCTTATATACACTCTGCAGGGGTGGAGCTTATATACACTATGCAGGGGAGGAGCTTATATTCACTATGCGGGGGAGGAGCTTATACACACTATGCAGGGGAGGAGCTTAAACACACTATGCAGGGGAGGAGCTTATACACACTATGCAGGGGAGGATCTTATACACACTATGCAGGGGATGAGCTTATATACACTGCAGGGGAGGAGCTTATACACATTATGTAGGGGAGGAGCATATATACACTGCAGGGGTGGAGCATAGATACACTATGCAGGGGAGGAGCATATATATACTATGCAGGGGTGGAGCATATATACACCGTGCATGGGAGGAGTGTATATACACTATGCAGGGGAGGAACTAATATATATGTAACTGCTACCTGTGGAGGGGGATTAGATTGCTTCCTTCCATCTGATGAAATGGTGAGTACTGTAGCTTTAAATCACTGAGAACCGCAGAGTCTGCCGAGGAGGCGTCTTAAATCTTTATTATTATCCCTGAGACTTTCTGGTTATAAATCTCTACCCCATCAATACTGGATATTGAGCAACCGATCACCGTGATCTGTGAGTAATATATATTACTGCTCTGCTGACCCAGAGGCTGAGGAAGGGTTAAATGAGTGGTGGCTCCAAAAGTTTACATATAGGAAAAGCATGAAGTTCACGGGGACTAAAAACATTCCCCCATCAATAAACCAATGAAAGCGGGACCAACATCAAAATATTGACAATGAAGGAGAAAGGTTCCCACTAGAAGGATTACTACACTCACATAGCGCCATCATACTCCCCAGCGCTGTACACATCATCACCACTGACTCCATTGGGGCTCACAATCTACATTCCCCATCAGTCTCTGGAGGAAACCAGAGAAAATCCACCAAACACAAGGAGAACATACATTGCAGATCTGGTCCTTGGTGGGATCTGAACCAAGGACGTCCGCGCTGCAAAGTAACAGTGCTAACCACTGAGCCACCGCTCTGCAATATATATATATATATATATATATATATATATATATATATATATATACACACACACACACACACACAAATATATATATATATATATGTGTATATATATGTATATGTACAGTATATATATATATATATATTTATATTGCAGCGCTAAACAATGGTCCAATGTGCAGCAATATTTTTAGTACGGTTCTAACCACTGAGCCACCGTGCTGCCCTATATACAGTATAGTACAGTGCTAACCACTGAGCCACTGTGCTGCCCTATATATAGTACAGTGCTAGCCACTGAGCGACCGTGCTGCTCTATATATAGTACAGTTCTAGCCACTGAGCCACCATGCTACCCTATATGTAGTACAGCATTAACCACTGAGCCATCATGCTGCCTACTTTTGCCCCTAAGTATAAGAATAGTCTTAGAGACATGCAGCAGCGGTCAGGATGCAGGAGGCGGTGTGGCTCAGTGCAGCAGCCGTTGCCGGTGGCGGTGACTTTGGTCGTGTCGCTGGTAATGAGCTCTGACGGAGAGGAGACGATGGTTGGGATGGATTGGTTGGATTGTAGACTCTGATGTAAACACGACAAGCGTCCGGAGAAAGTGAGGACAAATCAACCGAGAGAAGATTCCACAAACACAGAGATTTCTATTGTGATGTAAACGACGTCGTGCTTGGAGGAGACGGAGGCAGAAAAGTGGACGATTACTGGGAAACAGGGCGCCTTCACCTGAGGTCTCGTTACAGGGCACCTTCACCAGGAGTCTCATTATAGGGCACCTACAAAGGGAGTCTAATTACAGGGGACCTTCATCTGGGATCTCATTACAAGGGATCTTCACCGGGGATCTCATTACAGGGGACCTTCACCTGAGATCTCATTACAGTGAACTTTCACTGGGGATCTCATTACAGGGCACCTTCACGGGGATCTCATTACAGGGGACCTTCACCGGGGATCTAATTACAGGAGACCTTCACCGGGGATCTCATTACAGGAGACATTCACCTGAGATCTCATTACAGGGCACTTACAAAGGGAGTCTCATTACAGGGCGACTTCACCAGGTGAGATCTCATTACATGGGACCTTCACCTGAGATCTCATTACAGTGAACTTCCACTGGGGATCTCATTACAGGGGACCTTCATCGGGGATCTCATTACAAGGGACCTTCACTGGGGAACTCATTACAGGGGACCTTCATCGGGGATCTCATTACAGGGAACCTTCACCGGGGATCTCAACACAGGGGACCTTCACCTGAGATCTCATTACAAGGGATCTTCACCAGGGATCTCATTACAGGGCACCTTCACCGGGGATCTCATTACAGGGCACCTTCACCGGGGATCTCATTACAGTGAACCTTCACTGGGGTTCTCTTGCAGGGGACCTTCATCAGGGATCTCATTACAGGGGACCTACACTGGGGATCTCATTACAGGGGATCTTCACTGGGGATCTCATTACAGAGAACCTTCACCTGAGATCTCATTACAGGGGACCTTCAACGGAGATCTCATTACAGGGGACCTTCACCTGAGATCTCATCACAGTGAACTTTAAAGGGGGATCTCACTACAGGGAACCTTCATCGGGGAACTCATTACAGGGGACCTTCATCGGGGATCTCATTACAGGGGACCTTCACCTGAGATCTCATTACAGGGGACCTTCAATGAAGATCTCATTACAGGGGGCCTTCACCGGCATGGGGGATCTCATTTTTATTTTATTTTCACTTTCCCCAGTACCACACGCCCAATGCCTCTAGGTGAGCCTCGACTCTGCCCTCTCTTTCAAGCCACATATCCAAGCCCTTGCCTCCTCCTGCCGACTCCAACTCAAAAACATTTCCTGGATCCGTACATTCATTGACCAAGAAACTGCAAAAACACTAGTGCATGCCCTTATCATCTCCCGCCTTGACTACTGCAACCTCCTACTCTCTGGCCTCCCCTCTAACACTCTCGCACCCCTCCAATCCATCCTAAACTCTGCTGCAAGACTAATCCACCTGTCTCCCCGTTATTCCCCAGCCTCTCCCCTCTGCCAATCCATTCACTGGCTTCCTATTGTCCAGAGGCTCCAGTTCGAAACCCTAACCATGACAGACAAAGCCATCCACAACATGTCTCCTCCATACCTCTGTGACATGGTCTCCCGGTACCTATCTACACGCAACCTCCGATCATTTCAAGATCTCCTTCTCTAATCCCCTCTTATCTCTTTCCACAATTTCTTTCTCCACAACCGCATACAAGACTTCTCCCGTGCTTCCCCCATACTCTGGAATTCTCTATCCCAACACATCAGACTTTCAAAAGGAACCTGAAGACCTACCTCCGGCGACCCTCACCAGGGATCTCATTACAGGGGACCTTCACCGGGGGATCCAACTACAGGGGACCTTCACCGGGGATCTCATTACAGGGGACCTTCACTGGGGATCTCTTTACAGTGGACCTTCACTGGGAGTCTCGTTACAGGGAACCTTCACTGGGAGTCTCGTTATGGGGCACCTACATCAGGAGTCATGTTACAAAGCACCTTCACCAGGGAACTTGTTACAAAGAACCTTCACTGGGGATCTCATTACATGCACCTTCATCGGTTGTCTTGTTACAGGACACCTTTACTGAAAGTCTTGTTACATGACACCCTCACCAGGAGTCTTGTTACGGGCACCTTCACAAGGGGTTTGGTTAAGGGCACCTTCACTAGGGGTTTGGTTAAGGGCACCTTCACTAGGGGTTTTGTTACGGGCACCTTCAATAGGAGTGTTATGGGCACCTTCACCAGGAGTCCCGTTATGGGCACCCACACTTGCTATGGGAAAGTGTTGTGATCATGTTCTCTGGCCTGTGTGGGGGTTACTGTTTACAATAGGGGAGGAAGAGGTGGTGAGCTGTATAGCCAACACTTGACTTCTGTAGAGTGCTATAGTCATGTTCTGTCAGAGGTTTTAATGCAAAGAAGGAGAGGAGGTGGAGGTGCGCTGCGACCATCACTAATGACTTCTAAGGTAGAGTGTTGTGGGCATGCTCTATGACCTGTGCAGGGCAAAGGATTAAGTAAGCTGTGAAAAACATCTTTTGACTCCTGTGGAGATTGTGGTGGGCATGATCTGTTACCTGCGATCAGGTGAGCTATGACCATCGTCCAATGACTCTTATGCAGAGTGTTGTGGTCATGCTCTGTTACTCTGTGGCTCACAATAATTGTTGAAACGAGCCATAAAGGGGCACTCTATGCCTAGATATTTTACAGCGATGGGTCTGTATACTACGGGGGGGCTCATACGGTACGTGTCTGCCCCTGGAGTCAGCTTGAACCTATAGATAGGGGCAGTATCAACTACTCTTCCTGCTCGCTACATCTGGGAACCATGTTTTGCGATGTCAACCCTGCTGTACCCACAGGGCCCTCTCGTCACCATGTTTTGGGATGCCCACCGTGCTGTACCATCAGGACCCTCCATCACCATGTTTTGTGATGCCCACCCTGCTGTGCCCACAGGGCCCTCCGTTACCATGTTTTGCGATGCCCACCCTGCTGTACCCACAGGACCCTCCGTCACCATGTTATGCGAAGCCCACCCTGCTGTACCCACAGGACCCTCCATCACCATGTTATGCGATGCCCACCCTGCTGTACCCTCAGGACCCTCCATCACCATGTTTTGCGATGCACACCCTGCTGTACCCACAGGACCCTCCGTCACCATGTTTTGCGATGCCCACCCTGCTGTACCCTCAGGACCCTCCGTCACCATGTTTTGCAATGCCCACTGTGCTGTACCCACAGGACTCTCCGTCACCATGTTTTGCGATGCCCACCCTGCTATACTCACAGGACCCTCCGTCACCATGTTCTGCGATGCCCACCCTGCTGTACCCACAGGACCCTCCGTCACCATGTTCTGCGATGCCCACCCTGCTGTACCCACAGGACCATCCGTCACCATGTTCTGCGATGCCCGCCCTGCTGTACCCACAGGACCCTCCGTCACCATGTTTTTCGATGCCCACCCTGCTGTACCCACAGGACCCTCCGTCACCATGTTTTGCAATGCCCACCCTGCTGTACCCTTAGGACCCTCCGTCACCATGTTTTATGATGCCCACCCTGCTATAACCACAGGACCCTCCATCACCATGTTATGCGATGCCCACCCTGCTGTACCCTTAGGACCCTCCGTCACCATGTTTTGCGATGCCCACCTTGCTGTACCCACAGGACCCTCCGTCACCATGTTATGCGATGCCCACCCTGCTGTACCCACAGGACCCTCCATCACCATGTTATGCGATGCCCACCCTGCTGTACCCACAGGACCCTCCGTCACCATGTTTTGCAATGCCCACCCTGCTGTACCCACAGGACCCTCCTTCACCATGTTCTGCGATGCCCGCCCTGCTGTGCCCACAGGACCCTCTGTCACCATGTTTTGTGATGCCCACCCTGCTGTACCCACAGGACCCTCCGTCACCATGTTCTGCGATGCCCACCCTGCTGTACCCTTAGGACCCTCCGTCACCATGTTTTGCGATGCCCGCTCTGCTGTACCCACAGGACCCTCCGTCACCATGTTCTGCGATGCCCGCCCTGCTGTACCCTTAGGACCCTCCGTCACCATGTTCTGCGATGCCCGCCCTGCTGTACCCTTAGGACCCTCCGTCACCATGTTCTGCGATGCCCGCTCTGCTGTACCCACAGGACCCTCCGTCACCATGTTCTGCGATGCCCGCCCTGCTGTACCCTTAGGACCCTCCGTCACCATGTTCTGCGATGCCCACCCTGCTGTACCCTTAGGACCCTCCTTCACCATGTTCTGCGATGCCCGCCCTGCTGTGCCCACAGGACCCTCCGTCACCATGTTCTGCGATGCCCGCCCTGCTGTACCCTTAGGACCCTCCGTCACCATGTTCTGCAATGCCCGCCCTGCTGTACCCTTAGGACCCTCCTTCACCATGTTCTGCGATGCCCGCCCTGCTGTGCCCACAGGACCCTCCGTCACCATGTTCTGCGATGCCCACCCTGCTGTACCCACAGGACCATCCGTCACCATGTTCTGCAATGCCCACCCTGCTGTACCCTTAGAACCCTCCGTCACCATGATTTGCGATGCCCGCCCTGCTGTACCCTTAGGACCCTCCATGACCATGTTTTGTGATGCCCACCCTGCTGTACCCTTAGGACCCTCCGTCACCATGTTTTGCGATGCCCACCTTGCTGTACCCACAGGACCCTCCGTCACCATGTTATGCGATGCCCACCCTGCTGTACCCACAGGACCCTCCATCACCATGTTATGCGATGCCCACCCTGCTGTACCCTTAGGACCCTCCGTCACCATGTTTTGCGATGCCCACCTTGCTGTACCCACAGGACCCTCCGTCACCATGTTATGCGATGCCCACCCTGCTGTACCCACAGGACCCTCCATCACCATGTTATGCGATGCCCACCCTGCTGTACCCACAGGACCCTCCGTCACCATGTTTTGCAATGCCCACCCTGCTGTACCCACAGGACCCTCCTTCACCATGTTCTGCGATGCCCGCCCTGCTGTGCCCACAGGACCCTCTGTCACCATGTTTTGTGATGCCCACCCTGCTGTACCCACAGGACCCTCCGTCACCATGTTCTGCGATGCCCACCCTGCTGTACCCTTAGGACCCTCCGTCACCATGATTTGCGATGCCCGCTCTGCTGTACCCACAGGACCCTCTGTCACCATGTTCTGCGATGCCCGCCCTGCTGTACCCTTAGGACCCTCCGTCACCATGTTCTGCGATGCCCGCCCTGCTGTACCCTTAGGACCCTCCGTCACCATGTTCTGCGATGCCCGCTCTGCTGTACCCACAGGACCCTCCGTCACCATGTTCTGCGATGCCCGCCCTGCTGTACCCTTAGGACCCTCTGTCACCATGTTCTGCGATGCCCACCCTGCTGTACCCTTAGGACCCTTCGTCACAATGTTCTGCGATGCCCGCCCTGCTGTACCCACAGGACCCTTTGTCACCATGTTCTGCGATGCCCACCCTGCTGTACCCACAGGACCCTCTGTCACCATGATTTGCGATGCCCGCCCTGCTGTACCCACAGGACCCTCCGTCACCATGTTTTGCAATGCCCACCCTGCTGTACCCTTAGAACCCTCCGTCACCATGATTTGCGATGCCCGCCCTGCTGTACCCTTAGGACCCTCCATGACCATGTTTTGTGATGCCCACCCTGCTGTACCCTTAGGACCCTCCGTCACCATGTTCTGCGATGCCCGCCCTGCTGTACCCACAGGACCCTCCATCACCATGTTTTGTGATGCCCACCCTGCTATACCCTCATGCCCGCTGTCTCTGACACATTTGTGCCGGCCTCCCTCATCTCACATTCTCTGTCATTGAACACCGACACTGCGGAGAAAAAAAAAAAAACTCCAGAAGGAATTATCACTTACTGTACGTTATAAATCTCCCGGAGCTCATAAAGCCGCACTTCCCCAAAATCTACATAAAGGAGAGAAATATTAAAGATTCTGAGTCCCGGAGGTGAGCGAAGAGTTAAAAACACGACCCCTGAGATATCCTGCACTCTCCTGGGACTGTGGACCCCCCAACCCCAAATATTAATGGCGGGAAAAGTATCCAAAAGCATCAAAAATACTAAAAGAATCTCGAAAGGAAACATTATTACTATTTTCATCATTTACGCAAAAATTTTAACAAAATGAAACGATGAAACTAAAGAATCGCTGGAAATATTTTGAGATTTTGTTTCTTTCTCTTTTTGATACTTTCCCCCTTGTGGCTCACACCGGGGGGGTGCAGATGAACATGGGAACGTCAGACATTAAAGCGACCTCATGGATGTGCTGCCCGAGGCCAGGCCTGACTCCATGACCTTGTGAAGGGCGCTGGGACCTGACCTCACGATTTAAACCAGATTCCCTGACATCAAAGTGCTGACATTGGCGGTGAGCCGCCCCATCCGTCAGGGCCGCACATCACACTGTGAATTCCTTTCATATCGCCCGTCATTATTGATGCTGGAAATGGTTGGTTTGACTTAACCTGCGATACATTATGAAAACGAGGGGGCGAAATCCAGCGCAGAATTAGGGGGCATCACCGCCCCTAATAACAATAATCCCAAAAGGAAGGAGGCGAACTTCCCAGAAACCTCTTATCCCACGTGCACAGGGATCCGAGCACCTTCCACCAGTATTGTGGAATGACTTTAAAGACAACGTATATCTGTAGTGATATTGTGATATGTATGGTTCTGTTATTTGATCACTATGTGGCGGTATTAGATTTCATATGTATAGAGGATATTATTAGATTATGTACATATAGATCTTTTATATGATCACTGTATGGCGGGATTATTAAATTATTACTAGATCTCTTATATGGTCACTGTATGGCAGTTATATAAAATAATGTATGTATAGATTTTTTATATGGTCACTGTGTGGTGGTATATTAAATTATGTATGTAAAGATCTTTTATATGGTCACTGTATGGCACTTATAAAAATCTATACATACATTATTTTATATGTCACTGTGTGGTGGTATATTAGATTATGTATGTATAGATCTTTTATATGGTCACTGTATGGCACTTATAAAAATCTATACATACATTATTTTATATGTCACTGTGAAGTGGTATATTAGATTATGTATGTATAGATATTTTATATGGTCACTGTGTGGTGGTATATTAAATTATGTATGTAAAGATCTTTTATATGGTCACTGTATGGCACTTATAAAAATCTATACATACATTATTTTATATGTCACTGTGAGGTGGTATATTAGATTATGTATGTATAGATCCTTTATATGGTCACTGTGTGGTGGTATATTAGATTATGTATGTATAGATCCTTTATATGGTCACTGTGTGGTGGTATATTAGATTATGTATGTATAGATCTTTTATATGGTCACTGTGTGGTGGTATATTAAATTATGTATGTATAGATCTTTTATATGGTCCCTGTATGGCGGTTATATAAGATAATGCATAGATTTTTTACATGGTCACTGTGTGGTGGTATTAGATTATGTATAGATCTTTTATATGGTCACTGTATGGCAATTATATAAGATGATGTATGTATAGATTTTTTATATGGTCACTGTGAGGTGGTATATTAGATTATGTATGTATACATCTTTTATATGGTGAATGTATGGTGGTTATATAAGATAATGCATAGATTTGTTTATATGGTCACTGTGTGGTGGTATTAGATTATGTTTAGCTCTTTTATATGGTCACTCTATAGCGGTAATATTAAATTATGCATAGATCTTTTATATTGTCACTGTATGGCGGTTATATAAGATAATGTATAGATTTTTTATGTGGTCACTGTGTGGTGGTAATATTAGATTTTATTTGTATAGATCTTTTATATGGTCACTGTATGGTGGTATTAGTTTTATTGTATCTATTATGGTAGCTTAGATTAGATTATTTATGAATTATTTCATTACTGTATGGCGGTATTAGATTATGTATATACAGTGTTATTTTATCACTGTATAGTGGTATTATTAAATTCAGTCTGGAGCTGCTATTTGGTCACTGTATGGTGATATTGTTAGATTATATATACCACTGCAGCGGTTTATTTATTACTATATAGCAATATTATTAGACTGACCAAATACCAGATCCATCCATGCACAGTCTAATAATATTGCTATATAGTAATAAATAAACCGCTGCAGTGGTATATATAATCTAACAATATCACCATACAGTGACCAAATAACAGCTCCAGACTGAATTTAATAATACCACTATACAGTGATAAAATAACACTGTATATACATAATCTAATAATACCGCCATACAGTAATGAAATAATTCATAAATAATCTAATCTAAGCTACCATAATAGATACAATAAAACTAATACCACCATACTTTGACCAAATACCAGATCCATCCATGCACAAAGTATGGTGGTATTATATTTATCATGCTTGCTTATATTACATAATATATAAATGGAGATGCTACCTCATTACTGCATAGCGGTATTATTATTATGTAAAGTGTTATCTATGAACCTCGCCACTCATCGCGCACACAACATTTTTGTGACTTTTTTATTTTTCTTAATATTAATAATGATGAATGTGGAAATTTCAGGAACGTTTATTCCATTCTACAATCGAGTTCAACATTTCAGAGGCGACGAGGAGAAATGGACGGGACAAAAGTTTCCTAATAGAAGCTGATCAGACCCTTCTTTTCTCTCTGTGAAGACTCCTCTGCTCCCCTCTTCTGTCCCACTTCATCCCACAGTATCTGCGCCCTCACCTGTTCCAAATCTGGGACTGTATCCAGGACAGTTGGGAGTAGAGATGAGTGGATGGATTCACGGGTCACCATAGAAAAAAATACAGCATTAACGCCACATGTGAATACGGCCTCTGCGTTACATTTTTATTACACTTTTTATGGGTTTAATGGAGAAAAATATCAATCACACCATTTTGTGCGGGTCCTTACGAATACAGGGACACCGAATATGTCCATGTTATTTCTTGATTTGTGATGTTTATTATTTTAAAAAATGCATTAATATTGACAATATTTTAAGTGTTTTTTTATTTATTTTTTTAGTAATTTTATATAATGAAAAAAACATCTATTTTATTCTCCCTCTAGAATACAAATACATAGAAATCCACTGCTATGTACAATGTATCTCTATGTAACCTGCCTGTGGAGTCAGAGCCTGCAACACAGATCAAGTACACAGAATCCTCCCCGTTCCATCATGTACAATGTATCTCTATGTAACCTGCCTGTGGAGTCAGAGCCTGCAACACAGATCAAGTACACAGAATCCTCCCCGTTCCATCATGTACAATGTATCTCTATGTAACCTGCCTGTGGAGTCAGAGCCTGCAACACAGATCAAGTACACAGAATCCTCCCCGTTCCATCATGTACAATGTATCTCTATGTAACCTGCCTGTGGAGTCAGAGCCTGCAACACAGATCAACTACACGGAATCCTCCTCGTTCCATCATGTACAATGTATCTCTATGTAACCTGCCTGTGGAGTCAGAGCCTGCAACACAGATCAAGTACACAGAATCCTCCCTGTTCCATCATGTACAATGTATCTCTATGTAACCTGCCTGTGGAGTCAGAGCCTGCAACACAGATCAAGTACACAGAATCCTCCCCGTTCCATCATGTACAATGTATCTCTATGTAACCTGCCTGTGGAGTCAGAGCCTGCAACACAGATCAAGTACACAGAATCCTCCCTGTTCCATCATGTACAATGTATCTCTATGTAACCTGCCTGTGGAGTCAGAGCCTGCAACACAGATCAAGTACACAGAATCCTCCCCGTTCCATCATGTACAATGTTTCTCTATGTAACCTGCCTGTGGAGTCAGAGCCTGCAACACAGATCAAGTACACAGAATCCTCCCCGTTCCATCATGTCCAATGTATCTCTATGTAACCTGCCTGTGGAGTCAGAGCCTGCAACACAGATCAAGTACACAGAATCCTCCCCGTTCCATCATGTACAATGTATCTCTATGTAACCTGCCTGTGGAGTCAGAGCCTGCAACACAGATCAACTACACGGAATCCTTCCGTTCCATCATGTACAATGTATCTCTATGTAACCTGCCTGTGGAGTCAGAGCCTGCAACACAGATCAAGTACGCAGAATCCTCCCCGTTCCATCATGTACAATGTATCTCTATGTAACCTGCCTGTGGAGTCAGAGCCTGCAACACAGATCAACTACACGGAATCCTCCCCGTTCCATCATGTACAATGTATCTCTATGTAACCTGCCTGTGGAGTCAGAGCCTGCAACACAGATCAAGTACACAGAATCCTCCCCGTTCCATCATGTACAATGTATCTCTATGTAACCTGCCTGTGGAGTCAGAGCCTGCAACACAGATCAAGTACACAGAATCCTCCCCGTTCCATCATGTACAATGTATCTCTATGTAACCTGCCTGTGGAGTCAGAGCCTGCAACACAGATCAAGTACACAGAATCCTCCTCGTTCCATCATGTACAATGTATCTCTATGTAACCTGCCTGTGGAGTCAGAGCCTGCAACACAGATCAAGTACACAGAATCCTCCCCGTTCCATCATGTACAATGTATCTCTATGTAACCTGCCTGTGGAGTCAGAGCCTGCAACACAGATCAAGTACACAGAATCCTCCCCGTTCCATCATGTACAATGTTTCTCTATGTAACCTGCCTGTGGAGTCAGAGCCTGCAACACAGATCAAGTACACAGAATCCTCCCCGTTCCATCATGTCCAATGTATCTCTATGTAACCTGCCTGTGGAGTCAGAGCCTGCAACACAGATCAAGTACACAGAATCCTCCCCGATCCATCATGTACAATGTATCTCTATGTAACCTGCCTGTGGAGTCAGAGCCTGCAACACAGATCAAGTACACAGAATCCTCCCCGTTCCATCATGTACAATGTATCTCTATGTAACCTGCCTGTGGAGTCAGAGCCTGCAACACAGATCAAGTACACAGAATCCTCCCCGTTCCATCATGTACAATGTATCTCTATGTAACCTGCCTGTGGAGTCAGAGCCTGCAACACAGATCAAGTACACAGAATCCTCCCCGTTCCATCATGTCCAATGTATCTCTATGTAACCTGCCTGTGGAGTCAGAGCCTGCAACACAGATCAAGTACACAGAATCCTCCCCGTTCCATCATGTACAATGTATCTCTATGTAACCTGCCTGTGGAGTCAGAGCCTGCAACACAGATTAAGTACACGGAATCCTTCCGTTCCATCACCAGAGCTTATGGCTCAGCAGTTTTAGCTTCTGTCTGTGATGTTAAGGGTTGTAGGTTTGGATATACAGGGGAGACTCATAAATGTCATTTTCGTAATTCCTTTTAATCTTTAGTAGTTTTATAGGAACGAAAAAAAAAATCTGACTTCTTTTTAACCTGGTACTGCAGCTCAGCTCCTTAATGTGAACAGGACTGAACTGTCATATGGCACCTGACCTGCGCATAGTGTGTAAATTACAAAAAAGGCATGGGCTCACAAGTAATGTCCATAACCAGCAGAGGGAAAGCTGACTGCTGGAGGCTGATGTTAATAATCTGGGAAAGGGGCAAATATCCCAAAAGGATCCCAGGCTACTATTAACAACTCACAGCTGTTTGCTTTGCCTTTACTGGATAGTTTACTGGGGCCTCCAGAAAAAAAAAATGAAGTAGGGCCCCCTATAAATTCAAACCAGCAAAGGCTAAGCAGACAGCTGTGGGCTGAAATTAACAGCCTAGGAAGGAGCCAGGAATATGGCACCCAGGTTACCGACATCAGCCCTCAGCTGCACCCAAAATGGCGCATTCATATGACAGACCAAGTCTGGCTCCGAGCCTCTCTCTTCCCACTTCTTCACGGACGGCACACACGGATTCCACACAAATGTGAGACACAGACAGCAAACGGATACACGCAGGTCACATACGTATATATGGATGGCTCATGGACCACGGATCTCACCAGTACGTTGTTTCCAATACTGGAATCACCAGGACGTGTGAAAGAGGCCATACAGAGGAATTCGTACTCTGCAGCAGCATCAACATCTCTGCCGGCAGTCTGTGAATAGAATGGAGGCGCAGAGCGACACTGCGCAGATATGTCCAATATTAGATCATGTCGCTCCGCACATTTCTCTGTATGAAATCACAGGGAACAGGATATTCCCAGCAGCGCGGCCGGGACCGGGGCAGGAATGTCCGAATGATCCGGTTACCTGCAGACAGACACCGGACACTGAGTATCCATGATGGCCGCGGGCATGACGCTGCGAGAACAAATGCCAAACACGTCCATTAATATTAACTTCTAAATGTCAGCAGAAAGGAAACGGGAAGAGAAGGAAAGATGAGGAGCAGAGGAGGCAAAAAGGTCTATACACTGTACAGTACCACTCCTAATGTATATACACTGCACAGTACCACTCCTCCTGTATATATACTGCACAGTACCACTCCTCCTGTATATATACACTGCACAGTACCACTCCTCCTCTCCTGTATATATACACTGCACAGTACCACTCCTCCTGTATATATACTGCACAGTACCACTCCTCCTGTATATATACTGCACAGTACCACTCCTCCTCTCCTGTATATATACACTGCACAGTACCACTCCTCCTGTATATATACACTGCACAGTACCACTCCTCCTGTATATATACACTGCACAGTACCACTCCTAATGTATATACACTGCACAGTACCACTCCTCCTGTATATATACACTGCACAGTACCACTCCTAATGTATATATACTGCACAGTACCGCTCCTCCTGTATATATACACTGCACAGTACCACTACTCCTGTATATATACACTGCACAGTACCACTCCTCCTGTATATATACACTGCACAGTACCACTCCTAATGTATATACACTGCACAGTACCACTCCTCCTGTATATATACACTGTACAGTACCACTCCTCCTGTCCTGTATATATACACTGCACAGTACCACTCCTCCTGTATATACACTGCACAGTACCACTCCTAATGTATATACACTGCACAGTACCACTCCTCCTGTATATACACTGCACAGTACCACTCCTCCTCTATATACACTGTACAGTACCACTCCTAATGTATATACACTGCACAGTACCACTCCTCCTGTATATACACTGCACAGTACCACTCCTCCTGTATATACACTGCACAGTACCACTCCTAATGTATATACACTGCACAGTACCACTCCTCCTGTATATATACTGCACAGTACCACTCCTCCTGTATATACACTGCACAGTACCTCTCCTCCTGTATATACACTGCACAGTACCACTCCTCCTGTATATATACTGCACAGTACCGCTCCTCCTGTATATACACTGCACAGTACCACTCCTCCTGTATATACACACTGCACAGTACCACTCCTCCTGTATATATACACTGCACAGTACCACTCCTAATGTATATACACTGCACAGTACCACTCCTCCTGTATATACACTGCACAGTACCACTCCTCCTGTATATATACACTGTACAGTACCACTCCTCCTGTATATATACTGCACAGTACCACTCCTCCTGTATATACACACTGCACAGTACCACTCCTCCTGTATATATACACTGTACAGTACCACTCCTCCTGTCCTGTGTATATATACACTGCACAGTACCACTCCCCCTGTATATATACACTGCACAGTACCACTCCTCCTGTATATATACACTGCACAGTACCACTCCTAATGTATATACACTGCACAGTACCACTCCTCCTGTATATATACACTGCACAGTACCACTCCTCCTGTATATATACACTGCACAGTACCACTCCTCCTGTATATACACTGCACAGTACCACTCCTAATGTATATACACTGCACAGTACCACTCCTCCTGTATATACACTGCACAGTACCACTCCTAATGTATATACACTGCACAGAACCACTCCTCCTGTATATACACTGCACAGTACCACTCCTCCTGTATATATACACTGCACAGTACCACTCCTCCTGTATATATACACTGTACAGTACCACTCCTCCTGTCCTGTGTATATATACACTGCACAGTACCACTCCTCCTGTATATACACTGCACAGTACCACTCCTCCTGTATATATACACTGCACAGTACCACTCCTCCTGTATATATACACTGTACAGTACCACTCCTCCTGTCCTGTATATATACACTGCACAGTACCACTCCTAATGTATATACACTGCACAGTACCACTCCTCCTGTATATATACACTGCACAGTACCACTCCTCCTGTATATATACACTGCACAGTACCGCTCCTCCTGTCCTGTGTATATATACACTGCACAGTACCACTCCTCCTGTATATACACTGCACAGTACCACTCCTCCTGTATATATACACTGCACAGTACCACTCCTCCTGTATATATACACTGTACAGTACCACTCCTCCTGTCCTGTGTATATATACACTGCACAGTACCACTCCTCCTGTATATATACTGCACAGTACCACTCCTCCTGTATATATACTGCACAGTACCACTCCTCCTGTATATATACTGCACAGTACCACTCCTCCTGTATATACACACTGCACAGTACCACTCCTCCTGTATATATACACTGCACAGTACCTCTCCTCCTGTATATATACACTGCACAGTACCACTCCTCCTGTATATATACTGCACAGTACCACTCCTCCTGTATATATACACTGTACAGTACCACTCCTAATGTATATACACTGCACAGTACCACTCCTCCTGTATATATACACTGCACAGTACCACTCCTCCTGTGCTGTATATATACACTGCACAGTACCACTCCTCCTGTCCTGTATATATATACACTGCACAGTACCACTCCTCCTGTCCTGTATATATACACTGCACAGTACCCCTCCTCCTGTATATATACACCGCACAGTACCTCTCCTAATGTATATACACTGCACAGTACCACTCCTCCTGTATATATACACTGCACAGTACCACTCCTCCTGTCCTGTATATATACACTGCACAGTACCACTCCTCCTGTATATATACACTGCACAGTACCGCTCCTCCTGTATATACACTGCACAGTACCTCTCCTCCTGTATATATACACTGCACAGTACCAATCCTCCTGTATATATACACTGCACAGTACCGCTCCTCCTGTATATACACTGCACAGTACCGCTCCTCCTGTATATATACACTGCACAGTACCACTCCTCCTGTATATATACACTGTACAGTACCACTCCTAATGTATATACACTGCACAGTACCACTCCTCCTGTATATATACACTGCACAGTACCACTCCTCCTGTATATATACACTGCACAGTACCACTCCTAATGTATATACACTGCACAGTACCACTCCTCCTGTATATATACACTGCACAGTACCACTCCTAATGTATATATACTGCACAGTACCGCTCCTCCTGTATATATACACTGCACAGTACCACTACTCCTGTATATATACACTGCACAGTACCACTCCTCCTGTATATATACACTGCACAGTACCACTCCTAATGTATATACACTGCACAGTACCACTCCTCCTGTATATATACACTGTACAGTACCACTCCTCCTGTCCTGTATATATACACTGCACAGTACCACTCCTCCTGTATATACACTGCACAGTACCACTCCTAATGTATATACACTGCACAGTACCACTCCTCCTGTATATACACTGCACAGTACCACTCCTCCTCTATATACACTGTACAGTACCACTCCTAATGTATATACACTGCACAGTACCACTCCTCCTGTATATACACTGCACAGTACCACTCCTCCTGTATATACACTGCACAGTACCACTCCTAATGTATATACACTGCACAGTACCACTCCTCCTGTATATATACTGCACAGTACCACTCCTCCTGTATATACACTGCACAGTACCTCTCCTCCTGTATATACACTGCACAGTACCACTCCTCCTGTATATATACTGCACAGTACCGCTCCTCCTGTATATACACTGCACAGTACCACTCCTCCTGTATATACACACTGCACAGTACCACTCCTCCTGTATATATACACTGCACAGTACCACTCCTAATGTATATACACTGCACAGTACCACTCCTCCTGTATATACACTGCACAGTACCACTCCTCCTGTATATATACACTGTACAGTACCACTCCTCCTGTATATATACTGCACAGTACCACTCCTCCTGTATATACACACTGTACAGTACCACTCCTCCTGTCCTGTGTATATATACACTGCACAGTACCACTCCCCCTGTATATATACACTGCACAGTACCACTCCTCCTGTATATATACACTGCACAGTACCACTCCTAATGTATATACACTGCACAGTACCACTCCTCCTGTATATATACACTGCACAGTACCACTCCTCCTGTATATATACACTGCACAGTACCACTCCTCCTGTATATACACTGCACAGTACCACTCCTAATGTATATACACTGCACAGTACCACTCCTCCTGTATATACACTGCACAGTACCACTTCTAATGTATATACACTGCACAGAACCACTCCTCCTGTATATACACTGCACAGTACCACTCCTCCTGTATATATACACTGCACAGTACCACTCCTCCTGTATATATACACTGTACAGTACCACTCCTCCTGTCCTGTGTATATATACACTGCACAGTACCACTCCTCCTGTATATACACTGCACAGTACCACTCCTCCTGTATATATACACTGCACAGTACCACTCCTCCTGTATATATACACTGTACAGTACCACTCCTCCTGTCCTGTATATATACACTGCACAGTACCACTCCTAATGTATATACACTGCACAGTACCACTCCTCCTGTATATATACACTGCACAGTACCACTCCTCCTGTATATATACACTGCACAGTACCGCTCCTCCTGTCCTGTGTATATATACACTGCACAGTACCACTCCTCCTGTATATACACTGCACAGTACCACTCCTCCTGTATATATACACTGCACAGTACCACTCCTCCTGTATATATACACTGTACAGTACCACTCCTCCTGTCCTGTGTATATATACACTGCACAGTACCACTCCTCCTGTATATATACTGCACAGTACCACTCCTCCTGTATATATACTGCACAGTACCACTCCTCCTGTATATATACTGCACAGTACCACTCCTCCTGTATATACACACTGCACAGTACCACTCCTCCTGTATATATACACTGCACAGTACCTCTCCTCCTGTATATATACACTGCACAGTACCACTCCTCCTGTATATATACTGCACAGTACCACTCCTCCTGTATATATACACTGTACAGTACCACTCCTAATGTATATACACTGCACAGTACCACTCCTCCTGTATATATACACTGCACAGTACCACTCCTCCTGTGCTGTATATATACACTGCACAGTACCACTCCTCCTGTCCTGTATATATATACACTGCACAGTACCACTCCTCCTGTCCTGTATATATACACTGCACAGTACCCCTCCTCCTGTATATATACACCGCACAGTACCTCTCCTAATGTATATACACTGCACAGTACCACTCCTCCTGTATATATACACTGCACAGTACCACTCCTCCTGTCCTGTATATATACACTGCACAGTACCACTCCTCCTGTATATATACACTGCACAGTACCGCTCCTCCTGTATATACACTGCACAGTACCTCTCCTCCTGTATATATACACTGCACAGTACCAATCCTCCTGTATATATACACTGCACAGTACCGCTCCTCCTGTATATACACTGCACAGTACCGCTCCTCCTGTATATATACACTGCACAGTACCACTCCTCCTGTATATATACACTGTACAGTACCACTCCTAATGTATATACACTGCACAGTACCACTCCTCCTGTATATATACACTGCACAGTACCACTCCTCCTGTGCTGTATATATACACTGCACAGTACCACTCCTCCTGTCCTGTATATATATACACTGCACAGTACCACTCCTCCTGTCCTGTATATATACACTGTACAGTACCCCTCCTCCTGTATATATACACTGCACAGTACCACTCCTCCTGTATATATACACTGCACAGTACCACTCCTCCTGTCCTGTATATATACACTGCACAGTACCCCTCCTCCTGTATATATACACTACACAGTACCACTCCTCCTGTATATATACACTGCACAGTACCACTCCTCCTGTCCTGTATATATACACTGCACAGTACCACTCCTCCTGTATATATACACTGCACAGTACCGCTCCTCCTGTATATACACTGCACAGTACCTCTCCTCCTGTATATATACACTGCACAGTACCAATCCTCCTGTATATATACACTGCACAGTACCACTCCTCCTGTATATATACACTGCAAAGTACCGCTCCTCCTGTATATATACACTGCACAGTACCACTCCTCCTGTATATATACACTGCACAGTACCACTCCTCCTGTCCTGTATATATACACTGCACAGTACCAATCCTCCTGTATATATACACTGCACAGTACCACTCCTCCTGTATATATACACTGCACAGTACCGCTCCTCCTGTATATATACACTGCACAGTACCACTCCTCCTGTATATATACACTGCACAGTACCACTCCTCCTGTATATATACACTGCAAAGTACCGCTCCTCCTGTATATATACACTGCACAGTACCACTCCTCCTGTATATATACACTGCACAGTACCACTCCTCCTGTCCTGTATATATACACTGCACAGTACCAATCCTCCTGTATATATACACTGCACAGTACCGCTCCTCCTGTATATACACTGCACAGTACCGCTCCTCCTGTATATATACACTGCACAGTACCACTCCTCCTGTATATATACACTGCACAGTACCACTCCTCCTGTATATACACACCGCACAGTACCACTCCTCCTGTCCTGTATATATACACTGCACAGTACCACTCCTCCTGTCCTGTATATATACACTGCACAGTACCACTCCTCCTGTCCTGTATACACACACTGCACAGTACCACTCCTCCTGTATATATACACTGCACACTACCACTCCTCCTGTCCTGTATATATACACTGCACAGTACCACTCCTCCTGTCCTGTATATATACACTGCACAGTACCACTCCTCCTGTCCTGTATATATACACTGCACACTACCACTCCTCCTGTCCTGTATATATACACTGCACAGTACCACTCCTCTTGTCCTGTATATACACACTGCACAGTACCACTCCTCCTGTCCTGTATATATACACTGCACAGTACCACTCCTCCTGTATACACTGCACAGTACCGCTCCTCCTGTATATACACACTGCACAGTACCACTCCTCCTGTCCTATATATATATATACACTGCACAGTACCACTTCTCCTGCATATATACACTGCACAGTACCACTCCTCCTGTTCTGTATATATACACTGCACAGTACCACTCCTCCTGTATATATACACTGCACAGTACCACTCCTCCTGTATATATACACTGCACAGTACCGCTCCTCCTGTATATATACACTGCACAGCACCACTCCTCCTGTCCTGTATATATACACTGCACAGTACCACTCCTCCTGTCCTGTATATATACCCTGCACAGTACCGCTCCTCCTGTCCTGTATATATACCCTGCACAGTACCACTCCTCCTGTCCTGTATATATACCCTGCACAGTACCGCTCCTCCTGTATATATACACTGCACAGTACCACTCCTCCTGTATATACACACTGCACAGTACCACTCCTCCTGTCCTGTATATATACACTGCACAGTACCACTCCTCCTGTATATATACACTGCACAGTACCACTCCTCCTTTATATACACACTGCACAGTACCACTCCTCCTGTCCTGTATATATACACTGCACAGTACCGCTCCTCCTGTATATATACACTGCACAGTACCACTCCTCCTGTCCTGTATATATACACTGCACAGTACCACTCCTCCTGTCCTGTATATATACCCTGCACAGTACCGCTCCTCCTGTATATATACACTGCACAGTACCACTCCTCCTGTATATATACACTGCACAGTACCCCTCCTCCTGTCCTGTATATATACACTGCACAGTACCACTCCTCCTGTATATATACACTGCACAGTACCACTCCTCCTCTCCTGTATATATACACTGCACAGTACCACTCCTCCTGTCCTGTATATATACACTGCACATTACCACTCCTCCTGTATATATACACTGCACAGTACCACTCCCCCTGTATATATACACTGCACAGTACCACTCCTCCTATATATATATATATATATACACTGCACAGTACCACTCCTCCTGTATATATACACTGCACAGTACCACTCCTCCTGTCCTGTATATATACACTGCACAGTACCACTCCTCCTGTCCTGTATATATACACTACACAGTACCACTCCTCCTGTCCTGTATATATACACTGCACAGTACCACTCCTCCTGTCCTGTATATATACACTGCACAGTACCACTCCTCCTGTCCTGTATATATACACTGCACAGTACCACTCCTCCTGTCCTGTATATATACACTGCACAGTACCACTCCTCCTGTATATATACACTGCACAGTACCACTCCTCCTGTCCTGTGTATATACACTGCACAGTACCACTCCTCCTGTCCTGTATATATACACTGCACAGTACCGCTCCTCCTGTCCTGTATATATACACTGCAAAGTACCGCTCCCCCTGTCCTGTATATATACACTGCACAGTACCACTCCTCCTGTATATATACACTGCACAGTACCACTCCTCCTGTCCTGTATATATACACTGCACAGTACCACTCCTCCTGTCCTGTATATATACACTGCACAGTACCGCTCCTCCTGTCCTGTATATATACACTGCACAGTACCACTCCTCCTGTCCTGTATATATACACTGCACAGTACCACTCCTCCTGTCCTGTATATATACACTGCACAGTACCACTCCTCCTGTCCTGTATATATACACTGCACAGTACCACTCCTCCTGTATATATACACTGCACAGTACCACTCCTCCTGTCCTGTGTATATACACTGCACAGTACCACTCCTCCTGTCCTGTATATATACACTGCACAGTACCGCTCCTCCTGTCCTGTATATATACACTGCACAGTACCGCTCCCCCTGTCCTGTATATATACACTGCACAGTACCACTCCTCCTGTATATATACACTGCACAGTACCACTCCTCCTGTCCTGTGTATATACACTGCACAGTACCACTCCTCCTGTCCTGTATATATACACTGCACAGTACCACTCCTCCTGTCCTGTATATATACACTGCACAGTACCACTCCTTCTGTCCTGTATATATACACTGCACAGTACCACTCCTCATGACCTGTATATATACACTGCACAGTACCACTCCTCCTGTCCTGTATATATACACTGCACAGTACCACTCCTCCTGTATATATACACTGCACAGTACCACTCCTCCTGTCCTGTGTATATACACTGCACAGTACCACTCCTCCTGTCCTGTATATATACACTGCACAGTACCGCTCCTCCTGTCCTGTATATATACACTGCACAGTACCGCTCCCCCTGTCCTGTATATATACACTGCACAGTACCACTCCTCCTGTATATATACACTGCACAGTACCACTCCTCCTGTCCTGTGTATATACACTGCACAGTACCACTCCTCCTGTCCTGTATATATACACTGCACAGTACCAC
The DNA here is from genome assembly GCF_051348905.1 of Ranitomeya variabilis. Lineage (NCBI taxonomy): Eukaryota > Metazoa > Chordata > Amphibia > Anura > Dendrobatidae > Ranitomeya > Ranitomeya variabilis. Next base: position 18,495,820 of record NC_135232.1, read on the forward strand.
TCCTCCTGTCCTGTATATATACACTGCACAGTACCACTCCTCCTGTCCTGTATATATACACTGCACAGTACCACTCCTCATGACCTGTATATATACACTGCACAGTACCACTC